>NC_052155.1:156470867-157187117 GCF_902713615.1 Scyliorhinus canicula | reverse complement strand
ACTTTTTTGTTAAGTTTCATTTTATTTCAATAGACAAGTTACAGGTAGTTGGAAAATATTTTTCGTTTGGTGTTTATTTACTGCATAACATTATCCTAATTGTAGAACTAGTACTGGTAGAGTCAGGTTTTTTTCTGTGGGAGATGGCATTATTTAAGATGCAAGCGGGTGCTTATTACGAAGTATCCAGGGTATAGTTTACCTTCAAGACCTCGGAATTTAAATCCCGAAGTCACAAAAACAGTCATTATGAGTAATAGACACACTGCTGGGGCAGTCAAAAATTGCTGTGTTAGCTTTAGCTGTATCATGAGCTTTTATAATGTTGCCTGGTATAGATATCCATATGATTCATATAAAATGTACGCGTTCTTTACTCCCTTTCTAATGTTCTGGAACCGAATTCGGGAACAAATACAGTGTTGAAAACTTTTCTACAGGAGGCGCACAGGCTTTGTAGTAAACTGTCAATAGTTAAACCTGCAGTTTCTATTTTAACTTCTAACAGACAGCATTGTCCAAAATACAGGTGGTGTGAAATAAATTACTTTTACAAGAACAGACTCTCGCCTTCCAGTTTCACATGGGGCCAATGAACTAGTTTTTAGAAAGTTTACCAAGTTTGTCTAGCACTCAACCGTTTGATACCATTAAAATGAACGGTACTACTCTCAATATAGAGTATGAAACACGCAATGCTAACTCATAGTCTTGGCTTTTATAATTCCTGGTATCTACATATATTTTAACGTAATTTTCACGGCGAAGGACATATAAAGCCTAATTTAAATATAATGTATTTAGTGCAGTATTGGGCACTTGCAGGGAATGAAAACACCAATATGGCTTGTGATTCAAAGGTTTTATGATGGATAATCCCAGTGTATGCTTTCATTTTGCGTATTTTTTGTCTGCAAATTTACAAGTACATCATATCGTTAAGCAACAACGATTGTGAACGTGAAATCCAGTTTCACTATGTTGTGGGAAATTGTAAATACAACGAGCACGAACAAACGATACTTCCGTGTATCAATTTTCAACCAAAGCTCGCTGATAGAAAGTTTCCATTCAGTATAACCCGATGGGTTTCAAGATTCGTAATGACGTTTGTATAATTCCAATTACCCTTCTCTCCATAGTTAAAAAAATAAACATAGAACAGTAACATTGGCATTAGGTTGCATGTTATTACATAAACCAGGCCCGACACAGACAGTAACGATCTCGATCGTAAAACTCAAACTTTCACTCCAATGAAAATGAAATAATAAGACACATTTTAGCAAGACAGTGCCATCAGCAGGATTGTTTTGACTCACGTTTGATTTGCCTGGGATTTCTCTGCTTTCGCCGGGACATGGTCAGTTACTGCCAGCTGTTGCTATTTAGAAGGATCGATAGCTGTTACATGGAGGTGTATCGATGGGGAAGCCAGCTCAGGTAGAGAGAGGGACAAATGCGCACACACAGAGTGCTCAGGGAGCCAGAGAGAGTGAAGAAGTAGCCGTGGTGATGCGTCCGCTGCTCTGACTCACTCACTGACTCGTTACTGCTGCTGGAGGCTCATTCCCTCAGAGCGCTTGCGCTCAGCCCGTCGCCGCTTCGCTCTCCTCTTTACTCGTTAAACTGTCTGTCCCCTCCCGCCGACAGCGGCCCAGCGCCCCTCCCCTCCTCTCGTCTTGCTCCCTCTCTCACTCCTCTCCCCCTTGTGCTGCTCTCCCACAACCATGTGCGCGATGCTGAGCCTCGGTCTCAGCCGCAGCGTCGGAGACATTGACCAGGGAGAAAGAGAAAGCCCGGCCAGGGAGAGGGGAACTGCCTCCTGCCTGGTAACTCTTAAAGGGGACCCACATCACTGGTTCGGCCCAGGACACCAGTGATAACAACGGACTGCGACAATTAACGTATTACTAGGGTCCCGCAATATAAATCTGAAAACGGCTTTCATCCAGGGGATAGCCATCAAGGGTAAAGTTTGAAAACCAAGATGATCTTTAACTCTTGGTGCTAACAGAGTTGGCACTGCCAGGGATATTTTTTTGGGAAGTATTTTATCAGCAAGATTAGCTTACAGACATTTTGGAATACTTGTTCTAGTGATGTAAAAAGCCTGACAATAAAAAGTAAACTAGCGAGGAAAGCTGATATTTAGCAGTAAATTTACAGAAAACTGTATTTTTGCCTCCGGTAACTAATTTCCCAGTGCATTAGGTGGTGTGATGTAAATAACAAAAAGCAGAGTGGGAAATTAAATCGTTTAGTGGTTGGGCTCTGTCAACATCGAATTACATTGAAATTACAGCACAGGAACAGGCCATTGGGACCAACTCGTTATGCTCCACACAAGCCTGTCCCCACGCTGCTTCATTTCATCCTATCAGCATTTTTTTCTATTTATTTCTGCTTAATGTGGAGTCCCTCGGATGCAGTTCTATTGGTTTTGTTGGAGCGTCCTGTTTAACTTACTATTGCACATTTTAAGTTTTAAAACAATTTTACCCACAAAGTTGCTGGAAGTGCGAGATGATAACGCATAGCAAGGGCAGCTGCATATCTGAGACCTTGATGAAATAGGACAAACAGTGTATCTCCTTAACCAATGAGATTAGAGAATTGGGAAATAAACAGAGAAACCACTGAGCAGGCGGGTGAATTCGAGAAGGAGAAATAAAGGGAGAAAACAATGGTTTAATAGAAAAAACATAAAAGAAAAATGAGCATTTTTAAAATCAAAAACAAGTGACAACTGAAGGAATGAGGTCCCACACATAATTATTTACTTTCTGGGCAAGAGAAGTCAATTGGTAGTAACTAATAATTATTGTTCAGTCAATAGAGTATTTATGCATTGACTTAACTTTCTGTGGCAAATTTAATAATTCATTGTGCAAAGGTAACCAAATTTCTATTTCTATTTTTCAAATTGAAAATAAAGTTCTCTCTCCAGCTGAAGATTTCAAATGAAATGAAATGAAAACTCTGTTAGCACCAAGAAATGTCACAAGTAGGTTTGAAATTAAGTTACTGTGAAAAGCCCCTAGTCGCCACATTCCGGCGCCTGTTCGGGGAGGCTGGTACTGGAATTGAACCGTGCTGCTGGCCTGCCTTGGTCTGCTTGGTCTGCTTTCAAAGCCAGCGATTTAGCGCTGTGCTAAATGAGCCCCTGCTAAAATGAAAATCACTTATTTTGACAAGTAGGCACAAGTATTCCAGGAGTTGAAGAGTTATGGACAGTGGGCAGGAAACTGGAGTTGAGGACAAGGGGAGATCAGCTAATGATAATCTTTATTAGTGTCATAGGTAGGCTTACATTAACACTGCAATGAAGTTACTGTGAAAAGCCTGTTTGGGGAGGCTGGTACTAGTCACAGAGAAAGAGTATGTCTGGCGAGGGAAAAGAGAATGCATCCTGGTGTATAATGGGGCAGAAAGGCATAGGGTGGCGAGTCCACCACCTTCCCGACTTCCAGGTTAAGTCCAAGCAGGAAGGGTCAAAGGTGGCCTTCCCACTTGGATGCAGTTGATGTTGGATTCAATGACAGTGGAAGCCGTGCCATATAGAGAGCCAGGTAAACCCTGCGGGGGGCAAATGAGTGACCAGCAACAAGCCAGCCCCTTCCTTTTCCAACATCCCGCACCCAACTCTCCAAGGATCCATCACTGGCCCCAGTGATCCCACCCCACCTGGCTGCGTCCCAAGACACCAGTGATGCTCCTCAGTCTCAGGCCTACCAGAGTACTGGCAATAACCACCATAAGAACTAGGAGCAGGAGTAGGCAATTCAGCCCCACGGCCAGCTCCACCATTCAACACACTGGTTTGTTCTCGGCTTGAGTCACTGTCTATGCGGAGTTTGCACCTTCTTCCCATGTCTGTGTGGGTTTCCTCTGGGTATCCGGTTTCCTCCCACAAGTCCCGAAAGACGTGCTTGTTAGGTGAATTGGACATTCTGAATTCTCCCTCCGTGTACCCAAAGAGGCGCCGGAGCGTGGCAACTACGAGATTTTCACAGTAACTTCATTGGAGTGTTAATGTAAGCCTACTTATGACACTAATAAAGATTATTATTAGCTGATCTCCCCTCCACTTTCCTGCCCACTGTCCATAATTCTTCAACCCCTGGAATAACGGGTCACGCGGGGTGGGGTTGATTGTTTTCCCTGAGTGACTCGAGTATGTGCTCCCCCATTAATTACGGAGCTGATAACCATGTTGTATAAAAGATCGTCAGATGGATAGGAACCAACCGACAGAGAGAGGGGGCCCAGTGAGATTCAATTAGGCCCTTTGTAAATAGTACGTATACATGTCCTTGTTGTTTTACTTGTCTGACTCCCCTTGCCTTTCTTAAAAATCCATTAATAATTTAAAATCTGCCTATCTCCTCAAATTTACACCATGACCCAGCATCCACCATACTCTGATGTAATAAATTCCACAGATTCATCACCCTTTGAGAGAAATAATTTCTTCTCATCTGTTTTAAATCTGCTACCCCTCATCCTAAAACTATGACCTCACATTCTAAATTGCCCCACAAGACGAAGTATCCACTCTCACCTTGTATACCTCAATTTGATCTCCTCTCATTCTTCTAAATTATAGAGAGTATAGGACTAAACTGCTCAATCTCTCTCTTCCTGAGACAAACTCTGGAACAATCTGGTGAACCTCCTCTGAACTGCCTGCAATGCAGCTAGATTCCTGGGCAGCCGGTGGCATAATGGTATTGTCACTGGGCTAGTAAACCAGAGACCCATAGCAATGCTCTGGGGACCCCAGTTCAAATCCCACTGCTGCAGATGGTGAAATTCAAATTCAATAAAAATCTGGAACTAAAAATCTAATGATGACTATGAATGATTGGTAAAAACCCATCCAATACACAAAACACTCTGAAGTTTCTTTCCATTTAAATAATAAGTTGCCGTAAATCTTTCCAACCAAAATGGATAACCTCACACTTATCCACATTAAACTCCATCTGCCAAATTTTGTACCACTCACCTAATCTATCTATAGCCATTTGTAAATTTCTAATTTCCTCATTGCAAATTAGTATCCCACCTATTTTAATGCCATCTGCAAATTTGGCTATAGTACCTTCTGTCCCTCTTACAAAGAACTTACAGTGCAAAAGGAGGCCATTCGGCCAATCGAGTCTGCACCGACCCACTTGAGCCCTTATTTCCACCCTATCCCCATTATCCAATAACTCCTAAACTTTTTGGACACTAAGGGCAATTTAGCAAAGCCAATCCACTTAACCTGCATGTCTTTGGACTGTGAGAGGAAACCGGAGCACCCGAAGGAAACCCACACAGATACGAGGAGAATGTGCAGACTCCGCACCGACAGTGACCCAGCAGGGAATCGAACTAGTGCTAGCCATGCATCCCGTACTAGTGCTTCCCGTACATCCAAGACATTAATATATATTACAAATAGTTGGGTCCCGAGGACCGAAACCTGGGGCACCCCACTAGTACATCTTGTCAAACAGAAAATACACATTTATCCCAACTCTCTGCCTTCTGTCAGTCAGCCTGTCTTCTATCCATGCTAATAAATTACCCCTAATTCCATGTGATCTTTCTTTGTGTATTAACCTTTTTGTGTGGCAGCTTAACAAATGCCTTCTGAAAGTCCAGATATATTATATCTGCAGGATTCCCATTATCCACTTGGCTTGTTACATCTTCGAATAAATCGAGCAAATTAGTCAAACAGGATTTATCCTTCATAAAACCATGAAGGATGAAACCTCTCATGGATTGTGTTTTGACTTTCTAAATGTCCTGTTATTACTTCCTTAATAATAGATTCTAACTATTTCCCAATGACAGATATTAAACTAACTGCTCTATAGTTTCCCACTTTCTGCCTCCCTCCCTTTTTGAATAAGGCTGTTTCATTAAAGCACGAGGAGAGCGTCAGAGACATGGTGAAAGAGCTTGAAGAGAGCAGTGGAGACACAGGATAAAAGAGCGTGAGGAGAGTGACGGGGATAAAAGAGCATGAGGAGAGTGACTAAGACAAAGGGTAAGTTTCCAGGGAGCAGACTCGGAGGATGGAACATTGGTACGGTGAGTATATAAAGTAACTTGTCTCGAGGAAGCTGAAAAAGCGGTATGTCACACTAAAGCTGTGACCAGATTGGCTGGTAGGGAATCTGAACTAAATTTGAAAAATAAATATTTAAAAATGAATGAATTAACTAAGTAGAGATGGCTGGCAGGTGATATGATGCAGCTGCATGATTGCGAGCTGCAGTAACCACACATGCAGCAAATGTTTGTTGCTCGAGGAATTTCAGCTCAGAATTCATGAGCTGGTGTCTGAGCTTCAGGTACTATGGTACATCTGGGAGGTGTGAGTTACCTGAATGCTTTGTTTCAGGAGGCAGTCATACCCCGTAGACTAAGTACCACAAATTCAGACAGTGGTCAGGGACAGCATGGTCTGACTGCAAATGGGGCAGGTTGGGGATCCTAGATTCAGAAATGGAGGAGCCGCAGCTCTTGATCTTGCCCAGCAGGCATGAGGTACTCCCTATGTGGATGAGGAAAAGGACTGTAGGGAGGAAGAGCTAGCTGACCACTGCACCGTGGTACACAAGGCCATTCAAGCAGGGGGAGCAAAAAGACAAGTGCTAGTTGTAGAGGATCTATAATTAGGGGGACTGATAGCATCCTTTGAATGCAAGACCGAGAGTCCCACATGGTATGTTGCCTGCCCGTTGCTAGGGTGAGGGACATAGCTAACTGGCTTGAAAGGATATTAGAGAAGGAGGGCGAGGATCTAGTTGCTGTAGTCCACATTGGGACAAGCAACATAGGCAAGACTAGGAAAGAGGATCTGTTTGGGGAATATCAAGAACTAGGAATAAGATTAAAGAACAGGATACTCCAGAGTTATGATCTCTGGTCTATTACCCGATCCATGTGCAAATTGGCATAGGGATGAGAAAATTAGGCAAGTAAAAACGTGGCTAGAGGAGGGGTGTGGGAAAGAGGGGTTCCATTTCTTGGGGCACTGTCATCAGTATTGGGACTGAAGGGATCTGTACCGTTGGGACGGTCTCCACCTGAACCAATCTAGGACCAGTGTTCTAGCGGAAAGGATAAACAGGGTGGTCACCAGGACTTTAAACTAACAAATGGGGTGGAAGGGAAAGGTAAATCTACAAGAAGTATAATTGTTAATGGGAACCAAAGCAACAGGTCAAAATGTGAGGAGAAGATAGAGATTAAGAGGACGAATGGGTGGGGCCAACGACTATAGAGGGGAAAGGAAACATAAAAATCAAAATATGAGGTGACTGTGGGAGTTCAAGTTGGGAATGAGGCTGCGTGTTATCAGAGATTAATAAAGGAGGTCACAATGTGTTAAAAGTATAGTGCAGAAGAAAATCCTGCACGGGAAAGACAAATCAGGGGGATATATTTTAAAACCTAAATGCACACAGTATTCTGAATAAGGTCAATGAGCTGACAGCATAAATAGAGAGAAATGGGTATGATTTGGTGGGGATTACTGCAACATGGTTGCCGACGGACCGGGATTGGGAGTTAAATGTCCAAGGGTACTCCGTATTCCGATAGGATTGAACAGGAGGTGGCGTTGCTTTATTGGTTAAAGGCGACATCAAGGCTGTATTAAGAAATTATATTGGCACTAAGGGCCAAAATGTTGAATCAATCTGAGTGGGAATAAAAAACAAGAGAAAAAACTCCTTTTTTAAAAAAAATATTTTTATTCTCCTTTTTCACATTTTCTCCCGAATTTACACCCACCAACAATAAACAGCAACACATATATCAGCAACAGATATGTCAATCCCCATAACAATAATTATTGGGCTTTGGCTTTAATGACCGATGAGCTCGGTCTAGTTCGTACCGGGAGGGGTTCTCGCCCTCCCCCATCAGCTCCGCCAACTTCTTTGCGAAGTATTGTGTTGGCCTTGGGTCCTCTGTCCCTTCGGGCAAGCCCACAATTCTCAAATTATGCCGCCTTGAGCGGTTCTCCAAGTCTTCAAGCTTTGCTTGGAGTCCTCTGTTGACCTCCACCACCCGCCTCAGCTCGTACTCCATCAGGGTGACCTGGTCGCTGTGTCGTGACACGGCCTCTTCCACTTCCTTCATCTTCTCGCCCTGCTCTCTTATCTCGGCCGATGCCTTTGCCACCGCCACCCTCACCGGGGCGATTGCCTCCTCCACCAATGACTTCAATGCGACTACCGTCTCCTTCCTCAAGGCCTCCATGTGCCTCACGAACTGCTTTTCGAGCTCCACTGCCATCACCTAGGTCATCTTCTCCACCGTAAGTAGTGTGGCCCCGCCTTGCGGTTTGGCTTCCGCCATCCTGTCAGCACTTTTGCTCGTCCCCTCATTCAGCGGCGAACCCGCGTTTTCTTCAACGCTGCTCTTTGCATCCTTCAGCGGCTTATTGTTTTTTCTTTCTTTTCTCTTCTCTCTCCCTCCTGTCCTTCATCAATCTGAATTATTCTTTTTTTTTGAAAAAAAAAACAATTTTTCTTCCCTCACACAAAAAAGGGGAGAAAAAAAACTTTCAGCAAACTTCTTTAAACTTCTTTCTTTCTCCTCTACATTCCCCCAGAGCTCCCCTGGGACCGGACTTCAGCCTTCTTTCTTCATCCGAGGCGAGAGCCATTTGATGTGGGACACCCCACCTACATTGTGCCCTGGTCTCGGGCCTGCAGCCTCGGCCTCCTTGTAGCTCCGCCCCCGCTGCTCCGAACTCCACGCAGTGCTGGGCCCAGTGCCACAGCCTCAGCCGTCCGACACCCGCGCGGGGTTCTTCGCCGGTTTTTAAACAGGCTCCGCTAGCTGCCCATGACAGCCCCAAAGGCCGACGATAGTTGGGGGATGAGTGAAGACTCTGGGAAATCCCCGATATCGCCGCAAATCGTGGCCACCGGCGGGAGCTCCTCTTACTGCAGCCGTCCTGCTCGCCCACACCACCGGAAGTCGAGAAAAAACTCCTTGGTCGGAGTAATTTACGGGCCCCCGAGCAATACTTCCAAAGTGGGGCATAGTATGAACCAAGAAATAATGAGGGCTGGTGAGAAGGGCACAAGGGTGATCATGGGTGTTTTTAATGTTCATATTGACTGAACTAATCAAATTGGCAAGGGTTGCCTCAAGGGAGATTTCATTGAGTGTATGAGGGACTGTTTCTTAGAGCATTTTGTTATGGAGCCAACCAGAGAGCAGGCTATTTCAGATTTAGTATTATGTAACGATGATTCTCTTGGAAGGAATGATCACAGCATGCTGGAAGTTCAAATTCAGATTGAGCAAGAGAAGACAGAGTGCCATATTAGAGTTTTAGCATCGGGCAGAGGTAATTATACAGGCCTGAGGAAAGAGTTGGCCAAGTAGACTGGGCACAAATAATTGAGGGTAGACAGTTGAGGAACAATGGCGGATGTTCGAGAGATATTAAGTATCGCAATTAAAGTATATTTCTGAGAAGAAGAGGAATTGTAAAAGGAAAAAAAACATTCAATGGCTAAACAAGGAAGTGAACAAATACATAAAGGCAAAGCCTAGAGCATACCATACTGCAACATCTAGTGGTAAACTGGAGGATTGAGAGAACTTTAAGGTTCAGCAAAAGGCTACTAAAAATAAACTCAAAAGAGCTAAGATGAACCACAAAAGGAAACTGCCACAAAACATAAACACTGATAACAAAAACAGCTAATAAGTATATAAAGAGGAAAAGAATACTTAAAGTAAATGATGGCCCTTTAGAGGGTGATCCAAATTCCCTGGATTCTGGAAAGTGCTGGTGTATTGGAAACATGCTAATGTGACACCCCAATTCAAAAAGGGAGAGAAGCAAAAAGTTGGAAACGATAGACCGGTTAGCTTGAACTCTGGTGAGGAAATTGCTGGAATGAATCATCAAGGATGAAATGACTGAACATTTGGAAAGACAAAGCTCAATCCACTATTGGCAGCATGGTTTTATGAGGGGTAAGTCATACTTGACCACCTTGCTTGAGTTCTTTGAGGACGTTACCAGCAAGGTGGATGATGGGGAACCTATGGATGTGGTAAATCTAGACTTCCAGAAGGTGTTTGACAAGGTGCCGCACAAAAGACCTGATTCAGAAGATGAGATTGCAGGGGATTAGGGGTCGTGTACTAGATTGGATTGTGGACTGACAGAAATCAGGGGGTCGGGATATTTGGGTAGTTTCTAGCTGACGAACTGTAACTAGCGGGGTGCCACAGAGGTCAATCCTCGTACCTCAACTGTTTCCAATCTATATAAATGATCTCCAAGCAGGGACAGAGTGTGAGTCTAACAAAGCAAAACTTGTTAAAAGGTGGAAAAGCAGGCAGTGGAGAGAAGGTAAAGATTTTACAGACAAATATAGAAAGGCTCAGAGATTGAGCCAAAATTTGGCAGATGGAGTTTAATGAAGATAAATGTGAGGTTATCCATTTTGGTCGAAAAAATAGAAAGGCAAATGATTATCTAAATGGAAAGCAGATTCAAAGTACATCTGGGCAGAGGGATCTGGGTGTCTTTGTTAAAAGCAAATTACTGCGGATGCTGGAATCTGAAACGAAAGGGAAAATGCTGGAAAATCTCAGCAAGTCTGCCAGCATCTGTAGGGAGAGAAAAGAGCTAACGTTTCGAGTCCGATGACTTTTAGAGCTAACATTTCGAGTCCGAAGAGTCATCAGACTCGAAACGTTAGCTCTTTTCTCTCCCTACAAATGCTGGCAGACTTGCTGAGCCTTTCCAGCATTTTCCCTTTCGTGGGTGTCTTTGTTCATGAATTGCAGAAAGCTAGTCTTTAATTTAACAGCATGTCTTTACTTTAACAGCATGTAATTAAAAAGGCAAATGGAATGTTTGCATTTATTGCAAAAGAACTGGAGTATAACAGTAGAGAAGTGTTGTTGCAATTGTATAGGCTGTTGATTAGACCACATCTGGAGTATTGAGTCCAGTTTTAGTCTCCTTATTTGAGGAAGGATGTGGTGGCATTGGAGGCAGTTCAGAGGAGCTTCACCAGATTGATTCCAAGGATGAAAAGGTTGACGTATGAGGAGAGGTTAAACAGTTTGGGCTTATACTTGCTGGAGTTTATAAGGATGAGAGGGGATTGAACCGAGGTGTATATAAAACACTAAATGGGATTGATAAAGTAATCATAGACCAAATATTCCCCCTTGAGGGGCAATCTAGAACTCAAGGTCACGGATATAGTTTGAAAGGTGGTAGATTTAGAATGGAGATGAGGAACAACTATTTCTCGTAGAGGGTGGTGAATTTGTGGAAATTGCTGCCCCATAGTGTGGTGGAATCTAAGTCATTAAATGGTTTCAAGAAGGATATACGTATATTCCTGTTTTTGAAATGGGTTGAAGGGATATGGGGAACAAGTAGGGAGGTGGATTTGAGAACAGGAAGAGATCAGCCATGATTTGATTGAATGGCGGAATTGCCTACTTCTGCTCCTAATTCCTTTGTTCCTGTTAGCATTTTTCCAATCCCACTGGAGCCTTTCCCGCATCCAGGAAATTTCTGAATATTATAACCAATGGATCCACTTCCTTTAAGACCCTAAGATGTAGGCTATCAGATCCTGTGGACTTGCCTGCTGTCAATCCCAATAGTTTAGTAATTTTTCTCTGTTGATGGTTTTTTGAAGTTCCTCCCTTTCTATTACCTCTGCATTACTTGTTACTATTGGGATGGTACTAGTGTCCTCCGTTGTGAAAACTGAGGCAAAATATTGATTTAGCGTCTCCACTATTTCTGTGTTCCCCACTATTAACTCCCCGGTCTCATCCGTGAAGGGACCAACATTTACTTTAGCTACTCTCTTCCCTTTTATATGCCTACAGAAGCTTTTGAAATCCTTTTTTAAATAGTTTTCTTTCATAATTTGCCATTGCTCTTTTTATTACATTTTTAGTAACCTTTTTTGACCATTATTGTTTCCCAATATTCCAGCCTACCACTGGCCTTTGCAATATGGTATGCCTTTGTTTTTGTCTATGTTATCTTTAACTTCCTTGCTTAGCCATAAATGAATTTCCCCCCCTCTTACAATCTTTCTTCCTCTCTGGAATATATTTTAGTCGGGTGGAATTTAATATCTCCTTAAACAACTGCCATTGCTCATTACACCTTTTAGTCTTCCTACCGAGTCCACTAAGGCCAAATTTGTCCTAGATTTAGGACATAATTACCTTTGTTTACCTCCAGATCGCTAGTGTGGGACTCCACCCTCAAACTGAATTTCTATCATACTGTGATCATCTTCCCTAAAGGATCCTTGACTTTGAGGCCCGTGATGCTGTTGATAATGTCAAGCTGGCGGCCTTTGGCCAGCATTCTCCGTGGCGGGACATCTGTCCTGCAAGAGAAATTCCCTTGCAGTAGCCAGGAATCCCAAAGGCAGCCAGCAGATAACCCAATTGAGATTTAATCCCAAATGGGCTGCTGGACATGGCCACGACAGGATTGCCACTGGTTCTCTGTGATGGATAAGCCCACCATTGGAACGATTAAATTTCATACATAGGCCAAAATTTTCCAGTCCTTCTAGCTGGCAGAATATTCCGGTTCCACGAGTGATCCTCCTCTGTGCCATGTTCCCTGGTGGTGGAGGGTGTGGGGAACACAAAACATCAAAGACATTGGTGGGACAGGAGGATCCCACCTCCAGCCATTGATGGGCCACCTCTGCCACCAGAAAGTACATCATGGGAGGGCCGGAAAATCCTGCCCGTAGAGTGATTGTGGATCAGCCCATCAAGTCAGTGCTGAATCTCAGTAGTAAGACCATTTATTTTCTTGCTCCAATCCCATAACCCTGCTGGTTTATATCCCTCCAGTGTCTCTCCAATTTCTTTTTGAAGTCCTCAATTGTTTCTGCTTCTCCAGCACATGTAGTCATTACCATTCACTGCGTAAAAAAGTGAGTTCTTCCCCATATTCCATGTCTTATAGAACATAGAACAGTACAGCACAGAACAGGCCCTTCGGCCCTCGATGTTGTGCCGAGCAATGATCACCCTATTTAAACCCACGTAACCCGTATCCCAACAATCCCCCCATTAACCTTACACTACGGGCAATTTAGCATGGCCAATCCACCTAACCCGCACATCTTTGGACTGTGGGAGGAAACCGGAGCACCCGGAGGAAACCCACGCACACACAGGGAGGACGTGCAGACTCCACACAGACAGTGACCCAGCCGGGAATCGAACCTGGGACCCTGGAGCTGTGAAGCATTGATGCTAACCACCATGCTACCGTGAGGCCAGCTTGACATTATCAACAGCATCACGGGCCTCAAAGTCAATGTCTTGCTCAAAATCTTTCCCCAGTTTAGTTAATCGGAACAACTTTTCTTTTGGCTACCTTCTCTAAAACAGATATAATTTTGTATAGTTCTATCAGATCTCTGTTCGTTGCTTCAAGGACAACAACCCCAGCTTCTTCAACTTAACGTTGTATCTAAATTCCCTCACCCCTGGAACCATTCTGGTGCAGTTCCCTTCACCTTCTAAAATACCTAAGAAGTACTTTGTAACAATATTTGCTAAGGAAGAGGGTGCTGATAAAATATATGTAAAAGCAAAGATGTTAGATGTGACAGACGGGGTGAAAATTGATTGGCAGGATGTCCTTGATAGGCTGTCTCTGCTTAGACTTAATAAGTCGAAGTGTTATGGATGGCTTGCATCCCAGGCTACTAAAGGAATTGTTGGTGAAAATAGCAGAAGGGCTTTTCACATAATAATCTTCCAAATTTCCTGAGATTCGGGGGTGGTGCCTGAGGATTGGAGAGTGACAAATGTGACGCTCTCATTTAAGAAAGAATAAAAGGATATTCCTGGTAACTATATGCCAGTCCGTTTAACCTGAGTGGAGGGTAAGGTTTTAGAAACAATAATCAATTAGCACTTAGAGCTGATTGAGTTAATTCAGGCAGGCATTTTCAACCCGCGGGTGGGTGTCGGGTGGTCGGGGAGCCATCCTTCGCAGCGCTCCTGATTGCGCAAATCTGTGCGCAACAGCCGCAAGCAGCCGGCTTTTAACAAAATTCTGCGCATGTACGCCGATGAGCAGGCACGCATGCGCAGTGTGGCCACTTTTATTTTTATATGCTCGCAGCCTGTTTGAAGACCACAGCAGCCGGCATTGTTAAAAGCCGGCTGCAAAACGTTCGGGGAGAATGATGTGATGGGTTGCTTTCTGAACTTTGATGCTGTTGAAGTGGAAGTCTTTTACTCCAAGAATGGTCAGGATCTGGGTGTCACATTTAAGATTGGGAAAAGACAGTCTCGCTGACAGAGCCTTATTTCCGCATGTTCTGTGCCACAATTGTGCTGTGGAGCTTAACTTTGGACAGATGGAGACTCCATACTTCCCGACACCGGAAAGCTTCACCTTCATCCAACAGGTTCCATTGGAGGAGCATGTACGAGGGCCAAAGGGACCCAAAACCATTTCCTCCATTTTGTCAGCAGCAAACAAGGTAAGAGAAAATGGTGGGTCGCCAAGGTCGGCCGGATTGGGTCCCGATCGTTGGCCAGTTGGTAAAAATGGGTCCCCGGAAAAAACGTTTGATAAACATTGAATTAAGGGGAGCCAGCAAGGATCTGTAAAAGACAGACCGTGCTTAACAATTAGTCTTTTTTGGTGAAGTATTAGAGAATGTTGCTGAAGAGAACAAAATAGGTGCAGTTCAAATTAATCTTGGGAAAGTATTTGACAAAAGGCTAGGAATAGGAAAGTCAGTGTCCGCTTGGATAAAAAATTGGATAAAAAGAAAACAGTGGGCATGATTCCACCAAAAGGGACCAAAGTCCCCCAATGAGCGCATTTAGACACCTGTTTCCTGGCGCTCGCAGTACCGAGAAACACATGGCTAACCAACGTGACTTGTGTTGAATAAGGGGCCTGAACGGGGAATCTGTGGCCAAGGCCGCACACAGCCCCGTTTTTGTACAATGGCGCCTCGATCTCCATGGCCCCTAAAACGATCCCTGACCTCCCCCCACCCAACACCTAAGTCGAGCAACCCCAGCCTGATCGCGTGCAGAAAATGCCCATGGCAGTGCCAGGCAGGCACCCAGGTGGCACTGCCGGAGTGCTGAGGTGGTACCAGTAGTGCCAGGGCAGTGCCCTGCCCAAAGGGCATACAGCTGGGGACCTCCCATCCGCTTGGAGACATCACAAGTGTCATTCCGTCTGGTCCCCGTTTGTGGGGACCAGGGCTGAACGGCGCTTGCCCGAGGTCTCTGAGGCGAAGGGGTTGACTCCCAAAGCCTCCGGTACCTCAGGAATCTCCACATTAGAGTGAAGCTTGCTGCGATTCATCAGCATGCTCTCCTCTTCCCAGATGAGGTTGTGCAGCCGTGCCAGGAATGTATTTGCACTGTTTTCGGCATTTCAGCAGGGAGCCCACCTGCTCCATGGTTTTTGTTGTTCTTCAGCCGTCAGATGGCTTTTTTAACTTTGCTCCAGACTTGGGAGGTACCGAGGCTGAGCCAGAGAGAGTATCGAGGAATGGAGTTGAAGGTGTTCAAGTCGAAGACGGAGCCTCAGTCAAGGAATTCTTCAATATCCTCTCTGCAGCAAGCACTGGTTGCTTTCCTGTCCTTAATGAGCTTCTTTCCATGCTTGGCCCTAAGTAGGGTGAACTCTTGAATGAATGTCTTGACGGTGCTGAAGAAACCGTGGATGTTGTTATGTCAATTGCCGGATCTCCTGGGCTCTTTCTACTCATCATTTGCTCTTTATGTCACGGGTTTTATGTTGTATCATTGCTTTCAAACGCTTGTCGGACTGCTGTTTTTCAGGTGTGGTGAAGTTTCCAAGCTGCAAAAGCATTTACACTTGATTAGGCACTGTACCTCTTAATAATGATCTTTATTGTCACAAGTAGGCTTACGTTAACACTGTGATGTACTATCAATTACGCAAAGACGAGAGTAGGATAATCGAGGCTTTATTACACTGAGATGTGTGGCCTCCTACAGCAGCTGACGAAATGGCTGCTGTACGGGGAGCACACATTTATATTCCGCCTACTGGACGGAGCCAGCAGGCAGGGATCTTACCCCCGTGCCTGTAGTACAGGGGCCTTACCGTAAAGCACCTATAACAACATCCTCTATATACAATATATACATCAGTGGTGACTACCACGTTCACTCCCTGTTAAAAATGAGTCAGGCGGGGGCGGTGGAGAACTATATACAGGAAATTGTGTTTTAAACGTACAGTTAAAATTATAAATTCAGGCAATCCGGTGCTTTAATCTGTCGTAGAGAGCGCCGTAGTGCTGGTGGTGACTCCGGCGGCGACTTGGTCTTCGGAGACTCCGGGAGCGTGTCGAAATCCTCTTCAACCTCGGGTGTGGGCAAGGCACACCCTTGGACAAGGGCGGACTGTCCCGGAGCGGGGGCTGCGGTGGGTGCGCCGGGGGAAGGGAGGGTGGCGCCGGGTCGGGGGGGGCTGTGGGGAACCAGCTGGTGCAAGGTCCCTGGAGGGAGACTGTGTCTTGGCGGCTGTCAGGGTACGCTATGTAAGCGTACTGTGGGTTGGCGTGAAGTAACTGTACCCTCTCAACCAACGGGTCCGCCTTGTGTAGCTGCACGTGTTTACGGAGGAGAACGGGTCCTGGAGCTGTCAAGCACGTTGGGAGCGCACTATGCACCCCGGAGGTGGACTTCCTGGGGAAGGCAAAGAGATGTTCATGGGGGGGGTTTCATGAGTTGCGGTGCACAGGAGCGACCAAATGGACTGGAGTGCATCAGGGAGAACCTCCTGCCTAAGGGAGGCTGGGAGATTTCTGGAACGTAGGGCCAGTTGGACGGCCCTCCAGACCGTCCCGTTCTCCCTCTCTATCTGCCCGTTTCCCCTGAGGTTGTAGCTGGTCGTCCTGCTCGAGGCAATGCCCCTGTTGAGCAGGTACTGGCACAGCTCATTGCTCATGAATCAGGATCCCCGGTCGCTGTGGAGGTAGGCGGGGAAACCGAACAGAGCGAAGATGGTGCTGAGGGCTTTGATGATGGTGGCAGACGTCATGTCGGGGCATGGGACGGCAAAGGGGAATCGGGAGTATTCATCGACCATGCTGAGAAAGTATGTGTTGCGGTCGGTGAAGGGGAGGGCCCTTTGAAGTCCACGCTGAGGCGTTCAAAGGGGCAGGCGGCCTTCAGGCGCACACAGAGCTCTTACGTGGCTGCTTGGAGACAGTGGACTGGTCCATATTTAAGAACTCAGCAACTAACTTAAATGAGTATGTCACCACCGTCACAGACTTCATCAGCAAATGTGTGGACGACTGCGTGCCAAAGAAAGCAGTACGTACGTTCCCCAACCGGAAACCATGGCTCAACCGCGAGATTGACTCCCTACTGAAGGACAGATCTGAGGCGTTCAAGGCAGACGACCCTGTCCTATACAAGAAATCCAGGTACGACCTCTGCAAAGCCATCCGAGATGCCAAGAGAGAATATCAAACTAAGCTAGAGTCACAGACAGACTCTCGGCGGTTGTGGCAAGGACTAAGCAACATAACGGGCTACAAAGCGAAGCCGAGCAGTATCTCTGGCAGCAGTGCACCCCTCCCCGATGAACTTAACGCATTCTATGCTCGGTTTGAGCAGGTAACCAACAACCCGCGATCGAGTGCCCCAGCAACCCATAATTCACCCATACCCACCATCACAGTTTCCGAAGTCAGATCGGCCTTCCTGAAAGTGAACCCACGAAAGGCGATGGGCCCGGACGGGATCCCTGGTCGTGCACTCAGAACCTGCGCGGACCAGCTGGCAGAGGTTTTCACAGACATCTTTAACCTATCCCTACTCCACTCCGAGGTCCCCACCTGCTTCAAGAAGACCACACCGGTACCAAAGAAGAACCAGGCAACGTTCCCCAATGACTACCGCCCGGTGGCCCTGACGTCAGTTGTAATGAAGTGCTTTGAGAGGCTGATCATGAAGCGCATCACCTCCATACTCCCGGAACGCCTTGACCCACTTCAATTCGCATACCGTCGCAACCGGTCCACATCAGACGCCATTTCCCAGGCCCTACACTCATCCCTAGAGCATCTCGAAAACAAGGACTCCTACATCAGACTCCTATTTATTGACTACAGCTCCGCCTTCAACACCATAATCCCAGCCAAGCTCATATCAAAGCTCCAAAACCTAGGACTTGGCTCTCCACTCTGCAACTGGATCCTTGACTTTCTGACCAACAGACCACAGTCAGTAAGAATGAACACCAACACCTCCTCCACAATAGTCCTCAACACCGGTGCCCCGCAAGGCTGCGTACTTAGCCCCCTACTCTACTCCCTTTACACACACGACTGCATGGCAAAACTTGGTTCCAACTCCATCTACAAGTTTGCTGACGATACGACCATAGTGGGCCGGATCTCGAACAACGACGAGTCTGAATACAGGAGGGAGATAGAGAACTTAGTGGAGTGGTGCAACGACAACAATCTCTCCCTTAATGCCAGCAAAACTAAAGAGCTGGTCATCGACTTCAGGAAGCATAGTACTGTACACACCCCTGTCTGCATCAACGGAGCCGAGGTAGAGATGGTGAGCAGTTTCAAATTCCTAGGGGTGCACATCACCAAAAATCTATCCTGGTCCACTCATGTCGACGCTATCACCAAGAAAGCACAACAGCGCCTTTACTTCCTCAGGAAACTAAGGAAATTTGGCATGTCCACATTAACCCTTACCAACTTTTACAGATGCACTATAGAGAGCATCCTCTCGGGCTGCATCACAGCCTGGTATGGCAACTGCTCGGCCCAGGACCGCAAGGAACTTCAGAGAGTCGTGAATACCGCCCAGTCCATCACACGAACCTGCCTCCCATCCATTGATTCCATCTACACCTCCCGCTGCCGGGGGAAAGCAGGCAGCATAATCAAGGATCCCTCCCACCCGGCTTACTCACTTTTCCAACTTCTTCCATCGGGCAGGAGATTCAGAAGTCTAAGAACACGGACGAACAGACTCAAAAACAGCTTCTTCCCCACTGTCACCAGACTCCTAAATTACCCTTTTATGGACTGTCCTCATTAACACTACACCCTGTCTGCTTCATCCGATGCCAATGCTTATGTAGTTACATTGTATATCTTGTGTTGCCCTATTATGTATTCTCATGTATTTTCTTGAATTCTGTTCAATTCCCTTTTCTTCCCATGTACTGAATGATCTGTTGAGCTGCTTGCAGAAAAATACTTTTCACTGTACCTCTGTACACGTGACAATAAACAAATCCAATCCAATCCAATCCAATCCAGTCTGGCCGGTAGAAGAGCAGTATACATTCCACGCAGACCTGGCAGTCTCTGCTCATCGCCCTGACTTCCTCGATGGAGTCGGGCAGGTTGCGGGCCTTGATGAAATGATAAAAACGGATGACTCCAGGGTGACAGGTTGTCGTGCAGGGTGCAGAGTTGGTGCACTTGTGCGTTGGTACATGTGCGTTGGGATAGGGCATCGGAGGGCTCGTTGAGCTTACCGGGGCAATACAAAATCTCATAGTTGTAGGTGGAGAGCTCGATCCTCCACCTCAAGATTTTATCATTTTTGATCTTGTTAAACATGAAGGCAACCGACCGTTGGTCAGTGAGGAGAGTGAATCTCCTGCCGGCCAGGTAATGCCTCCAATGCCGCACAGCTTCAACAATGGCTTGGGCCTCCTTTTTGACGGAGGAGTATCACATTTCGGAGGCATGGAGGGTGTGGGAAAAGAATGCCACGGGCCTGCCTGCCTGGTTGAGAGTGGCATCCAGAGCGACGTCTGATGCATCGCTCTTCACTTGGAATGGTAACGTCTCGTCGACCGCGTACATCGCGGCCTTGGCAATGTCGGCCTTGATACAGTTAAGGCCTGGTGTGCCTCGGCCGTTAGTAGGAAAATGGAGGATTGGATGAGTGGGCGTGCCTTGTCTGCACAGTTGGGACCCACTGGGCATAATAAGAGAAGAACCCCAGGCATCGTTTGAGGGCAGTGGGGGAGGGGGGAGTTCCATGAGGGGGCGCATGCAATCGGGGTCGGGCCCCAGAACTCCGTTCTGCACCACATAGCCGAGGATGGCTAAGCGGTTCGTACTGAACACTCACTTCTCCTTGGTATACGTGAGGTTGAGGAGAGTGGCGGTGTGGAGAAATTTGGCAATGTTTGCGTCATGGTCTTGCTGATCATGGCCGCAGATGGTGACATTGTTCAGGTACGGGAAGGTGGCCCGCAGTCCGTATTGGTCAACCATTCGGTCCATCTCTCGTTCTAAGACTGAGACCCCGTTGGTGATGCCGAGGGGGACCCTAAGAAAGTGGTAAAGGCGGCCGTCTGCTTCGAACGCCGTGTATGGGTGGTCCGCCTTATGGCTGGGGAGCTGGTGGTAGGCAGATTTCAGGTCCACTGTCGGGAAGACCCGGTACTGAGCAATCTGAGTGACCATATCAGATATGCGAGGGAGAGGGCATGCGTCGAGTTGCGTGTACCGATTGATGGTCTGACTGTAGTCAACGACCATCCTATTTTTCTCCCCAGTTTTGACTACTACCTGGCTCTCCAGGGGCTGTTGCTGGCTTCGATTATGCCATACCGAAGCAGCCGCTGGACTTCAGATCTGATGAAGGTCCTATCCTGGGCGCTGTACCGTCTGCTCCTGGTGGCGACGGGTTTGCAATCCGGGGTTAGGTTTGCAAAAAGAGAAGGTGGATCGACCTTGAGGGGCGCGAGGCTGCACACAGTAAGGGGTGGTAGGGACCTACTGAATTTTAGGGTTAGGCTCTCGAGGTTGCACGGCAAGTCCAGGCCGAGTAGCAAGGCAGCGCAGAGGTTTCGGAGGATATAGAGGCGGAGCTGCTGAACTCCACGTCCTGGACAGTGAGAGTGGTGATGCAGTACCCCAGGGAGGCCAGAGAGATTCTCTGGTTGGCAGGGTGTACCGTGAGGGTGCAGCGCCTAACCGTATCAGGGTGAATGAAGTTTTCAGTGCTCCCGGTGTCCAGCAAGCAGGAGATCTCGTGTCCTCGCAAGGTTGTGTGGTCGAGACTGGTCAATTGTGACCGAGGCGAGACGTGGCTGGTCGTCGATGGTTGCAGGTGATGAGTGGCCTAATGAGGTGCCCGATGGGCAGGGGTCCCGAGTCGTGCAAGGTGGCGGCGTCCACAAGTCGTATGTGTCGTGGGGGAGGCAAGATGGCAGCGCCCATTGGTTTTGGGAGGAACAAGATGGCGGCGCCCACTGGCCGCACGTGTTTTGTTGAGCAAGATGGCGGCGCCCACTGGCCGTACGTGGATCCGAGGAGAAGATGGCTGCGCCCACTGTTCGCACATGGGGGTTGCCGGGACAATAGTGGCGATTGAGTGGGCCTGGCACGCTGCAGCGACATGTCCTCTTGCCACAGGCCTTGCAGAGGGTGCTCCGCACCGGGCAGCGCTGTCGGTGGTGTTTTGACTGCCTACAGAAGTAACATTTGGGCCACCCGGGATTGGATGGCTGTCGCGCGGCACAGGCGTGAGGTTGGCTGAGGACGGTCGCTGATGCGGCCGACGATGGGGCGGCCATCTGTGGAGTCCACGATGCACAGGAGGGTGGGCCACGCGGTCGGGGGCATAGGCCTGAATGTTGCGTGATGCGACCGTAAGTGAGAGCGCTAGCTTTTTGGTCGCCGCGAGGTCGAGCGTGGCCCCTTCTAGGAGGCGCTGGCGGATGTAGTCAGACCCTATGCCCGTAACAAATGCGTGTCTCATCAGCAAATTCGAGTGTTCCGTGGCTGAAACGGAATCACAGTCACCGTCTCTAACTAGGACGAGAAGGGCACGCCAGAAATCTTCCACTGACTCACCGGGAAGCTGGCATCGCGTGGAGAGGAGGTGTCTGGCGTTGATTTTGATAGTCCGCTGAGCGTAGTTTTCCTTCAGTAGCGTCATGGCCTCTGCGTAGATTGGCGCGTCCTGGACGAGTGGAAAGATGTTTGAGCTCAGCCGCGTGTAAAGGATCTGGAGCTTATGTGCTTCTGGCATTGCGCCTGGCGCAGACCCGATGTACGCTTCGAAACAGGCTAGCCAATGTTTGAAGTCTTTTTTGGCATTGTCTGCTTGAGGATGCAGCTGCAGGTGATCTGGCTTGATATGGAGGTCCATCTCTGAAAACTCAGTGTAATAAATTGATGCACATTACACTATCAATTACGCAAAGATGAGAGTAGGATGTAATCGAGGCTTTATTACACTTGAGGTGTGTGGCCTCCACAGCAGCTGACAAAATGCTGCTGTACGGCGAGCACACATATTTATACTCCGCCTACTGGGCGGCTAAGTGTTGATGCAGGTTTAAACACCGGAATTTTTCACGCCGACGTCAACGGGTCCCTTGGCCCAGTGATTCTGTGGCCCACAGGGGACCAGCACGGTGCTGGAGTGCTCTACGCAGCTCCGGCTGCTGATACGTGGCCCTGCACATCCGGCCGCGGCTCCGCACATGTGCACACGCTGGCCGCTTCCACACCGGCCCCGCGCGACATGGCAGACCCACACAGCGGGCTGGCGTGGAAGAAGGCAGGCCCCCCCCATATCACGCGCACCAGCCGATCGGTGGCCCCCAATCGCAGGCCTTGCCATCGTGGAGACCCCCAACAGGACGGCCACCGCAGCCGCAACGCCGAGCCCCCGCCAGGTGGAACCATACGTGAACCATGCCGGCAAGAACTTGGCCGGTCGCCCATGGGGCCTCTTACAACGGCCCCGACCAGCGCCACGTCTACCGCCGATTCTCCAGTCGCCGGAGGTTCGCGTCCCGGCGTCGGACCCAATCACGGGTCTGATGCCCCATTCTCCGCCCCCGCGCCGAGTGCGATTTCGGAGAGGAGGCTTGGAGAATCCCGGCCAAGATCTTCCCTGCTTGGCAAATCCAAGAAAAATGCAAGGAACAGCAGAAACACCAATATGGCTTTTTCAGTCTCAAAAGTCTTGGACTGTCAAATATGAAGATTAAGGAATATCCTCAAATTTGGTTGCCCTCAGAAATTTGTCACTATCCTTCACCTACTCCATAATGACAAGGAAGCCATGATCCTTATAAAGGGTACCACCTTTGTGCACCCTACCTCAGTAAAGACTGGCGTCACCACTCTCTTCTCCATATTCCTCACTGCAATATTGCACCTCACCTCCAGAAAACTACCCACAGTATGAACACATTTGCAACAGACCGTAAACTGTTCGACCTACATCACTTAAACCCAAAACTAAATCTATAGGCATATAATGCTTGTGTGTGCACATATTCAGAGTCATTGTTGACTCCTTCTCCGAAGCATGTGATAATATGGACCTATCATTAAACACCTGGAAAATTGAAGTCCTCTTCCAACCAGCTTCCATGGCATAACGCCTCCATTCATCATTAGGATTAACAACAAAAGATTTTAGATTTTGATTTATTGTCCCGTTGCACCGAGGTACAGTGGAAATTATTGTTCTGCATCCAGTCCAGGCAGATTGTTCCATACATGAAAAACATAGGACAGACATGAATACACATTGTGAATACATAGACATCAGGTGAAACATACAGAGTGTAGTACTACACCGTATAGAAATTGTGTGGAGAGATCAGTTCAGTCTAAAAGAGGGTCTTTCAGGAATCGTAACAGAGGGGAAGAAGCTGTTTTTGAATCTGTTAGTGCGTGTTCTCAGACTTTTGTAACTTCTGCCTGATGGAAGAGGTTGGAAGAGAGAATAACCCAGGTGGGAGGGGTCTTTGATTATGGTGCCCACTTTTCCAAGGCAGCGGGAGGTGTAGACAGTCAATGGATGGGAGGCGGGTTTGCGTGATAGACTGGGCTGTGTTCATGACTCTGTAGTTTTTACGGTCTTGGCCGAGCAGTTGCCATTCCAAGTTTGGGGGCAAAAAGCTTGGAAACGGTGACCATTTTCCATATCTTGAGAGCTTCCTCTGAATGAGGACAGACATCGATGATGAAATTAATCATTGCATCCAATTCGCCTGCTTAACCTGTGACCAACCTGAAGAAAATAATATGTGAGTATCAGAATCGAATTTTCAAGACTAAGTTCATGGTTTACTGGACATCAGTGATCCCTGCCCTTCTATATGAACCTACAGCAGGCATCTCAAAGCAATTAAGAACAACCACTAGTGGTGCTCTCACACAACCCTCCAAATCCAAGTGCACACAGTAGTTACCACTGCTGCCTCACAGTGTCAGGGACCCGGGTTCAATTCCAGCTTTGGGCTACTGTCTGTGTGGACTTTGTATGTTCTCCTCATGTCTGCGTGGGTTTCTTCTGGGTGCTCCGGTTTTCTTCCACAGTCCAAATATATGCAGGTTAGGTGGATTGGCCATGCTCAATTGCCCCTTAGCGTCCAAAAGGTTACTGGGGTTACGGGGATAGAGTAGGGATGTGGGCCTAGGTAGGGTACTATTTCAGAGGGTCGTTGCAGACTTGATGGGCAGAATAGCATTGATTCTATGATTCTAAAGGCAGTCCAATGGCAGCATCTGTTCTCAAGCCCAGCAATGGGTGCTAATCACTCAAATCCAGCTCCACTCGACAGGACGTGTTGTTTGTTTGCCAGATACCAGATTTCTGGGGTCCTCAAAGCATCTCTGAAGAGGTCAAACATCCCCGCTGACTCTCAGGATTCCGTGACCTGTGAGTGACCCAAATGACGCAGTTCCATTTTGGAAGGCACCAAATACATTGAGACTTTATCGGGAACCTACAGAGGCTAAGTTGAGGTGTCAGAGGGAACACCCAAACTTCCAAACAACTCATCCACCTGGTCCTTGTATAGCAGAGTCTGTAGATTGGAGTTAACAACCATCACAGAACTCATCAAACCATTGTGGGAGCAAGTCCTCCTCTATTCCAAGGGACTGCGTAAGGGATGTAAAAAAGAAGACTGTACAAGAACAGGGGGCGGGATTCTCTGATCCTGAGGCTAAGTGTTGACGGCATGATAAACACCGTCAACATGGCCTCAGGAGCAGCGATTCTGACCCCTACAGGGGGCCAGCACAGCACTAGAGCGACCCATGCCACTCCAGCTGCCGATCCCTGGCGTCAGATGGGCGCCATGGGTCTGCGCATGCGCAGTGGCTCCCTTCTCTGCGCTAGCCCCAACGCAACATGGTGGAGGGCTACAGGGGCTGGCGCGGAACAAAAGAGTCCCCTCGCCTGAGAGGCTGGCCAGCCGATCGGTAGGCCCCGATCGCGGGGCAGGCCACAGTGGAGCCTCCTCCTCCTCCTCCCCCCCCCCCCCACCCCCACCACCACCAGGCCGCCCCGGGATGCATGCACGCCGAGGTCCCGCCGGGTAAGACCAAGTGTGAACGGCGCCAGCGGAACTCTGCTTTTTTTGCGTCGCTGCTCGGCCCATCCCGGGTGGAGAATCGCTTGGGGGGGGGGGGGGTGGGGGGAGCGCGTTGAGATGCACCCGACCGGCACCTGATCTCTGGAGAATCGGCGGACCGGCGTTGGTGCAGCACCGCGCGATTCGTGCCCGTCCCGGTTATTCTCCGGCTCACCTGGCTGAGAGAATCCCGCCCAGGAGGTTCATACAATTGAATGCATTTGAGCCAGACAGAAGTCATTTTCATACAGATAATCATTAGCACCTCCATTAGCAAATAATCATTTTCCAGGTTTTGCCATGTGATTATTTTGATATTTCTGGCCCATGGTAGAGAATTTATTCTCTCTTAACTTGATTCGCTTTTAAATTATCTCCCCATTTTCTACCTAAGTGTACGTCTCTGTACATCTTCTGATCTGTTCTTCTAATATAATTTCTAACTTGTTACTGTCCCTGGTAAACTGTGGCAAAGTAATTGTACATTATTTCTGCCATTTCGTTGCGATTAACTGTGAGTTAGCAGCTGTATTCCTATCTTTTATTATCTCCACCAATAAAGGTGGGCAGAGTCAATGTTTTCACCCATTTGTTAGTCTGTTCATCTGTTTGTGAACAATATTTCAAGGATCTGATTTCAATGAAACTCAGTACACAATGGGGTATAACTCAAGGAAGAATTGATACGTTTTTGGCGCAGGAACAGACCCGGATCTTGCAATTTTTGTAAAAGACCCATTAACATTGGGAGATCGAGCAATTTGACATTGAAGGCAAAGGAGGCTTGATGTTGTGTCAATTAGCTGCTCCAGGTTAAGGCACATACACAAAAGGCTCAGGTACCTAGAGCTGATGGAGCAGCATTGTCTGATAAGGCTTTGGCTGAACAAAGTAGTCACTGAGATGTGCCACTTTGCGCAAGGTAATCACAGGGCAAGGTTATCAAGAAGAAAACCGCATCAATACTTACACACTGTCCATTACAAGGTGCAACTACTGCTTTTTCGAGGAAAGTAGCATCAGAAGATATTACGGCTGGATTAATTCAGCATGAAGGCAACGTTCAAGAGAATGTGAAGATATTTTTCAGTGAAGAGCTGGCTAGAAATGCTGAAAGGGAGAGGACAGAACAAAATTGTGGCCATTTCATTTGAGCAAGTCCTCCAGTTCTAGAGCAATATTTTTATACCAATTCTGACATCAATCACAGCTTCCTCAAATGTTAATCTTACCTAAAATATTGCTAAAATTTCAATTTACTAGTTCTCAAATAAAAAACAAAAAATGCTGTTAATGTCAATATCAACACTTCCCCAAAGGACCGGAGGTTGCTTTCTCCTTTGAGAACTGACTGGTGGTGACTTAACCTGAGAATCACCACACCTCAAATGAGGGGCAAGGTTGAGAAGGTCAACCCTTTATGAATAACCTCAGCTGGTACAGGAATTGAACCCATGCTTTTGTCATTGCTCTGCATCACGAACCAACCATCCAATCAACTGAGCTAACCGAGCTAAGTTTCAGTCAACGGAAAAGGGTGGGGAGAGGAACAAAAGGCAAGGGGCTGGATTCTCCATTATTGGGACTATGTCCCCACGCCGGCGTCAAAGCGCTGTAGTTTTACTCCTGAAAATTCTGGATTAAAGGGACACGAATTCCCAGCCCTGCAGTGGGCTAGCAGGGACCCGGAGTAAATCTCACAGTTTTTGCTGAAGATACGGGTCCCCACTGATGTGTTGGGTAAGCTGGGTCTGCGAGGACTGCGTTTACTGCAGCAGTGAGAGAGACAGGATTCCAACACTTGAAGAAATGCAACTCTATTTTATTGAACTCTTAACTATCATACATACTTTAACTGTGGGTTGACACTATGCTGAGTTGACTGGAGACCTGAGGCTAACCTGACCAGACTATCTTACTACCACATGGTGTGTGTTCTAGTTGTTGCTCACGGGCTCTGACTGTCTGAGGCTGGATCCCCAGAGAGCGGGAAAACTAGTGCCCTCTGGCTTTATAGTGGTCGTGTCCTGTCTGGTGATTGGCTGCCGTGTTCTGTGTGTTCATTGGTCATCCTGTGTGTCAATCAATACCTGTCTGTGCACCATCATCTACTTGTGTGTATATTATGAGGCTGCGCATGTGCCTCCATGGCGGATTCGGAACGTGGAGCTGGACCCGAAAAAGAGATCCCCCAATCGGCCATGCGCCCTACCCTCAATCCCTGCACAATCATTCCCCGGCCGCTTATAAGCCCCCCCCTGGCATCCGATCGGCCAGCTCCCGACCAGGGTGGCCGCGGACTGAGTCCGCAGCTGCCATACGAGTATCCCGACCGGCAGGACCAGGTTAGATCCATGCCGTAGGGACTTCGGTCGGTCGGGGGCGGATGATGTCGGAGCGGGCCTCTGGCAATGGTCCCAGGCGGCTACAGTACGCTGCTTTTTGGTGCCCGGAGAACTGGCGCCGGTTCCAATTTCTGCGTCAAACTGGATCTTCCGCCCGGTATCAGCTGCGATTTCAGCGTCGGGGTGCGGAAAATCCAGCCCAAGGTCTGTGATAGTAAATGAGCAAAGTGGAGTATTAAAATAAAACGTGACCAGAAGCTCAAGCCCACGCTCGCAAACTGAATGGAGGTGTTGTGCAAAGCAACCTCCCAATCTGCCTTTATTCTCCCCAATGCAAAGAAAACAGAATTGTGAGCAGAAAATACAGTATTGGAAGAAGTACATGAAACTCCCTGTTTCACCTGAAAGGAGTGTTTGAGGCCCTGAACAGTGAGAAGGAACGAGGTAAAATGGCAGGTGTTGCATCTCCTGCTTTTGCACAAAAGGTGATGTGGGAAGGGGTTGCTGGGATGATTGAGGAGTAATCCAGGATGTCCAAAGATGTGCAGGTTAGGTGGATTGGCCATTGTAAATTGTCCCTTAGTGTCCAGGGACGTACAGGTTAGGTTACTGGGATAGGACGGGGAGGTTGGCCTAGGTAGGGTGCTCTTTCAGAGAGTGGGTGCAGACTTGATGGGCTAAATGGCCTTCTGCAGGAATTCTATAGTGTCGCAGACAGAACAATTCCTTCAGAATACTGAAAGGGGAGGGAAGGGAAGATCTTTTAGTGGTGGCATCACGCCGAAGGTGGCCGAAATGACAGAGGGTGAGTTGTTGAATACAGAAGTTGTGAGGTGAAAGTGAAGACAAGGGAACCCTATCATGGCTCTTGCAGGGAGCTGGTGGTGTGCGAGCAGAAGTGCAGGAAATGGAATCGATAAGGTTGAGGGTCCTGTCAACCACAGTGGGGAAGAATCCTTGGTTAAGGAAGAAAGAACATGTATCGGAAATGGTGGTATGTGTGGTAGTATGACTAGGGGTATTACGGTACCTGGGAGTGTGAGCTGCCATTGGTGCAGAGGGTTCACTGCCCATTGGCCCAAGTATCGTGTTCTCTGTGTTCCTATTGGCCAAGAGGAAGGTAGCTCGGCCTACGAGGTGGGGTATAAGAACCCGTGTACCCCAGCAGCCAGGCCATTTCTGTACGTCTGCTGCCAGTTAATTTCTATATGTGCAATTGAATGTGCTTTCGATAAAGATATTGTTGGTGGCTTTTATTGCAGAGTCTTGACCAAGGGACTATTATGATAAAGCATCCAGACTGATAGGATGGTGAAACATATTGGAGTCATAGCTCTGAAAGAATGATCTCATGAGGAAAGAGGAGTTTGAGCGGAGGCTCTGGTACATCCTAGTCAAAGCAAAGCCATCCCTGATGTTTGCTCTTTGCCTTGGACTGGCTGATGGCAATGGCTGTACTTTCATTATGTAATGTTGTAGAAGATGCAGCAGATCACCAGAAAAATTAAGGTACACACCAGAGAGTATTTCAGAGATTTTCCAAAGTGGTCCAGACAGCGAAACCATTGCTTTAGTTCTTCAGTGGTCTGCTCGATGATGCTTTTAATGGCTGTACGACTTTCATTGTATGCCTGTTGACCTGGTATGATTGTGTGGCAAACGGGTCATCAGGGTGAAGAGATTGTGGCCGCTGCCAGGATTACAGGCATTCACAAACGTAAAGGTTTTGTATGGCTGCAGAGTAACTGCATGTTAATGGAATGGGAGCCTGAGTTGCTCCTCCAACTCTCCTTGTTGACATTAGGAGCTTGCAGAACTTTGGGTGGCACCGTACATCTTTGAAAAACCCTCGATCTTCGCAATGTCCCATGCTCTCGCATCCCGTTTCACAATGTCTGCAGAGAACATAATAAATTTGCCTGTCTTCACATATAGGGCCTCCCACTTCCTGGTTATATCCGTGACTAATTGACAGAGATATTCCCAAAGTCACCTGCTCTAACCTGAAATGATCTTGTTGCACAGAAGTTCAATGTGATGGTGATGGGAATGTGGAGTGCTAAGCATTGTTGTTTCACAGCTCCAGGATCCCAAGTTCAATTTTGGGCTTGGGTCTGTGTGGAGTTCTTCTCATGTCTGCATGACTTCTTCCCTGTGCTCCGGTTTCCTCCCACAGTACAAATATGTGCTGGTTAGGTGGATTGGTCGGCCATGCTAAAATTGCCCTTAGTATCCAAAAAGGTTGGTGGAGTTACGGGGATGGGGTGGAAATGAGGGGTTAAGTAGGATGCTGTTTCCAAGGGCAGATTCGATGGGCCGAATGGCCTCCTTCTGCACTGTAAATTATATGATTCTATGACCTTTACCAGTGACATCCTTGTCCTCACTTGAAGGAGGCGGCACAGTTCTGTGACTATCTTTTTGTTGAATCTGATATATCACTGGCCTTAGTCCTGGCAGAGATGAAAATGTTAGAATGGCTCTCTGAGGGCCAATGGGGTTGGGTCATCTGTGGAGCACACCTCCCTTTTCTCGAGTTCCATCTCAATGACTCCATTGTGCTGCTAAACATCAGGATCCACCCTCTACAACAGGAATTTCTGATGATCACTTCCAGCCCTTCACCCACATTGCCATGACCAATTGACTCTGCAGTTTATTCTCTGCTGGTCTATCATGCTGTAGTCCCATACAGCCCCAATATCTCTTATTGGTTTGTGTGGACAGGTGGCTGTCATTTCCCGAATGGATATACCAACTCGCCAAAACATCTGCAAAAACAAGACACAGCACTTTCACAAACTTTGCTGCAGCTGAAGTTAGTCAAAAGCACCTAACCTATGAGTTGCATGCCTTTCTCTTTAAAATGGCGTGAGCGGATGATCCCTTGTGGAACGAAATCTGAGTTCAGCCATAAGCACAGGTGATCTCTGGACCTAATGCAGTCAGGAGTTTCAGAAACATGCATCAAATTAGCTGGGATGTTTCCACTGCACACAGCAACCTGCTCCAGTGCCTTTTCCATGACTGGGTGCCACATGAACCACAGAACAAGTGATCGGAAGTGTGACATGCTATTTTTCAGCATTAGGGCTTTCATAGCACCAACAAAGCTATGGAGCGCAATATTTATGACCTTAATTTTTATGTTATCTTTTTTATAATCTGGATAAGAAGTAAAATGATAGGCAAGATAGTCCAAATTCCAGGAAGGTAAGACGTGTTTAACATCCTGTAAAAGGAGATTCTGAGGGTTAGAAACACTGGAAGAATAGAGGCTTAAACTTTGGCAGAAAAATTGGGATTGGCCATGGCAGTGCAACTGAAGGGCTGGGAGTTGTCAGAAGAAATTGCTATTGTAGAGGATGGTTCCTGAGGTTTTCCAGCACAATGGAGTCAGTAGGGATGAATTCTGATATTTAACAATATGATGAAGTGTTCCAAATAAAAGGGGCTGGATTTTTGGGACGATGTTTGCATCCTGAAGAGGGAGGGCAAACAGGCAACGGTCGTTGTACACATTGGTACTAACGACATAGGCAGGAACGGGCATGAGGTCCTGCAGCAGGAGTTCAGGGAGCTATGCAGAAAGTTAAAAGACGGGACCTCTAGGGTTGTAATCTCTGGATTACTCCCTGTGCCACGTGCCAGTGAGGCTAGAAATAGGAAGATAGAGCAGCTAAACACGTGGCTAAACAGCTGGTGTAAGAGGGAGGGTTTCCGTTATCTGGACCACTGGGAGCTATTCCGGGGCAGGTGTGACCTGTATAAGAAGGACGGGTTGCATCTAAACTGGAGAGGCATAAATATCCTGGCCGTGAGGTTTGCTAGTGTCACACGGGAGGGTTTAAACTAGTATGGCAGAGGGGTGGGCACCGGAGCAATAGGTCAGAAGGTGAAAGCATTGAGGGAGAACGAGGTAATAGGGTCAGTATGGCTCTGAGGCAGAGCAGACAGGGAGATGTTGCTGAACACAGCAGGTCTGGTGGCCTGAAGTGCATATGTTTTAATGCAAGAAGTATTACGGGTAAGGCAGATGAACTTAAGAGCTTGGATTAGTACTTGGAACTATAAAATTGTTGCCATTACAGAGACCTGGTTTTGGGAAGGACAGGATTGGCGGCTAAACATTCCAGGATTTAGATGTTTCGGGCGGGATAGAGGGAGATGTAAAAGGGGTGGCGGAGTTGCGCTACTGGTTAGGGAGAATATCACCGCTGTACTACGGGAGGACATCTCAGAGGGCAGTGAGGCTATAGGTAGAGATCAGGAATAATGAATGAAAGTCGCTTATTGTCACGAGTAGGCTTCAATGAAGTTACTGTGAAAAGCCTCTAGTTGCCACATTCCATCGCCTGTCCGGGGAGGCTGGTACGGGAATCGAACCGTGTTGCTGGTCTGCTTTAAAAGCCACCGATTTAGCCCAGTGAGCTAAACCAGAACAAGAAGGGTGCAGTCACAATGTTGGGGGTTTACTACAGGCCTCCCAACAGCCAGCGGGAGATAGAGGAGCAGATAGGTAGACAGATTTTGGAAAAGAGTAAAAACAACAGGGTTGTTGTGATGGGAGACTTTAACTTCCCCAATATTGACTGGGACTCACTTAGTGCTAGGGGCTTGGATGGGGCAGTTTGTAAGGAGCATTCAGGAGGGCTTCTTAAAACTATATGTAGATAGTCCAACTAGGGAAGGGGCTGTACTGGACCTGGTATTGGGAATGAGCCCGGCCAGGTGGTAGACGTTTCAGTAGGGGAGCATTTCGGGAACAGTGACCACAATTCAGTAAGTTTAAAGTGCTGGTGGACAAGGATAAGAGGGGTCCGAGGGTGAATGTGCTAAATTGGGGGAAGGCTAATTATAACAATATTAGGCAGGAACTGAAGAACCTAGATTGGGGGCGGATGTTTGAGGGTAAATCAATATCTGACATTGGGAGGCTTTCAAGTGTCAGTTGAAATGAATTCAGGACCGGCATGTTCCTGTGAGGAAAAAGGATAAATACGGCAAATTAAAGGAACCTTGGATAACGAGAGATATTGTAGACCTCTTCAAAAAGAAAAAGGAGGCATTTGTCAGGGCTTGAAGGTTGGGAACAGACGAAGCCTGTGTGGAATATAAGGAAAGTAGGAAGGAACTTAAGCAAGGAGTCAGGAGGGCTAGAAAGGGTCACGAAAAGTCATTGGCAAATAGGGTTAAGGAAAATCCCAAGGCTTATTACACGTACATAAAAAGCAAGAGGGTAGCCAGGGAAAGGGTTGGCCCACTGAAAGACAGGCAAGGGAATCTATATGTGGAGCAAGAGAAAATGGGTGAGGTACTAAATGAATACTTTGCATCAGTATTCACCAAAGAGAAGGAATTGGTGGATGTTGAGTCTGGAGAAGGGTGTGTAGATAGCCTGGGTCACATTGAGATCCAAAAAGACGAGGTGTTGGGTGTCTTGAAAAATATTAAGGTAGATAAGTCCTCAGGGCCTGATGGGATCTAATCCAGAATACTGAAAGAGGCAAGAGAGGAAATTGCTGAGGCCTTGACAAAAATATTTGGATCCTCACTGTCTTCAGGTGATGTCCCTGAGGACTGGAGAATAGCCAATGTTGTTCCTTTGTTTAAGAAGGGTAGCAAGGATAATCCAGGGAACTGCAGGCCGGTGAGCCTTACATCAATGGTAGGGAAATTACTGGAGAGAATTCTTTGAGACAGGATCTACTCCCATTTGGAAGAAAATGGACGTATTAATGAGAGTCAGCATGGTTTTGTGAAGGGGAGGTCGTGTCTCACTAACTTGATAGAGTTTTTCGAAGAGGTCACAAAGATGATTGATGCAGGTAGGGCAGTGGATGTTATCTATATGGCCTTCAGTAAGGCCTTTGACAAGGTCTCATGGTAGACTGGTACAAAAGGTGAAGTCACACGGGATCAGGGGTGAGCTGGCAAGGTGGATACAGAACTGGCTAGGTCATAGAAGGCAGAGAGTAGCAATGGAAGGGTCCTTTTCTAATTGGAAGGTTGTGACTAGTGGTGTTCCGCAGGGATCAGTGCTGGGACCTTTGCTGTTCGTAGTATATATAAATGATTTGAAGGAAAATGTAACTGGTCTGATTAGTAAGTTTGCAGACGATACAAAGGTTGGTGGAATTGCGGATAGCGATGAGGACTGTCAGAGGATACAGCAGGATTTAGATAGTTTGGAGACTTGGGCGGAGAGATGGCAGATGGAGTTTCATCCGGACAAATGTGAGGTAATGCGTTTTGGAAGGTCTAATTCAGGTTGGGAATATACAGTGAATGGAAGAACCCTAAAGAGTATTGAAAGTCAGAGAGATCTGGGTGTACAGGTCCACAGGTCACTGAAAGGGGCAACACAGGTGGAGAAGGTAGTCAAGAAGGCATACGGCATGCTTGCCTTCATTGGCTGGGGCATTGAGTATAAGAATTGGCAAGTCATGTTGCAGCTGTATAGAACCTTAGTTGGGCCACACTTGGACTATAGTGTTCAATTCTGGTCGCCACACTATCAGAAGGATGTGGAGGTTTTAGAGAGGGTGCAGAAGAGATTTACCAGGATGTTGCCTGGTATGGAGGGCATTAGCTATGAGGAGCGGTTGAATAAACTCTGTTTGTTCTCACTGAAACGACGGAGGTTGAGGGGCGACCTGATAGAGGTCTACAAAATTATGAGGGGAATAGACAGAGTGGATACTCAGAGGCTTTTCCCCAGGGTAGAGGGGTCAATTACTAGGGGGCATAGGTTTAAGGTGCGAGGGGCAAGGTTTAGATGTACGAGGCAAGTTTTTTTACACAGAGGGTAGTGGGTGCCCTAACTTGCTGCTGGAGGAGGTGGTGGAAGCAGGGACGATAGTGACATTTAAGGGGCATCTTGACAAATACATGAATAGGATGGGAATAGAGGGATACGGACCCAGGAAGTGTAGAAGATTGTAGTTTAGTTGGGCAGCATGGACGGCACGGACTTGGAGGGCTGAAGGGCCTGTTCCTGTGCTGTACTTTTCTTTGTTCTTTGTTATGTCCCCATGCCGTCGTAAAAACTGTGGCCTTTCACGGCAGTTTTTCTGGCGTGAAAGGGCCACATGTTCGTAGCTCTGCAGGAAGCTAGCAGTGAATCATCGTAAAACTAGCAGCTTTTGCTGCAGACATGGTCCCCCCACTTACGGGTCAGAGGCTGCGCATACGCATGGTGGCGGCCTCCGCAACCGCGGCGTGCTCCATTTGCTGCAGATATGGTCCCCCCGCACTTACGGGTCAGAGGCTGTGCACACGCACGGTGGCGGCCTCCAGCAACTGCGGCGTGCTCCATGGCGGACTCAGACCACGGAGCTGGACCTTAAACAACCTGGATCAACCAGTGCCCCACCCGGATCGCCCACCCAAAACTTGCCCGGTGCCATATAACATCATAAGACCTTAGAGCAGAATTAGGCCACTCGGCCTATCGAGTCTGCTCCGCCATTCAATCATGGCTGATATTTTTATCAACCCATTCTCCTGCCTTCTCCCCATAACCCCGATCCCCTTATTGATCAAAAACCTATCTATCTCTGTTTGAAAGACACTCAGTGATTTGGCCTCCATGGCTAGTATCCCGACCGGTAGGACCATGTTAGATCCATGCTGTTGGAACTTCGGCCAGTTGGGGGCGGAGAATGGCGAGGCGGGCCTCCTGCAATGGCCGCAGGTAGGGGATATACGACGCGGTGTACGAGTACACCTCTTTCGGGGCCAGGAGAATCGTGGAACCGGTGCCGGTCCCGATTCCATGCCGAGAAATGGATTCTCCGCCCCGGCGCTGGCCAAGATTGTGGCATCGGGGTGCGGAGATTCCAGCCCAAGGTTTCTATCTGTTTAATTTAAAGGCCGGCAATCTCCGGCTGTTTGAATCACCTTTCCCACTCTCAACACACCCCCGCCCTCGGGTTTCCCTGCGGCGTGAGGTGGTTTCAATGTGAAATTCGATTGACAAGCGACAGGAAGAGAGAATCCTGTCACCAGTGAATAGCGTGCTGCTGAGAAACACGCGGCTGGGGGACCTGAGAATCTCGCCCCCGCTCACACCAGCACTGAAATTCATATACCACAATATATTTTTTGTGTAGCTGGCAGAACGTCATTATGGGTTGATGGCAGCATCCTGTTTGTGGAGAATATTACTCCTGTTGCTATTCTAAAGTGGCAGCGTGAATCACCTGTTGGCCAAATCCTTGAGGCACCTTCCCATTCTAGGGTAATCTGAGGTAGACTAGGGACCTTTCATGACTAAATGTGGCAGCCTCCGGCCCATTCATGAATTTGCACAATATACAGCGAGCAATGATGTGATCAGGGGAGCCATTATCCAACAGGATATATTTAATGCACCCTATTTCAGCATCAAGTCTGCATGGTGAGCAAATGGCATGGGCCCTGTTACGAGTTTAATACGGTAGTCTTGTAGCGCATGGAACCGCTTATTAAACCCCGTGTTTATTTCAAAGCATATTTATAATGCTAAAGCGAGACACAGTCCCACAATCAAGTGAGCATTAATGCACAATGAGATTAAACAAATTGATAGTAGTGTTACTAAATTACACCATGCCCTGCACTGTGCTTGGTCTGAGGTGCAAAAATGTCTTTCATTTTTCAATTTGGTCCATTTGTGTTGCTATTGTGCTTCAGTAGATGACTGTACCATAAAAAATAACTGCTTGAAACATGTCGTACCATAAACTTACTTAAGTGGAACCAGTTTGTTAGCACAATTAATGACACCAACAAATACGTAGTAAATCCCATTGACTATGTACTCTTCAAAAGTGAACAGTTTGTTCTCACGCTTGGCTTCAATTTTAGTGTGCCTTTGTCCCACATCAAGCAAGAAGTGGTATTTGCTGAGTTCGAACTCCGCCATTCCCAGCTATCCCGCCACAAACCAAAGTCCAATGAAGATGCTGAGTCCTTGAAGGTGGCCTAGGTGACCTAGTGCATGCATATTCTGGGATACCCAATAACTTGGCCGATTTTCACATGTGGCGCAGATGTCTGATATCGTTGCGAGGCCTCATGGACAACTCGGACATACATATTTGTAACCTTGACGAAGGGACTGGAGTAGTCATCCTTAAAAAACATGACTCTATTGACACGTCATTCTTAATAACTGGTTTAAATTCGTATTAATTGGACCTGAGCCGAAGCATGATCATATAGCCCTTCTTAAAAGCAAGTTACAAAAATACTTGTTGGGCTTGCGTAAGAGTAACAAGCTGTCAGGTGATGTATATGATAGGATTTGCCCTCATGTCTCACTGCATCCACATATGTATACAGTGCCCAAGACAAACACAAGTAATGTCTCTTTATGCCCAATCTAGTCTATAACTGGTTCTGCCCAACATGAATTTGCCAACTGGTTGAGTAAGTTACTATGACCAGTTCTGAGAAAGATTTCCACTTACACAATGAAGGATTCCTTCATGTTTGTGTAGACCATACAATGCATGTCAATAGCAATGCAGTGTTTGTGTGCTCATTCAACATTCCTAGCCTATTTACTAATGTACCGTTCAAGGAAGCCATAGATATTTGCACCACGTCACTATATTATGGCGATCTGGATGCGCCTCAATTGTCTGAATCTTTATTCATTGAATTTATAAACTCAGCAACTTGCACAGTTGAGTTCAGTTTTATCAACACCATGTCTATTTTGGCAGAGTGTTGCCATGTGATCCCTTCCAGGCCCAGCTCTCGCTAACATCTTAGTTGCTTTCCAAGAGAAACGTCTTTGTTGGAATTACCCCAAACCTCCTATCTCTTCATAGGGAAACTCCCTTCCAAAGGGACCCCCTTAATACAAGGACCACCCCAGGGACCCTCCTCAATAGGGGGACCCCTTAACTGAAGCCCCCCCCCCTCCTCCCAGAAACCTGCCAACTAGAGGGATCCCCGAGAGGTAAGTCCATTCCAATGACTTAAGTGCAGTCCAATCACTCAGGCATGTGATTGCAATACACTTACCACTCTTTGATGTGGTTGATGTTTGTAAACGTTGGGGTTTCACTTGAGTCATTAATCTATAAAGGGAGATAATTGAATCAAAGCTGCAGCTTTTTTTTGGAAGCTCAATCACAGCCCACTACCACAAATGAATGAATGGCTTGCAGGTAATGGATCTGAGGGTTTAAACACAGGTCACAGCTGTTCTCCTTCCAGGAATGGACATGAGGAGCTTTCAGGTAAGTATTACAGCTGTAATTTCTTTCACTGGCCCTGACTGGACTGCTCTCTAGTTTCCAGGCAGGGTTCTCATTTCTGGGGAGGGGGTTCTTTAATTAGGGGGTCTCTGTGGGGATCCCTCTTGTTAGGGTATTTCTGTGGAGGGGGTTCCATTCATCAGGGGGTCCGTGTGTGGGGGGGAAGGGTTCCTTTAGTTAGACGGTCTCTGTGGAGGTTCCTTCAGTTATGGGTTTCCTGGGGGGGTCTCCTGATTAAGGGGGTTTCTTGGGACGGTTCTCCTGTTTTGAGGAGCATGTGAGGGGGGGGTGTCTGATAGAGGAGGGGTGGGCAAGTAGTGCATTGTGGGGGGGGGGGGGGGAGGTGGCCCTCGGATGGTCTTTGGGGGCAATTCCCTTTGGCCCACTGCAAGGGCCACCACATCAGGCTCACTTTGGTGAGACCTGTAGTAATCCCCACCCGCGTGTTTCCTGACCCAAAGGATCACGGAGGGCTGGAGAATTGGTTGCGACACCTGCTAAGACCCATTTGCATCGATTTACATCTCCCGCTGACCCCCAGCGCTGATGCCGATTTGTTTGATTCTCCGCTGCATCGGGGACCCTGTTATGGGCAGCAGCGAACCCTGGCCTATGTATCAAGTTTGCTTGAGAAATAATGGACTGGATGCTCTATATCACTATCATCATTATTAGTGACACCGTCCCTATGCCCACATGACTACATCAATAGCTATTTTGAATGGGTTACTGAAAATGGAGCAGCTAAAACAGGTTAATTTATTCATTCACTGGATTAGTAATCAAGCAAGACCAAGGGAAATGCTCTGGGGACCTGGGTTTGAAACCCACCATGGCAGATGGTGAAATTTGGATTAAATAAAGATCTGGAATTAACAGCCTTATGATGTCTTGTCAATTTCAAAAGAAATCTGGTTCATAAAATGTCCTTCAGGGAAGGAAATATGCCATCCTTACCTGGTCTGGCCAACATGTGAATCCAGATCCTCAAAAATATGTTTAATTCGGAAATGCACTCTGAAATGGTCTGGCAAGCCACTCAGCTGGAGCAAACAGCCAAAAAGTCTGAAAGGAATGAAGCTAGGTGAACCACCAGGCACCGACCTAGGCACCGGTAACGACAACCAAACTCAACCCTGTCAACCTTTCAAAATGCTGCTTCCTAACATGTGGGACTAGTGCCAAAATTGAGAGAACAGTCTCACAGACTAGTCAAGCTGACATAGTCATACTCATGGAATCATACCTACCAAGCCATTTAGTTCAAGGGCAATTAGGGATTGGCAATAAATGCTGGGCAAGCCCACATCCCCTTAATGAATAAAATCACAAGATAATGTTCCACACACCACCATCATCAACATCCTTGGTTATATCCTGTCCCACCACCACAGTAGTTTACAGTTGGAAGTTGCCCTGGGAGTGCTCAACATCGACTCCTGACCACATGAAGTCTCAAGGCATCAGGCCAAACATAGACAAGGAAACATCCTGCTGATTGCCATGTATCGCCAACCCCTACCCCATCCCTTCCGCTGATATTCCTTCATGTCGAACACCATTTGGAGGAAGCACTCAGGATGGCAAGGGCGCCGAGTCTACTCTGCATGGAGGATATGAATGTTCATGATCAAGAGTGACTGGGTAGCACCACTACTGAGCTGGCCGAGTCTTAAAAGATATAACTGCTAACTGGATTGATCTGCGGAAGGTGGTGAGGGAATCAACAAGAGGGAAAACGTACTTGCCCTCATCCTCACCAACTTTCATCTCATAGTTGCATCTGTCCATGACCGTATCTGTAGGAATGACCACTGACAGTGCTTGTGGAAATGAAATCTCTTTTTCATATTGAAGATACCTCCATTATGTTGTGTGGCAGTACTGCCGTGCTAAATGGGATGGATTTCAGTAGATCTAGTAGCTCAAGCCTGGGCAGCTATCAGCAGTATTGTACACAACCATGATCTGTGACCTCATGGTCGGCATAACCTCCACTCTACCACAACCATCAAGTGAAGGCATCAACTCTGGTTCAATGAAGAGTGCAGGAAGGCATGCCAGGAGCAGCATCAGGCATACCTGAGGTGTCAACCTGGTAAAGCTACAACACAGAACCACTTGCATGCAGCAAGTAGGCCCAACCATCTTCAGCTGCTTGATCAATGCCCTTTCATTGCAAGATGAGAAATGAAAATTGCTTATTGTCATGAGTAGGCTTCAATGAAGTTATTGTGAAAAGCCCCCAGTCGCCACATCCCGGCGCCTGTTCGGGGAGGCTGGTATGGGAATTGAACCGTGCTGCTGGCCTGCCTTGGTCTGCTTTAAAAGCCAGCGATTTAGCCCATTTAGCGATTTAGATGCTGGTGGGTGCACAACACCATTCATGACTGCTCAGCTACTGAAGCAGTCCACATCCAAATGCAGCAAGACTTGGACAATATCCAGGCTTGGCAAGTGGCAAATAATTATCACACCACACAAGTGGCAGGTAATGACCATCTCCAACAAGGGTGAATCTGATTATCGCCCCTGAATATTCAGTGGCATTACCACAATTGAATCCCCCCACTATCAATATCCTGGGAGTTATCATTGACCAGAAACTGAACTGGACTAGTGATATAAACAATATGGCTACGAGAGCAGGTCAGAGACCTGAAACACTGTGGTGAGTGACTCAGCTCCTGACCCCTCAAAGCCTGTCCGCCATCTACAAGGGACAAATCAGGAGTGTGATGGAATACTCTCCCCTTGCCTGGATTTGTGCAGCTCTAACAACTTTTGAGAACGCTGACACCATCCAGGACAAAGCAGTCCACTTGATTGGCATCATTTCCACAAACATTCACTCCCTCCAACATCGACAAGTGGCAACAGTGTGTACCACCTACAAGATGCACTGCAAGAACTCACCAAGGCTCCTTAAACATCACCACTACCATCTAGGACAAAGGGAGTGGACACTTGGGAACATCACCAGCTGGAAGGTCTCCCCGCAAGCCACGCACCCTACTGACTTCAAACTATACCGTTCATCCACTGTCACTGGGTCAAAATCCTGGAACTCCATCCCTAATAGTACAGTCGGTGTACCTGCACCGCATGAACTGAAGCGGTTCAAGAAGGCAGCCCACTACCACCTTCTCAAGGGCAATTAGGGATGGGCTATCGATGCTGGCCTAGCCAGCAAAGCTCACATCCCATGAATGAATGAAAACAGTTATTACTTCTACGCTAAGCTGGGGTGGGAGGGGAGGGAGTGGAAGCTTTGATTCTTAGAGAATGGATGCTGGCTGTGAAAGGGGAACGAGGCATTGCATGGAGGGAGGGCTGTGCTCTGAAGGCTCATGGGGTCTGAGGGAGGAAGCTGAACTACACAGGCAAAGTCAATGTCAACATATAGTAGGTCAATCATGATTGTGAGGAGATCAAGGGTCATACAGTGAAAGTCAATGGTGTAGTTCTGAAAGTCAAGAGTAACAGAGGGAAGTTCAAGAATGATGCAGGAGGATCGAAGATGACTCATTTGCTGCAGGAAGGTTGTGGAGGCCAAATCGCTGAGTGTCTTTAAGATAGTAGGTAGGTTCTTGATTAATAAGGGGATCAGGGGTTATGGGGACAAGGCAGCAGAATGGGGATGAGAAAAATATCAGCCATAATTGAATGGTGGAGCAGACACGATGGGCTGAGTGGTCTAATTCTGCTCCTATGTCTTATGACAGAAGCAACTTAAGGATAATGGGGAGCAGTTCCACTGTACCGAAAGAGAGACCGATGGTGACAGGTGAATTTTAGTTTGTTCCAAGATGATCCTTTTTTTTTGGGTGGGGAGGAGCGGCATGTTAAAAATAGGTCAGCTGGAGAGGAATTTCCTCAGGGTGGCCTGGAACCAGGAACAATGATGATCAGAACACCAACAAAGAGCACCAGCAGAGATCAGGCAGAACAGGATGTTAGTAAGCACGGGCCAGTGTAACCATAGAATCATTATAATGCAGAATGAGGCCATTCGGCCCATCAGATCTGGACCAGCCCTTTGAAAGAACGCCCTACCTCGGCCCACCCTCCCATCCTATCCGCATAATCTCACCTAACCTGTGGAAACTGAAGGGCAATTTAATAAGGCCAATCCACCTAACTTGCACATCTTTGGACAGTGGGAGGAAACCGGAGCACCTGGGGGAAATCCACACAGACACAGGGAGAGCGTGCAAATTCACATAGACAGTCACCCAAGGTCAAAATCAAACTTGTTCCTGGGTCCTGTGAGGCAGCAGTGCTAACCACTGCACCACCGCGCAGCCCCAGTGTTGAGCATTAGCACGTCATAGACTATACCAGAGGCTTGTAAATGAGATAGTCAGAGACAGCTGAGGATATCATGGGCTTTTATCACTCAATGATGTGATTGCACTGGCAATGGTGCTGGGGAGGTTCACCAGGATGCTGCCTGGGCTGGAGAGTCTGAGCTATGAAAAACGACTGGATAGGTTGTGGCTGTTTTCCTTGGAGAAGCAACGGTTGAGGGGATGTGATAAGAGGTGTACAAGATTATGAGGAGCAAGGATAGGAAGGCACTTTTTCTATTAGTAGAGGGGTCAATAATCAGGTGCATAGATTTAAGGTAAGAGATAGAAGACGGAGAGGGGAGTTAGAGAAATGTTTTCACCCAAAGGTGGAATTTTGGAACTCACTGCCTGAAAGGATGGTTGAGTCAGAAACTCTTGTAACATTTAAGTGTTTAGATATCATTGTGCTGCCATAACCTCCAGGGCTATGGGCCAAGTGCTGGAAACTGGCATTGGTGCAGTCAGATCTTTGTTTACCTGTGTGGATCTGATGGACTGACTGACCTCCTCCTGTGCTGTGAGCATCTATGAATCCAAACCTGTGTCACTTCCTTCAGGGAGACCTACGCTCTCATGGATTGAGAGGCAATCCAAAGCCAGTAGATTTAAATGTCAATTTGGCATTGAATTTCTGTGCCTGTGGGTTTTTCCACGGCTCTATGGTAGTCACGCGTGCCATCTTGCAGTCAGACATTCACGCCATCTTGCAATCAGCCATTCACAAATACATCTGAAGAGCCAATGATTTTGTTTAGCTCCTATGAACCTGCAGAACCCGGCAGCTAGAGCTGTGGGATTCTGTGGCATCACTGGATTTCTACAGGTACAGGATTTTCATTTTCAGGTATAAGTGACAACTGATTGGATACATGTGGCACTAAGAGATCCCTGGGATCATGCAGTGGTCTTCATAAATTGAATGTGCAGCTGGTCTGTGATCACTACAAATGAATCCTGCAGGTCCACGCTCGCTTCCCAGGGAACTCTCATGACCCTTACACCCTCACCCACTCTCAGTGCCATAATTGATTGCTCACCTTCAGCAACTGTCGGGGTACTCCTGGGGAACAGGAGATATCTAACAAAGAACTGGCTCATGACATCTGTGTAGAATCTACAGTGTCTAGCGGAGGAGTGATATGCTCTCCATGCTTGTCCTACACAGCTTCGCACAGAAAATGGGTGATGAATTTGCGAAAAGGGGCGATGGAGGAGCCAGATGCCACCTTGGATGAGGAAGAAGCTAATGTCAATGAGGTGGCTGAAGATTCTGGGGCAACGACATGGCATACCGGACAGGTCTGTGACAACCTCATTGCGCGCCCCTGCAAAGTATCTTGACCTCCTCACAAAGTGTCACTATGTAAGGGCTATCAGAACTGGCAGATTCCCTCCAGAGCAAAGTGCAGGCCAGCTGTCAAGCAGAATTCTTCAGGTCAAAGAACAAAGTAAAGTACAGCACAGGTCCTTGGCATGAGCAAGCCCATATACCTGGTTTGATCAAATCCACACATTCGAAATGCAAGGAGGTTGTCAATGACTAAATGACACATGCTCCAAATCCTGCAAGGCCTTTCTAAGAACTCAATGCATGCACCTCCAATAAATGCTATGCTTTGGCTGCAAATGATGATGAGGCAATTGCCTGTGCTGAATGATCAGGGGGTGAACGCCATGTGCTGGCTAGCCAGCCGAGTATCAAACCACAACAAGGGATGTCAAACAGAGAATTGCACGTCAAGACTCTTTGGACACAATAAATAGTCTTTCCCTAGACCCAGATCATCAATCATTAAGATCCAGCCCCTTAAAAGCCCCCATCAATGAGTGAAGCTCCAAAAATCAGGGGCAGGATTCTCCAATAATGGGGCTATGTCCCCACTTCAGCATCAAACGCAGGCGTTTCACTCTGTACTTTCCTGAAGACTTTCTCTTCTCTGCGCCGGCCACAGCGGATCCCAACAGGGCCCAGTGCAGAAGAAAGAAGTGCCCCCACGGAACAAGTCCGCCCGCAGATCAGTGGGCCCCGATCGCAGACCAGGCCACGCATACTCACCTGCCAGGTCCCTCTGGGTGGAACCTGAATAACCCATGCCGGCGGGACTGGCCAAAAATGGACGGCTGCGCTGCCCACCGGGGCCCGGGGAATTGTAGCGGCTCCCGACTGGCATGGCGGGAACCCCGTCACCGCCCGAAAAACGCACCGGAGAATACAGCAGCCGGTGGTGGAGTGTGATTTGCACCGCCCCCTGGGGATTCTCCGACCCAGTGGGGGGGGGGGGGGGGGGGGGGGGGTCGGAGATCCCGCCCCATATATTTAAACATAACTAAACACATCCATGAAATGATTGGACAACATTGCTGCCTGTGTGCCATTAGAACTTTTTTTAGCTGATATTTCCAAACACTACAGAATGTAATGTAGATGTATATATGTAATTCACACTGTCTTTGTAAGTGCAGTAGCGCTATCCTACCACTAGGGGGAGTAGCGCTGGGAGCACTCAGGAACTTGTACTGGGCTCCACCCTTGGCTCCGCCCATGACTCCTCCCCCTAGTGCAGCTGTATAAATACCCGTGTCCAGAGTCAACCCGAGTTCACTACGAGTTCATCGACAGGTAACAGACTGGCTCTGAAGTAAGTCGATTAAAGCCTAGATTCACATCGGAAACACGTGTCTGGTGAATTGATGGTTCCATCAATTTAATCGACTTAAGAACAGTAAAGATCGGTTATAGAATCGGCCCTCAAGCCTGGACGCCTGGAACTCAACCCGCAGGATGCAGAGGCTAAAGAAATCTTCTCCCACTGGATCCGGTGCTTCAAGGCCTACCTGGCCGAAGCGTGCACAGCCGAAACTACAGAGGATCAGAAGCTAAGTCTACTGCACGCGAGGGTGAGCCACAGAATCTCTACGCAACTAAACTCGACCAGTTCATATACTGCGGCGCTAGCAGTTCTCAAAAAAATGTATGTCAGGCCCATTAATGAAGTTTACGCTCGCCATGTGTTCACGACTCACCGTCAGCGGCCTACGGAATCACTCGCCGAATTCCTGAGAGAACTTAATAATTTGTCCAATTACTGTAATTACCAAGCGGTTACCGCGGCTGAACACAGGGAATTGGCGGTACGCGATGTTTTTGTAGCAGGCCTCGGGTCTAACTATGTGCATCAACGACTGCTGGAAAAAGTGGCCCAGGACTTAGAAACGACTGTGGAAGCTGCGACCACGATGGAGGTCTCCTTCCGCAGCCTTAACTCGTTCCCCGCGAACCCCGCGACCCAATCATGGGCCCCCGACCAGCGACTCCCCCAGGCCTGTGCTACGCGGCCGCCCAGCCACCATGCTGCCCCAGCCAGCCACTATGCTGCTCCAGCCTGCCACTTCTACGGCCAGAATCAGCACCCGCGACAGCACTGCCCGGCCCGCAACGCGACATGCAGCAGCTGCCGGCGAAAAGGGCATTACGCAAGAGTGTGCCTCGCAAAAAGGGCCCCAGCTTCCAACTCCCCAGTGACTCGCAATAATCGCTCCCCTCACTCGCATCCCGCGGGGCCTGAAACGCTGCAGCCTATGCCCAGACTCCGCCCCCTCCAGCCACGTGCAAGCCATGGGAGCGGCCATCTTGGAAAACCTCCACCACGCGGCCGGCCATGTGCGACTCATGGGGCCGCCATCTTGGATGCCATCTTCCTCGCCGCCCGCCACGTGCGATCCACGGGCCCGATCGTCATCTCCGCGCTCGGACAACTCAGCGGAGGAATTCGAATTAGACTATGAACTCGGAGGGCAGTCATCACGGGGCCACTCCAGCACAGCTGATCGAGCCGCCAACTACCCGCAACTCAGCGCGGTCACCCTGGACCAATCACGACCAAAGAATCTACGAAACTCGATGGCAGAGGTCCATATCAACGGGTACAAAACGCCATTCCTCTTCGACTCCAGGAGTACAGAGAGCTTCATACATCCAGACCTGGTAAGACGCTGTTCACTCCCTGTTTTCCCCACGCAGCAAACTATCGCGCTCGCTTCAGGCTCACACTTGGTCCAGATCCAGGGCCGCACCACCGCGACACTCACAATCCAAGGCGCTAGTTACTCGAAATTCAAACTCTACGTTTTGCCCGAACTCTGCGCACCACTCTTATTAGGCCTAGACTTCCAATGCAACCTCAACAGCCTCACCCTCAGCTTCAGAGGGCCCCTGCCCCCACTCACGATCTGCAGCCTCGCTACGCTGCGAATTCCCCCCCTCCTCTCTTTGACAATCTCACTAAGGACTGTAAACCCGTAGCCACTCGTAGCAGGCGGTATAGCCTGCAGGATAGGGTATTTGTCAGAGCAGAGGTCCGAAGGCTACTCAACGAGGGGGTTATAGAGGCCAGCAATAGTCCCTGGAGAGCTCAGGTGGTGGTCGTTAAGACCGGGGAAAAATTCCGTATGGTGGTCGACTACAGTCAGACTATAAATAGATTTACGCTCCTTGACGCATATCCCCTCCCCAGGATTGCAGACATGGTAAACCAGATCGCCCAGTACCGGCTCTTTTCCATGGTGGATCTGAAGTCTGCATACCACCAGCTCCTAATCCGCCCGGAGGACCGCCACTACACGGCATTCAAGGCCAATGGCCACCTCTTCCATTTCTTCCGGGTCCCTTTCGGCTTCACTAATGGGGTCTTGGTTTTCCAACGAGCAATGGACCGAATGGTGGACCAGTACGGGCTGCGGGCCACGTTTCCGTACTTGGACAATGTCACCATCTGCGGCTATGACCAGAAGGACCACGACGCCAACCTCCACCGTTTTCTCCAGATGGCACAGAAACTGAACCTCACGTACAACAAGGAGAAATGCGTTTTCCGCACAACCAGACTAGCCATCCTCGGCTATGTCGTGGAAAATGGAGTCCTGGGCCCCGACCTGGACCGTATGCGCCCCATCTTAGAACTCCCTCCCCCTCATTGTCCCAAGGCCCTCAAACGGTGCTTGGGATTTTTTTCCTACTACGCCCAGTGGGTCCCTCCAAAACGCGGACAAAGCCCGCCCACTCTTTAGGACCACACGATTTCCCCTGTCAGCCGAGGCATGCCAGGCCTTCGACGGCATCAAGGAGGACATCGCCAAAGCGGCCATGCGGGCGGTGGATGAATCCACCCCATTTCAGGTAGAGAGCGACACCTCAGAGGTAGCTCTTGCAGCCACGTTAAATCAGGCAGGGAGACCCGTTGCATTTTTCTCCCGAACCCTCTCCACTTCAGAACTCCGACACTCTTCAGTCGAGAAAGAAGCACAAGCCATTATGGAGGATATCCGTCACTGGAGGCACTACCTCGCAGGTAGGAGGTTCACCTTCCTCACCGACCAAAGATCGGTTGCCTTCATGTTCGACAACTCGCAAAGGGGCAAAATTAGAAACGATAAAATTCTGAGGTGGAGGATCGAACTCTCCACCTACAATTACAATATCAAATATCGACCCGGGAAGCTCAACGAGCCTCCGGATGCCCTATCCCGCGGGACATGCGCCAGCGCGCAGATCGACCAATTAAAAGTCATCCACAATGACCTCTCTGCCACCCGGGGGTCACCCGGCTCGCCCATTACATTAGTGCCCGAAACCTGCCTTTCTCCAACAAGGAGGTAAAAGCTGTCACCAGGGACTGCCCGATCTGTGCGGAGTGCAAACCGCACTTCTATAGACCAGACAGGGCCCACCTGGTCAAGGCTTCCAGGCCCTTTGAACGCCTCGCGATTGATTTCAAAGGGCCACTCCCCTCAACTAACAAGAAAGTTTACTTCTTAAACGTCGTAGACGAGTTCTCCCGCTTTCCATTCGCTATGCCGTGCCCCGACATGACCTCCTACACAGTCATGAGGGCCCTGCATAGCATCTTCACCCTATTTGGTTTCCCCAGCTACATACACATCGACCGGGGTTCGTCCTTCATGAGCGACGAGCTGCATCAGTACCTGCTCGAAAAGGGCATTGCCTCGAGCAGGACTACCAGCTACAACCCCAGGGGGAACGGGCAGGTGGAAAGGGAGAACGCGACGGTCTGGAAGACCGTCCTACTGACCCTCCGGTCTAGAAAGCTCCAAGTCTCCCAGTGACAGGAAGTCCTCCCAGACGCGCTCCACGCTATTAGGTCCCTTTTGTGTACGGCAACCAACCAGACCCCTTACGAGAGGCTCTTTATTTTTTCTAGGGGCACTACCACAGTGGTCTCACTTCCGGCATGGCTGAGGACGCCAGGCCCCGTACTCCTGAGGAAACACGTCAAGGCGCTCAAAACCGACCCCCTTGTTGAGAAGGTGCGCCTGCTCCACTCCAACCCCCAGTACGCATTCGTCGAGTTCCCTGACGGCCGTCAGGACACTGTATCCCTCCAGGATCTGGCACCTGCCGGATCCAGCAGCCCCTCTACCCCCACAGAAGGATCTCTCACCCTACACCCCATGCTGCCGCCCCCTTGCGCTCCCGAGACCATGAGCTCGCTCCACCAGTTCCGCGCCCCCGCGCCAGCCAGCCCCCAGCGCCCCCAGTCCCCGGTCGAACCAGGAGAGTATGAAGCTCGGATACAACCCTCCCTGGAGTCCCCCATCGTACCCCAGCACACTACACCCATCCAGCCACCGCAAGAGGCTGCAACCCCAGTGCTCCGCAGATCTCAGCGGACGATTCGACCGCCGGACAGACTGACTTTATAGACTAGACCACAACCCCCGCCAGACTTGATTTTTTTGAAGGGAGTGAATGTGGTGAATGTAATATAGATGTATATATGTAATTCACACTGTCTTTGTACGCGCAGTAGCGCTATCCTACCACTAGGGGGAGTAGTGCTGGGAGCACTCAGGAACTTGTACTGGGCTCCACCCTTGGCTCTGCCCACGACTCCTTCCCCTAGTGCAGCTGTATAAATACCCGTGTCCAGAGTCAGCCCGAGTTCACTATGAGTCGACAGGTAACAGGCTGGCTCTGAAGTAAGTTGATTAAAGTCTAGATTCACATCGGAAACACGTGTCTGGTGAATTGATGGTTCCATCAGTAAGTAAAGACGCCATAGTCCCAGGTGACCATAGGCTGTTTTTCCCTTTCAGGAGAGAGCTGACTGGTGGTGATTTAAGCTGAGAATTACTGCACCTTAGGTGTGGAGCGACGTGGAGAAGGCAGGCCTTCATGAATAAACTCAGCCAGTATGAGAATTGAACTCAGCTGTTGACCTCGCTCTGCATCACGAACCTGCTGTCCGGCCAACTTCCGCCCTTCCTAACACTATGCTTTGATGCTACGCCAACATCTGCAGCTACGATGCAGGCAGCCTAGTGAGTGTTTTGCCCTGTTGCCTAAAATGACCTTGAAGGTTATGCTCTGGTGGTCCAATGACTACAGGGCACCAGCCTGCAGAAGTTTTCTTGTGCAAGGTCTGGGTGCACCCTCGTTGGCCTTGCCGTTTGGAGGCAATGCGATCATTGGCAGGGGAAGGAGGAGGGGCAGCACATCCTTAGAGCTGAGATAATGCTCCCCTGGTGAGTGGGAGAGTGGGGGCTGTTAGGTAGTGCTTGTGCTTGTTGGTGCACAATGGTACTTACCTGAATCCAGGAAAAAGGGCACCTGGAGGGAGACAGGGATGCCTCACAGTGCCAGGGACCCGATCGATTCCGATCTTGAATGACTGTGTGGAGTTTGTATGCTCTCCCCTTGTTTGCGTGGGTTTCCTCCGGGTTCTCCGGTTTCCTTTCACAGTCCAAAATGAGCAGATTAGGTGGATTGGCAATGCTAAATTGCCCTTAGTGTCCAGGGATATGAAGGTTAGCTTACAGAGTTACGGGGATAGGGCGGGGGAGTGAACCTCAAGTGTTCTTTCAGAAGGTTGGTGCAGACTCAATGGGCCAAAAGGCCTCCTTCTGAACTGTAAGGATTCTATAATTCTATGAAATACCAGCCTCTCCATCTGCACATGAGCATCCATTTTGCTTGCCAGCTAATTTGGTTGACTCCTGTTTGGCAGAGCTGGTACACTACCCATATTGCTTTACATGCATCCTGCAGGCAAACAGAAGACGCTTGTCCTGCAACTGATACAACTTTCACAAGATGAACTGACTCTCACACACACAGTCCATATGTTGCATCTGCTGCTGAGGCCTGCAATCCAAATTCCTGTCTGGCATCCTCCTCCACTCACACATTTACATTGCTTGATACCTTTATGAATGTTACTTTGCAGTGACTGCATGTTGAATCATAACCGTGCAACAAGAGGTTATTCATTCTTTTCCTGCAATGGACCCAGTCACACGTTTGGTCTCTGCAGCTGTTAACCTCCACTGCCACCTCCACCCAGGCCACTTTGGTCAGGCAGGAGGGCCTCCTCCTGCCATCACTGGGAAACGGGACCTGCCATTGTTCTTCGATACCCCAGCGAAAATTCTGCAGGGGGACATTGCTAAACTGTGGGGACATCTGTGTCTGCACTGGGACACGGCAGGTGATAGGTTTCAATGGTGGCGAGAAGTAGCAGTTCCAGGAATTCAGAAGGGTGAGGGAGGTGGGGTGGCAGCAGTTTCCAAAATGACAACTTACGAACAGCCAAACTAATTCCAATGCCATTTCAATCTGGTGGTGAAACCTTCAACCCTGAGAGGCAAGGATAGGGGTGGCAGGTTCCTGCTCATTTTGCCTCAAGATTGGTTAGGGCCTTGCCTCTGCACATCTGGCCACCATATGATCGTGCATGGCCAACAATTCTGCTAAAGAGCAGAAGTATCATGCAATTCTAGCCCCATTGCAAGGACCTGCAATACTAGAAGAAGATTCTGCCCAACAAGACTTTAGTTTAATTTACATCTACCATGAAAATACAGTAACATCATGACATTCAATGTATTTCACTGGTAAAGTAGAAAGAGGCCACTTTCAATGACGTAACTCAAACAGAAACTTCTGCATATTTGTGATCAATAATGCATCTGCTCCTTGCCTGAAAATGCTGTGACATTTGTGCATAACTAACAACGAGCGTCATTGCCCTATTTTGACAGCTAAATTTGCCCCTTTAACAACGGCTCCTTTTCAATTACGAATTGCACAATATTTTCTTTCAGATAGCTAGAGAACACCTGTGATTAACAGCATCTGTAGTTTCTTTTGTTCACATTCAGAATGTGAAACAAAGCCTGATTATTGAGAATGGATTTCTTGTTCTCAAGAAAATGTTGAAGATGAATTCAATTTATTTTATTTAGAGATTAAAATCTGACTGAAAGATTAATTTGAATGAGTAGTTTATTCCTGATTGACTGATGCCCATCCCATTCTCCAAAGATTTTGGCTGCATATGCAGATAACACCACTCTTTTAAAAATAATAATTGGCAAACAATGAACTTTTCAGCGTTTTATAAGGGCATTTTTAGTTTTCAAAAGCTTATGGGTGTCATCTAATGGCCACGTTGCACTCGGCATAGATCTGAGCGAGCCGGTTGGATCGCGAGAAGTCAGAAATTGGGATCCGCGCCGAGCGCCAATCGGTTTCCGATCTAAATGACCCATTCCTGTTGATCCAGATCCCACCACAACGTGGCGAGAAACCAATAATCACCAATTAAGGCCAAGTGGGGGACCCCCGTGGGGATTGGGTCCAGTCCGGTGGGGGAGGGTTCAGCCGCCATCGATGGAGGGTCGCCCCTGGGGGAGGGAGCGTGATGGGCTCAGCGGCCACCGGTAGAACATGCCACCCACCCATACCAGGGACAACGTCAACTACTACCTGTCCATCCCACCAAACACTTCAAGGACAGAGTTGCGGCCAGGTGCATGTGCAGAGCGGGGTCCCCCCAGCACAATCGACTCTTTGGGTGGCACTCTAGGAAAAGCAGGGAATGTAAGTGTGGGGATGGCTTAGGGGAACTGACGGTCTCGGGGTGGAAGCCTAACTGATTGGCGGTCCAACGCTCTCTCAAATTCCTTACAGATATCATGGATGGTATTATGGACCTTGCAGCAGCTGCCCTCGCGGTGCTGGTGGCAGGCCCGGCGGCTAGAAACCTGAAAAGTCAGCAGCAGCAGCTTCGACAGAGGCTCAAGCATGTATCGGGACGCCCAGGTTCAGGGAGTAATTGATTTAAAAAAAATAAATTTAGAGTACCCAATTATTTTTTCCAATTTTAGGGGCAATTTAGCGTGGCCAATCCACCTATCCTGCACATCTTTGGGTTGTGGGGGCGAAACCCACGCAGACATGGGGAGAATGTGCAAACTCCACATGGACAGTGACCCAGGGCCGGGATTCGAACCCGGGTCCTCAGCGCCGTAGGCAGCAATGCTAACCACTGTGCCACCGTGCTGCCCGAGGAAGTAACAGATGGCATGCATGCCGCTTTACACGCACCGGGCAGTCCGGGAGAATCCTTCATCAACAAGAAGGGGTTCCACTCTTTGAACGTTCAACTTGTGTACGACCACCACCTCAAGATCATGCATGTGTGTGTATGCTTTCCCAAGGGTGCCCACAACAGCTACATCCTGGGCAGTTGGAGGTCCCCGGCATCTTCGAGGGACACCCCAGGATGACTAGTTACCTCTTGGGGGAAAAGGGGTACCCGGTGAGGTCCTGGCTAATGATGCCATTACGGAGGTCGGGGACCAATGCAGAGATCCAATGTAACGAGGCCCATGTGGCCACCCGGGTTATCATTGAACAGTGCATCGGACTGCTGAAAATGAGGTTCCGGTGCCTCGACCGCTCTGATGATGCACTGCAGTACACCTCCTGGCAGGTCGCCCACTTTGGGGTGGTCTGTTGCACCCTCCACAACCTCGCACAGCAGCAGGGTGAGGTGCTGGAGATGGAGGAGGAACATGTGGCCTCGTCTGAGGAGTAGCTGGACTAGGAGAAGCTGAAGGATGAGCCCTGGGAAGACCCGCAGGATCAGCCAGGGAATGGGGACAGGCGATAGCAGCGAGGGTCCGGCATGCCGGAGGACTAGAGAGGCACTCTTCCTCACCCGCTTCTCATAGGACGTGGCTTTGTCTGTCATCTCACCCCCTTCCTACCCACAGTCCCGCCCCCCCATCCCGATTTGCCTCTCCCACACTCCAAACCATTCTGTTACCGACCCACCCATTTACCACCTCCACCCCCACACTCACCCTGTTCCACCCTCCCAGGGTCCGTGTAACATCACTCCATGATGATATGCCTTGTTAGCACTTTCAGCAGGTCAATATACAAGGCAGAAGGATGATGGTAACTTGATGTGAGCTGAGCTCTGGTGCTCCACAATCTATGCCTTAGTTTGACTCCTGTTTGTCTACTGACAGCCTGCTCATACACATCATTTACACAGTGCTCACTTCTACTGCCTTGATCCAAACTTAAGCCAAAGAGCTGAATTCCAGAAGTGTGGCAAGATTAACCAAATCAAAACAGCATTTCATTGAGTGTGGAATCAAGGAGCCCTAAGACAATTGAGGTCAATGGATGAGGGAAAACTCTCCACTGGGAAGAGTCATCCGAGCACAAAGGAAGCTGGCTGTGATTGTTGGAGGCCAATTATCTCAGTCTTGGAACATCACTTCAGTAGTTCCTTTTTTAAAAAATTGTTTTTTAATGTACCCAATCATTTTTCCAATTAAGGGGCAATTTAGAGTGGCCAATCCACCTAGCTTGCACGTTTCTGGGTTGTGGGGGCGAAACCCACAAAAACACGGGGAGAATGTGCAAAGTCCACACGGACAGTGACCCAGAGCCGGGTTCAAACCTGGGACCTCAGGGCCATGAGGCCGCAGTGCTAACCCACTGCGCCACCGTGTTGCCCACTTCAGGAGTTCCTTAGAGTACTGTCCTCAGCCCAACCACATTCAGCTGTTTCATCCAATATAAGGTCAGTAGTAGAGGTGTTTGCTGATAATGACTTTCATGTTTTAATACCATTTGCAACTCCTCATATACGAAAGCAGTCCGTGCCTTCAAGCCTGGACAAGGTTCAGGCCAGACATATAAGTAGCAAGTAACATTTGCACCACTCAAGTGTCAGGCAATTAGTGCAGCTCCAACAACACTCAATGAGCTTGACACCATCCAGGAAAAGCAGCCTACTTGATTGGTGTGCCATCCACCACCTTAAACTTACACTCCCTCCATCATTGTACACAATGGCAGCAGTGTGTCTCATCTACAGATGCACTGTGCCAAATCCCCAAGCCTCTTTCAGCAGCACCTTCTCAACCTGTGATCTCTATCACATAGTAGAATAAGGGTATCAGATACATGGGAACATCGCTACCTGAATGTTCCCCTCCAAATCACACCACCCTAACTTGGAACAATACCACTGCTTTTTCCCTGTTGCTGGGTTGAAATCCTGAATCTCCTACCCGAACAGCACTGTACAACTAACTGCACCACTTAGATTACAGAGTTTCAAGAATTCAGCTTACCAGCACCTACTCACGTGTAACTGGGGATGGGAAAAAATGATTGCTTTTACATCCAAAATCAAATCAAAACAAAATTACTGAATTCTTTGGACTTGCTGAAAAATGCTTGGTTGCTTTCTAAGACACTGAAGTATCACCCAATGCTCTTAACTCCAGGATCTCATTCTGTGCCCTCTGTCCCCATTACCGCCACTAATGTTCCCCATTCAAAAATTCAAACCAATGTTCAAAAGAACACAAGAAATGGAAGCAGGGGTATAATCACATGGCGCATTGAGACTGCTTCACCATACAATACGATCAACACAAAATTCCCTCTGGCTTACCCTCCGAATGCTTCTATGTCCCTTTCAAAATTCGAGACTCTGAGACCTAACACACTACTTCCAAATTTAAGGTGCCCTGCCATTGCCATTAGATGTTGTCTTTCTATTTCTGAAGCTCCATATATTACCACTTCTCATTCTTCCAAACTCCATCACTTCACATTTCCCAGCATTAAATTACAGCTGCAATGTGACTGCCTGTTTCACCAGTCCATCCACATTAATATGCTTCTCTCTGTTTTTTGTCAACTGAAAGCTTTGAAATTATGTTCTGCTTACCCAAGGCCATGGAGGGCAAAGACTGACGCGGAGATCTGCTACAACTATACCCGTGCTGTGACCAGGAACATGATTTTGAGTTGTGCTTTGGCCTCTTGAAGATGTGGTTCTGGTGCCTGGACCACTCTGGAGGAGCCCTCCAGTATGGCGTTGGGAAGGTTGCCCGCATTGTTGCAGCCTGCTGTGTCCTCCGCAACATCGCGCACCAGATGGGCAACGTGCTGGAGGAGGAGGATGAACGCCAGTCTTCGTCCAATGAGGAGGATGCGGACAAGGGCGAGGATGGATGACCATGAGGCCCAGCAGGCAGAGGAGGCTGCACAACATGTGCGCCAGGACCAACGGGCGATGCTCTGATCACCTCAGGTTCACCAATGAGGGGGATTGGCCAGGAGCATGGACACCCCATCCCACCTGCACACCCCATCCTCCACCCCCAGCTGCAAACCCCTCCGTGTTACATACCCTTCGCACTATGGGGTGTGGGCCCTGGGTTGCCAGTAATGGCTGGTCTGATCTATGGGATGGAGGATGATGACAACCCGCTCTGAAATCAGCTCTGGCGCTCTGCATCATTCGGAAACTCCTGCCCATGGTAGCACTTTCCACCAGCTGGCCGTTCCATCATCCATGGAAAAGGTGGCGGGGTATGGGAGGTGGTGGGATGGGGGTTGGACACCGGAGCGATGAGCGCTGGCTGAATGGCATTCCTGAGCCAAGCCCATCCACAATGTCCGTCCATTCCCCCGCCCCTCACCCGTGCCCCCTCTGAGGATAGCCTAGACCAGTCTACCCCTCACACCCATCTGACAGAGCAGCGAAGCAGGTTGTAACATTGTGCACAGGTGTTTAAAGTGGAAATATATCTACAGATTCATACCCTAGCCCATATCACTAAACTGTGCCTTGCACCGATGCCAATGTAACTGGTGTCTACTTTTCTGGCCTTATGGGCCCTAACACTCTGTCTAGGTGGATGCCCAGACGGCACATCAGGAGTGGAGGTGGCCTGCCTTGCAAACTGTGCCCCCTTTGGCGGGTGTCTTCTGGGGCGATCAGGCCTGGATGGGCCCAGCTGCTGCTCAGGTGTCCCAGGTGGCGTAGTGTTCTACCTGATGTCCACCATTTGCACCAGGGACAGAAAGGGGGGGAGGGGGGGGAATCAGAGGTGCTGCGATGTTACGGAAACTCCCCTGTGGGAGTCAGTGGCACGGGTCCCATCACCTTTTCCTTGCTCTGGGCGCCCAATCACCCCTGGGCTACTCCATTAGATGTGGGTGTGAGCGGAGCTATCTCCTGATGCTCCACTGCCACCCGGTGCTGCTAGACCTGGAAGCCCGCTCTCGTCTCGGCCAGGGTATGCAGGCTCATGGCCAGGGAGCACAGGGAGTGGACCACCTTCATCTGCGACAGCCCAACATCACCCATTGACTGTGCTACCACCTTCTGTGTCTGTGACACATCAGCCAGTGACTGAGCCATCTCCCTCTGGGATTGGCCACCTCTCTCTGCCACATTGGCCAGCACCTGGGCAATGCCAGCGACGCTCTCAGCCATGGCCCACTGTGATTGGGCCATGCTCAGGAGCACTGCTGCAATGTCTAGGTGGCTCTGGCACATGGCTGTTTGTGAGAAGGCAGCCATGTCCTGATCTCAGCCATTGCCTTCACAGATTTCCCCAGGACTTGGACATGCTGATCCAGAGCCGAAACCCTCACACCCAAACCTAAACCACGGATGCCACCGCTGCACTGTTGGGCTGTGTGGCAGACTTGGCCGGCACCACATCCTCCTCCTGCACGTGGTTGAAGGTTGGACTCCTCCACCTGCGCCTGCAGGTAATGGATGCTCTCTGATAACCCCTCATGTTGTCCCTGGCTCTGCGACTGCATCTCCACAATTGATGGGACTATCAGTTCCTGAAGCCCGAAACCCATCTGGACGGCAGCTAGTTCCTGGGGTCGACCCACCCTTCAACTGTTGTCCCCCTTGGGAATTCCTACCTCCACCTGATGTACTGGAGCGTGTGTGTTGTGTGCACCAGATAGTGTCCCAGGAGGCTCTTCACTAAAAAGCCCAACCGAGGTTAGTGACTCTGGGATGGTGGAGGATGTTGGAGACAGCTATGACCGGAAATTTGTGTCATCATCGGACTCGAGGTCCGGGGTGTCATAGGTCTGGAGTTGATGACTGCCGCCCGTATCCTCATCGCTGCTCAGCACCTGAGGGCTCTGGCTGTGGTTGGGGGTGGGGGACATCAGAAGGACCTGTCCCATCACCAGCAGCTCCAGCAAGACACAAGACAAAATTCCTGATTAAACTGCAGGCCGCAGGGGAGTGGGAGGGGGGGAAGGGAGAGGGTTGTGAGGGAGGTGTGAGGGTGAGGACGGTGTGGGGTGAGGGTGGTGTGGGGATGAGGGCTGTGAGAGGGTGATGTGAGAGGGGGACACACGTGTCATGGGGAACCGCAACTCAGCGGAGTCTTACTTCCTTGTTGGATGCCAATCTCCACCCCAGCAATTGCCCTTTCTGCTGTCTTGAGAATCTCACTTTAAGAAATGGTAGTCTGCTAAAGTTACTGCAGTGATGTCAGAGTGTGGGTAGAGCTGAGCTCTGGCTCTGCTTTTTAGTTTCACTTTGAGAAAAGCTTGGGTGTGTCTGTTTTTTTGGTTTTGTTTAATGTTGGGGCTGCAGTCAGCCACAAAAGGTGTAATGTTCTCTCTACCGTGTAAAGACTATCTCTTGATCATTTGGTGAATTCAGAGTGATAACTGTTCTCAGTAGTGAATTTAAACCTGATGTGCTTCTGTTAAAGATTTTTGTTTAAAGTCTTATGGATGTTAAAAGGAAAGTAAGGATTACTTAGTGTTGTATTCTTTGGGGTTGTATTTGAATTGATGGTTGCTAAGATCTTCACTGAATGTTTTAAAAAGATTAACTTGAGTTCATAGAATAAACATTGTTTTGCTTTAAAAATACTTTTAGATCTCTGCTGTACCACACCTGTAGAGTGGGCCGTGTGCTCCCCATACCACAATCTAGTAAAAGTTGTGCATCAGGTGAACTCTATGATACACTTTGGGGTTCTCTAAACCCTGTCCCATAACACCGCAGGCCTGACGACCATGTTCAGGGCCTATTGTTCTGCCATGGTGAGGGGCCGCAGGTCCGGAGGTCCCTCTCCTGTCTTTTCCCGTTCCCGGCAGTTATATGCGGCCTTCTTCTGGGTGGGGTGGAGGGGAACAGAAAAAGCACAGTGTTAGGCAGTCAGACCGATGCATGCAACCCAGGGGGTTTGTAGCTGGTTGCTTCAGTGGCCAGGGCATCCGGCCATGGCGGCTTGTATGAGTGCCGACATGTGATGCAGGGTGAGGGATTCGGACGCCCTCTGGGTAGGGGCTGTCGGGTCACGGGTGTGTGGGATGGAGGTTGGTGCCAGAGGCACAGTGCTACTTCCTCACCCTGGCCGCCCTGAGGAGGCTGTGCAGTTTGTTCCAGCACTGCTGGTCGGTCCAGATGGTGTTGCTCGTGGTGCTGACGGCCTCTGCCACCTGTGCCCAGGCACGGTGAACGGCGGCGACTGGCAGCCTCCTGTCCGGGCCAGAGTGCAGGGTCGCCTGCCTCTCCTCCATGGTGTCCAGCAGCATCTCAAGCTCGCCGTCTGTGAACCTTGATGCCGTTCTTGCTCTCCTAGCAGCTATCTTGTTGGCTGGGACAGTTTGCATGGGGAGTGAAGTGCTCCTATGCGGCTGCAGCTTGTCAGCCTTCTGAGTGTCAATCGCGAATCCGGCACCATTTCTTATGGTATCCATTGTGTTCCACATGGCACCGGTACTAGCCCCTCAACAGTCACTGAATCGGTCCAGGTGCGGTGCCAGTTTTGCTGTTGTAGAAGTTCACGAGTCCTGTCCTGACGTCAACACTTCGTCTGAGGAACTGAGAATTCTACTGGTGGTCTCTCATTTTGCAAAGAGTCTTAGACGAAAAAACTTAGTAGGGAAAGAAGCTGATGTTTATTCAATTTTTTTGGAAGAAGAATGCTCAGAATATGAGAGACTTGAAACTGAGCTTGTCACTGAAATGTATGAATAAAATTTCGGACTTTGAGGAAAAGACAGAATCAAACATTTGTAGAATTTGCGAGCGAGAAAAAGCTTGTTTGACCAGTGGTTCTGGCCAGTGAAGTTAGAGGAGATTTTTGAGAATATGAGGGTGTAACAACAATAGAAAAATCAAGAAACAATACCCCAAAAGCTATTACATCATGTAAGATTTCGAAAATAAGGGAAGCTGGCATAGAATGATCATAGAATTCACATTGCGGAAGGAGGCCAGTCGGCCCATCGGGTCTGCACCAGCTCTTGGAAAGAGCACCCTACCGAAACCCCCACCCCCACCCTCTCCCCTAACCCAGTAACCCCACCCAACCTTTAAGGGGAATTTAGCATTGGCAATCCACCTAACCTGCACATTTTTTGACTGTGGGAGGAAACTGGAGCACCCAGAGAAAATCCGTGCAGATACGGGAAGAAAGTGCAAACTTCGCACAGACAGTGACCCAAGCCGGAAATCAAACCTGGGAACCTGGAGCAGTGAAGAAATTGTGCTAACCACTGTCCTACCGTGCCCCCCCCCCCCCCCCCCCCCCCCCCCCCGCCAAAGTGGGTATCATAGTAGATTTCCATTTGTGAACCCACAAGGAAACTGAAGGAAATGGAAAAGATTCTGGATTTTGAGAGGACAAAGAACAAAGAAAAGTACAGCACAGGAACTGGCCCTTTGGCCCTCCAAGCCTGCGCCGACCATGCTGCCCATCTAAACTAAAATCTTCTACACATCCGGAGAAGGCAGTAGTTGTTTCAGTCAGTAAAATGGGAACATGGAGGCTAAAAGTGATGAAAAGGAAACCGGATACTTCCACAGCCTTAAGACAGGGTAGGTAAAAATGAACTGTTAAAAGTTAAATCAGTGGCAATAACAAGGATGCATAAGGAGTCTTTGGAAAAGACTGTACTAGTAAAAGAACCAGCTAATACAACAGTACTTGTAATGAACTCCAATTGGCTTTATTGGTTGGCCAATTGGAGTATGAGCTCCCTCAATGATAGCTCATTGAGGGGGCCCATATAAGCACCTGTGTAGGCTTTGTGAGCCAGTCTTAAGTTGACTGGACTGCTAGCAGCACTGTTTGTAGCTGCTCCTGTAATATCGTTATTGTAAATAATTATTGGTGTGGTGACGGAACTCCTGCCTCCCGTGGATTACTACAGTGGCAACGAGGTAAACTAAGAATTTTGCGGAGACCAGCTGCCACACTCGGAGGGTAAGCCTTGCCATTTTAAAAATGCCATTTTTTGTGAGGTTAGAGGCATTCGACCCGGCTATTGAGGACTGGTCCCAGTATGTGGAGAGAATGTGTTACTTCTTCCGGGCAAATGATATACTGACAGATGAAAGGAGACGGCTTATCCTGCTGTCGGCATGCGAACCCTCAGCTTTCGCCATTATACGTAGTCTGACTTATCCCGATGCGCCGGACACGAAAACTTTCCAAGAATTAACGGAATTGGTGAAAGAGCACTACGACCCAAAACCACCTCTCATTTTGCGTAGGTACAGATTCTACACAGCGTAGCGGGAAGACAGGGAGTCAGTCACGAATTTCTTGACCCGCCTGAGAAGGCTGGCGGAAAAATGTGAGTTTGGCCCGACGCTAAATGAAATGCTTCGGGACCGGTTAGTGTGTGGTATAAACGACCTCACAATACAGAAACGCCTGTTGGCGGAAACGGAGCTAGACTGCAGGCAGGTGTTACAGCTCGCACTGTCCCTAGAAAAGGTAGCAAGTGGGGCGCAGGAACTACAGGGCACGCCAATGGAGGTAGATACCTGTGAGAGGGACTACCACAACGGGTCCTGCTGCCAGAGAGCCGCTCTCAGGAAAAGCCTGAGGAATAGAGGGAAAAAGGAAAACCCCAGAACTGCCCCCAAGTCTGCCAGGACTAACTGGAGACAGAGGGAAGTACCGGCTGAGGCTCCCCCAACAGAGAAGGACCGCTTCTGGCACCAGACAGAGTGGGGTAACAGCGACAGAAACTCTAGAAGGAGGTGGCAAAAGAGGAATAGCAGGTGGGGACGCAGGGAAGTACAAAACCTAGACGCCCCATCCTCCTCCGAAGGGGAACAATTATATAATATTGCAGCGAAGAAAGCAGAACCCATTACGATTACCCCACGGGTGAACGGGCGGCTGACAATAATGGAAATAGACACGGGTGCGGCCGTATCAGTAATGGGAGTGGCAGCATTTAGAAAAATCAAAGATGGACTCCAGCCACTAACCCTAACAAAAACATCGACGAAACTTAAAACCTACACTGGGGAACCCCTAGAAGTTCTAGGCACGACTCATGTACCCGTGGAATATGAGAAACAATTGCTCAGATTACCGTTGACGATAGTAGAGGGCTCCGGACCGAGCTTAATTGGACGAAACTGGCTGAAAGACCTAAAATTAGATTGGATGGAAATTTTCCAGAGTGGAAGCGGGCAGTTGAGTGGAGTACTCCAAAAATACCCGGAGGTCTTCAAGGAAGGTTTGGGGGAAATCATAGGCGCCAAAGCAACTTTGCACGTGGACCCAGAAGCCCTTCCGAAATTTTGTAAGGCCAGGCCGGTACCTTTTGCATTAAGGAAGAAAGTAGATGATGAAATAGAAAGGTTACGGCGCGACGGCATTATCAGACCAGTACAGTTCTTGGAATGGGCAGCGCCGGTGGTACCAATTTTGAAGCCAGACGGCGCGATACGTCTCTGTGGAGATTTCAAACAGACGGTAAACAAATATGCACTGCTGGACAAATACCCAATCCCGAAAATAGACGACCTATATGCCAAATTGGCAGGTGGGCTTTTGTTCACGAAACTGGACATGAGCCACGCCTACCTGCAGTTAAAACTGGACAAGTTCGCTACGATCAACACCCTGAAGGGCCTTTTTCGTTATACTAGGCTACCTTTCGGAGTGTCATCAGCCTGCGCTATATTCCAGCGTACAATGGAAAATATTCTGCAGGGACTACTGCACGTGGCGATTTATTTGGACGATGTATAAATCACGGGTAGGACAAACAGGGAACACTTAAGGAACCTGGAGGAAGTGCTCAGGCATTTCGCAAAGGCAGCAGTACGGCTAAAAAGGGAAAAATGTGTTTTTCTGGCCCCACAAGTGACGTACCTGGGATATAAAGTAGACGAGTCAGGCTTACACCCATTAGAAGACAGAGTAAGGGCAATAAAAGAAGCCCCAGCTCCCACCACGGTCCAGGAGTTACGATCATTTCTAGGGTTGGTAACCTATTATGGAAAATTTATTGAAAATAGGGCGTCCATCCTAGAACCCCTCCACCAGCTACTAAAAAAGGGGCAAGAATGGAAATGGTCCGCCCGCCAAATCGGAACATTTAGGGACATTAAGGAACAGCGGTCATCCGAAAATGTCCTAGAGCATTATGACCCAAGGAAGGATTTGGTGGTCATTTGTGATGCATCCCCCTACGGGGTAGGAGCCATCTTAGCCCATAGAGGAAGGAATGGGGTGATATTCGCAGTAAAAAAATGTCACCAGATCTGTACGGGCGGAAATTCACCATAGTGACGGACCATATTAGGGTTATGAAAAGAAGACAAGTCAATACCCCCGATTGCTTCAGCTAGAATCCAACGCTGGGCGTTGCTACTAGCGGCGTATAGATACGTTCTGGAGCACCGACCGGGAACGCGAGTAGCAAATGCAGATGCTTTGAGCAGACATCCCCTACCGGACACTCCACCGCAAATACCAAAAGTAGAGGAGACAGTAATGACTCTAAATGTTTTGGACACGCTACCAGTAGACGCACAACATATTTGGTTGTGGATGCAAAAAGACCCAGTTTTAGCCAAGATGAAGCATTTACTGCTAACAGGGGAACTGGAAAGACCAGTGGAGCCCCAGATGCACCCATACTGGAGCAGAAGGGACCAAATAACCGTAGAAGACGGTATCCTATTATGGGGAGCGCGTGAAATAATCCCAGCTCAGGGCCGTCAGGCAATCTTAACCAAGTTACATCACGGACACCCAGGGGTGTCTAAAATGAAGATGCGAGCTCGAAGCTATGTTTGGTGGCTAGGTTTGGACACAGACATAGCAGCCTTGGTACGTCGGTGCCAGGAGTGCCAACAGGGGCAAAGAATGCCACCAGCGGTGCCATTGCACCTGTGGGAATGGCCAGGCAGACCGTGGACCCGCCTGCATATTGACCACCCTGGCCCTTTCATGGGCTCAATGTTTTTGGTGGTAGTGGACGCCCACTCCAAATGGTTGGACGTCCACCGGGTAAACGCGGCAAGCACAGCATCGACAATTGAAAAGCTCAGGGCTTCGTTTGCAACACATGGACTTCCGGAGGTATTGTGTCGGACAACGGAACGGCATTCACAAGTGGGGAATTTGGAAAATTCCTGAAGGAAAACTGAGTCCGTCACATCAAAACGGCCCCTTACCATCCAGCGACCAACGGCCTGGCAGAGAGAGCGGTCCAAACACTTAAAGCGGGATTCAAGAAGCAGCCGGCAGCGTCAATGGACGCAAAGCTCTCCTGCTGGCTGTTTGATTACAGGACCACACCGCATTCCACAACGGGCATACCGCCAGCTGAACTCTTAATGAGAAGGCGGCTGCGAACGAGGCTGAGTCTCCTTTTCCCAAATTTAACGGGGAAAGTGGAGAAACAACAGGAGGCCCAATGCAGGGGGCATGATAATAGTCGGCAGCAGAGACATTTCTAGGTGGGGGCATCAGTTTGCATCAAGAATTATAGGAATGGACCAACGTGGGTCAAAGGCACAGTAGAGTCCCAAACAGGGCCCATATCCAATGAGGTTTCGATAGGAGGTAAGGTGCTGAAGAAACACCTAGACCAAATAAGGGCAGCGGAACCACACCTGGAGGCAGGCGAAGCAGGGCTGCCTCAAGCTGGGATAGCCCAGACGGAAAGGATACCCACACCCCAGCCCCGAGCAATTTCTCCAGACCCCGTCATCCAGTCGTCAGAGTCGGAGATGTACACGTTCGACAAGGCTGCCGCGATACCTCTCCCCAAGGAGGAGGAAGAACAACTTTCAAGGAGGCCGTCAAGGAAAAGACGGGCACCTATAAGGTACACCCCGCCCACTTCGGAGAACGACCTGGCAGACGACACAGAGGTGACAGACCCAGACATGAGGAGCAGGAAGAAGCTCAGAGGAATGCCAGCTGGCAGGAATTCCTCAGACCTTGGTGGGGGAGGGGTGTAATGAACTCCAATTGGCTTTATTGGTTGGCCAATTGGAGTATGAGCTCCCTCAATGATTTAGGGGGCCCATATAAGCACCTGTGTAGGTTTTTTGCTAGTCTTAAGTTGACTGGACTGCTAGCAGCACCGTTTGTAGCTGCTCCTGTAATATCTTTATTGTAAATAAATATTGGTGTGGAACTCCTGCCTCCCGTGGATTACTGCAGTACTGATATTACATTTCCCTCAGACCCTATTAATGTTGTGAATATAGCTCAGGATAGGCAAATGGATTTTCCCCGGTATACTGATGAAACGAGTCAGGGAACTGGAGGCTTTAGAGGTTTTGTCTCTTTTAAAAGGTGCAAATAGCAATACAGTGGGTTAATGTAATCATAAAGCTGTTAACTATGTAATACTTTAATATTTTATTCTGTTTCAAAACAGATGGTGGCATAATGGTAATTCACTGGACTGGTAATCTAGAGGCCCGTACTAATGCTCTGGGGATATGGGTTCAAATCCTATCATTACAGCTGGTGGAATTTAAACTCAATTAATAAATCTGGAACATATAGCCAGTCTCAGTAATGGTGACCATTAAACTATTATTGATTGTCATAAAGGTGCATCTGGTTCACTAATGTCCTTTAGGGAAGAAAATCTGTCATCCTTACCTGGCCTGGCCTGCATGTAACTGTAGACGCACTGAAATGTTGTTGACTCTTTGCCCTCTGAAATGTTCAATTCAAGGGCAATTAGGGATGGGCAATAAATGCTGGCTTTGTCAGCAATCCGCATATCCCAAGAAAGAATAAAAGAAAACTTTGGTTTTGATAATTTTCAGCTAATGAGGAAAATAAAAATGCAATCCGAAGGCGATTGCCACTCCTTGGAAGATTCAGGCCAGCGTACCTTTCAACTCCTCCTAACTTAATTTAGGCACCAGGCAAATATCTCTAGAAAAATCAAATCCCAAGATGATCTTAAATCTGCCAACTATAGGCCGGTGACTATAGGCCGGTGAGCCTAACGTCTGTGGTGGGTAAAGTCTTGGAGAGGATTATAAAAGATACGATTTATAATCATCTAGATAGGAATAATATGATTAGGGATAGTCAGCATGGTTTTGTGAAGGGTAGGTCATGCCTCACAAACCTTATCGAGTTCTTTGAGAAGGTGACTGAACAGGTAGACGAGGGTAGAGCAGTTGATGTGGTGTATATGGATTTCAGTAAAGCGTTTGATAAGGTTCCCCACGGTCGGCTATTGCAGAAAATACGGAGGCTGGGGATTGAGGGTGATTTAGAGATGTGGATCAGAAATTGGCTAGTTGAAAGAAGACAGAGAGTGGTAGTTGATGGGAAATGTTCAGAATGGAGTTCAGTTACGAGTGGCGTACCACAAGGATCTGTTCTGGGGCCGTTGCTGTTTGTCATTTTTATAAATGACCTAGAGGAGGGTGCAGAAGGATGGGTGAGTAAATTTGCAGACAACACTAAAGTCGGTGGAGTTGTAGACAGTGCGGAAGGATGTTGCAGGTTACAGAGGGACATAGATAAGCTGCAGAGCTGGGCTGAGAGGTGGCAAATGGAGTTTAATGTGGAGAAGTGTGAGGTGATTCACTTTGGAAAGAAAAACAGGAATGCGGAATATTTGGCTAATGGTAAAATTCTTGGTAGTGTGGATGAGCAGAGGGATCTTGGTGTCCATGTACATAGATCCCTGAAAGTTGCCACCCAGGTTGATAGGGTTGTGAAGAAGGCCTATGGTGTGTTGGCCTTTATTGGTAGAGGGATTGAGTTCCGGAGCCATGAGGTCATGTTGCAGTTGTACAAAACTCTAGTACGGCCGCATTTGGAGTATTGCGTACAGTTCTGGTCGCCTCATTATAGGAAGGACGTGGAAGCTTTGGAACGGGTGCAGAGGAGATTTACCAGGATGTTGCCTAGTATGGAGGGAAAATCTTATGAGGAAAGGCTGATGGACTTGAGGTTGTTTTTGTTAGAGAGAAGAAGGTTAAGAGGTGACTTAATAGAGGCATACAAAATGATCAGAGGGTTAGATAGGGTGGACAGCGAGAGCCTTCTCCCGTGGATGGAGGTGGCTAGCACGAGGGGACATAGCCTTAAATTGAGGGGTAATAGATATAGGACAGAGGTCAGAGGTGGGTTTTTTACGCAAAGAGTGGTGAGGCCGTGGAATGCCCTACCTGCAACAGTAGTGAACTCGCCAACATTGAGGGCATTTAAAAGTTTATTGGATAAGCATATGGATGATAATGGCATAGTGTAGGTTAGATGGCCTTTAGTTTTTTTCCATGTCGGTGCAACATCGAGGGCCGAAGGGCCTGTACTGCGCTGTATCGTTTTATGTTCTATGCCAGTCATTCCCAGTCCATCTGAATGAAGCCTTTCTCAAAGTTTTTTATTGTTCTCCATAGAAGCCATGTTTTCAGAAGTATTTTAGTAATTGGACTGGTTCACTTCTCCATTCTTTTATTGATGTCTTCACCTGCCCAGTCCAGGTAGGGTTAGTCCATAAGTTTCTCATTCCAAGTTTTCCAGCTGCCTTTTCTCTTTCATTCATACATTCCTAAACTCTTAAAATATCCTTAGCTGCTTTATTTTGAGACAACTGACAAAGAATTACGGAAAATTAGTTGCAGCAAATTGTCATATTGTAGGAAGTAAGTATGACCAACAGAAAATGAACAAGGTGCAAGACTTTTACTATTTGACCAGCTGACCTATGTCATTGCTTTCAGTGAGTCAGAGGACATGATGTTTTATGACAACAGAGATGTTATCTAAAAAGCTGGAACTTAATGTGAGACCACGCTATATGCAAGACTTTTAATATATATGTTTCTAAGAAATGGCCAGATTAGGTGACAGTAATATTGATGATGGATGATGTAAAAAGTACTCAACATTATACAGCATCCCTAACCCCACCCAATATCATGGGAATCTGTGATGTTACGGATCATCAATATTAATGCCGCAATTAATGTACCAACAAATTGGTGTTTTATTAATTTTTCAAAGTGTAGCAATGGCAAACTAAAAAGTAAATGTAAAGTGCGATTATAGTTGTAAAATAAAAATAAATAATAGGGTGGTGAAAAAGGCATGAGACACTTGCTTTTATCAATCAAGGCATAGATTTCAAAAGCGGGGAGGCCATGTTGGAGTTGTATCGAACTTTGCTGAGGCCACAGCTGGAGTATTGTGTGCAATTCTGGTCACCACATTACAGGAAGGATGTGATTGCACTGAAGGGGGAGCAGAGGAGATTTACCAGGATGTTGCCTAGGAAGGAAGAGTTAAGTTATGAAGAGAGGTTGGGTAGGCTTGCGTTGTTTTTGTTGGAGCAGAGAAGACTGAGGGGTGACCTGATTGAGGTGTACGAGATTGAGGGGCATGGACAGGGTGGATATGGAGCAGCTCCTACCCTTACTTGAAGGGTCAGTTACAAGGGAACACAAGTTCAAGGTCAGGGGCAGGAGGTTTAGGGTGGATTTGAGAAAAAAACATTTTACCCAGAGGGTAGTGTCAGTCTGGAATGCACAGCCTCGGAGTGGGTAGAGGCGGGCTGCCTCACACCCTTTAAAAAGTATCTGGATGAGCACTTGGCACACCATAACATTCAAAGCAACTGCTGGCAAATGGGATTCGATGGGCAGGTCCGGTGTTTTTCATGCACCGGTGCAGACTCGATGGACTGAAGGGCCTCTTCTGTGCATTATTCTTTGATTCTGGAGGGAAATTGATTTGTTTTACTTCAGCAAATTAAAATATATTTCTGTTTAGCAGTGGGCACTCAACTCCAAGATTTAAAAGTATTTTATTTAAATGTAATTTTGCTTTTGCAACATTACAAGGCAAGTCAAACTCTCCTTGTTAAAGTTCAACACTAAAGAGGCTCAACACCATCCAGGACAGAGCAGCTCATTTGATTGGTACCCCATCCACAAACATTCACTCCCTCCACCATCAGCGCACAGTAGCAGCTGTGTGCCATCTACAAGATAGACTGCAGGAACTCACCAAGACTCCTGCGTTTCAATGCACAAAAGCTCTGTATCTGTCTGAGTCCTGGGTTGGCCATAATTCCCATGGTCCTTTCCATGTGGCCATCTCAGATGGCTGCAAGGGTCGCAGACAATCTTGATATTCAGGGAGCGGAAACCCTTGTGATTTCTGAAGGGGCAGCCCAGACGCCATGGGGCACGAAGAGTACGTGGAGTCAATAACTCCCTGCACTGTGGGAAGTTATTTATCTGGGCAAATACCAAGGCACTGGCATCCTTGCTAGCCTGGTCCCAGAATTAATGTAGCCATGCACCCTCACAAATAACGCATTGATTACCTCCATAATGCATTTATGTGTGGAGGCCTGGGAGATGCCACAAAGGTAATCGGTAGAGCCTTGAAAGGAGCTGCCAGCATAGAAACTTAGAGCGGATGTGATCTTCAAGGCGACAGGCAGTGGGTGGCTACCAGGGCCATGTGGTGCCAACTTATGTCGAACCTGGTAGTGGTGAGTAACAATGTCCCTGGACATCCAGCGTCTTCTCCTTCACTGTTTTTCAGTCATCTCCAGGTACTTCATCCGCCGTCAGTAAAATCTGGCCAGGTGATGTCGCATCCAAATGGCCACTCGCTGTGGGCCAGCCTCCAGCAGTTGAGCAGGTCCTGCCACCCAGTCACCCATGGGGATCGTCTGCTGTTTCCATGCAGGCATACATTGATGCTGGCGTTGTCTCTGCTGCCTCACGGCTCGTAAGATAACTGCCAACTCCGAAGGCTCCACGATTGGATCTGTGCAATAACCGAAAGGGAAGAAAAAATATGAGTGGCCATTGATCAACCCTGTCCAAGTCCTGACCCATTGCCCATTCAAACCCTTCAGAGTCACAGCGATGGTCAATGACTGCTGTGCTCACCTTTTCACTGAGCTCCACTTCCTTCCAATTCCCCACACTGGCCAAGACCACATGCAAACTTCTCTGTACACAGTGTGACAGATAGGTATCTACTGCGTTCTCCCTCTTTAGCCCTTGGGTCTCCCAAAGGGAAAAATCATGAGGTCCATGGGTCAACTGAAAGGCCCTGTTCTCTATGCAGAAGCCACTGCAACAACCCATGTTGGAGCTGGGCGGCCTGGTGAACTATTAAACACTTGATCCTTATCTTGCGTGCAGTACATATGCTAGCCCTAAACAACAAAAGCCTAAAGCTAGTCTTGGAATTTACAAAATAGGAAGCTGAATCATGCAACGGGTTAACAAGTGACATAAGACATAGGAGCAGAATTAGTTCATTCAGCCCATCGAGTCTGCTCTGCCATTCAATCATGGCTGATATGTTTCTCATCGCCATTCACCTGCCTTGTGGTAGCATGGGTGAGCTCATTAAAAGCTGCCATATTAAACTTAATAGGATCAGATTGCATCTCTGCCAGACCCCTGCCTCATGTATATTGTAGAATGCAAATTATTAGCCAGTACTTCTTTGGTGTCATTATATAAGTGTTAAAAAAGTTATTGCTGCACTTTTGTTACTGATCACATATTCAATATTTTCCTTTAAGTTATTGAAAATATTCTTTTCAAAGCAACATAAACACTTTAGAATTATTCTTCAAAATGTTAAATAGAATGACATGTTGTAATAAAAAGTTTTGAAAGTACAATATTATGCATCAAAATAAAATTTAGTTACATTTTATTTAATTGCCCATAATAAATAAATTGCCCATGCCATCTAGGACCAGACCACGGAAGACAAATTGCATCAGATACGTAGAAAAGAGCAATAGTTGAGAATTGGAATGCCACTGTAACCTTGCATTCCAATCCGCGAAACACTCACTGGGAGCATAGGTTGTGACGTGAACACAGAATCACCCCTAGAAAGTGTTTATATATTTGATAATTACCTTTGGATGCATAATGTTTCAAGCATACGTGTCCTTGTAGTACTTCAAGGTGTATTATTGGGATTACAAGTATGTGCAGATGCCTATGTAGTGTGTGTATTTGTAGCTCTTGGATTGTGTGCTTTACAATGTTATCATTATATAATTTGTTGACTACTTCACGTTGCCTGTTTATTTGTTTACCAACCAGCCAGTATTAGTCATGCAGTTGATCAGTTCGACCCATCGGCAAGGGGCTACTATAATGAGTGGTTAGCACCATCTAAAGCTAACCTGCACTGCTTTAAGCTAGACTGCATCTCTTAAAGGGCTGAGGCATTGTGGCTGAAGTAGGTGTTGGCAGTCCTTCAGAAAGCGACTGACCTGGACAACATTGAAGAATGATACAACATGGGACAAAGTGCAATCTACAGTTTTGCTGCACTTGGTGGAGGAGGTGGGAATTAGGAGAGATCTCTGAAAGCTGGAGGCTTGAAGGCTACCCAGACACTCACTTGTGTCATGTGAGAGTACCTTTAAGAAATGGGTGTTTATAAATGGGTGTGTATATAAATGTCTGGAGTGAGAGTACCTTTAAGAAAAGCGTGTTTACTACTGCAGTAATGTCAGAGTGTGGGTGGAGCTGGGCTGTCAGTCAGCTTTTTACTTTTGTTTTTGAGCAAGCTGCAGGGTGTGTTTTAGTTTCGTTTTCAGAGCTGGATAGCTGCAGTCACAACCAGAAGGTGTATGAATCTCTCTCTGTAATCTAAAGACTGTAAATCGATCCTGGTGATGTAAAACTAATAACAGTAGTAACTTTAACGTGATGTGCTTTTGGTAAAAGGTGTTTTAAGTCATATGGATGTTATAAGGAAAGATTAAAGGTTTACTTAGTGTTGTATTCTTTGGAGGTTGTATTTGAATTAATGGTTGCCAAGATGTTCACTGTATGTTTTAAAAAGGTTAACTTGAGTTCATAGAATAAACATTATAGAACAGTACAGCACAGAACAGGCCCTTCGGCCCTCAATGTTGTGCCGAACAATGATCACCCTACTTTAAACCCACGTAACTCGTATACCCGTAACCCAACAATCCCCCCATTAACCTTACACTACGGGCAATTTAGCTTGGCCAATCCACCTAACCCGCACATCTTTGGACTGTGGGAGGAAACCGGAGCATCCGGAGGAAACCCACGCACAAACAGGGAGGACGTGCAGACTCCACACAGACAGTGACCCAGCCAGGAATCGAACCTGGGACCCTGGAGCTGTGAAGCATTGATGCTAACCACCATGCTACCGTGAGACCCGGGTTTAATTTGTTTTGCTTTAACAAATACTTTTCCATTTCTGCTGTACCACACCTGTAAAGTGGGCCGTGTGCTCCCCAAATCACAATCTAGTAAAAGTTGTGGGTCAGGTGAACTCCATGATACACTTTGGGGTTCTCTAAACCCTGGCCCATAACACTTGGAAATAAGTGGACCAGGAGTCAAGTCCTGAAAACTGAGATGCTGTATCACAACAAATTTAATGATTTCACATAAGTGGTCATGGTCAGGGAGTGGATCTTCAAATGTTATATCCCAAAACTGCAGCAGCAGCCTCCGACTTGGTCATGTCACCACTGCCTCATCACCCAGCTATCTACAATCTTTACCAATCAAATATCAAACCTGACATTCATATACTCCACTGTATCGTCTCACATTTAGCATTGCTGCCTTAAACCTCACACCTACACATTGAAGGCTTTTCACAATGACAGCTTCAAGCATGAAAGTTACATCACCCGAATAAATTGAAATGACACACTTTTTCTTGTAGTACAAGGTGGCGTACAACCAGAGAAATATAAGCTAAGGAAAGGGAGACTGGCATAGCTGTATGTTGGCACAGAGTCGGCACAGTGGTTAGCGCTTCTGCCTCACAGCGCCAGGGACCCGGGTTTAATTCCAGCCTTGGGTCACTGTCTGTGTGGAGTCTGTACATTCTCCCCATGTCTATATGGGTTTCCTCTGGGTGCTCGGGTTTCCTTCCACAGTTCAAAGATGTGCCCGTTAGGTGGATTAGCCATGCTAAATTGACCCTTAGTGCCCAGGAGTGTGCAGGTTAGGTTATGGGGTAATGGGGATAGGCAGGTTAGACAGGGCAGTGGACATGGGTGGAGTTCTCTTCCCAAGGGTTGGTGCAGGCTCGATGTCCCCAAAGAGGAGATGACACAGGCCATTATTAGGTTGTTCATTGCTGAAGCCCTAGTAGCAATGAGGCTGAAACCATCCCAGAAGCTGATATCCTGTGGAGGCACACCTCACAAAGCCTAGAATGAGTGGGCTTTTGAAGGGGTGGGTGATAAATGTGATTGGTGTTTGGGGGGGGCCTGCAGAATCATGCGCAAATGTTCTGGTCATACTCAAAGCTAACGGACCTCTGGAGGCCCTTCTTTGAGACTATGTTGGCAATCTTGAACATTGGGTTGGAGCCTTGCCCATTGGTGGCGATCTTTGGGGTTTTGATTGTGCTGGATCTCCTGACAGGTATGGGGGCAGACGTCCTGGCATTTGCCTGACTGTTGACAAGGAGGCGGATTCTCCTGGACGAGAGGTCGACTCCACCACCAAGTGCCTCGGTGTGGCTGGGTTACTTGATGAAGTTTTTACACCTCGAGAAGGTTAAGTTTACCGTGAGAGGGTCAGTGGAATAGTTTTAAATGGATGGCGGCCGTTTATATTGTTTTTTGAAGAGCTGGTCACTGTTAGGAGGGGAGATAGAGTGGGTGGGGAGGGGGGAATGTAGTAACTATATTTTACTGTTGGCGGTGTGTGGGAGTTGATGCTCTGATTGTTTAATTGTTATTCTGTGTTTTTGTATGTGCGATATTAAAATTGTTAAAAATTATAATAAAAATATTTCCCCCCAAAACGCACAAGGTGAGGTGCCTGGGGCAAGACTTGCAGCAGACTCGGAGGCTAGCTGCTGCTTCTGTTGGTGGTGGTGCTGCTGATGGTGTTGCTGCTGATGATGTTGCTGCTTCTGGTGCTGCCAGCTGCTGGTGCTGCTGCTGGTGATGGTGGTGCTGCTGCTGGTGGTGGGGCTGCTGCTACCGCCGTTGGTGGTGCTGGTGCTGCTGGTGCTGCTGGTGGTGAGACTGCTGTTGGTATTGGTGCTGCTGCCATTGGTAGTGCTGTTGCTACTGCTGTTGGTGCTGCTGCTGTTGGTGGTGTTGGTGTTGGTGCTGCTGGTGCTGCTGCTGCTGCTGGTGGTGGTTTTGGTGCTGCTGCTGGTGCTGCTGATGCTGCTGGTGCTGCTGCTGCTGCTGGTGCTGCTGGTTCTGTTGGTGTTGGTGCTGCTGCTGGTGCTGCTGCTGCTGCTGGTGCTGCTGCTGCTGCTGGTGCTGCTGCTGGTGGTGTTGGTGTTGCTGCTGGTACTGCTGCTGCTGGTGCTGCTGCTGGTTCTGTTGGTGTTGGTGCTGCTGCTGGTGCTGCTGCTGGTGGTGTTGGTGTTGGTGTTGCTGCTGGTACTGCTGCTGCTGGTGCTGCTGCTGCTGCTGGTGCTGGTACTGCTGGTACTGTTGGTGCTGCTGCTGGTGCTGGTGGTGCTGCTGCTGGTGGTGTTGGTGCTGGTGGTGTTGGTGCTGGTGGTGTTGGTGCTGCTGCTGATGCTGGTGGTGTTGGTGCTGCTGCTGGTGCTGCTGGTGCTGCTGCTGCTGCTAGTGCTGCTGCTGGTGGTGCTGGTGCTGCTGCTGCTGGTGGTGCTGGTGCTGCAGCTGGTGGTGTTGGTGCTGCTGCTGGTGCTGGTACTGCTGGTGCTGCTGGTGGTGGTGTTGGTGCTGCTGGTACTGCTGGTGCTGCTGCTGGTACTGTTGGTGCTGCTGGTGCTGCTGGTGCTGCTGGTGGTGTTGGTGCTGCTGCTGGTGCTGCTGGTGGTGGTGTTGGTGCTGCTGCTGCTGCTGATGGTGTTGGTGGTGGGACTCAGTCTGTGGACTTTCTGCATTGAAGAAAATCAAGTGTGATGTCACAGAGAACCAGGTGAGTGATTGGTAAGTATTTTGCTCATTTATCTTTTTAAGAATTGGTACAATTTATTGGAGCTATATTATGTTTTATAACCACCAGACGGTTCAGCTCAGAGTATTGAGCTGGAGATAGAGCTGCAGACATTGCGATGCATCAGTCTTATACGGCCACGAAGGAGTCCACACCCGTGTAGTTCAAAGAAACTTAGTTTATTTACAATCACTCTTATATACATCACACGGTAGATCCCGAGCCCCGTGAATGGGAGAGATCGTATTCTGCAAGGTCCATGGGGAAGTTAATTGTTCCCAATCTGTAAGATACTGGTGGGTTATAACATCCCTCCCCAGCAAAGTCCGAAGAATCCCCCCCGACGCCTGTGGGAAAAGAGGGTAGTGGCCTCTTTTCGTGCCTGGTCGGATGTTGCACGCCCGAAGCACTAGATTGGGCAGCATGAATCTGGAAGCCGAATGCTGCTCCCGCTTTGAATGTCGCTGTGGTTGATCCGCCGGTGGCTGCTGTACTATTGACACCCCATCGGAGATTTCTGATGTTTGAGTTTCCATCTCTGAATCTGTATCCCTGACCTCAGAAACCTCAACATCCTGACCCTCAGGGTCCCGTTACGGGCTGCATATCGGAGGCGGCTGGATGAGGATGTTGCGTTTACGAGGAAGCTATCAAAGAAGCGATCACCTGGACTGAATATGATCAAGGTGCATTCGCATGATTTGACCTTGGACTTGGAATTGATAAGAGACTGGTCACATCTGGTGGAGGATACACCCAGAGACCCATTGAGCGCAAGTTTCAAATATACACCGAATCAACTGGTACAAAATGTCAAGGTGTCTGATGGCGAACGGGGCAACACTCTTGCAGCTCCTGGTTGTGGCGCACTTTTGTACCCATGTCCAGGAAAATCATTATAAGGCAGATTCGAAAACTGCACCCCGTCAGCATGACTTTAGAGATTACCCTAAACACCTCCTTCTGGTAATCCTCCAGCTTTGGACAGGACCAAAACATATGAACGTGGTTTGCGGGGCCGCCCCCACAACGTTCACACACATCTTCTACCCCCTCAAAGAGCCGGCTCATCCTTGCCCTTGTAAGGTGTGCTCTGTACACCACCTTCAGCTGTATCAGCCCCAACCTCGCACGCAAAGTGGTGGAGTTCACCCTCCGGAGTACCTCACACAAGAACCCCTCCTCCATATCATCTCCCAACTCTTCCTCCCACTTTGCCTTGATCCCTTCTAGCGGCGCCTTTTCCTTCTCCAAAATAGCCTCCGAAACCGCCGATACTACCCCCTTCTCCAGTCTCAGCAGGCATTGAAAATCGGCAGGCATTGAAAAATAAACAGGAATCACGACAGCACATTCATTTTAACCGCCTGTACCCGACCCGCCAATGACAGAGGGAGGCCATCCCACTTTGCCAAATCAGCTTTCAGCCTCCCCACCAAACTAGAAATGTTGTCCCTATGGAGCCCACCCCAATCTCGGGCAACCTGAACCCCCAGGTATCTAAAGTGAGTCCCTGCCTTACAGAATGGCAGCCCCCCCCCCCCCCCCCCCCATAACCATGTTCAATACGCTCCTAATGTCCGAAAAGAGCTGTGTCCCTCTCACAAACCCCGTCTGATCTTCACCTATCACCTTTTGGAGGCATTCCTCCAGCCTACCTGCCAGTACCTTCGCCAATATCTTTTTATGTTCACGTTTAAAAGGGATATGGGCCTATACGACCCACACTCTGTCAGATCCTTATCTTTCTTAAGTAACAGGGAAATCGATGCCTGCCCCAAAGTTTGTGGTAACACCCCGTTCGCTATCGCCTCCTCAAACATCCCCACCATCAGTGGTACCAACTTATTTTTGAACTTTATATAATATTCCACTGGAAACCCATCCGGCCCTGCCACCTTCCCCGACTGCATCCTCCCAATCGCATCTTTTATCTCCTGTTCCATTATCGCCCCTCTAACATAGCCCTATTCCCCCCCACTAACCTGGGGGGGAAATTCCTGCATCGCCCGGCCTCCCCCAGGTGGCTACAATCGCTCATAGAATTCCTTAAAGACCTTGTTAATCTGTCTGGAGCTACCACCAACTTCCCTGCCCTATCCCGCACCTGGACAATTTCCCTTGCCGCAGCCTCCCTATGAAGCTGACCCGCCACATACCGCCTTCTCTCCATGCTCGTAAACTGCCCCCCTTGCTTGCCTTAATTGGCGTACCGCTTTCCTGGTAGATAGTCGGTCAAAGTTCGCCTGGAGGTCCTTCCTTTTTTCCAACTGCGCTGGGTCCCTAGCTTCTGTATACCTCCTGTCTACCTCCAGCATTTCATCTATTACTCTCTGACGTTCCAATCTCACCTCTTTGTCTGGCCTAGCCTTGAACAAGATCACCTCACCCCTCACCACCGCCTTTCAAGCCTCCCAGACAACCGCCTTTGACACCTCACCCGTGCAGTTAAAACGTACATATTCCTCAATTATTTTTTCAATTTTGTCACTTTGTCCTTTTTAAAACGACCAAGTAAAGGCTTATAGTCTATAATAATAGTAAAATGGCGGCCGCAAACACGCTCGTGAAATTTTTCCACTTCATAGAATACTGCCAGATCCTTCTTTTCGATCTGTGCATATTTTTGTTTTGCCACACCCAGCATCCGAGAGGTGAAAGCAATTGGCCGTTCTCCGTCATTCTCTATTCAAGAGATCTTACTGTCCCTGCATAACTGGACAGATGATACCCAGATTTTTTAGTCAACTCAGTTTCTCCTTTTTTCTACAACGCACAGAGGACTTGGCATGCCGGAAATACCAAGGTTGGCCTCCTGATTCGACATGAATGCAAGTTCCGGCCCCTTTTATCTTCCCCAGTTCGGGTTGAAACACTTTGGGGTATTTCCCAAAACTTTTCTTAAGACTTCAGACCATGTCTGGAGGATGCGTTGCCAATTAGTTGAAAATGTTGCAAGCAATCATGGCCCAACAAGCTGGGGCCTTGCCCTCGGACCACAATAAGCAGGAGGCGCGCCAACTGGTGACCATGAACCAGGTACATGATGGTACCTGCAATGTCCAATGGCTCACCAGTATAGGTGACCAGCCGAGCCATGGTATCGGTCAGGTCCAAGTCCTGTATGCCCTGTTTAATGCAGTCAAACATCTTCCGTCCCACAACGGAGACCACGACGCCAGTGTCCAGTTCCATGTCCAGCGAATGCTCATTAACCCGCACTGTGACCCTTATGCAATTCAACTGAATGCAGTCGTCTTCATCAGGTTCTTCCAAGTGGAAGATGCGGGCTCGAGGCTGTCGCCTATCTCTACTGGGGCACCTGGTTCTCTGGCTGGTCTGCAGTCAGCGCTCTTGCCTGGGCCTGCGATCACACACCCCACAACGACCCCGTTCGCTCTCAGCGGATTCCAGGGCAGTTTCTCGTCGGTCAACGATTCGGGCCTTTACGGCGCTCAGTCCAGGATAGGGTAACTGCGTGGGGAGGATTCCCACATTGGGAGGGGGCGCACCCCAAGGCATTTACTTCCATGCCTTGTATTTACTGTATCCCTCGCTTTGCACCTTCCCGGGACAGTGAAATTTGTATGGCTTCTTGTAGATTCAGGGAAGGTTCGGCCAAAAGTTTTGTTTGGATGGTTGTTAACGCTGCATACTAAATGGTCTCGCAGCATTTCCTGCAGGGCAGTGCCATATTTGCAAAACTCTGCAATCATTCACAACCGTGACAAATACTCGGGAATGCACTCATGCACTCACCTGGGGTCCGCACCGTGGTATTAAAACTATACTGTTGTACGATAACGGATGGAGCTGGTTTAAAGTGCTGCCCCAATAGAGTTACTAGTGGCCGAAGATTTGCGTGTCGGGCACCGCTGGGTAGGTAAGGCTTCATATCACTCCAAAAGTATGAGCGCCGCAGGCAATCAACAAGATGACTACCTGGCGGTCATTCTCCGTGATATTGATGGCCCTGAAAAAGCTGACAGATTCCAGTCTTCCAAGCTGGCATTAGAGCCATCTAACCGTCTGAACCATGGTATAATGAAAAGAGAAATCCAACCTATATCCAACATGGACCAAGAGGTGGCTTATCAGATGGTGTAGCAACTTTGATAGCTATCCACTTTGATCCTCGTCGCCAGATTCATACGGCCACAAAGGATTCCACACCGAGTGGTTCAATGAAACTGTAATTTATGGCAGGTTTTGCTGGGAGTTTCACCCCGGCTCTGTCGGCGAGTTCCCCACTGCAATCTAACCACGCCTGGTCACTTTTCTGGACCCTGTGGAGTTTTTCTCCAGTCAAGCCCACACTTCGAAGTATTTTCATCCCCGAAGAGCTGAACTCGTCCAAACCAGCTCCTCAGTGATCGGGCCACCATTTTGAAAGGATTTCCTGATCTCGAGGTGGGCTTGTTGGTCCCCCACACCCCCCACTCAAGGGCAATGTTAGCCCCCACACACATGGACATTACTCCACACCACGCCAAGTGATGACAGCCCGCTGTGGGGTGACTGAGGGCCCTCCTTTTCTGGTCTTCCCATGCCTCCTTTCGGGCCTCCAACTCCTTCCATGACACCACACCCCCAACATTCCGGAGGCCACCTCATACCCGCCCTGCACCCCCCATCCTTCATACCCCCATCCAACCTCCTTTCATGGGTATAGTCCCCTCAGGCACTGCCCCTGAGCAGTGCCACCCTAGCGGTGCTCCTACCAGCTTTGCAGTGCATACTTTGCACCTGGGCAGGCTGAAGAACCCTCAACCCCTGACTTCATCCAACAGGTTGGACACACAGGGCTGTTGCTACTTGTGTGGATGAGGAGAAGGACAGGCCATGGCATCATAGTGAAGGTTGCCATTCAAGTGGGGGACAAAAAGATGTGTAACAGTGATAGGAGACAGTATAGTCAGGGGGATAGATACTGCTCTCTGCAGCCTCGACAGAGCTCCGATGGTTGTGTTGCCAGCCTGGAGTCAGGGTTAAGGACATCTCTTCACAGTTGGAGAAGAACTTGAACGGGAGGGGAAGGATCCATTTTTTGTGGTCCAATAAACATAGGTAGAGCCAGGAATTATGTTCGGCAAAGAGAATTTGAGGAGTTAGGATCCTCAATTAAATTAAACTGCAGAATATCAAAGGTAATAATCTCTGCATTGCTTCCTGCGCCATCTGGGTAGGGTGGCATAGGGTTAAGCAGATTAGACATGGCTCAAAGAGTGGTATGAGAACAAGGTGTTACAATTCGTGGGTACTGACATCAGTGTTACGATCCCAGCTGATGTTACTACTGGGAAGTCAGATTTCAGACTGGCATCGGACTTGATAGATCTTCAGCAGGATTCTCCATTCCTGAGACGAAAGACTGGATTCTCTCGTTTTGAGGCTATGTCCAGAGCATGTGTTTGTATTACGACCAAAACATTGATGGCACCCAGGCACCGATGCTCCGCCCAGTGGGGAGCTAGCTGCCGCGCCACATAAACCCCCCGGCTTTCCCTGCAGATACGGATGGAGATTTGCCTGGTCCGTGGCCGCGCATGGGCACGGTGGTGACCTGCGGCAGTGCCACCGTACAACATGGCGCTGGCTACACGTGGACTCGGCCTGCCTGGTAGTGACCCCCATAACCCTCCAGCCACCCTCAGACCTTCCCCCACCAGACCCCCCAGCCCCTGCCGAAACTGCCCCCGGCCAGCGGAACGGCTCCCCCCCCCCCCCCCCCCCCCCCCCCCCCCGACTTTGGTGCCGCTGGACACAGTCCACAACCGCCATGCGAAGTTGATGAAACCTCAGACCACAAGTGATCCACGTCATTGGGAAGTCGGCCCATCGGGGGCGGAGCATTGGGGAGGGCCTTCAGGTGACGTCCTGACGCTGTCCCAATGACATGCAGCATACTCACCGATGATGCCGTTGTGGTAAACCACTGTACACCTGTATTAGGTGATGTAAGGTAGGACCTGTACTACAGGATCGCCGGTAGTCACTGCCTGCTGGCTCCGCCCAGTAGGCGGAGTATAAATATGTGTGTCCTCCATTCAGCAGCCATTTCGCCAGCTGCTGTGGGAGGCCACACATCTTAGAGCAATAAAGCCTCAGTTGTATCCAACCCTTGTCTTTGTACAATTGCTCATGCATCAATTTATTGCTCTACGATTTTCTAAAAGATGGACCTCCGAATCAAACCGGATTGCCTGCAGCTGGATCCACAATGAAGCCAAAAAGGACTTTAAGCACTGGATAGGTTGCTTCGAGGCGTATATCAACTCAGCGACCACCCCTGTTCCAGAGGCTCAGAAGATACAGATCCTGTACTCAAGGTTGAGTTCCAACGTTTTTCTCGCTGATCCAGGACGCCCTGAACAACGCCGAAGCCATGGCACTCCTCAAAGAAAACTACGCACAGAAAACTAACATGCTCTTCGCCAGGCATGTACTCGCCACTCGCTCTCAACTCCTGGGTGAGTCCATAGAAGACTTCTGGCGGGCCCTAATCCCACTCGTCCGGGACTGTGACTGTCAGGCAATTACGGCCTCCGAACATTCCAACCTTCTTATGCGGGACGCGTTCGTAACGGGGATTAGGTCGGACCTCATACGCCTGTTAGAAGGGGCCACGCTCGACCTAGCTGAAACAAAGAAGCTAGCGCTCTCCATGACGGTCGCCTCAAGTAACATCCAGGCGTACCCCACCAGCCGCGCGGCCCACCCCTCCTACCACTCGTGGACCCCACAGACGGCCGCCCCAGCGGGGGCCTTACCCAGCCAGTATGCCTGCGCCACACGCCAGCCCACGCACCCCGGGAGTCCCCGATGTTACTTCTGTGGCCAGCAGAAGCACCCTCACCACGCTGCCCGGCCCGTGCTGCCCTTTGCAAAGCCTGCGGCAAAAAGGGGCACTTCACCGCAATGTGCCAGGCCCACGCAGTCGCTGCTATCACCCCCACCCTTCTAGTCTACACACAATGGGAGCCGTTATCTTCACCTCCCGGGGCCACGTGCGGCCAGTGGGCGCCACCATCTTCACCTCCCGTGGCCACGCGCGGCCAGCCACCATCTTCACCCTCCGGGGCCACGTGCGGCCAGTGGGCACCGCCATCTTCACCTCCCGGGGCCACGCGCGGCTAGTGGGCACCGCCATCTTCACCTCCCGGGGCCACGTGCGGCCAGTGGGCACCGCCATCTTCTCCCCCCCAGTCCACGTGTCCCCCGCAGGAACGTCAGGCTCCCCTTGTCTCCCCCACGGGACATGGACACTGACAGCATTCCAGGACCTGGGCCCCCCAGGCTCCCCATCATCCGACGTCAGCGACGACCGACCACGACTCGCCTCACTGACGATCGACCTGTCTCGTCAGCCTGTCTCGTCAACCTGGCCACCGCATCAACCAGTGTGAAAATCAACGGCCACGTGACCTCTTACCTGCTGGACTCCGGGAGCACCGAAAGTTTCATACACCCAGATACAGTAAGGCGCTGCTCCTTCGCGGTCCACCCCGCCAACCAAAGAATTTCCCTGGCCTCCGGATCCCATTCCGTTGCAATCCGGGGGTTCTGCACGGTCACACTCACGGTCCAGGGCATAGAATTCAGCAGCTTCTGCCTCTACGTCCTCCTTAACCTCTGCGCTGTCCTACTCCTAGGCCTGGACTTCCCAGACTTTTTGCAATCTCCAGAGCCCAACGCTCAAATTCGGCGGCCCCCTACCACCCCTCACTGTGTGTGGCCTCGCGACCCGAAAGGTCGATCCGCCTTCCCTCTTCACCAATCTAAGCCCGGATTGCAAACCCGTCGCCACCAGGAGCAGACGGTACAGCACCCAGGACAGGACCTTCATCAGGTCCGAGGTACAGCGGCTTCTTCGGGAAGGCATCATCGAGGCCAGCAACAGCCTCTGGAGAGCCCAAGTGGTAGTCGTTAAAACTGGGGAGAAACACAGAATGGTCGTGGACTGCAGCCAGACCATCAATCGGCATACGCAGCTCAACGCGTACCCCTCCCACGCATATCCTATATGGTCAATCAGATTGCACAGTACCGGGTCTTCATAACGGCTGACCTCAAATCCGCCTATCACCAGCTCCACATTCGTAAATCGGACTGTCCATACACCGCTTTCGAGGCGGACGGCCGTCTCTACCACTTCCTCAGAGTTCCCTTCGGCGTCACTAACGGGGCCTCGGTCTTCCAAAGGGAGATGGACCGAATGGTCGACCGATACGGTTTGCGGGCCACCTTCCCGTACCTAGACAACGTCACCATCTGCGGCCATGACCAGCAGGACCATGATGCCAACCTTGCCAAATTTCTCCACACCGCCACTCTCCTCAACCTCACCTACAACAAGGAGAAGTGCGTGTTTAGCACGACCCGCTTAGCCATCCTCGGCTATGTAGTGGAAAGGGTGCAGTTGCTCCATACCAACCCCCAGTATGCCTGCGTGGCATACCCCGACGGCCGCCAATATACTGTCTCCCTCAGGAACCTGGCACCAGCAGGTTCCACACACACACACCTCCCCTGGCCCGGCGCCACCCTCCCCTTCCCTGGCACTCCCAGCATTAATCCCACCAGGACCATCCGTCCTTCCCCTGCCCACGCCCGAGGATGAACAGGATTTCGGCATGCTCCCGGATTCACCGAACATCAGGCCAGCACTGATATCACCACCACCGCTACGTCGATCCCAGCGGAACATCAAGGCACCGGACCAGTTAAATCTCTAACTGGCACCAGGCTTCAAAAGACATTTTTTTTTCCTGATCAAATACTGTAAATTTAAATTCATCGCTGTATATCAATTTTAACAGGGGGTGAATGTGGTAAACCACTGTTACACCTGTATTAGGTGATGTAAGGTTTGACCTGTACTACATGTTTGCCGGTAGCCCCTGCCTGCTGGCTCCGCCCAGTAGGAGGAGTATTAATATGCGTGTCCTCCATTCAGCAGCCATTTCGCCAGCTGCTGTGGGAGGCCACATATCTTAGAGCAATAAAGCTTTAGTTGTATCCAACCCTAGTCTTTGTACAATTGATCGTGCATCAGCCGTTTTGGAGGGGGAAGAGCTTCCAAAATCAGGCGCAGCTGCTGATTTTGGTGTCAAAACGGATTCTCTGGTCAATCACTGAATGCAATTTCGGCGTCGCCAATCGGAGAATCCAACCTGAAGTGTTGGCGCTGGGCCAGGATTAGTGGAGTTCTATGACAGCAAAACTGGCACCACACCTGGACCAATTTAACGATTGTTAAGAAGCTGACACTGGTGCCATGTGGAACCCCCCACCACCCCCACGCCTCCTCCCCATCATCACCAATCCTATGCCCCATCCCCACACATCTCCACCACCCCCACTCCCCCCCAGCCTGCAATGCAATCATGCGTCTTGTCTAGTTTCTTGCAGGAGCTGCTGGTGATGGGGCAGGCCCTTCTGGTGTCCTCCGACCCCAGCCACACCCAGAACCCAGTCTGTTGACCAACGACGATTGATTGTGGAGATGTAGTCACAGAACCAGGGGCTACGCGAGGGGTTGTTGGCGCGCATCCAGCACCTGGAAAAGTCCAACTGCGCGCAAGAGCAGGAGGTGGTGCCGACCATACGTGCCACCCAGGCCACCCTTGCACTTAATGTGAAGTACCAGAGCTCATTGCAGAGCGATTTATCATCATCCTCCAACCCATGGGCTAGACCCGCTTTTATTGCCAACCCAGGGCCTACACCCGGTAGTGAAACAGGTAGGAATCACAGAGGTGGTTGAAATGCAAAGGATGATTATAACAAGTCAACATGATTTTACGAAAGGGAAAGCCTGTTTAAAGAATTTATTGGAGAATTTTGAGGATGTAATTACCAAGGGAGATAAAGGGGAATTATTAGATGTAGTATAGCAGGATTATTAAAATCTTTTTAATAAGGTGGCACACAAAAGGTAAAAAGAGCACGGTGGTGCAGTGGGTTAGCCCTGCTGCCTCACGGCGCCGAGGTCCCAGGTTCGATCCCGGCTCTGGGTCACTGTCCGTGTGGAGTTTGCACATTCTTCCCGTGTTTGCGTGGGTTTTGCCCCACAACCCAAAGATATGCAGGCTAGGTGGATTGGCCACGTTAAATTGCCCCTTAATTGGAAAAAATTAATTATAAAAAAAACAAAAGGTAAATAGACAAGATAAATACACATGGAGCTGGAGGTACTATATTAGCATGGATAGACGATTGATTAACAGATAGGAAGCCGAAGGTGGGGCATAAATGGAAGCCTCCAGTCCAATCCCCCTGTCCTCTGATCTGAACCGTCCCCAGAAGGATCCCCATTACACCGGTCCGAACCCCCTCCAGTCCAATACCCCACCTCCTCCCATAATGACTTCCCCCTCCCAGACTGACCTCCATCCCTCTAGTCCAAAATCCCTTCTGATCTGACACCTCACCCCCACCTGCACAGACCCCTCACCCTCCTGCACTGACCCTCCCCTCCTGCACTGACCCTCCCCTCCTGAACTGACACCCCCACCCCCTAAACAACCCCTCTGTCCGACACCCCCACTCTCCCTGGCCTGACCCCCCATCTCCCCGGACTGAACCCTCCCTCCAGTCCAATCCCTACCCCTCTTGCACTGGCCCCTTCCCGCAGATTCACCCCTCCCCCTTCAGTTGACTCCCCCACCCTCTGACCTATCTAACTGATGCGACCATCAATTTACGCGAAACAGAGAGTGGATGTAAACTGTGGCTTTAATTGACTAGAACAGTGCCTGCCTGCAACTGCTCTGCTACTGAGAGCCGCCTACAGGGCAACTGATCTTTATACCTCCGCTCAAGGGGTGGAGCCAGGGGCGGAGCCCACAAGGGCACCAACATGATACATTCCAGGTAATATCGTACAATGGTCCATAGGTGGAGCCCACATGGGCAACAGCGTGATACAGTGACATACATGGTGAATGGTTAATGCAATATGTTCACCACACTAACCCAAGCCACTCGTCATTCCGGTCCAACGCCATCTCCCGAGGAAACCCAGTCCGGATGTCAAGGGAGCTGAGTCCCAATATAAGGTAGATTTGACATGTGGCACGCGCAAAGCGATATGTTTGTGTACAGTCAATTTCATTCTGTACCACGGGGAAGCCATGTGCTCACTCTGCCTGCTTCTCCCAGCTAAAAGTGAATGAAATGTGATTTACTCTCATTGAGTAGAGAGTCTTAGTGACAATGAATGTCAAACTTCGAGCTATGGTAAATATCTGCAGTTCCAGCCTGGAAGGAGCCAGAAGCATCAATGTTCATTGCCTACAATTGTGAAGGTGACCTTGACAATGTGATCCTTGTCCTGTATCTGAGGTTGCATCTGCAACATGAAGTGATTTTCAGCAAGAACAAGAACTGACGCGCAAGCATCCCACACATTGTTCCCCTCTTAGGCGCAAGTAGAAAATTTGATAACTGAAGACCCTGGCAACTTGCTCCGTTTTGATCTGTGTGTGTTCTCTTGTGTGTTCTCAAAGTCATGCTGTATTCCAGGGGAAGTGCTACGAGTGCATTCATGTTTGGGAGCAACAAGTTGACAAAAATTTCTTCAACACTTGCTACACAACGTTCTGTGGACAGTTGCAATTTTAAACAGTAAAAAAATCAACGAACAACCAACCTATAAAAAGTTGAAGATCTCTTTAAATCATGGTGCTGAATGCATCTTCAACTGTGCAGGGTTACGTGAGGACATTAGCTGGAGTGTTGAGCTCAAAAATGGCACTCCTACCATCAAGTTAGCCTTAGACATTTATTACTCTCCCCGGAACAGGGCATCCAGCATTATTCACCCCCAAAATGTGTTTTTAGGTTGTGTTGAGTGTATATTAATTCTGTTTAATTGTATGTAGGTGGTGGGTGTTGCATTCTTCTATTCAAAATAAATGTGTCAATCATACAGCAAGGATTGGTAAAACAATAATGTGGGGTCGTTATTTGAAGGAAGGACTGTTTGCAAATAGAGTTAACTGGGAGTCTGTGGATAGTATATCTGGCTTCATCCACTGTAGCTTGTAGACTACAAGTCATGGAACGAATGCATCAGGGTGGTAGTGATTGACAGCAGTTTGATATATGTGTCCTTAAAGGTACATACACCTCATAGCACAATGTCACCTTTTTCCTGAACTAAAGATTTACCTTGAAATAATCAAACTGATTACATGTCAGCAAAGGAAAATAACATTGTCTCCAATTTTTTCTTCAACACATAGCAAGACATTTACAAGTCCCTGAAACATATTGACAGTTTGCTTATCCATCCAGACTTACTTATCCTATTTTCTATGTTTCTACTTGATGTTCACATTTGATATGATCTTGGTGCTGGACAATGATGATGATTTCTGCTGGATTCCATGTGCCATCAGTTGTATGTTGTACTCAAACCTTCTATCCAATGTTCAGGTTAGGTAATTCATTACCCGCATTACAGCTGTATGCATCCTTCATTTTCCCCTGTTTTTCGAGTAATGCATCATGGAGTATCAGTGAGTAATGACTGGGGAGGTTTGTGCACACTTGTCTGCTGAATGGTCATTCTGGGTTGGTTTCCCAGCAATTGATGTGTCCACGTTTATAATGGGAAGACTGTCACAAAGCTATGTCACTTCCATTTTGGAAAATCTGATTTTTCAACTTTCAACTGACCTAAAACTTTGCACATTTCACTGAGACAGAGCAAAGCCCTTATTCCAAGATGAAGGTGAGCAACCAACAAATCGCCCTGAGGGAAGTGTGAAGAATGAGTCATTTCCTATAATCCAGGCATCCGTCAAAACTCGTAACTGGATATTCAAACAATGGTTGCCACAGGCATACCCACAAACTCTTAGGAATACACAATGGGTGAAGTATTTCAAGAAAAGGCTGCCCAGCCACTAGAGAGAGATTGCAAGTGACATAGGCAGTTTCAAGAAAGTCTTCAGCAGACTAAAAAGGCTGAAAGCTGCTCTTTCTCATTTGCAATAAGTGTGCCAGGTGGTTTGAGACGCCAACTCTACCAGAAACCTAACAATGATCTGAGATCTTATAATAATTGCACATCTTCCACATTTGACCACATTGAAGAAACCTAAATCGGCAGCAGCATGTAAAATCTATGCCTCAATCAAAAGACACTTAACCATATATTGTTTTACCTTTTTTGTATTAGACTCTAACTTCACTTATTTCTGATATATATGTGCGTGCGTGTGGGCCAAATGACTTCATGAGAGTTGAATGCTTCACGCCGTGTTTTTATTGTTTTTCTTAGGTTTAATGATTAATAAATCTACTCTTCTTTATCTCAAGATAGGGCTAACATGGTAGCATAGTGGTTAGCACTGTCGCTTCACAGCTTCAGGGTCCCAGGTTCAATTCCCGGCTTGGGTGACTGTGTGGAGTCTGCACGTTCTCCCCATTGCTGCATGGGGCAGGGTTGGTTTAGCACAATAGGCATAGACAGCTGGCTTGTAATGCAGAACAAGACCAGAAACGTGGGTTCAATTCCCGTTCCAGCCTCCCAAACAGGCGCCAGAATGTGGCGACTAGGGGCTTTTGACAGTAACTTAATTGAAGCCTACTTGTGACAATAAGTGGTTATTAATGGGCAGCACAGTAGCATAATGATTAGCACAATTGCTTCACAGCTCCAGGGTCCCAGGTTCGATTCCCGGCTTGGGTCACTGTGCGGAGTCTGCACCTTCTCCCCGTGTGTGCGTGGGTTTCCTCCGGGTGCTCCGGTTTCCTCCCACAGTCCAAAGATGTGCAGGTTAGGTGGATTGGCCATGCTAAATTGCCCTTAGTGTCCAAAATTGCCCTTAGTGTTGGATGGGGTTGCTGGGTTATGGGGATAGGGTGGAGGTGTGCGGTTGGGTAGGGTGCTGTTTCCAAGAGCCAGTGCAGACTCAATGGGCCGAATGACCTCCTTCTCCACTGTAAATTCTATGAATCTATGAAAAGAAAACCTTGTTTGATTGTTTCCTCATTGTTCATAATTTAAATAATTAAATATTTTCTGATTTGGAAAAAGCATATCCTTGTGAAAAAGAAACTTAAACCTTTGTTGTCACCAACCGAGGAGGTTGAATAGAAGGCAGCCAGTTCACCTCCTTTGCACCTGGTCGTAACAAAATATATTTGGTTCAATTTGTTGGCTGATGATCTGCTCTGCAAAGTTAGGAGATTTTCTCCCAATGTAAGCATGGAGTTTTCAGTGGCCCTCCAGGTGGTCTGTGAGGTCAGGCTGAGGTGATACTCACCATTGTCTTGACAATACCATGGATGGTGACATAGAACAGTTCCTTGCATGCTGGTAGGCCTGTGCAATCACTGGATTCATTTTTAAAAATATATTTTATTCCACACATACACAGCATTAACAAATTACAGTCCATCAAAGCATAGTCAACAGTTTGTACAATTTTTCCCCTTTTAAACCCTCCTTCCCCCCTTGCAATGAACAACTCCTCAAATAAAGTCATGAACGGCCTCCAGCGCATCTCGAAATCCTCTTCTGACCCCCTCAATGCAAACTTAATCTTCTCCAGCCAGAAAAAGTTGCACAAATCCCCCAGCAAGGGCGCCACCCCGGAAGCATATCCGACCTCCAAATCAACAGGATCCTTCACCGGGCAATCAGAGATGAGAAAGCCACAACATCATCCCCCTTCCCCTCCAACAGTTCCGGATCCTCCGAAACCCCAAAGATCGCCACCATGTGGTTCAGCCTGACCTCAGCCCCTCACTATCCTGGATAATGTCCCAAGCACCGCCTCCCAAAAGCTCTCCAGCTTCACGCACCCCCCAGAACATGTGAACTTCTGCCCCGCCTTCCTCCACTTCCCAAACATCCCATCCTCCCCCCCGGCTTGTGGTTCCTACATAGTGGAGTCAGCACCGACATTTTGAACAACTTAAAATGCCTCCTCAACTGGTTCCATTTCCTGATAGTCGACTGCACCACCAGACTCCCTGTATACTTTGCCGGGGCTAATGGCAACGAGGCCGTCACAAGGATCTTCAGAGCAGAACAACTCCTCCTCCAACCTAATCCACTCCCCCCCCCCCCCCTTCCACCCCGTCACCAACGCCTTACCTTCTACACATTCGCAGGCCAGTAATAGTACATCAGGTTCGGGAGCACCAATCCCCCTTTCTGTCTCTACCTCTGCAGCAATGCCTTCTTCACCCTTGGAGGGTCTGAAAGACAAACATGAACCTTCCCAACACATTCATCTTTATCACCTACACCCTCCCTGCCATCGTCAAGTGTAAACCATCCCACCTCTTGAGATCACCCTTAACCTCCTCCACTAACGCTGCCAAGTTCTAATTGTGCCTCATGACCCACTCATGTATCACCTGAATCCCCAAATATCAGAACTGCTCTCTTGGCCACCTTAAATGGTAGTACTCCCAAATTGGCCCCCTGCCCTGCCACATTCACCGGGAACACCTCACTCTTCCCTACATTCAGCTTGTACCCAGAGAAGGCCCATAATTCTGCCCATACTCTCCAACTGGTGCGACACAAACAACAGCAGGTCAGCTGCATACGACGACACCTGATGTTCCCTGCCCGCCCCCCCCCCCCCCCCCCCCCCCCCCCCACTCACCATCCCTCGCCACTCGGCCAACCCACAAAGGGCAATCGCTAAGGGCTCAATTGCCAGCACAAAAAACAATGGCGACAGTGGGCACTCCTGCCTCGTTCCCCTGTGCAGCCCAAAATACCCTCAACTCATCTCATTCATAGGCACGCTTGCTACCGGGAACGCATACAAAAGACGCACCCATGCCACAAACTTTGGCCCAAACCCAAATTTACCCAGAATTCCGCACAGGTACCTTAACTCTACCTGGTCAAAGGCCTTCTCTGCATCCAATAACCTCCGGTGCCTACCCCACTGACAGAGTCATAATTACATTCAACAGCCTCCCAATGTTGCTGGAGAGCTGCCTACCCTTCACAAAGCCTGTGAGGTTCTCTGAGACCAGCTATGTCACACACCCCTCCAACCTACATGCCAACACCTTCGCCAGTACTTTCACATTCGTGTTCAACAAAGAAATGGCCCTGTAGGACCCACACTCCAGTGGGTCCTTCCCCTTCTTCGGGATCAACAAAATTGACGCCTGAGGCAACATTACTGCCAACCCATCCCTTTCTACCGCCTCACTAAACATCCTCACCAGGGGGGGGGGGGGGGGGGGGGGGGCAATTCTGTGGTCAACTGCTTATAAAACTCTGCTGGAAAAACGTCTGGCCCCGGGGCCTTCACTCTTCACTACCTGCATTCCCCTGATACCATCCATCACCTCCCTCAGCTCTAGCGGTCCTCCAATGCCTGCCTCTTCCTCTCCTCCAACTCTGGGAACTCTCCATATACCCACCTCTGCCTCCGACTGAGCCTTGTACAACTTCTCATAGTACCCCCTGAACGCCTCATTTATCTTTTCTGGCTCCAACACCAACTTCCCATTCTCTCCCCTGACCTGCAAAGTAACCCTAGACACCACCTGGGCCGCAATTGGTGGGCCAACATACGACTAGCCTTCTCTCCATACTCACACTGCACACCCTCGCCCTCCGCAGCTTTCCCACTGCCTTGCCCGTCATCAGCCTGTCAAACTTCCCATACAACCTCTTCCTCTCCGCCAACAACTCCTTCGTAGGGGCCACCAAATATCTACTATCCACCTCGATTATCCCGTCCAACATCCGCCAGTGCTCCTCCTTCCTCCTTGAATCCCTATGCGCCTTAAACAAAATAATCTCACCTCGGACCACTGCCCTAAAGCTTCCCAGAACGTGTCTGCCAACACCTCCTCATTCTGATTAAGCTCCACATAGTTCCTAATCGCCACTCTCACCTTCTCACAAAACACCTAGTCCGCCTATGAATCCAACTCTGAATCTACTTATGAATTAATCAATGGTCTCTGTCAGCTATTGCCTGAAGGATATGAATTCCAGATGGCTTGTTCTGAAGTTTGCCCTCACTTGTAATCATTCTTCTAGTATTGACCATATTTTACCTGGATTTTTAAAATGGCCCATTGGACAGGCTTGACTTGTTCAGTCTGTGGAGGCCCTCATTGCCTGTAGTAATTTTCATTTTAGGACTTGCTAATGGGTTGGAAATATTGAGGTCCAGAAAACACAGCTCGACGTGCAGTTGAAACAAAGTGAGCTCAGATAGGAGGTCTGCTGCCTGCCAAGAAAGTGGAGGTTTTGAGGTCGCCTTTTTGCAGTGCTATTAGGACCTTATCTAAAACAGGACAGCTATCCAGGCTGTTTTGACAGTTCCTAGAAAGATAATTTAGCTTTGATTTACAGTACCTTTCGTGGCCGCTGCCTTAGCTAGTCGTTTGTTACTACTTGATTGCAATGATGGCACTGTTGAGCTCGACCTGATATTTTCCCAGCTTTACCCACAAAACAGTGATTTAACTATGAATAGATGCTGGAAATTTTAGAAGTAAAATTAAACACAGTTTTTACAGGCTTATCATAACCCCCATGACTACCACAGGGAAAACATTATTGATGTCCCCATGGGGCTCGTGGAGTATGAGCTCCCCAGATAGAAGCCAGAGGCCATGCACCTGGGGCTCGTCATGTATTGCTGGCCCAAAGCAATGCCTAGACAGATTAGTCCTCCCAACAAGGATTGTACTGGGAGTGAGATGCTGCCTCATGCAGACCTTGCATATAGTTAAAAAAAAATTAATGTTCAATCTTTGGTTGCTTTGTCAAGTTACTAAACTGGCGACAAGGATTAAAAAAAACTCCGGACTCGCTTGTAAAATCGCCTGACTGCCTGAACTTGCTGTTTGGAGTGTAACGTCGGAAAGACTTAAGATGCCATTATTCGGGAAACTTGAAGCCTTTGACGCAGGCCTGGAAGTATGTGTAGCGCATGAGATATTTCTTCTAGGCAAATGAGATTTTGATGGACGATCGTCAGAAGGTCCTCCTCCTGGCCACCTGCAGTGTCCAGACTTTTGGGATCATAAAGAGTTTGATTTGGCCGGCTGCACCGGACTCCAAATCCTTTGATGAACTGGTCACAATGGTTTCAGAACACCATAACTTCAAGCCCTCTGTAATTATGCAAAGGCATCATTTTAATATGGCCGTGTGGTCTGTGGCGAATCATTTACGGACTTCTTGACCCCTTTATGATGTCTGGCTGAACACTGCCATTCAGGTCGTCCCTCTCGGAGATGTTGCGGGACCGACCCATGTGCAATATTAACAATATGGCAATGCAGAAAAGGCTACTGACAGAACCCACCCTTGATTTGAAACAGGACTTTGACTTATCATTATCTTGAGAACACACGTAGAAAGGAGTGCATGAGTTGCAGGGGTCCATGGACTTTGGCGTCCTCAGTTTGGCCTGCCCTTCTTTTCAAATTCCTTCTGCATCACGGAACGGTGCCAGTCGAGGAGGACCTCCCAAGAAGGGACAGCCTCAGAGGCAGTTCCGCACCGCTAATCGATGGGATACCATCACCGAAGATGAAGGAGAGAGCCAGCCGCATTGCCAACTGTGTGGGCAGAGAACCCACTGCCTGATACAACTAAACTGTGTCACGCTCCAAAGGTTGTGCCGATCCGGGTCACGCTACAGGTCAATGCGCATCTGGTGACGTTGGAGATGGACAGTGGTGCAGCCATCTCCATTTTGGACTTCCGTACGTTTCAGCAGCTTTGTACCGGGATCCTGTCACTGATGCTTTGTGATACCAAGGCAAGATTGGTGACCTACACTGGGGAGCCTTTGAAAATCGTAGGGACTCACCGTGACTCCTGTAACACATGGGCAGCTGTCGGTTCAACCCCCATTGGTCGTAGAGCAGGGACCAGGGCCAAATGTTTTGGGGTGAAACTGGTTATGAGTCTTTCATTTTGGATGGGCACTATACAATGCTGCATAAATGCCCCAAGTATTCAAGGAAGGTCTGGGTAGAGTAAAGGGAGGCAAAGCACATACCAACGTGGATCCCATGGCTCAGCCCCGATATTTCAGGGCAAGTCCTGTACCTTACGCTTTGCTGACGAAGGTCGACACAGAACTTCAGTGCCAGCACATGGTGCAGCAGAGTGGGCTTTGCCTGGGTGCCGGTAATGAAGCTCAACAAGACTCTCTGCCTTTGGGGAGATTTGAAATTTGCTGTAAACAGGACTGATACTGGTATCCATTGCCCCCGATTTAGATGCCAAATTGGCTGGAGGATGCTCCTTCACGAAGCTGGACATGAGCCATGCGTATCTGCAGGTGGAACTAGACTTGGAGTCCAGGAAGTTTGCCACCATTAATACTCATTGGGGGTTGTATGAGTACACCTGCCTCCCGTTTGGGGTTTCATCGGCCCAGGCGATATTTCAGCGGCTGATGGAGAACATTTTTCAGGGCCTGCTAAAGGTGACTGTCTACCTGGACATCGTACTCATTACGGGATCTACAGAAAAGGAACATATGGATAACATATGGATAACCTGCAGGAAATGCTCTGGCGCTTTTCCCATTTTGGTGATCGGTTGAAAAGGAGCAAATGTGTGTTCCTATCTCGGTAACAGGCTGGACAAGATGGTCTACACTCAGTGGAGCATAAAGCTCACACAATAAAAGAGGCCCCGACGCCAAAGAACACCACGGAGCTACGGTCATGTTTGGGCCTGGTCAACTACTACGTAATGTTCATTGCTAACTTGGCCACTGTGATGCCCCCCGCCCGCATGCTATTACGGAAGGAACGGGAATGGTGCTGGGGCGCTTCACAAGATAAAGCCATTGATGCTGTTAATAAAGGTTTGTCTTCCAAGCAGCTTCTTACACATTATGATCAAGTTACGCCTCTAATGTTGACTTGCAATGCTTACCCCTACGGTAAAGGGGTGGCACTGGCCCATGCATGGGACGCTGGCATGGAACGACCTATTGCCTTTGCTTTGAGGACTCTGACAGATGCAGAGTGATGTTACGCTCAGATAGAGAAGGGAGGTTTAGCGGTAATCTTTGGAACAAAGAAATTCCATCAGTACGTGTATGGGTGACGCTTTGCCATTGCAACTGATCATCGACCTGGCTCCCTCAGAGTCCAACCTGACCTAAGAAGTGCCCCCAGCCCCCAAAGTGCCTGACCTGGCTCCCAGAACGTCGGAGCCGGCTCCCAACCACACAACCTGACCCGACAACGAAGAGGCCTGCCCAGCACCCCGACTTACAAGAGGATGGAAAAGAGGAGAATCTACGTGGCAGCCCAACCAGGCCTGTCCCAAGACCAGATCTCAGGAATTATCAACCCAATCACTAACACTGGAACCCAACATGCGACCTGGCCCAGGAAGACCCTGCCAACAACCCAAACCCAGCCTAAACACCCCCGAAACAGCGAAGACACGAGGACTCAAATAAGTCGAAAGGTAGACCTGTCTGTGCAGAACCCCGTGGCCCGACCGGAGTGCGGCATTCCATTTCACCGTTGCCGAGCTGGAGACCCTCCTGGATGCCGTGGAGGAGAGGAGGGTGACCCTATACCCTGGCCCAGGAAGGAGGCTGCCAGCCGCCACCGCTCGTCGCACCTGATGCAGGTGGCCGAGGAGGTCAGCATCGTGGGCAACATAATCCGGACCGGTTAGCAATGCCGGAAGAAACTGCATGACATCCTTAAGGCGACCAGGGTGAGTAGGCAGCACAGTGCCCCTGGCACTAACCCCTGACCCACACACCCATAACCCTACTTCCCCCACTCTGCACCACATGCCCGTACCCATACCGGCTGGGTCCCTGACCACTAAGGCCACCAACTGCCCACCCCCTGGGCTGCATCAGTTGAACTGTCTAACACTATCATTTTCTGTGTCCCCCCCCCCCCCCCCCCCCCCCCTCCAAGGAGAAGGCCGCGCACAATGACCAGGAGCGGGATAAGACAGGAGGAGGACCACCGGAGCTGTGGCCCCTCATCATGGCCGAGCAGTGGGCCCTGGGCGTGGTCAGTAGGCCCCAGGAAAGGGAGGTCGCCGAGGTGGAGCTCGGCTGTGGTGGAGGAAGTGAGACCCCGCTTAGTCGCGGTTCCCCATGACACGTGTGTCAACCGCCCCTCAACACCACCCTCACCCTACACCACCCGCAGGCCCACACAACCCTCACCCTGCACCATCCACAACCCTACACCACCCTCACCCTATACAACCTTCACCCGTATACTACCCCCACAACACCAACTCCCACCCCCACCCATCCTCACTACCCCCCCCCCCCCCCCCCCCCCCCCCATCCTCTAGTCTAATCATGCTTGTGTCTGGCAGGACCTGCTGGAGTTGGGGCAGATCCATATGGCGCTCCCCCGCCCCTAGCCAATGCCACAGCTGTAGGCCCCACGTGAGCCGAGCAGTGACGTTGAGTTCAGCTCGGACGCCAGTCCTCCATCCGAGGTCCGGCAGGTCCTCGAATGACAAGCATAGCCTGTACATGCAAGGCATCATGCAGCACCTCCTTGGCACCTCCCCCTCCTCAGGCTGTTGGGCAGCTCGCTCTCGATCCTGGGTGGCTGCCACCTGTCTCACTGTGGCATGCTCCGCTGCTGCCCGCTCCGCTGCTGCCTGCTCCGCTGCTGCTTGCTCTGCTGCTGCCTGCTCCGCTACTGCTTGCTCTGCTGCTGGCCGCTCCACTGCTGCCTGCTCCGCTGTTGCAGCTTCCTCCTCCTCCTCGAGTGGTGTCCGCTCATACAGCCGCAGGGCATCCTCCAGGGCTGCGGCAACCTGCAGGAAAGCCGCCATTGCTGGTTGAATTCCAATATCCATTGTCTGCAGGCGATGAAAAGCCAACATGTTGGCCTGGTGCATAATCCGCACCATCCCCCTGCCCAACCAGGTCCACCAGGCTACATGGTCACCCGGTTGGCATCACAGTGTCTGCCCCAGCGTGTTACCCCTCCCCCCCCCCCCCTCCCCCATCCCCACACCCCAGTCCTCATCGGTGGCCGGCACCGTGGGGCCTCTGGCCTTGGTGACCGTCCCTGATGCCAGGGTACCATTGGCTGGCAATTCCCTCACCAGGGGTATGCACCATGGCCCCCATTTGGGCTGCACAGTAGCATGGTGGTTAACACAATTGCTTCACAGCTCCCAGGGTCCCAGGTTCGATTCCCGGCTTGATTCACTGTGCGAAGTCTGCACCATCTCCCCGTGTATACGTGGGTTTCCTCCGGGTGCTCCGGCTTCCTCCCACAGTCCAAAGATGTACAGGTTAGGTGGATCAGTCATGCTGAATTGCCCTTAGTGTTCAAAATTGCCCTTAGTGTTGGGTGGGGTTACTGGGTTGTGGGGATGGGGTGGAGATGTGGGCTTGGGTGGGGTGCTCTTTCAAAGAGCCGGTGCTGACTCGATGGGCCGAATGGCCTCCCTCTGCACTGTAGATTCTATGTAAATTCTATATATGGGTGTTGCGCTGGGTGTGCTGCCAGTAGGTGGTGGCCGGGTGGGGGGTGGTGTAGTGGAGGGTGGGGTGCGGGGGAGGAGGGGTGGGGGCACGCAGAAGGCCAGTGTCACTGCAGAGCCAGGGGCCAGGATGGGTGGTCAGTGGGTGTACAGCAAGGTGGCTGGGGTAATGCCAGTCCATGCTTGGGCACAGCACCAGTTCCATGGGGGGTGGGTCGACCCTGCCACTCAGCCTCTTCCCCCATCAGCCCCCCTCACCCGGCTTTGGCAGAGACCCCCACCCCCCCACCAAAGCAAGCCCAGCCAGTGTCCGACCCGGCAGTCCACTGTCGCTCCTTTGTGTATTCTACCTCCTCTCTCCTCCAGCAGCCATCACGCCAGTTTCAAGATTTTCAAAAGCAGAAGTGAACGGCGCCGTTGGGAATTCGGCCCATCGGAGGCATAGAATCACGAAGTCCCTGAAGAATACCGGGTCAGGCCTGCTAATGATATGCAAATGGCATTTACTGTATGTGCATTCCAGACCACTTTGACGCCACAGTCGAGGTGACGGACAATCGTGATTTGGCGCCGAATTGGCGCCTGCCGCTGTTGGAACTTATTCTCCACCCAATTGCATCGGCAAACGGAGAATCCCGTCCATCACCTCTGCCGGTGGCTTCAGTGCTATGTTTCCCGGCCACTGTAAGCCTTTGTCAAATTCCAGGAAATTCCAAAGTGTAGGATTAATACAGAGCTGCAGAATCGCTCACATATGGCAAGGCTTAATAGTTGTTTCGCTTTCACACTTGTTTTCTTCTGCTGCACATTTTATTGCAGTTTTTCATTTTATACACTATTCAGTAGACAAGGGGATGTGCATCGGGTGCAATATCCAAGAAGTTTCCACTGGTATCGACCCACCCTCGCCACCCCCACCCCCCACCCTCCCGGAACCCCACCCCATGCCCCCAACAACCTCCTCCCTTTTGTTGCTTAAGGTATTTTTGTAGGTCTCATATCATGCAATGGGTGATTGTCCTCTATTTACATTAAATGGTTCTTTCCCCTTCCCCTCCCCCACTTCGTTGATTGCCTCCCCCTTCTCCCTCCCATCCTGTTTCAGTGTTTCTTTGGGGGTTCTGTCCTTTGTAGCTGTGCTCTAGGCCCACTATTATCCATTTAAACCATTCTCCAGTCTTCCCCTCCTCTCTCCCTGACCCCCCTCCCTGAATGCTCCCTGCAGTCTCGTTGGTACGCATGTGTTCCCCCCCCCCCCCCCCCACTCTATTGGAACAGGTCCTGAAACAAGTTGGTGAATGGCCCCAATGCTTTGTGGAAGCCCTCCTCTGACCCTCGAATAGTGAATTTGATCTTCTCCAGATAGAGAAATTCTGACAGGTCTGCTGGTCAGTCTGCAGCTGTGGGTGATGCTGCTGAGCACCAACTGTGCCGAATTCTTTGACGTGCGAATAGGAAAACAAAGGCAAGGGCGTCGGCTCTCTTCCCCATGTATAGTTCTGGCTGGTCTGATACCCCGAAGACTGCCACTCTTGGGCACAGCTCTACCCTCACCCCCACAACCTTGGACATCACCTCAGAGAAGGCTGTCCAGAACCCAACAAGTCTGGGGAATACCCAGAATATGTGGGTGTGGTTGGTCGGGCCTCCCTGGTATCGCTCACATGTGTCCTCCATCTCCGGGAAGAACCTGCCCCAAAAGGTCAGTGCCCCCACCCCCCCATGCTATCACCACCTCTTAAAGGTGCCGTCTAGCATGACAGGTGCAAACTTGTGGTTGCAGCAGATGGTGGACATTTTGGTCAAGCCTAAGTGTTGTCTCAGCTGGTTCCAGGTTTGGAGAGTGGATACCACTGAGCTTGCTGAGTGTTTTGCTGGCAAGGATGGGAGCACTGCCATGGTGAGGGTCCCGAGGAGCTCTCCTCCATCCTCACTCATTCCATTTCTGGTTCTTTCACCCATCCCCTCACTCTTTCTGCTGTGGCTGCCCACTGGTAGTACTGCAGGTTTGATTCTTCTTCTCTGTCGGACTTTTTTTGGGTTCCTTGGTTTCTTACCCCCTCCAGCATCCTCACCCCCACACAAACACCATAATAATTTTGTTGACCGCATTGAAGAAGGTCTTGGTGTTGTAGATCGGTATGGATCTGAACAGGAAGAGGAACCTAGATAGTACGTTCATGTTGATTGCCTGTGGAGCAGCAAGGTGGTGGAGTGGTTAGCACTGCTGCCTCACGGCGCCGAGGTCCTAGGTTCGATCCCAGCTCTGGGTCACTGTCCGCGTAGAGTTTGCACATTCTCCCTGCATTCGAGTGGGCTTGCTCCCACAACCCAAAGATGTGCAGGTGGGTTGGCCATGTTAAATTGCCTCTTAATTGGAAAAAATGAATTGGGTACTCTACATTTCTGGAAAAAAAAATTGTTTTGTTAAATGTTGATCATTTGTACATCCCATCTCTATAGGTCCTTTCTTACTTCCTCCGCCAGACTGGTCAGGTTCCACTTGTAGATCCGTGTCCAGTCATGGGAAATCTGGATCCCCAGGTCGGTGAATTTGCTTTGGGCTAGGGTTCTTCCCCTCCCTTTCTCAGATTCACAGGGAAAACTTCACTCTTGCTCAGGTTGAATTTGTAGCCTGAGAAGGCTCCAATCTCTCTCTGGGGCTGGTTTAGCACACTGGGCTAAATCTCTGGCTTTTAAAGCAGACCAAGGCAGGCCAGCAGCACGGTTCAATTCCCGTACCAGCCTCCCCGAACAGGCGCCGAACTGTGGCGACTAGGGGCTTTTCATAGTAACTTCATTGAAGCCTACTCGTGACAATAAGCGACTTTCATTTAATTTTCATTTAATTTTAGGAGCTTCATGATCCCTCCCATCTTGCTTGGCGGGTCCGAAATGTAGAGGAGTAGGTCATGCACAGAAAGCGAGGTTCTGCTCTCTGTCTCCTCTTCAGATTCCCTTCCAGCTTCTCGCTGCTCTGATGCGGATCGCCAACGACTCAATTGCCAGAGTGAATAAGAGTGGGGACAGTGGGCATCCCTGCCTTGTGCCTCTGTGCAGCTGGAAGTATTCAGAGCTGGTGGTGTTGGTCCATACGCTCGACTTGGGGGCCTTCTACAGGAGTTTCACCCATGAGGTCTCCAGCCCAAACTGCTCTCGTGCCTCTATGAGGTTTTTCCACTCGACTCTGTCGAAGGCTTTCTCTCCATCCAGTGAACATAGAACATAGAACAGTACAGCACAGAACAGGCCCTTCTGCCCTCAATGTTGTGCCGAGCCATGATCACCCTACTCAAACCCACGTATCCACCCTATACCCGTAACCCAACAATCCCCCCTTTACCTTACATTTATTAGGACACTACGGGCAATTTAGCATGGCCAATCCACCTAACCCACACATCTTTGGACTGTGGGAGGAAACCGGAGCACCCGAAGGAAACCCACGCATACAGGGGGAGGACGTGCAAACTCCACACAGACAGTGACCCAGCCGAGAATCGAACCTGGGACCCTGGAGCTGTGAAGCATTTATGCTAACCACCATGCTACCCTGCTGCCCATGTGAGATGTCACTTCTGGTATTCTCTCCATGGATGGGGTCATTATCACGTTTAGCGGTCGTCTGATGTTCGCTGTTAGCTGTCTACCCTTAACAAAGCCCTTCTGGCCCTCTGTGACTACCTCTGGTACACAGTTCCTTCTATTCAATGTTAAATGTATCAATCATGTGACAAGCATTAGTGAAACAATGATGTGGATTCTTTATTTGAAGGTAAGACTATATACAAATAGATCTAACTGAGAGGCTGCAGATAGTACATCTGCCCTAAACCACTGCTGTTTGCAAACTGACTGCCAGGTCATGGGTCTAATACATCACATTCTGTTGAGGTGGTAGTGATCGACAGCAGTTTAAAATATGCAACTATAAAGGTACATGTACTTCATATCACTTCAGTGGAATTATCTGGAAATTCACCTGTGCTCCTCTAAATATTTACAGGCTGAAACTCTGGATGTTGAGTTAGGCGGTGCGTGTTTTGTGATATGTATCTCTGTGAACAAAGCTTTTAAAAGTATGTGAGGATTAACTCGAGTTCTATCCTTCACACCTGGCTTTCTGGAATAAAACATCATGGACCCTATTTTGGAGCTCGAACAACACTCAATGCCCAAAATAGAAACAAATGGTCCAATTGCCTGCCCTTTAAGTTTGTTGACTTAATTTGTGTTGTAATGATAATAAAGCATGTTCTTCAGTAAATTGTATTAAATATATCTTTATACTAATTTCATTATGGTCTGTGGCTGTGAAAGAATTTTATAAACATTGGCCAATTACACAATATACTCTTGAATTATGTTTTTGCAGTAATGTATATTACAAGCTATTAATAATCAAATAAACTGTTGAGTCATCTCAGGTTTGAAGTAGGTGGGCGAAGCTGGTGGATAACTTATGAAATCAGAAGCACAAAGGGACTTGGAATCCTTGTTCACGATTCTCTTAAGGTTAATGTGCAGGTTCAGTTGGCAGTTAAGAAGGCAAATGCAATGTTAGCATCCATGTCAAGAGGGCTAGAATACAAGGCCAGGGATGCATTTCTGAGGCTGTATAAGGCTCTGGCTAGACCCCATTTGGAGTATTGTGAGCAGTTTTGGGCCCCGTATCTAAGGAAGGATGTGCTGGCCTTGGAAAGGGTCCAGAGGATGTTCACAAGAATGATCCCTCGAATTAAGAACTTGTTGTATAAGGAACAGTTGAGGACTCTCCGTCTTTACACGTTGGAGTTTAGAAGGATGAGGGGGGATCTTATTGAAACTTACAGGATACTGCGAGGCCTGGATAGAGTGGACGTGGAGAGGAATTTTCCACTTGTAGGAAAAACTAGAACCAGAGGACACCACCTCCGACTAAAGGGACGATCCTTTAAAACAGAGATGAGGAGGAATTTCTTCAGCCAGAGAGTGTGGAATCAGTGGAACTCTTTGCCACAGAAGGCTGTGGAGGCCAAATCACTGAGTGTCTATAAGACAGAGATAGATAGGCTCTTGATTAAGGGGATCAAGGTTATGGGGAGAAGGCAGGAGAATGGGGATGAGAAAGTATCAGCCATGATTGAATGGCAGAGCAGACTCGATGGACCGAGTGGCCTAATACTGCTCATATGTCTTGCGGTCTTATGGACTACTTTTGGTTATATTATGAATACTGTACCTAAGTCCAGAATTCTTGCTTTGATATAAGATGCACTTAGTCTAGCTCTTTTGGTTTAACACTGAAAGAGAAGGATAAACTGAATAGACAGATTCTGTTATAAAACATGAGGCACAGTCACCATGTCAATGCAGAATTTACATTATTAATCAAAGACCAAAATAACTCCAGGAAAGTGCAGACATTGCTTGTTTCATTTACAATAGAATTAAACGGATACCTCATTTTCATGTGGCAGAATGGATTTTTGATTAGTTTGCGATTGGACAAAAAGATTGCTGGCAGGGCATGTACATGGGGGGTACATGTAGATGGAAAGCATTACCATTCTTTGCCAGAAATGGAATGACCCATCTAATTCACTCAAATATATAGCCAACCCAATTGTAAGAGATCAATTAACTGTAAAAGCTAAAAAAAACTGTATGTTTATACTGTAATACAGTCACCATAGTGAAAGGAGGGAGGGAAGACTGCCAACATAAAGTTGCTCAAGTGAAAATGCATGTCAGCTCACAGTGCTCTGCCTTACAACAAAGAAGCAAATAGGAGTTTCCCGGAGCCTGGTAGGTTATGCTGGAAGAGGCATAGATCTATCCAGTTAACAAATTTAACTGAAAAGAATTGTGGTAAACCAAGTCAGCTATCACAAAATTGTGACCGTGGTTTTAAACTTCTAAAGGAAGCAGTGTGCAGATCCTTGGTTTTAACAGCTCCTCCTTGTACATTGGAGTCTGCAGGTTCACTCTGATGCTTTTGACAGGGGTATTGAGTCAAGTGAATGTCCAATAGAAATTGTCAGCCATTTCCCTGATGCGCAAGTTATTGCAACTTGAAAAGACGTACAAGATAGTGCCCGTACCATTACAGAGACTCACATTATTCAAATGGTGCACAGCTTTCAATTTTGGCCACAACCCTCTAGAATGGCTAAATTTAAATCCTAGCAGAACGTGTGTTTGCTACTTTGAAGTAGAAGCCTTCTAGAGCAGTGCATCTCAAACTATCTGATGTGGCGTATTGGCACTTTTTTTTTCCAATGTGCCGGGGACCGGTGAGCGAAACAAGCCAATCCAGGATTACTGTCTCTTTCTTTTCTGGAAACACTCCAAGTACCGGCAGACGATGGCTCGCGTACCGGCACCGGTGCTTTGAGAAGCACTGTTCTAGAGCATCACCATTGACAAATTGGAATGGGAAATGGCAACATGAAGGGGTTATTGCAACAAGTTAACATGGTTTGTTCGTACAGATAACCTCTTCCATTGGCAAAGGGAAGACGTGTCATAAAAGTATAGATTTTGGTTCGAAGTCAAACAGTAGCTGTTGACCACAAGATCAAAATGAATCTTTTGATCTTAGATAAGATTGATTTGTTAATAAAATTACTCATGGACAGTTCAGTGTAAATAGCAATGTTGCCTGTATCTCACCAAACTGATTGTTTTCCTCTGTCATTTTCCTCTTGAAATCCCATTTTCTCGAAACATGTATATTGAATGAATACGTGAAGACAGTAATCGATGTTCCCCATGGGAGGGACTGAAATTTGTTGGGTGCACCACTTGTGCATCTAGATATGTTTGCCCATAGCATTTATCAGTTAAATTACTGAAAATAATATCTTAAAATCATCTGGAAACAACACGTTAAAAGAATTGGGCAAAACAAAGCATTGAAATAAAAACTGGATTTCACGAATTCTGAGGATGACTTAAACAGGAAGGATGCTGCATTCCATCCTTGAAGAAGAAGGAGTGATAAGTGACCCTTTTAGTTGAGGGAGTGCAATTGGTTCTTGGTACATGATTACCTTAATATTGGCAACATTCTTCAAATTAAACAACTCAATCTCCATCGGGCTGTGGACAGTACAGACCCAGAGCCTTGTGATCTGCTGAGTTGAACTGTGTTTTTGTCTGCCCACTAAAATGGTGAACACCAAGCCTGGAATTTTGCCTTTGAAAAAAAGATAGAGACATAGGGTGTGATCTTTTGGCCTTGCTGCGCCCAACTCGGGAAGCGACGAGTAAATCCTCTCACGTGATTTACCGGCCTCATGAGACGTCGCAATTTGGATCCTGCCCATTGAGTTTGGGACCCAGACTTGCATATTCAAGTTAGCAGTTAGTCTCACTTGAATATGTCTATGTCAGATCTACACAGCACACAGCACCCGGGGACCTAACGGCCTCCCCTTGGAGACCCCGAGCAGATGGCATTTAGCATTTGTTTCCACAAACATGGATCAGGCGTACCAGTATTTGGTGATGTCTCCCAGGTGATTGGGGGCCCCTGGATGGCCTGTATCCTGGGTAGGGTAGTACTCTGGCACCCCTGATGCCACCTGGGCACTGTGGCACTGCTAGCCTGGCACCCTAGCAGTTCCATCGGGCCACCCTGGCAATGCCCACTGGGTGCCACCTTGGTAGTGCCAGAGTGCCCAGGCGGTACTGGCAGGGGCATTGCCAGGCTGCCAGTGTGCACATGGCATCATGCCTATGTTGGGGATTGGGCCCAAGTGTGCGCTGCCCTTATGATGTGGGGTGTGGGGTCTTGATTACTCCCCTAATGGTGAGTTGCTGTCCGGATGCCATGGTGGGGGGTGCCCCACTCTCTTCATGCACCGGCGAGCAGAGTTCGTTAGTGCAGCAAACGGGACCAAGTGCCGCCTCAGCGGGGCATTCCTTCCCAAGGCCCAGCAATGAAGCAGAGCCCTGTTTAATAGCAGGGTCGTTCTTGGTGCTGTCAGTGCGGGGAAACACCAGGGAAACGCGCTCGACATGGAAATCTGCTGCATTTCTGTTAAATCGCACCCATAAGATGGGGTAGGTGGTGGGAGAAGGTGTGAAAATCACAGGAAATGGTGTTAGATCAGGCGCCATATGTCAAAACACCAGGATCAAATTTCACCAGGCGTGAACAGCAATTTAAGTGGGGATTTTGCTTGCAATTTCAAAACGACCAATTAATAGCCAATTATAGTTTGAGAAATATCCACCTTTGGTAGAAATAGGAACAGGAGAAGACCTTATGGCCGATTGAGCCTACCGCACAATTCAGTATGATCGAGCTTCACATCCACTTTACCGTCTGCTCCTCATATCTCTTGATTCCTTGAGGGTCTAAAATTCTGTCTGTCTCAGCCTTAAATACATTCATTGATGATGGATACACAACCTCCAGAGTAGAGAATTCTAACCCTTTGAGTAAAAGATTTCTCCTAATCTCAGCCCTAAATGATCAGCCCTTTATCCTGAAACTGTGCCTGTTATTCTAGATTTCCCAGCCTAGAAAAAAAGTATCAGCATCTACGCTGTCAAGTCCCTGCAAAATCTTGAATGCTTCAATTAAATTACTTCTCATTCTCCTAAATTCCAGAGAACATTGATCCAATTTACTCATCTTCTCATCATAGGACAACCAGTTCAACCTAGGCCTCAATCTAATCACAGAATATAGTGCAGAAGGAGGTCATTCACAGTAACCTCACTGCAGTGTTAATGTAAGCCTACTTGTAACACTAATTAAGATTATTCTGCAGTGTTTCTCTGACCGCCCATACCTTACTCCCATACCCTTGTACACTCGTTCTTTTCAGATAGCAATCCAAGGCCTTTTAAATGCCTCAATCAAACCTGCCTCCACTCCCCTCTCAGGAAGTTTGCTGCTGACTCCAACCACCTTCTTGGGAAAAAAACTGTTCCTCAAATCACTTTCATTCCTTTTGACAATTATTTTGAATCTACGCGTTTAGGTCCCTCGAGTGGGAACAGTTTCTCACTATTTACCCTGCCCATATCCTTCAGGATCTTGAACACCGCTAATAAAGTCTCCTCTCAGCCTTCTTTTCTTCAAGGAAATCATTCCCAACCTCTCCAAGCTATCTTCATAGCTGCAGTTCTTTATCACTAATGAACTGTGGCCATCTAAAATGGCCACCTGCAAAGGATAATGGGAATTGTGGTCAGGTTGGTACACAGGCGATACACAGCCCCTGTGTATTGTGCAGAGGAAAACCAGACCTGTACAAAAACTCACACCTGCTAACGGTCATTCGCCGATTTCCCCAGTCAATGGGACATTGATTGAAACATAGCAGCAGTAACACACTCGGGGCGCCTATTTACCTTATTTGGGAGTGTATAAGTACAGCTAGGACCCGCCCAGCCATCGAGGTACCCACCCCTAATTGGCCAGAATCGATTAGGGTAATCGAAACCCTATCGATCCATTGGATCCTGGGTTGGAACCGCCCAAAAGAGCGCGAAAGATCGGAGGATAAGAAGAACTGCGCAACCAATATTCTGCCTCTTTTGGGACCGGCCTCTGCCCCACCAACTGCAGCACATCGACCAGCCAAGTTCAAGGACCCGCGATCGCTACCTGAAGGACGAACCGCAGCCCAGACGGACCTGACGACTTCCAGCCGCCATACGTGGGGATTCAGATAAAGGCCTTATCTAACCTGCACAGAGCCGGTCACTTGAAAGTTAAGTAAAGGTCATTTAGGTTGTTAGGTATAGTTTAATGTGTAGCCGCATGTAGATTATTGCGCATAGAACCAAGCCTATGTTTAATAATAAACAATAATTGAACTAATATACTGGTTGTGTGGTCATTTGCCCAATACACAGACCATACTCGCGTCTTGTGGTTCTTATTAATAAAGATAAAAGAGCAACAGAACCTTCACTGCACTGCCTACAATGCAAATATTTCTTCCTTAAATATAGAGACAAAATTGCACAGTATATCAGATGTAATCTCACGAAAGCCCATATAATTGTAGCAAAACTTCATTATTTGTGTATTTCAATCCCCTTGCAAGAAAGACCAACATGTGTGTGGTGAATGTATTCACCATAATCTATGCATGATACCATAACCTGTAACCTGTGACTTGGATATACCTGGTGATATGAACTGCTTCCAGGTACTGTACTGTAACCCCGGTCTGGCTCCACCCACACTGGGGCCCTATATAAGCCGGCCTCTTGTAGGCGACATTCATCTGTACTACTGACTCTGGCGAGGCAAGTTCATGACTAATAAAGCCTACTGTTCACTTGCTCTCTGCCTTACTGTGAAGTGAAGGTATATCAATTTATTAGTCATAGACAGCACTATGGAAGCCGCTCTAAAGCCAGACAGGCTCGAACTCGACGCCCGCGCGTCCGAAGCCAAGGAAATATTCGAACATTGGCTCCGATGCTTCGAGGCCTACCTCGACTCCTCCACAACGCCTCCCACAGAGACTCTCAAGCTGCGACTCCTCCACACCCGGGTGAGCCATCAAATCTCTGTAATGATCGGAAAAGCGGCCACGTACGAGGCAGCGGTTGCAACTCTCAAGGCACACTTTGTGAAGCCCGTAAATGAGGTGTTCGCTAGACACCTCCTCACTACTCGCCGTCAACGCGCCGGAGAATCACTGGACGAGTACCTCGAAACCCTGATTCTACTCGCGAGGAACTGCAGCTATCGAGATGTGATGGCGGAGAAACATATGAACTCACAGATCCGGGACACCTATGTGGCGGGATCCGCTCAAACTATATCAGGCAGCGCCTGCTGGAAAACGGGACCTCCGACCTGCGTGAAACGGTAAAGCTAGCGACCTCACTGGAGGTGGCCTACCAGAACCTCAGCGCACTCCCCGCGGGACTGCCGAACCCTTCGTGGATGCCCTAGTCGTGACCCCCGCGGGCCCAGCTAAGTTGCAGGCCTGTGCCGCGCGGCTGCCAGTCCAGCCCGGGGAACCGCAGTGCTACTTCTGCGGCCAGGGCCAACACCCCCAGCAGCGCTGCCCAGCCCGCACATCAACGTGTAGCAATTGTGGGAAAAAGGGGCACTTCGCTAGGGTGTGTCTGGGCTGGCCTAAGGCCCAGAAATCGAAAGTACACCAGGCCCGACACATGGACTCGCAGCCCCACAGACCCCACAATGCGGCTGCATGCCTGCCCCGAACGCCCCCCTCAGATGCGTCATCGGCAGCGTGCGACTTGTGGGGGCCACCATCTTGGTCACCGGCTCCGACACCGACTGACACGTGCGACTCATGGGGGCCGCCATCTTGGCCGCCAGCCCCAACACTAACCGACACGTGCGACCAATGGGGGCGGTCATCTTGGTCGCCACCTTCGCCCGAGCGCGACACGTGCGACTCATGGGGGCCGCCATCTTGTGCCTCCACCGACCACACAGACTACCCGCAGCTGGGCGCAGTCACCCTCGGCCAGTCGCAGCCAAAATAGCTGAAGAGCTCAATGATGGTCGTCAGGGTCAATGGGCACGAGACCCCCTGCCTTTTCGACTCCGGGAGCACAGAGAGCTTTGTCCACCCCGACACGGTAAGGCGCTGCTCCCTCCACACCTACCCAGCTTCCCAAACAAACTCCCTTGCCTCCGGGTCCCATTCGGTTCAGATCTGGGGGTACTATATCGACAATCTCGCGATGCAGGGCGCAGAGTATGCGCGTTTTAAGCTCTACATCCTCCCCCACCTCTGCGCCCCCCCTACTGCTCGGATTGGACTTTCAATGTAACCACCGAACCACTAGAACAAATCAGACCGCGAGGCAACCAGTATGTCGGGAATCTCATGGGGGTCATTTTTTGAACTAAGTGACGTTGAATATGAGCCATGATCTTGCCAACGTGGCGATCGTGAAACACCCAGCAATCATGTCCAAAATCGGAATTCGAAAATTTTCCCTTGAATTGTGCCCGTTGTGTTTCAGTCTCTCAGTTTGTTTCAAGTGTTTCCATTTGCTTAAGACATGTCACAAAATACAATTTTGAAACATAAAGAAGGAACTTCCCAGGTTTCCTGCAATGTTCTCAGGTCTGCCAAATCCAGCTACTTTTATAATTCAGAGGGGCCGTGTTCTGTTTTGTTTAACATGTCATTCAAGATTCAATTCAGAATAAAGTCCTTCTGCACAGAAGATTGGGTTTCCTAAATTTCTAAGCATCTTTCAACACGATATGGAGGCAAATGGGGCAGCAATGCATGGATGCTGTTATATGTAGCTGCCTTTTAGTAACATCATCTTAATCCATAAGGTAAAAGGTGTACCTGATAGATTGTTAGTATAAAATGATCATAGAGAACAAAACAGATGCGGTGTGAAGCCATTTAGGAGCTCCTTTTTACACAAAAGTTAGTGGAAATCTAGAATTCTCGCTTGAAAATCCTGAGTGGAATGCTGGATCAGTTTAAATTTTCAAACTGAGATTGATATATTTTTGTTTGGTTGGGATATCAAGGGATATGGAGCAAAGTTGGTAAATGGACTTGAAGTACAGATTAGCCGCGGCCTAATCGAATGGTGGAAAGGTCTCAAGGGTTTTCATGTTTTACTGCTGATCCTATATAACTTACCATTCAGTGTCAGAAGTTGACCTGAGTATCAGAGGTTGATTTAAATCCTATGTTTCTTTCAAAAGACAGTTGATCCACTGAAAACTTTTCTCACTGTTTTAGTTTTTATTAACCAATCTTATCGTACTTCTTATTTCTATTTAATTAATAAAAGTAAATAAAAAATAAATTCATTATCTAACCTGTTCAAAAAAATTCATTTCAACACTTACCACCATGAAAGCACAAGGGATCATGGTTGACGAGCTTGGACAGAGAATTTCAACATCCTACTCAGTCCCCTTCCATTCCCCAACCTCTGTCAATCATGAATGAGTGTAATAGCTGACCAAGAAATAACCTTTACTTCATTAAGATTACAGAAGGTAATGAAGAATATAGTGAATAGATACAATATAATTAGTAGATCTTGGGTCGTGCAAAGATAGTGGGCTGGATTCTCTGATTCTGCAGCTATGTCCGCAGGATCCGTCTCGTCTTACGACCAGAAAGTCAGCGCCGCCCGCGCACCGATCCGCCACCCGGTGGGGGGATAGCAGCCACGCAGCATAAAACCTGCGATACAGACGCAGAATGTCCGGGTCCGTGGTCGCGCATATGCACGGCGGTGGCCTGCGGCAGCCGCGCCATACAGCATGGCGCCGGCTGTGCGTAGACCCGGCCGACCAAAGACTACCCCCCTGTAACCCTCCTCGCCACCCCCAGACCACCCCCCACCATTGCCCCAGTCCCCGCCGAAGCCTCCCCTGCCAGGTCACCCCCGATTGTGGCGGCGCTGGACACAGTCCGCAACCGCCACACGATGTCCCCGAACATTGCGAGGACACGTGTCCCATGCTGCCGAGAACTTGGCCCATTGGAGATGGAGCATCGGGAGAGGGCCTCAGGTAACGCCCTGAGGCTGTCCTGACAGCGTACTCTTTGAGTCCGCTGTTTTTAAAGGGGCGGAGCATTGGAGCATTCCAGCGTAAAAGTGGATTATCCGGCCGATCGTCGAACGCGATTTTGGCATCGGCAATCGGAGAATTCAGCCCACTTTATCCAACATGGTAAAGTCTTCTGGCCATCAGGGACTCTGTCTGGACATCATTGAACACATTTGAAGAAAACAATTGTCCTGTAAAAACTTAAAACATTACGAAGGGAAATAAACCACAAGTGACAGACATAAAGTGGGCATGACTTAAGGCAAACTGGGATGCAGTCATATTATAATCTTGGTGTTGGTGTAAATTTTTACCTGACATTTTAACAGGTTACAATGATGAATTTATTTACAATTAAATAGAAGGGCACAGCACAAAAAAATTGGCTCAAATCTAAAGCAAATGCAGTGATAAAAGTAAATTTAAATGTAATGAGAATATTTATGAGAAACTCAGGATGCGATTTTCTCAAATTGTGTGTTGGATCAGGTGAGAAAAAGGGAAGGAATTTTCTGATATTTTGTCAGAGTGTCAGCCTCTGACAGAAAACTGGCGTGTAGCTTTCCAGCTGCATGCTGGAGATTTTGAGCATGCCTGAAAACAAAAATTCACGGGGGCATGGTTTATGCTGTCACGGTGAGAGAGCAGGACCTGATTGAGCGGGAAAGGCCAGCTCCACAGGAGCGCCCCAATCAGCACTAAAAATAAGTCCCTTAACACCCCCATCCCTATGGACATGGGGACTACCCCTCCCTGCCAAGCATCGGAGGCTGTTCCCAACCTGCCTCCCCCCCACCCATCACCGCCAGCATCAGAGCTCTCAACCCTCCCCCACCACAAGCATCAGTGGTTGGGGGAAGCTGAGGGGTGTGAGGTTGTACCCTGGGGGGTCGGGGTTGTCTGGAGAAGTCCTGTGCAGAGATCTGTCTGAGTCTTTAAAATAGTCACACAAAAGTTAGAAGATGTTTTATTTCTTCTAAAGCTGGGATTTTCCACTTCCATTCGCTCAGTGGGTTCGGCAACGAGAGAGTAAAATATTGTGAGGTGGCAAAAGTCATGTTTTACATCGACGTAAAAGCAGGAAGCAATCACCGCCTCCCTCCTTCAGTGGTAGGCTGTGTTTCCAGTCGTTCAATGTTGGGAACCTCATTGTGATATATTAACATTATTATCGGGCCTGTGGGACATGCATCACTGTAAATACACAAGGGGTTAATGTAAATGCACATAGACTAGCTAGACACTAGAGGGAGCACCAGAGACATGACACACAGACATTCAACCAATAGGTCAGTAATATAGGACACAACCAATGGCCATTCACAATACACACAGAGGTGACACCAACCCATATATAAAGGACACAGCATACATGATCTTCCTCTTTCCAGTAGAGACACTCAGTGAGTACAGACACAGGGTTGATTGAACATCACACCCACCATGTGGATTGTAGCAGACTGGTTCATCAGTCTGAGTAGCTATAGAAGGATTAACAGTAGAGTCAAATCCGGGAGAATTGTTAATAGTTTAATAAACATGTTGAAGTTATCTCCACGTCTGAACCTTCCGTTGTCAGAGTGCACATCAAGGAAGCAGCTTATGGTACGTCAAGAGCATAACAAGACATGGTACCAGTGAGTGATTGTTTCAATCCATATAGTTACAATTCAGCAAACAGTGACAACCCAGAGGGCATCACACATCGTGGTGGCCTGCTGCACCCTGCAAAACCTGCTACTGCCATGGGGGTAGGAACTGTCTGAGGAGGAGATGGAGGAGCAGCACATCTGCTCCTCCTCCGAGGATGTTGAAGGAGATGAGGCTGAGGAAGTCTTCGAAGGAGAGTCTGTCGGCCATGAGGCAATAGCGGTGAGGCAGACATGAGTGGGACGCGTTCGTTGCCGCAAGATTCATGGAGGGTGATGAGGACGTCCATTATCCTGACATGCTATCTGTGAGCATTCCAGTCACATATGGCTGATGGAAGTACACACCCTCTGTGATAAGGCTCCTGTCATGGCCAAGCAGCAGATGCCCGTATTCCCTACATTCCAGGAAAATGATGGTGACTTTCAGTGGGAACAATGCATAGATCCTCACAGAGCTTCTGTGGACGTCTGACTCTTGTCTGGCTGATGACAGTTCAGTTTCTCCCAATGACTAGGGTCATATCATGGCAGTGGGGAAGGTTTATCCTCTCCTGACCCCACAACAATCCTTTGTGAACTGCACACTTGAGGATGAGTGTCATTGGAGGCAGAAACAGATGGGGTGGGGGAGGTGGGTGGAGGCACATGTCAAACATGCAGAGAGCATATATGGCGAAAAACTGGAAGGTGTGACACTCACCCTGTACTTTGTAGCGGACATCCTCATTCCCTATGAGATACAGGCATGACTGATGTCTTACAGCACTGTAAAGGAACACCATCAATGTGCTGGCAAGCTTGAACAAAACACAGGGAGGAAGTCCTGGACTGAGCACCCCGGCTTTATCTTGTACAGGGATTAGACTTCCACTTCACAATTACAGGAGCATCGCTCAGCAAAACAAGGAGCCATAGAAAGAGTGCAGTTAATGGGAGTTTATTTACAGAAGTGAATGTTTTGTATAAGTGATTAACACCCGTGCCCACTCTGTACAACTAGAGCTTCTTACCCTGCCGCTACATCTAGGTGCATCCCCAACATCCACAATGGAGGTGAAGGCAGCCTGCTGTCTGCCACACCCTGTTACCTATGATTACCTCGGCGGGTGTCCTCTCGAGGGCAGAGACCTGGGGGCCCCCGGCCTGCTTTTGGTATCAGGCTGTGTGACAGTGCCATCTCCTCAGCCTGTGGAGCTGGAGCTGACGGGGATCACAGGAAGATGGTATTCAGATGGGCGAGACACTTCCAGTGGCACCTGGATTGATGACCCAGGTGTGTTCACCAGCTAATCGTCCTTCCTTATAGGTACCTGAGGGCACCTAGCTTCCTCCTTGGGACAGGGAGGCAGCTAGAATAAGCTTGGAAAGCTTTGTCGTTCTCTGGCACTGACTTTGATGGATGCCAGCAAGTGCCTCAAGCATTTAGTCCATATCCTGCAGCAGTGCAAGACAGAAGGAACAAGTTCGCTATTGTCTCCACCCTGTTAAGTTTTGTGTTGTGGCCGTGGTAAAGATGTGCACAGAACATTTAGTTCTTTGACGAATAAGATAGTTTATTAACAAATTATTATTATTATATATACTATAATGTGACTGTCCTCTAGTACAACCTACTACCAACTCCTGATCTGTGGAGTTACATGGTGGATCACCATCCCCAACTGCTGGCTAGAACATAGAACATAGAACAGTACAGCATAGAACAGGCCCTTCGGCCCTCAATGTTGTGCCGAGCAATGATCACCCTATTCAAACCCACGTATCCACCCTATACCCATAACCCAACAACCCCCCCCCCCCTTAACCTTACTTTTATTAGGACACTACGGGCAATTTAGCATGGCCAATCCACCTAACCCGCACATCTTTGGTCTGTGGGAGGAAACCGGAGCACCCGGAGGAAACCCACGCACACACGGGGAGGACGTGCAGACTCCACACAGACAGTGACCCAGCCAAGAATCGAACCTGGGACCCTGGAGCTGTGAAGCATTTATGCTAACCACCATGCTACCCTGCTGCTAGAGGTCGTACTTCCAACTATATACATTGCTATACATATACATATCACCACACACCCAACTAGTGTTAGAGTTATAGTCATACAGCACAGAAAAGGCAATTCAGCCCATTGAGTCTGCGCCGGTCAAAAACCACCACCTAACCATTTTAATCCCATTTCTCAGCATTTGGCACATAGGCTTGTATGCCTTTGGATTGCAAGTGCACATCTAAATACTCCTTAAATGTTATGAGGGTCTCTGCCTCCACCACCCTTTCAGGCAGCGAGTTACAAACTCCCACCACCCTCTGGGTAAAAATAAAATGTCCTCACATTTCCTCTAAACCTTCTGCCCCTTACCTTAAAGCTATGCCCCCTGGTCATTGGTCTCTCCACCAAGGAGAAAAGTTTATTTCTGTCTACTATATGACCCTCATAATTTTATACATCTCAATCATGTGGATAGTGAGGAGGGCTGTTGTCGGCTTCAAAGAGACATAGATATAGAATGCAGAGCTGGGCTGAGAAGTGGCAGATGGAGTTTAACCCTGACAAGTGTGAGGTTGTCCATTTTGGAAGGACAAATATGAATGCGGAATACAGGGTTAACGGTAGGGTTCTTGGCAATGTGGAGGAGCAGAGAGATCTTGGGGTCTATGTTCATGGATCTTTGAAAGTTGCCACTCAAGTGGTTAGAGCTGTGAAGAAGGCCTATGGCGTGTTAGCGTTCATTAGCAGAGGGATTGAATTTAAGAGCCGTGAGGTGATGATGCAGCTGTACAAAACCTTGGTCAGGCCACATTTGGAGTACTGTGTGCAGTCTGGTCGCCTCATTTTAGGAAGGATGTGGAAGCTTTGGAAAAGGTGCAAAGGAGATTTACTAGGATGTTGCCTGGAATGGAGAGTAGGTCATATGAGGAAAGGTTGAGGGTGCTAGGCCTTTTGAAATGAAATGAAAATGAAAATCGCTTATTGTCACGATTAAGCTTCAATGAAGTTACTGTGAACAGCCCCTAGTCGCCACATTCCGGCGCCTGTCCGGGGAGGCTGGTACAGGAATTGAACCGTGCTGCTGGCCTGCTTGGTCTGCTTTAAAAGCCAGCGATTTAGCCTGGTGAGCTAAACCAGCCCCTGATTTCTCATTAGAACGGAGTAGGATGAGGGGCGACTTGATAGAGGTTTATAAGATGATTAGGGGAATAGATAGAGTAGACAGTCAGAGACTTTTTCCCCGGGTGGAACACACCATTACAAGGGGACATAAATTTAAGATAAATGGTGGAAGATATAAAGGGGATGTCAGAGGTAGGTTCTTTACCCAGAGAGTAGTGGGGGCATGGAATGCACTGCCTGTGGAAGTAGTTGAGTCGGAAACGTTAGGGACCTTCAAACGGCTATTGGATAGGTGCATGGATTAGGGTAGAATAATGGAGTGTAGATTAATTTCTTCTTAAGGGCAGCACGGTAGCATTGTGGATAGCACAATTGCTTCACAGCTCCAGGGTCCCAAGTTCGATTTCGACTTGGGTCACTGTCTGTGTGGAGTCTGCACATCCTCCCTGTGTGTGCGTGGGTTTCCTCCGGGTACTCCGGTTTCCTCCCACAGTCCAAAGATGTGCAGGTTGGGTGGATTGGCCATGAAAAATTGTCCAAAATTCTATGATTAACCTAGGACAAAAGTTCGGCGCAACACCGTGGGCCGAAGGGCCTGTTCTGTGCTGTGTTTCTCTAATCTCTCTAATCTCTAATGTCCCCCCTCAGTCTCCTCTGCTCCAAGAAAAACAATCCAAGTCTTTCCAAATTCTCCATAACTAAAACACTCCAGCCCAGGCAACATCCTGGTAAATCTCTGCACCCTTTCCAGTGCTCTCACATCCCTCTTATAATGTGGATTCCAGAACTGCACATAATGCTCTAGTTGTGCCTAGCCAATGTTTTATACAGTTCCAGCCTAACCTCCCTGCTCTTAAACTCTATGTCTCAGCTAATAAAGGCAAGTATACTATATGCCTTCTTAACCACTGTATCCACCTGCTCTGCTACCTTAAGGGACTGGTGTTGACCTTGGTGCATTGGCATATTGGCACTATCACCTGGGTCTGAAGGTGGACAAATTGCTCCATGGGGCCTTGCAATCTGTGGAGTGCAGCAGACATCGATCCCTGATTTCTACGGGCTTGTCTTTGGAGCTACAGCAATTGAGTCATGACTGAGCCTAGAGGCTCCTCATCGGACTCAAAATGAGACGATTTCTGGCCTGCAGCAATCTTCCAAGGTCCTGGACCCTGGGATGACCCTGCGTCTGCTATCCGTGGATTAGACAGCGTGATGTACTGATCAGATTGTGACACCAAGGCTGCTCGAAAACTATGTCCCACTGAGGTGTGTGTTCCTGTACTGGTGGAGAGGACCTTGAGTTCTGGTATCCCTCCACCCATCTGGTATCTCTCCTACTTGTTGTAAGTCAGCTTGTCGTGCATGATGACAGATGCAGAGGGTGTCAGCTGGATGTGTGCCAGGGAAAATTATAATGCTGCCTGACATGTGTAGATGGTGAGTGGGACTAACAAGGTGATGAGGTCACAGCCCACAAGACATATAAAGGGTCTGTGGGAGAGTTAGTGTTGCTGTCCCTTGAGCTGGCATTGAGTGACATTTCTGAAAATGTGTGATGGGTGTGTGAGTTGTAAGTGATGGGCAAAATGACTTACCTTCTCAGAATGGAAGTGATCAATCATCCTCCTGCGGCACTGAATGGCTGTCCTATTCAGAAAGGCGTTAGTGCTGACCACCGCAACCACCACTTTGCATGCTGAATTGGTGACCGTGCTGGCAGGTCTTCATCCAAAGTGCAGGTATAGCACATTGCGGTAACCTTCCACTGTAGGCGCTCCAGAGAGGTGTCGATGAATTTCAGGACAATGTTTATCTTAGTTTTTCAGCCATGCCTTCCCAGCAGCAAGTGTGCTAGCTGTGTGCAGGGACGTCTTTAAATGTGGCACAATGATTATTAAAGCACTGAGGTGATGGCGGGGCGGTTAAATCAAAGACTGCCCTCTTGCGATACAGCATGGAACCCCTACCTGTAATTTTCTTCTTCTACGTGCTGCACTCTATGTTGGAAATTGCCGTCATTTCCATCAGCAGACTCAACGCCACTTTTCTTAGTATCAAAGAAAATCTTGCCCAAACTTTTTCTAAGTAACTATTAGCCTAACCCTGGCAAGACCATCGAATGGAAGCAATTTAAATCGCATTTTTGGCTGGTTCCCAGCGAAGAGCAGAACAATTGCCCAGAGGACGTTAGCACGTCTGGGCAATTGCCACACAGACCCTGATCTGGGATCTTTGAGAAGGATTCCCCAGCACATTTTTACGATACTCCCCAAATCGAACGGTGGCCCAATAATTTCAAACAATAGACCATAAAAGGTAGATCACTATGTACACCTGCAATTCTTCAAAATATTTGCACCTGTTTGTTTGGGAGCCGAAGGGATCTTTTGAACAGTTTACTTTGCATAATATGTGCTAGTGAGTCATTCTGAGCAGGCACTATGCATCAAGGACAATATTCAGAGACAAATATTTCTACACACAACTGTTAGTCTTTTGAATCAACCCCTTCCAACTTATTCCACAAGATGAATATTGCTCTGAATAAATGGTTTGGTAATTTTGAAAAGATTAATTATGGATACCAAATTATTTATAAATGAGCCAAATGTGCTTGAGGGAAAGGATTAATTTGAAATTCCCACATTAATGGACTTAACTGTGTCTTCACACATAGCCTAATGAGGTAGTAACTACACCATGGTGTTTAACAGTTACATATTAATATTGTTACGATCCCGGACGATGTTAATACTGGGCAAGTCAGATATCAGAGTGAAATCTAGCTTTATAAATCTTAACTTTGTTTTTTTTAAATTATGGAGCAAACTTACTGCACAAACTCACAGGAGTCTACTGAAGAAGTTTTAACACAAAGAATAAAACATTTATTAAACAATAATGAACTATATTACACTAGATAAAAGGTTTGGAAGGATCTCAATACCCACACAAGAAAATAATTCAATTTCCCAACATTCCTTTACGCAGCAATATCTTTACAGACACAAAACCAGTAAAGAGTTACCTCTAGCTTGAAACAATGCCTTCTTACTTGGGACTGGTACACGTGCAAACGGTTTTCTTCCAGTGAATTTTCGAGCAGTTACTTGATGCTTCTTACCCAATTCCGTTCTCTTCTTGAGACACCCAAAAATAATGGCACTTTAATCAGACTGGGTAGTATTTCTGGTCCCACCTGTTAGACGGGATTCTCCATTCTCCGACGCTGAAATTGCATTCGGCAATCAGCCGGAGAATCCACATTTGCACCAAAACGGGAGGGCTGTGCCACTTTTGCAATGCACCGCCCCCTCGAAAACAGCGTACTCGCAGAGTCCGCCGCACACCATCGGGACGACCTCAGGATGTCACCTGAGGCCCTCCCCGATGCTCCACCACCAATAGGCCGAGTTCCCGACGCTGTGGAACACTTATCCTATTTATTTTTGTGAACACGGCGTGGTGGCTGCGGACTGAGTCCAGTACTGCCACAATCAGGTGGGAGCTTTTCCGCGGGCAGGGGGGACTTTGGCGGGGCTGAGGGCACTGATGGGGAGTGGTCCAGGGCTGGTGAACCTGGTCAAAGGGGGGCAGTTTTTAGCAGGCCAGATCCGCGTGTGGCCAGCGCCATGTTGCACAGTGCGGCCGCTGCAGGCCGCCGCCATGAGCATGTGGGGCCACAGACCCAGCAATTCTCTGGCTGTGTCTGCAGGTAAAGCTGGGGGCTTTACACTGCATGCCTGCTAGCCCCCACCAGATGGAGGATTAGTGCAGCTTTTGCAATGGGCTGGATTCTCCGATTTTGAGGCTAAGTGCTGACGCCGGTGTGGGAACAGCGGCATTTTACGCCCGAAAAAACGGTGCAGCTTTTGCGCCACTTTTTCAGCGTAAAACGCCACTGTTCCCACGCCACGTCAACCCTTAGCCTCAAAATCGGAGAATCCAGCCCATTGTGCACTTTGTATTGTTCTTCAGGATTGTGAAGGTTGACATGTTGACAAAGCAAGCAGTATTTAACAAACAAAGCTAAATTATTACATGACACTTAATTAGATTCAAACATTTACTATGGAATTAGATAAGTAAAGAATACACTACACTTATACATTACCAAACTATGATATCAGTTAAACTATCTCACATCTACTCAGTCTGGCTCCCTTCCACTCTCTCCCAGAAGTCAAGGAGGCAAGTGATATTTATATGGTTGCTCTATAGCACCATCTAGTGACTAGAGTAGTAACATTACATTACCCTTTATGTTCCTTACAATATCCACATATTGTGACACCACCTCGAGACTGTAAATTCCCACCAGAGAGCAATGGACCTTTCAATGGTATGCCAAACTTTCCGTCCCACGAGGACTTCGGGTGGCAGCAATGAAGGAGTAAGTCGCACATTTGGTGGCTCCCGCTCGGGTCGGACTTTTGGACCTTTCCCCCTGATTTTTCACCGGACTTGATTTGAAAAATCGATGATGGAGGCAATTATGTACTGGATTCCCACATCGGTGCATGGAGAGGAGGACTAGAATGCTCGCGAAGGCAGAAACAAATGGACAGCGAAGGCTTGGGCTGAAGCTGCAGCGGGAGAAAGCATGGTGGAAGACCGGACCTCTGGCTTGTCGACCCAGCGGTCAACAGAGCAGCTGATGCAAGTTATCCAGGAGGGCTTCGCCAAGCAGAAGTGGGACTGCTTGGACCCGATTAAAGAGTCAATTGCGCGGCTGGAGCTTAGATTGGGTGCCCATGATCGGGCGATCCAGAAAGTAGAGAAGGCGCTGGCTGACCAGGAGGAACATCAAACAGCGGTGGAGTTGGAGGTGGGGATGCTAAGAGACCAGCAGAAAAGGCTCCTGGAGAAAGTGGAGGACCTAGAGAATAGGTTCCACCGGCAGAACCTGAGGATCGTTGGGCTCCCAGAGGGGCCCGAAGGAGAGGATGCTGGGGCATACATAGCGGACATGTTTGAAAAGCTGCTGGGGGATGATCACCTGGAATGTACGAGGGCTAAATGGGCCGGTCAAGAAGGCACGCGTGTTTGCGCATTTGAGAGGACTGAAGACGGACGTGGTAATGCTGCAGGAGACGCACCTTAGAGTAGCTGACCAGGTTAGATTAATGAAAGGTTAGGTCAGACAGGTCTTTCACTCGGGACTGGACTTGAAGACTAGAGGGGTCGCGATCCTGATCAACAAGCGGGGGGTGTTTGAGGCGGGAAGAATAGTTTCAGATGTGGGAGGCCGGTACATTAAGGTCAGCGGGAAATTGGAGGAGGTGCAGGTGATACTAGTAAATGTGTATGTGCGAAATTGGGACAATGTGGAGTTTATAAAGCGGATGCTGGGGAAGATACCAGACCTGGATTCGCATAAGTTGGTCATGGGAGGGGACTTCAACACAGTTATTGACCCTGGTTTAGACCAGTCAAGCTCAAAAACGGGCAGGGTGCCAGCAATGGCTAAGGAACTAAAAGGGTTCATGGAGTAGATGGGGGGGCTGGATCCATGGAGATTTGGGCAGCCGAGGGTGAAGGAGTTTTCCTTCTACTCACATGCATAAAGTGTACGCGCGGATTGATTTCTTTATTCTGAGCAGGGCTTTACTGACGGGGGTGGTGGCACGGGGTACTCGGCGATCACAATCTCAGACCATGCTCCGCACTAGATTGACCTACAGGTTGGTAAAGACAGTAACCAGTGCCCACACTGGAGGTTAAACATGGGTCTTTTAGCTGACAAAGAGGTGTGCGAGCGGCTGAGGAAATGTATTCAGAACTACCTGCAGGTCAATGACATGGGGGTAATTTCGGCAGCGATTTTCTGGGAGGCATTGAAGGCAGTGGTGAGAGGGGAACTGATCTCAATACGGGCCCACAGGGAGAAGGTAGACAGGGCAGAGACAGACCGACTGGTAAAGGAGATACTACAGGGTCGACAGGAGGTATGCGGAGACCCCCGAGGCAGGGCTTTTAAGGGAACGGTGGAGGCTACAGGCAGAGTTTGTCTTGTTAACCACAGGGAGGGCGGTGGAGCAGCTGAGAAAGGCGAAGGGGTGATTTATGAGCATGGAGAGAAGGCCAGCAGAATGCCTGCACAGCAGCTTAGAAAGAGGGAGGCAGCCAGGGAGATAGGGAAAGTAAAGGATGGAGATGGGAACCTGGTGGGAGACTCAGCAGGGGGTGAATAAGGCGTTTAAGGAGTTTTATAGTCGGCTGTATGGGTCGGAACCCCCACCGGTGCCGGAGGGGATGAGGCACTTCCTAGTGGGGCTGAATTTCCCAAAGGTGGACGGGGAGCTGGTAGAAGGGCTGGGGGCCCCGATTGGGATTGAAGAAATAGTGGAGGTTCTGGAGGCCATGCAGTCGGGTAAAGCCCCGGGGCCGGACGGGTACGCAGTGGAGTTCTATAAAATGTTCTCTGGGATATTGGGGCCGTTGTTGATGAGGACATTCAATGAGGCAAGGGAGAGAGGGGTTCTTCCCCCGACGATGTCACAGGCCATGATCTTGCTGATTCTGAAGCGGGACAAGAACCCAGATCTGTGTGGGTCCCACAGGCCGATATCCCTATTGAATGTGGACGCCAAACTGCTGGCCACAATTTTGTCCTCTAGGATTGAGGATTGTGTTCTGGACGTTATTGGGGAGGACCAGACAGGGTTTGTTAAGGGAAGGCAGTTGGTGTCCAATGTAAGAAGGCTATTAAATGTGATCATGATGCCCCCGGAAGGTAGGGAGGTGCAGGTAATGGTCCCAATGGCGCAGAGAAGGCCTTTGATCGAATAGAATGGGAATATCTATGGGAGGTACTGGGATGGTTCGGATTTGGGCGGGGCTTTATTGACTGGGTCAAGTTGCTGTACCGGGATCCTGTGGCGAGCGTATGGACGAATAGGGCAACATTGGACTATTTTAGGCTGCATCGGGGGACGAGACAGGGATGCCCCCTCTCCCCACTGTTGTTCGTGTTAGCTATAGAGCCGCTGGCAATTGCACTGAGAACCTCAAGGGGCTGGAGGGGGCTGGTCCGGGGGTGGAGGTGGGGGGTTGGGGGGTTGGGGGGGGGGGGGGGGGGGGGGGGCGGTGGAGCACAGAGTTGCGCTGTATGCAGACGACCTGCTCCTGTATGTATCGGACCCAGCAGAGAGGATGGAAGAAATCATGAGGATTCTGGGGGAATTTGGCCGGTTTTCGGCATATAAACTAAATATGGGGAAAAGTGAGGTGTTTGCGGTTCAGACAAGGAGACAGGAGAGGCGACTGGGGGAGCTGCCGTTTAGAGTGGTGGGGGAAGCTTTCGGTATCTAGGAATCCAAGGGGGCGCGGGAATGGGAACAGCTGTACAAACTAAATCTGGCCAGACTAGTAGACCAAATGAAGGACGATTTTCGGAGGTGGGACGCGCTCCTGTTGTCACTAGCTGGGAAGGTGCAGACGGTGAAGATGACGTTCCTCCCGAGATTCCTGTTTCAATGTCTCACCATCTTTATTCCGCGGTCCTTTTTTAAACGGGTCAACAAAGTGATCACTGGCCTTGTATGGGCGGGCAAGACCCCGCGAGTAAAGAAGGGGATGCTTGAGTGGAGCCAGGGAGAGGGCGGGCTGGTGCTGTCAAACATCAGTAACTACTATTGGGCGGCAAATATTGCCATGGTCAGGAAGCGGGTAGTGAGGGGAGGGTCGGCATGGGAGCATACGGAGGCGTCTTCATGTAAGGGCACCACCTTAGGGGCGTTGATAATAGTGCCTCTGCCGTTCCCGCCAGCATGGTGCTCCACCAGCCCCGTGGTGGTGGCAGCCCTGAGAGTCTGGGGGCAATGGAGGAGACATGTGGGAGCAAAGGGAGCATAGATTTGGTCTCCAATCTGTAATAATCATTGGTTTGCCCCGGGAAGGATGGACGGGGGGGGGGGTTTTCGGAGATGGCAGAGAGCAGGGATTGAGAGGATGGGGGATATGTTTATAGAGGGGAGCTTTCCTAGCTTGAGGGAGCTGGAGGAGAAATTTGGATTGGCGAGGGGAAACAAATTCAAGTATCTGCAGGTGCAGGACTTCCTATGTAGGCAGGTCTCAACCTTCCTGCTCCTACCACAAAGGGGGACACAGGACAGGGTAGTTTCCAGAGGGTGGGTGGGAGAAGGGAGGGTCTTTAACATTTACAAGGAACTTATGGGGTCAGAGGAGAAGCAGACTGAGGAGCTGAAGTGCAAGTTGGAAGAGGAGTTGGGAGGAGAGATAGAGGATGGCCTATGGGTGGATGCGTTGAGTAGAGTCAATGCGTTACAACATGTGCCAGGCTCAGCCTGATACAATTCAAGTTCGTCCACCGGGCTCACATGACAGTGGCCCGGATGAGCAGGTTCTTTGGGGTGCAAATTGTGCGGGAGGGCCAGCGAACTATGACCACATGTTCTGGACATGTCAGAAGCTTAGGGGATTCTGGCAGGGGTTTGCAGATGTCATGTCCACGGCGTTAAAAACAAGGGTGGCACCGAGTCCAGAGGTGGCGATTTTCGGGGTGTCGTAAGATCCGGGAATCCAGGAGGAGAAAGAGGCAGACGTTCTGGCCTTTGCCTCCCTGGTAGCCCGGAGACGGATACTATTACCTTGGAGGGACTCAAAGCCCCCAAAGTCGGGACCTGGCTATCTAAAATGGCTAGCTTTCTCTGTTTGGAGAAAGTCGCCTTGAAAGGGTCAATGTTAGGGTTCGCCCGGAGGTGGCAACCGTTCATTGACTTCTTTGCAGAAAATTAATCATCAGCAGATGGTGGGGGTGGGTTAGTTTAGTTTAAAGTAGGGTGTTAATAAAGGTGGGACCTGTAAGGGAGGAAGACGGCTTTTGCACTATGTTTGTAGATTCATGCACATTGTTTATTTTGTTGTTGTAAAACCAAAAAATACCTCAATAAAAATACTTTCCATCCCACCCGCAATAAGTCTCATGGGAATGGAAAATGTACTCAACTGCTTCTGTAACTAGGCTAATTATAACAATATTAGGCAGGAACTGAAGAATCTAGATTGGAGGCGGATGTTTGAGGGTAAATCAACATTTGGCCTGTGAGAGGCTTTCAAATCTCAGTTGATAGGAATTTAGGACCGGCATGTTCCTATGAAGAAGAAGGATAAGTATGGAAAGTTTCAGGAACCTTGGATAACGAGGGATAATGTGAGCCTAGTCCAAAAGAAAAAGGAAGCATTTGTAAGGGCTAAAAGGTTGAGAACAGACGAAGCTCATAAGGAATACAAGGAAAGTAGGAAGGAACTTAAACAAGGAGTCTGGAGGGCTAATAGGGGTCACGAAAAGACATTGGCAAACAGGATTAATGAAAATCCCAAGGCTTTTCATACATATATAAAGAGCAAGAGGGTAGCCCAACAGGGAAAGGTTGGCCCACTCAAGGACTGGGGAGGGAATCTATGTGTGGAGCCAGAGGAAATCGGCGAGGTACTAAATGAGTACTTTGCATCAGTATTCACCAAAGAAAAGGACTTGGTGGATGATGAGCCTGGGGAAGGGTGTGTAGATAGTCTGGGTCACACTGAGATCAAAAAGGAGGAGGTGTTGGCCATTTTGAAAAACATTAAGGTAGATAAGTCCCCAGGGCCTGATGGGATTTATCCCAGAATACCGATGGAGGCAAGGGAGGAAATTGCTGGGCCTTGACAGAAATCTTTATATCCTCACTGGCTATAGGTGAGGTCCCAGAGGACTGGAGAATAGCTAATATTGTTCCTTTGTTTAAGAAGGGTAGCAAGAGTAATCCAGGAAATTACAGGCCAGTGAGCCTTGCATCAGTGGGAGGGAAATTGTCGGAGAGGATTCTTCGAGACAGGATTCACTCCTATTTGGAAGCAAGTGAATGTATTAGTGAGAGGTAGCATGGTTTTGTGAAGGAGAGATCGTGTCTCACTAACTGGATCGAGTTTTTCAGGGAAGTGACAAAGATGATTGATGAAGGTCGGCAATGGATGCTGTCTACATGTACTTCAGTAAGGCCTTTGACAAGGCCCCTCATGGCAGACTGGTACAGAAGGTGAAGTCACATGGGATCAGAGGTGAGCTGGCAATATGGAAACAGAATTTGCTCAGTCATATAAGACAGAGGGTAGCAGTGTTCCCCAGGGATTAGTGCTGGGACCTCTGATGTGTGTAGTATATATATAAATGATTTGGAGGAAAATGTGACTGGTCGGATTAGTAGGTTTGCGGACGACACAAAGGTTGGTGGAATTGCGGGTAGCGACGAGGACTGCCAGAGGATAGAGCAGGATATAGATCAGTTGGAGACTTGGGCGGAGAGATGGCAGATGGAGTTTAATCTGGACAAATGTGAGGTAATGCATTTTGGAAGGTCTAATACAGGTGAGAAATATACAGTAAATGGCCGGACCCTTAAGAGTACTGACAGGCAGAGAGATCTGGGTGTACAGGTTCACAAGTCACTGAAAGTAGCAACACAGGTGGAGAAGGTAGGCAAGCAGGCAAACAGCATGCTTGCCTTCATTGGCCGGGGCATTGCATATAAAAATTGGCAAGTTATGCTGCAGCTGTATAGAACTTTAGTTAGGCCACACTTGGAATATTGTGTTCAATTCTGGTTGTCACACTACCAGAGAGATGTGGAGGCTTTGGAGAGGGTACAGAAGAGGTTTACCAGGATGTTGCCTGGTATGGAGGGCAATAGCTATGAGGAGAGGTTGGATAAACTCAGTTTGTTCTCACGGGAACGACAGAGGTTGATGGGCGGCTTGACGAAGTCTACAAAATTATGAGGGGCATGGACAAAGTGGAATAGTCAATTACTAGGGGACATAGGTTCAAGGTGTGAGGGTAATTTTTTTTAAAACAGGGTGCCTACCATTAGGGGTAACTTAGTGGCTTGGATAGAAGACTGGATGATGGACAGGAGACAGAGAGTTGGGATATATGGGTCTTTTTCTGGATGGCAAGATGTAACTAGTGGGGTGCCACAGGGCTCGATCCTTGGGCCTTAGCTATTTACAATCTATATTAATGACTTGGACACAGCGATCAAAGGTTCTGTAGCCAAATTTGCAGATGGCACAAAAATAGGTGGGACAGTAAGTTGCCATGAGGAATTAAGAACCTTACAAACGGATATAGATAGGTTCGGAGAGTGGGCCAAAATGTTGTAGGTGGAGTTTAACATGGATAAGTGTGAGGTCATGCATTTTGGTTGAAAAAATGGAAAGGCGACTTATTATCTAAATAGGGAGAGACTTCGGGGTGCTCCATTGCAGAGGGATCTGGGTGTCCTCGTGCATGAGTCACAGAAAATGAGCATGCAGGTGCAGCAGATAATAAGGAAAGCAAATGGAATTTTGGCATTTATAGCAAAAGGAATTGAGTATAAAGGTAAGGAAGTGTTGCAACTATACAAGGCATTGGAAAGACCGCACCTGGAGCATGGTGCACAGTTTTGGTCCCCTTATTCGAGGAAAGATGTAGTGGCATTGGAGAAAGTTCAGAGGAGGTTCACTCGGTTGATTCCAAGATGAGGGGTTTGTCGTATGAGGAGAGATTGAACAGTTTAGGCCTATACTCTCCAGAGTTTAGAAAAATGAGGGAGATCAAATCGAGGTGTACAAGATGCTAAAAGTTATCGATAAAATAGATGTGCGCAGATGCTTCCTCTTGTGGGGCATTCTAAAACGAGAGATCATAATCTTAGAGTAAGTGGTAGCAAATTTAAAACCGAATTGAGGAGAAACTACTTCTCCCAAAGGGTTGTGAATCTGTGGAATTCGCTACCCCAGACCACGGTGGATGCAGGGACAGTGAGTAAATTTAAGGAGGCGTTAGACAGATTTCTAATTGGTAATGGGTTGAAGGGTTTTGGAGAATGGGCAGGAAAGTTGGAATAAATGGGTATTTTTCCGATTGGCAGGTACTGACTAGTGGGGTACTGCAGGGATCTGTGCTAGGACCCCAAGTGTTCACATTATATATTAGTGATTTGGACAAGGGAACTAAATGTATTATCTCCAAATTTGCAGATGATACAAAGTTAGGTGGGAGGGTGAGCTATGAGGAGGATGCCGAGATGCTTCAGCAGGATTTGGACAGGCTGAGTGAGTGAGCATATGCATGGCAGATGCAGTATACAGTGGATAAATGTGAGGTTATCCACTTCGGTAGTATAAATAGGAAGGAAGATTATTGTTTGAATAGGTGTAAATTGAGAGAATTGGATACTCAGTGAGACCTTGGTGTCTTCGTGTATCAGTCACTGAAAGTATGCGCATAGATATCGCAGACAGTAAAGAAGACAAACGGCCTTCATAGCGAGAGGATTTGAATATAGGAATAAGAATGTTTTACTGGAATTGTATAGGGTATTGTTAAGGCCACACCTGGAGTATTATGAGCAGTTTTGGGGTCCTTATCTGAGGAAAGACATTCTTGATATGGAGGGAGCTCAGCGAAGATTTACCAGGCTGATTCCTGGGATGGCGGGACTGTCATATGTGGAGAGATTAAGTTGGTTAGGGTTATATTCATTGGAGTTTCGAAGAAAGAGAGGGGATCTCATAGAAACTAATAGGTGCGATTTAACCAAAAGGTTTCTAAGTGTGAGCGAGAACTACCTCAAGCTTCCCGACGCTCGGACCAGCACAAATGGTGGTCCGCCGGCTGATTCACTGGGACCATGCTCACTAGTCCATGTCAAAGTGTATATAATTAGCTGCCCGGGCAAACAGGGCATCTGTGACTTCACCGATACACTTGTGGGCTGTAGCTTGTGAAATGCCACACAGGTCCCAGCTCGAGTCCTGGGGAGATCCTGAGGTGGAGAGTTTAAGGGTTATGGTGACCTCCTCCATAGGGTGCCAAGCCTGCAAGGATATGGCACAGGTGCCACACCATTCCGTGTAATGTCTGTAAAGAATTGGGAGAGGGTGCGAGACTAAGAACCAGCAGTGTCTTCCACATCGGGACCTCCGATTGCACCCCCTCCCCATTCCTCCATTGCTCCCCCACCATCCCACACATCCCCTGCCATCCGACATGCCCTGCCCACGCGCCCCCAGCCACAGCGGGGCCCCCTGCTCACTGGATACCGGACCCTGTATCCTAGTCAACCACGCTTAACTCTACCTGGACTAGGCACTGATCCCCTTCCCAGTGCACATACCCACCCTCTGGTCGCCGAAATGTCCCTTGTGCTGGGGCCTAACCCCTTGGTGCTCGGATGTTGGCCGCTGCATCAGTGTTGTTGCCTCCCGTGGTGTTCGGGCACAGTGTCCAGGCATCACCGTCTGATTGGGATGCTAGGCAATACCTCCCACATGCTACATGGCACGTCTACCCATGGGGTCCACTTGGGAGCTGTGAAGTGCTCACTTAATTACGATTGCCAATTTTCAATTAGCCGGGCAGCCAGAGTTCTCTGCGGTCAGTGCACATTATGGGTGGTTGGTGGGGCAGGTGGGCTGGGGTTGCTCCCGGAACGGGAACACACGGTGTAGGGGGTTGGCATTGCAGACCTGTGGGCTCTCATACACCCATCTCCCCCGCTCCCTCCCAGCCAAGGCCATGGCTGGAGAAAGTGAGATTACTGACTCTCTTCTATCTTGCCTTCTACATTCTACAAGGCAATGATAAGCCCAGTCATGGCTGCCTTTGCAAATTGCTCACCCGGCATTACTAATTGGACACCAATCTTACCTCAGGCCCAATTAGGACTTTTGCATATCAAAATTTTGAAGTACCTGGGCCGAAGAGCAAAAGCAAATGGTAAATGGGTGCTGTGCTAATATGACAACTTGTTTGAAGGTATGGACCTAGCACACTATTTTGGTCTTTATTGTGATTACTGTAATTTGAATTTACCTAGAGGTGTTAAAGGGCCAATTAGCAATTTTCACGGCGCAGTCTATGTTGGCTTCTTCCTCACAAACCTCCACTAAAAGTGTGCAGTTCTCTGGCTGGCACACAAAGGGCACCCTTGCAATGTGCCTGTGATCAAAGTACTTGGGTTCTCTTGGTAACTCCTGTATGGTGCTCAGTGAAGTGGAGTAGCACAGCAATTACTCTTTGACCAAAGCCCTGAGAAAATTTCCAAATAAATATTGCTTGAGTGTTAAAGTCTCGACAGTGGCCTTGAAGTCTTCTGATGTCTTACAGAGCTCCTCGCTGCTCCAGCAGCAATGAATATGAACTGGGGAATATCACTTTAAGTTCACTTGAACTTGACAGCAGTGCCATGTTTACTCCCAAACAGATGGTTGTTGATAATAGGGCATTAATTTAAGCGTTGGCCACGAAAATGCCACCCAGCCTCTTTATTAAGCACATGTAGGTATTTAAAATAAAAAATAACTTTTATTAAAGTTTTCACAAAATATCAACAACAAAAATATAAAGTGCAGAATATAAAAAATCTCAATAACAGGAATAATAAATTAACACCCGCCCAAACACATAACAAATATATACACCCAGACAAATCCTCCAATATATAGAAACAAAACTAAAAATAAACCCCCCCCCCCCCCCCCTCTCCCCCGCCCCCGGGTTGCTGCTGCCACTGATCATTGTCTACCGTTCTGCCAGGAAGTCCAGGAACGGTTGCCACCGCTTGAAAAACTCCTGTACCGACCCCCTTAAAGCAAATTTCACCCTTTCCAATTTGATAAACCCCGCCATGTCATTGATCCAGGCCTCAACATTCGGGGGCCTCGCATCCCTCCACTGGAGAAGAATCCTCCGCTGGGCTACCAGGGACTCTTTCGCCTCCTGCACTCCCGGCTCCTCTGCAACACCAAATATTGCGAACCCCCAGCCCAGTTTGACCCTGGATCCTACCACCCTCGACACCGTCCTCGCTGCGCCCTTCCAAAACTCCTCCAGCACTGGGCATGCCCAGAACACATGGGTGTGATTTGCTGGGCTCCCTGAGCATCTAACACACCTGTCCTCACTCCCAAAAAAACGGCTTATCCTTGTCCCGGTCATGTGTGCCCTGTGCAACATCTTGAACTGTATGAGGCTAAGCCTCGCACATGAAGAGGAAGAGTTGACCCTCCCGAGAGCATCTGCCCAAGTCCCCTGCTCGATCACCTCCCCCAGCTCCTCCTCCCACTTATCTTTCAGCTCCTCCACCGAGGCCTACTCCTCCTGCATCACCTGGTATATTGCCGAAATCTTACCCTCTCCAACCCACACCCCCGAGAGCACCCTATCCTGTACCGTGCGTGGCGGCAGCAGCGGGAATCCCACCACTTGCCACCTAACAAACGCCCTTACCTGTAGATACCTAAAGGCATTTCCCGGGGGGAGCCCGTACCTCTCCTCCAGCTCACCCAGGCTCGCGAACTTCCCATCCACGAATAGGTCCCCCAACCTCCTTATCCCTGCCCTATGCCACCCCGCAAACCATCCATCTATCCTCCCCGGGACAAACCGGTGGTTTCCCCGTATCGGGGTCCACACCGAGGCCCCCAACTCCCCCCTGTGCCGCCTTCACTACCCCAGATTCACAAGACGCCGTTTCCAGCCTCTTCCATGCCTCCCCCTCCCCCTCCAGCACCCACTTGCACACCATCGCCACATTAGCGGCCCAGTAGTATCCACAGAGATTGGGCAGCGCCAGCCCCCCCCAATCCCTGCTCCGCTCCAGGAATACTCTTCTCACCCTCGAAGTCCCACGTGCCCAAGCAAACCCCATTATGCTCCTATTGACCCATTTAAAAGAGGCCTTCAGGATGAGAATGGGGAGGCACTGGAACAGAAACAAAAATCTCGGGAGCACTGTCATCTTCACTGACTGCACCCTACCCGCCAAGGACAGCGGTAGCGCATCCCACCTCTTGAACTCCTCCTCCATCTGCTCCACCAGCCTCGTGAAATTAAATCTATGCAGGGCCCCCCAGCTCCTGGCCACCTCGACCCCCAAATATCTAAAGCTCTGCTCCTCTTCGCCGTTTTTAGTGGGAGCTCACCAATCCCACTCTCCTGGTCTCCTGGGTGAACCACGAACAGCTCGCTGTTCCCCATGTTGAGCTTAGAACAGTACAGCACAGAACAGGCCCTTCGGCCCTCAATGTTGTGCCGAGCCATGATCACCCTACTCAAACCCACATATCCACCCTATACCCGTAACCCAACACCCCTCCCCCCTTAACCTTACTTTTCTTTTTATTAGGACACTACGGGCAATTTAGCATGGCCAATCCACCTAACCCGCACATCTTTGGACTGTGGGAGGAAACCGGAGCACCCGGAGGAAACCCACGCACACAGGGGGAGGACGTGCAGACTCCACACAGACAGTGACCCAGCCGGGAATTGAACCTGGGACCCTGGAGCTGTGAAGCATTTATGCTAACCACCATGCTACCCTGCTACCCTGCTTGTACCCTGAAAATTCCCCAAACTCCCTGAGGATCCTCATTACCTCCGGCATTCCCCCACCGGGTCCGCAACATAAAGTAACAGGTCGTCCGCATAGAGCGATACCCTATGCTCCTCCCCGCCCCCCACCAGCCCCCTCCAGTTCCTCAACTCCCTCAGTGCCATAGCTAGGGGTTCAATCGCCAGTGCGAAAAGCATGGGGGACAGGGGACACCCCTGCCTCGTCCCTCGGTACAGCCGGAAGTACTCAGACCTCCTCTTGTTCGTGGCCACACTCACCACCGGGCCCTCATACAACAACCTAACCCACCCGATGAACCCCTCCCCAAACCCGAACCTCTTCAGCACCTCCCATAAGTACCCCCACTCTACCCGATCAAAGGCCTTACATGTAGGTAAATGTACGTTAAACTAGAGTTGCAGTTTGAGACTCATCCTGGCCCCCTCGGAGGCCCTTCAACATCCAAAGTATCCAATGATAATCCCTTTCTTCATATTGAAATCACATTTACAATGGGTATTGCCATTAAGTCAGTCCAGCTTGAATTATCTTCCTCAAAATGATTGTTTGATAATGTGTCAGTACCCTGGAATCATTGTTTTATCCGATCAGTGGATTGGAAAATGATTGGAAAGCTTTGTCGTTCTCTGGCACTGACTTTGATGGATGCCAGCAAGTGCCTCAAGCATTTAGTCCATATCCTGCAGCAGTGCAAGACAGAAGGAACAAGTTCTCTATTGTCTCCACCCTGTTAAGTTTTGTGTTGTGGCCGTGGTAAAGATGTGCACAGAACATTTAGTTCTTTGACGAATAAGATAGTTTATTAACAAATTATTATTATTATATATACTATAATGTGACTGTCCTCGAGTACAACCTACTACCAACTCCTGATCTGTGGAGTTACATGGTGGATCACCATCCCCAACTGCTGGCTAGAACATAGAACATAGAACAGTACAGCATAGAACAGGCCCTTCGGCCCTCAATGTTGTGCCGAGCCATGATCACCCTATTCAAACCCACGTATCCACCCTATACCCATAACCCAACAACCCCCCCCCCCTTAACCTTACTTTTATTAGGACACTACGGGCAATTTAGCATGGCCAATCCACCTAACCCGCACATCTTTGGACTGTGGGAGGAAACCGGAGCACCCGGAGGAAACCCACGCACACAGGGGGAGGACGTGCAGACTCCACACAGACAGTGACCCATCCGGGAATTGAACCTGGGACCCTGGAGCTGTGAAGCATTTATGCTAACCACCATGCTACCCTGCTACCCTGCTTGTACCCTGAAAATTCCCCAAACTCCCTGAGGATCCTCATTACCTCCGGCATTCCCCCACCGGGTCCGCAACATAAAGTAACAGGTCGTCCGCATAGAGCGATACCCTATGCTCCTCCCCGCCCCCCACCAGCCCCCTCCAGTTCTTCAACTCCCTCAGTGCCAAAGCCAGGGGTTCAATCGCCAGTGCGAAAAGCATGGGGGACAGGGGACACCCCTGCCTCGTCCCTCGGTACAGCCGGAAGTACTCAGACCTCCTCTTGTTCGTGGCCACACTCACCACCGGGCCCTCATACAACAACCTAACCCACCCGATGAACCCCTCCCCAAACCCGAACCTCTTCAGCACCTCCCATAAGTACCCCCACTCTACCCGATCAAAGGCCTTACATGTAGGTAAATGTACGTTAAACTAGAGTTGCAGTTTGAGACTCATCCTGGCCCCCTCGGAGGCCCTTCAACATCCAAAGTATCCAATGATAATCCCTTTCTTCATATTGAAATCACATTTACAATGGGTACTGCCATTAAGTCAGTCCAGCTTGAATTATCTTCCTCAAAATGATTGTTTGATAATGTGCCAGTACCCTGGAATCATTGTTTTATCCGATCAGCGGATTGGAAAATGATTGCAGGGTGTTAGCATGGGACCAGTATGATGTTTCTATTTCCCACACTAGCAATCCTTATGATCAAGGAGAGACCCCCAATTTAGTGGGTAGTTACTAATGAATTATAGTTAGCTTTATGACATTGTCTTATCACTGAGCAACTGAATTGAGGCTGTCCAAATTAATTTCACTTAGATTCCTCTGTCTGGGGGCAGCATGGTGGCGCAGAGGTTAGCACTGCTGCCTCAAGGCGCCGAAGTCCCAGGTTTGATCCCGGCCCTGGGTCACTGTCCGTGTGGAGTTTGCACGTTCTCCCCCTGTTTGCATGGGTTTCGCCCCCACAACCCAAAGATGTGCAGATAGGTGGATTGGCCACGCTAAATTGCCCCTTAATTGGAAAAAACGAATTGGGTACTCTAAAATTTATTTAAAAAACGATTCCTCTGTCTGGTACAGAGTGAGGAGATAGTTTCATCCCGTTAGATTGCGAAGGAACTAATTCATATTCAGTGGGCATTATCCAATCAGAGCCATGATATGAAACTTAATAATATTGTGATGGTACTACAAGGGCATCATGAATTGATGAGTACTGCTTTTCATCTTCCCTTTTCATGTTTTCTATATGCCTACTTTACAGTTTTACTAATTGAACCTCAAAAAGCCTGTATTTGTACTATGTTTTTAACCGATGTTTTGCAAGGCTCCACTCCTGACATGGAATATAATTCGTTGTGAAGTGCAGAGGTTTGAATGCTCAAATTACCACACTCCTAATTTCCAGTTGTTAAAGTAACTACTCGAAAATAGAGTGCTGCGCAGATCTACACTGGCACTGCCACATTTTTTTCACCAGTTCATGACCCTGTCAAGCAATGTTCGAAACCAAGAGTGGCACCTCAGAAAATTCACTGCACATGCTGCTGTCACTTGCCTGGAGTGATGCACCACTGAATACATGTATGTTACCTAACGTACAATTATTTTCATACTTTTTCAAATACAAGAAGCTGGAACTAATTCCCTCCCTCATGGAATACAAAGAACTCCAAACTAAAGAATGAACTTGCATTTATATAGCGGCTGGAATTCTCCAGCCGTTAAGGCTCTCTTTTCCTGCTGGCAGCACACCCCCACCCACAGGCTTCCCGGCGGGGTGGGATGGCTTCAATGGAAAATCCCATTGACAATCGGCAGGAAGAACCCTGCTGGCAGCGAATGGCTCCTCTCCGGTGGAGGGACTGGAGAATCCATAGAACAATAGAATTCCTACACTGCAGAAGGAGGCCATAAAGTGCTGCCTAATAATCCAAACCAAGTTTTGAAATGAAAATGAAAATCGCTTATTGTCACGAGTAGGCTTCAATGACGTTACTGTGAAAAGCCCCTAGTCGCCACATTCCAGCGCCTGTCCGGGGAGGCTGGTACGCGAATCGAACCGTGCTGCTGGCCTGCTTGGTCTGCTTTAAAAGCCAGCGATTTAGCTCAGTGAGCTAAACCAACCCCTTATGGTCTCCTTATTTGAGGAAGAATGTGGTGGCATTGGAGGCAGTTCAGAGGAGGTTCACCAGATTGATTCTAGGGATGAAGGGGTTGACGTATGAGGAGAGGTTAAACAGTTTGGGCTTATAATAGCTGGGGTTTAGAAGGATGAGAGGGGATCTGATCGAGATGTATCAAATAGTAAAAGGGATTTATAAAACCAAATGTCCCCCCTTGTAGGACAATCTAGAACGAGAGGTCACAGATATAGGTTGAGAGGTGGTAGATTTGGAACTGAGCTGAGGACAAATTACTTTGCGCTGAGGGTGGCGAATTTGTGGAACTCACTGCCCCATAGTGTGGTGGAATCTGAGCCATTAAATGGTTTCATGAAGGAGATAGATGTATTTCAGATTAAAAATAATGGTTAAAGGGATATGGAGAACAGGTAGGGAAATGAATTTGAGACCAGGAAAAGATCAACCATGATCTAATTGAATGGCGGAGCAGGCTCAAGGGGCTGAATTGCCTACTTCTGCTCCTAATTCCTACGTTCCTATAGTTGGTAATGCAATAAAGCAAGATTATATTTTGTTCGGGAGTTAGTTAGCTCAGTTGACTGGACGGCTGGTTCATGATGTGGAGTGATGCCAACAGCGAGGGTTCAATTCCCATACTGGCTGAGGTTATTAATGAAGCCTTCACAACCTTGCCACTTGTCTGAGGTGTGGTGACCCTCAGATTAATCACCACCAGTCAGCTTTCAAAGGGGAGCGCAGACTAGGGCCTTCTGGAACCGTGGTGACATTGATTAGTTTATTATCAGAGCAAAACAATAGGCACGATTCAGAGACCGCATTGCACCTGGCACGGATTTGGGCACAATGGGTGAATTGCGCAAGAGCCCCAAATCGGGTTCCGCTTTGGACCAATGGCGAGTCATTGACTCACTCTGTCCGGCACGATCTGCGTTTTGCCCTCACTGGGCAAGATCCAGACCTGCATATTTAAATGAGCCAGATTAACCCCATGCCCGGGCACAATGGCCGTGCCAGTGAGAACTCGCCAGAGCACTGTTTAGTACTGATCCACGCAAACATGGACCAGGCATAACGGCACTTTGGAGGGTCTATAAGGCCATTGGAGACCTCCTGATGTCAGGGACAGGGCAGCGTGGTACCCTGGCATACCTGGTACCATGGCACTGCCAACCTGGTGCTGCCAGGGTGCCAGTGGCACTGTTAGACGTTGAGCTTGGGGAGGGGGCCGTGCTAATTGAATGGGGGATTCCCTCAGGCCTTCACAAGAATGGGGATGGGCAGAAAACCGGGGTGGGGGGGCCTCAAATCTAGGGGGGTGGGGGAAAATCGGGATTGCTGATCAAAATGGCGCTTCGATCTGTGAACAGCTGTTCCTGCGAGCGAGATCAGTTCGGAGCAGAAAATCTCTCTTAAATGCAGCCTTGGCATGGATAAAGTCCCCGAGGCCAAAATGAACAGCAAAGTGCCGTTGAATAGCAGGGTGATCATCGGTGCTGCAGGCGTACCTTTAAGTCCGCTGAATCGCGCCCAATGTTACCAACAGTTTGTTACATTTAGTAATTCAACATAAAATGTATTTTACATAGGATCACATATCTCCCACATGTAATATTTTTCATGTTCTCTGTATAAAATAAACACAGTTTTCTGTAACTCACTGTTGAAAACATTGTAATGCCTCATGTCAAATTAAATTTCTCACATCTCAAATGCAAAATATTTTCAGCTCTTTCATCATGAAATTGGCACAATTATGTTATCTTCAAACTGGAAATGTGGTGCGTCAATTGTAATAAAAATGTACAACCAGATAAACAAGAAGTGCCACTCTCTGAATTTAAGCTAATCTTGAGCGTTCACATTTGCTTTATAACTTACTCAAACATCACACTTGTGCTTTTTGGCTTCAGATTAACTGTTTATTTAGATTTCCATTTTGTAACTTTTATGGTTGTTTGAACCAACAATTAAATCCATAGATTTTCTCAATGCCATCCGATTGTGGACATATCAGAAGGAACTTCATCTGTTTACGTTTTATCAAGATGATTTGGTCCAGTAACTTGTTTATCGGCATTTGTGAATTATTATTGCTCAGGTGCACCCAATTTCATTAAATTTATTCTGATTTGAGGTAGTTCTGTGCAAAAATAAGTGTTTTAAATTTAATTAGTTGAATTTAGGAGGCTGAACAAATGTTATATCCATTTTTTAATTGTGCATCGCACCCTGCTGTTTGAGATTAAATAATGAATATTAAGATATTATAGCCTGCATATAACATTCAAAATTGTATATGTATCAACATTTAACACCGCTGTATACCACAGCAAGTTTCAGCTAACTCATAATCTCAGTGCTTTTACCATTGTAAATATGATTATTCTGTCAAAAGAAGAGAAATCTACCAGAGAACAAAGTGAGTATAAGAAGCTTGATCAGTCTGGAAGGATTTTGCAGTCCTTCTCATGGATTAGGTGTCATTCTTTTCCCTAGAGGAGAAACATGGATTTGAAATTCAGTACATTTGTGGAGTCTATATATGTTTGTGTAATGGGCAAACACCAAGGGAGTACAGGTTACCAAAGGAATTCCATTGAAGAATAAAGGCTTGATACTGGTGAATTATAATTATAGTTGTCTGACATAATGTATCAATTAAATATTACATTAGAGTTGGTGAACTAATACAGCCTTCAGTCAAGATACAGTTAGTTGTATGAAGCAGAATAGTGTGAATATTTTCTATTTATTATTAGTGTACCGGGATTGCGGTTTCAAGATTAGATGTTTGTTTTCAACATTTTGTCTTGGGCCTATATATTTAACAATACTAAGATTTCTACTGATTGTTCTCTGTGTAAATTTTGTTTTATTTAGGAATAAGCCAGAAGGCAAAGAACATAACATTGAACGGACTTTTACGTTCCGAAATAAATTGGGAACTGTCAAAACTCCTTTCATATTCAAACATTTTGTTTGGAAGTATGGAATGTATAAGAAAATTGATTGTTCTCTTTGCCTATTGCTGGAATTACTTCAAATATTGAAAATATGTTGGTCAAAACAACCATTTAAGAAAGTTGTCCTGTCTTAATCATACATCAGAAGTCCGAATTTTAAATTGCCCGGCTTTAAATTATTTTGATTTAATGTGTTTTTAATGAGGCCGGAATTTACATTTAGTGTTGTGACTTTAATGTCACTTTGAGTCGATTTGAGTGGTTTGAAGCCAGATGACCCAGTTGCGACTAATTTGAAGTGGCCTTTCCCATTGGCTGACCCCATAGATCACCATTGACTCTCCCACTTGCTGACCCTCCCGGTCATTGCCTCTCCAGCTAGAGGCTTGAAAATGAAAAATGAAAATCGCTTATTGTCATGAGTAGGCTTCAATGAAGTTACTGTGAAAAGCCCCTAGTCGCCACATTCCAGCGCTTGTTCGGGGAGGCTGGTACGGGAATTGAACCGTGCTGCTGGCCTGCCTTGGTCTGCTTTAAAAGCCAGTGATTTAGCCCAGTGTGCTAAACCAGCCCTCGGTAAACCTCGGTAACCATGCAAACTGAAGCTCCTCTCACTTTCTGATCTGCTTCCTGCTTCTCATCACTCATCTCCCAACCCCTCACTCACAACGAGTGTTCAGGAGAGGGAAGCGGTGAACGGGAATGTTGGCTGCCAGAGGGTTTTGAGGGAAAGAAATGGCCAGTAGGAGAGTTGGCCAGCAGGTGGATCGGGGGTGGAAGGGTCAATTAGCAGAAAGGTTAGGGAGCATGGCTGGCTACAAGCCGGAGGGCCATTGGCATTTCTTGTCTGCACCAGTTCTCCAAACGAGGTAAGCATATTTCTTTTATATTTTTCAACTTCTTTTATTTTGAAAGTAATTTTGTTTACAAATATAGTAATTTAGCACAGTTCACCATACAATATGGGGTATAATGTTTGAATGTTTATTTTTGATGGGAAAGGTCCTACAGAATCTAACTGAAGCTTGGTTGTAATGGGAAGATGTGATTCACTTAACATTGTTTCATTGAAAGTTGCACATTTCTGGAACACAAGTACAATGTTAAGTGAGGAAGTGCTGTATTATTACAACTACTATATCTCTAGTAAGTTAAATTATGAGGAAAAATACAATAGGTTTATTAATACATTTAGGTAGCACAATTGTAATTAAAACTGACAATATGAGAATAAGCAACCTCAATTAATATAAATGTAGATCTTTTAAAATTAAAAAAAATTCTTAACATGTTTTAGTTGCAAGAATTACAGTTAATTTTTTAAAAAAGAGCTATCTTTGGACATGGTAGCTACCTTATTCTCAAAAAAGCCTGGTACATATTTTAGAAGGTCAACGACAATTAGATTTTATCTTTTGAGCTCTTCCTCCCTTTCCACAACTATCTATCCTGCCCACAGAGGACACAGGAGTAATGTAGAATATGTGAGTTCCACCTACTTATATATCTTTTAAAATTCTACATTGATGTTGGATTTGATTTCCCTTTCTGTTAAAACAACAAAACCTCACACATAGAAAATAGAAATGAAAATTACTGGTTTAAATTTAATTTTATAAACCTTTCTGATTCATTTAAAATAATCGGTAATAAAATTGTGATTTGTGTTGGTGAATACAAGTGATTTCAGCAAAAATATTGTGGGTTGATAAATCCTAAATATCGTTAGGGATTACAGTAAAGCAGTTTGTAGAATCAGTTTATACAAATATGAAATTTGTTGTAAGTGATAGTTTATTTGCCTAAGCCTGCATAAAATATATATAATATAAAAAAAAGTCGTTCTGGCTAGGAAGAGCCAGTACTGATGGTACATATTTACATATAAGAAGAGCGGATGCTGAAGGAGCTATAATTAAGAGTTAATCCATTATTACTGTATTTTTGTTACATTAACATCTAGCTTTCAAAATTAACATCCATGTAACATTTGTTGTGAAATGTAACGGGAACAAATACTCCCATGTACAAATCTCAAGGGGGTATTTTTCAACAGAAGCAAGAGATTATTGTGGCTTTACTTTCAGTAGTAATACCAAACTCACAACTGTCAGCATAGGAATCACATTTATTTATAAAATCATGTTAGAAAGTTAAACATCGTTAGCAGGTGTCTCTTGATTTCTGTTCCCCCTTCCACCATCAACCCTGTCTCCCTTATATCAAAATTCTAAGTTGTAGCCTTTTGGTACACAAAAATAATTACCTTAATTATGGCCTTTGATCGCTTGTATAAAGACAATAATAAATTAATTTTAGTTACTCATTTAACAATATCAAAGATCACCATTGAGCATCAGTGTTAGCTGCATAGGCTGAATACATCATAAGTGCTATGTTGCAAAAAAGAATCAAAACATTATTATTACCATTCTTGTGAAACCTGTTGTATTGAACTAACAGCTTCGGGAGAGAAAAAGCTTTCAATTTTTAGAAAACAAATGTTTTCCACCACGTAACAATTTTGGTATCAGTTCTATAAAGCATTGACAACAAAAGGGAAATATATTCTGATGAAAACTATGATGATACCACAAACATATATGTACATTTTTAAGAGGTGTGGAGAAATGTAGGTCCCGTTTTGTAGGAATAACGCATGATATTGTTAGAACATAATATTGTAGACAAATACCTAAATAATTTAAGCATACCATCTTGAATATTGATGAAAATTGTTTTCATATTATTTGGCATTAATAGGAACTCTGAATTTTTATATACCAATGTCAGATTTAAATTAGTTTCCAACCGGGTTTAATTAGGTTAAACAAAAATGTGTGATTATCACTGGGAGAACAGTACCAAAAATGGAGCTTAATTCTGAAGATATTGCGATGATATAGGTGTCTATAGGTGAATATTTATTTTCAGTGTTTCAGATTTTGACAAGTTACTGATTTTTAGGACTGTGCACTTCAATCTTTGATATTTTGAGATAAGCATTTGTATTAATAATCTGGACTCAGTGATCGGCTTATATCAAAGCCAGCATTGTAGTAAGAAATTTGGAATTGTTATCATCCCTCAGCAGGCATCTTCTGAGCAACTCATTTAATTTTTCACGATGATAAGTTCTTTTACATGATGCAAATGCATGGTAATTTCATTGGAAAAGGGTTGCCAATTACTGCCTTGTAAACTCCAGTCCTCCGGAGTGATCTATGCAAACAGGACGCACTTTCAATTTGCTGTGGCTGTCCTACGCCGTTAGATCAGGGGGCCGATTGCTGGGGTTTGCAGGAAAAAAAATTAATCCATTTAACAATCTGCGGCTTAAACTTAAGGATTTTCAGTTTTTTTCAGAATATCAATACGCTCCAATTCAAGAGCGGATTCCTTGCATTCAGGCATCTGCTGGTGATAACAGCCGAGTTGGCATGAAGAGAGGCAGAGATGGATTAATTATGCAGAGAACATGGAAATTGCAGCTTATCATCGACCAGCAAAGGAGCCGAGCTCACATAATCAGCAAACGAGAAACACAATGCAATGGCACGTTAGAGGCAACCAGAGTGCACATTACATATTAGATTTTCCCTGAAATTAAAAAAAATTACAGATAAATAGTAAAAGGAATAAAATAATATTAAAACAAATTAATGACAAAATTGCGTTTTTATTGAAGATACCTTCCTTCAAAACTCATGAATAGTTTTTTCTCCTTGCTGTTTAATATAAAGAATATATGAAAGAATATGTGCAATATATGGTACTTCCAGCTACCATTAGACCCAATATGCAAAAGTAGCTGCTGCTGTCAGTCTTGCATGGAACAAATATGCCAGAGAGATGGCTGCCATCCAGTTTTACATTAACTCATTCATCGCTTCTGGGGAAGGCAAGAACTATGGAGGAAAGATTTATTTTAATAAGGTATCAAATTAAGAGAATCAGCATGAGTAACAAAGTCAGTCAGGAATGCCTAATTTTTAAAAAAAATCTAATAATTGGGTAGCAATGCCTTTTTTGCTAGCTTTTTGCGAGGAGATGTACAAGAATGGCCTAAGGTGACAGACATGCTGACTCTTCCTATCTTCTGGAAAAGTATCTGAGCTTGGGTGCAATTTGCAGGGTGCGACAGGTGAATCGTGGGGGAGCCCCTAATCAGCGCCTCGGAGGTCTCGCAGGCTTGAATGACATGAATTAGAGCTTGAATGCCTTGATTAATCTGCCTCCACTGCATTTCAGGCAGTGCATTCCAGGCCCGAGCCACTCGTTGTGAGAAAACGCTTTTTCTCACATCACGGGTGCAATTTTACGACTGCGTCATGCTTGAGTGAGAGCATGACATGGTTGTTAAATTGCGGGAAAGGCCAAAATTGGGAACCATGCCAGGTGCCGATTGGTTTGTGATCGAACCAGCCCGCTCCCGTTGGCGAAATCAGGATCTCGCTGCGGTGAGAAACCAATAATCACCACTTCAAGCCAATCTCCATACAATGAATGGCAATGACCCCCTATCTAATGGCCTCCCGTGATCTAATTACCTCCCCAGCACGTGGTCACACGGGCGCCGATTAGTACACCTTTTAAAAAACATGAAGCTGGCCAAATGGCTGTTGTGGGGATCCAGGAGGTGAGTACACATCTTCGCTCCTGGGCAATGAGCCCAGGGGCACTGGGTTGCTGCCCCAGTGATCGTGGGTGGTGGTGTGGGAGCCTTCAAGGAGGGCAGCCTCGGTTGGGGGGGGGGAGGGATGGGTTGCCATCGGTGGGATGGGGGAGTGTCACCCTGGGCTTGGGCGGGTTGGTGTCTCTGCACCCCGGGGCCACCATGCCACCTCCTGGGTCATGTGTACCCATAATGGGGGCAATCCCAGCCCCTGCCTGTCTGTTCCACCGACCACCCAGAACTCCCACTGACTGTGGAGGCCTCTGGACGCCCGGCTGAAGGCTATTGCTAATAGGGATTGGCAATCGTAGTTAAATGAGCACTTCACACCTCCCAAGTGGATTCCCGTGGGTGGGTGGGCCATGTAGCATGTGGAGGTTATTGCCTAGAATCCCAATCGGATGTGATGCCTGGACACTGTGCTTGAAAACCGCTGGAGGCAACATCACAGACGCAGTGGCCAACATCCGCACAGGGACATATCGGCAACCAGAGGATGGGTGTCTGCACCTGGGAGCAGACCAGCGCCCAGTCCAGGTAACGTTACATGCGGGTGTTTGGGGTACAGGGTCTGAGGTCGGGTGACCAGGGGTTCTTGCTGCAGCCGGGGTTCGTTGGCAGGGCGTGTTGGATAGCAGGGGATGGGGGTGAGCAAATGCAGAATGGAGGGTCCTGGGGTGCCAGCCTCTCACCCTCTACAGTTCCCTACAGATATTACACAGGATAGATCTTGGACCCCACAGAGGCTGCCCTCACTGGGTGCTGCTGGCAGGCCAGGCGGCCAGACGCCGGAGAATGCTGCAGCAGCGTTGACAGAGGCTCGAGGCGGTGGCCCATGTGCAGCGGACTCGGCTGCACATCAGGCCAGGGAGGGACCCAGAGGGCGAGGCCGGCGATGGCCCAAGGTGTACATGTGTCGCTGGTCTTTCGAGCAGGATACGGACAGCGTGTGCCACAGGAGATACAGCCTCAACAAGGGCATAGTATGGCACCTGTGTCATGTCCCCGCAGGCTTGGCACCACTTTGGGGAGGATACCCACTCCTAGTGGCCATCAAGGTCGCCGTAGCCCTGACCGTTTGCATCTCAGGATCATTCCAGGGCTCAAGCGGGGACTTGTGCAGGAACTCACAAGCTACAACTGACAGGTGCATCCGACAGGTCACGGGTGTCCTGTTTGCTTGGGCAGCAAACCACATAAACTTTGACATGGACCAGGCCCAACAAGATGCCCTGGCAGCAGGATTCTCTGCTATCGCCGGATGCTCCAGATCTGGGGATAATAGATAGCACGCATGTCACCTTGCACGCACTGAGCCATCAGGGAGTACCGTACATACCCGTACCAGCCTCCCCGGACAGGCGCCGGAATGTGGCGACTAGGGGCTTTTCACAGTAACTTCATTGAAGCCTACTCGTGTCAATAAGCGATTTTCATTTTTTCATTTCATTTTCATACCCAACTCACCCAACATCCAGCTCGTATGCAACCATCATATGAAGATCATGCACATGGGCAGCACGGTAGCATGGTGGTTAGCATAAATGCTTCACAGCTCCAGAGTCCCAGGTTCAGTTCCCGGCTCGGTCACTGTCTGTGCGGAGTCTGCACGTCCTCCCCGTGTGTGCGTGGGTTTCTTCCGGGTGCTCCGGTTTCCTCCCACAGTCCAAAGATGTGCGGGTTAGGTAGATTGGCCATGCTAACTTGCCCGTAGTGTCCTAAAAAGTAATGTTAAGGGGGGTGGGGTTGTTGGGTTACGGGTATAGGGTGGATACGTGGGTTTGAGTAGGGTGATCATTGCTCGGCACAACATCGAGGGCCGAAGGGCCTGTTCTGTGCTATACTGTTCTATGTTCTATGTGTGAGCACGCTTCTCAGGGACTGTGACTGACAGCTGTATTCTGGGGTAGTCAGACATCCCCAGCCTCTTCAAGGACCAACCCTGGATGGCCGGTTGGCTCCTGGGGGCTAAGGGGTACCCGCTGAGGACCTGGCTAATGAGGCCAATGCGGCCAGTGACTGATACGGAGACCTAACATGAGGCCCATGCGGCGACCCGGGCTGTCATGCCCACTTCATGATGGTTTGCTGTGCCCTCCATAACCTGGCATAGTTGCGGGGTTATGTACTGGAGGTGGAGGAACATGCAGCCCCTCCGAGGAAGAGCCGGACCAGGAGGGGCTGGAGGACGAGCCTGCGGAAGATCCGCAGTACCAGCTGGAGGATGGAGGACAGGCAGCAGCGGCAGGGGTCCAGCAAACCCAGAGGGCCAGGAAGGCCTTCACCCTTACCCACTTTACATAGGTATGGCTTTGTCTGAAAACTCACTGCCTTTCCCCATTCCCCTTCCCCCCCCCCCCCCCCCCCCACCCATTCCACACCTCCCAGCACCCTGTTCCACCCCCCCTATGATCTGTGTGACATCACTCCATCACACAGTAGCATTGTCAACGGGTCTCTGTCGATGACGGGGTGGGGGGTGGGTGGTGATAACTTGTTGAGAGCTGACTACTGGTCCTCCTCAATCTATGCTATAGTCTAACTCCTGCCTATCTGCTGAGTGCACGGTCACACCCATCACCTGCATGTTCTATGTCTGGGGTGGGGGGGCGGTGGTGGGAACAGAATCCAGGACTGCCATGCCCTGGATTGGGGCCGGTCGAGTTACGGAAGAAAGTGGCAAAGGTGTCAAATTTCATAGGTGCAACATTTTTTAATGCTGTACACATGTGTCCCCAACCACCCCTAGCCCCCAATGGAGCTCCCTTCCCCACCCCTCTGAACCCCTCCCTCACCTCTAGGTACATGGTCGTCGGGGGGGGGGGGGGGGGGGGGGGAGTGGGTTGCCAGTGCCACGGTGCTGGTGCCAGCCCATCCGCATGGCCCGGTGGAAGTCGTTGAACTTTTTACAGCTCTGGGTGCTGGTTGTCTGGGTGACGCTCCCCAAGCTTACGGCCGCTGCCACCTCCTCCCAGGCGACACTGGCTGCTCTGTGGCTGACCCTCCGTGCCCCTTGGGGGAACAGGGCATCCCATCTGCGCTTGACCGCATCCAACAATCTGGCTGGGTCGGCATCCCCGAATCGTGGGGCTGGTCTCCTCAGTGGCATGGCTGCGAGCTGTGTGGGGTTTTCTCTGCGGGATTGTTTTAAGTGCTGCTCCCTCTTGTTGGCAGGGAGCTGGCATGCACAGTCCCGGTGAATCAGCTGCGGGACTATCATTTGTGACATGAAGCCCATGGTGCCTCATTAAGTGGACCAATTAACGTTTCATACCAGTGACAGCCTCGCCGGGTCGAGCAGTTCCCACTCACTACCACACTTAGAAACCCTTCCATTAAATCGTGCACTACATTTGCTCCTTGTACAAATCACATTAAATATGTGCCATATCGTTCTTGATCCTTTTACGAGCAGGAATAATTTCTCCCTATCTGCTCTGTCCAGCCGCCCCATGATTTAGAACATCTCTATCAAATCCCCCTTAGCCTTCTGCTCTCCAAGGAGAACAGTCCCAATCTCTCCAATCTATCCTCATCACTGAAGCTTCTCGTACATGGAACCATCCTCGTAAACCTCTTCTGCACTCTCTCCAATACTTTCATATCCTTCCCATCGAGTGGCACCAAGAACTGTACACAATATTCCAGCTGACATATGACTAGTGTCTTGTATATGTTCAGCACAACCTCCCTGCTCTTGTGCTCTAATAAATAAAACTGTATAGTTTATTAAATACTCTCTCCACCTGTCCTGTCACCTGCAATGATCTACGCACATATGCACTCTGGTCCCTCTGCTCCTGCACTCCTTTAGGAATTTTATCCGTTATTCTATATTGTCGTTCCATGTTCTTGTGACCAAAATATATCACTTCACATTTATCCACATCGCCCTTCATCTGCCACCTATCTGCTCAGTGCACCAACTTGTCTTTGTCCTTTGGACATTCTACACTGATTTCTTGACATTTTACAATACTTCCAAATTTTGTGTCACCGTCAAACTTTGAAATTGCTCCCCTGCAGCCCAAGATCTACATCATTAATGTAGAACAGGAAAATCAGGGGTCCCAATATTAACTCCTGCTGATCACCATTACAAACCTTCTTCCAGCCTAAAATATATCCATTGACCATTACCCTCTGCTTTCTATTATTCAGCCAATTTTGTATTCACGTTGCTACTGTCCCTTTTATTCCATGAGCTATCACTTTTCCCAACAAGACGGATGTGCTGTATCAAATGCCTTCTGAAATTCCATGTACACACATCAACTGCATGACTCTCAATGACCCTTTCTCTTATCTCCTCAAAAAACCGCAGCAAGTTAGTTAAATGTGATTTCCCCTTTAGAAATCTGATTAACCCTAATTTTTTTTAAATATGTGACTGCTAATAGTATCCTGAATAATTGTTTCCAGAAGGTTGTCCACCATTGCTGTCAAACTGACTGTTCTGTAATTACTAGGGCTATCCTTACAGCTATTTTTGAACAAAGGCATAAAATGTGCCATTTTCCAGTCTTCTGGCACCATCCCTGTGTCTGGAGAAGACAAGGATTATGACCAGCGCCTCTGTAATTTCCATTCTCACTTCCTTTAATATCCTTGGATGCATCTCATCTGGTCCCGGTCCCTTGACAGTCTATTCACCACTTACTCCTAATTAAGTTTGAGCCCTTTTGGGAACAGAGTTTCCTCATCTGTCTCCATGTCCTGGGTAACATTTACCACCTTGACCATGCGCCAGGGTAGGTCAGTGAGCACAGGAGTGTTGGGTGAGTGGGATGTACAGTGAGTTAAAAAATGGGCATAAGAATGTTGGATGACCTGAAGTTTACAGATGGTGGAATGTGGGTGACCAGCCAGGAGTGCAATGTGATAGTCGGGCCTGGAGACAACAAAGGCATGAGTGAAGGTTTCAGCAGGAAATGAGTTGAGAAAGGATAAGTTGAGTGGTGTCATGGAGATGAAAATAGGCAGCCATCTTAGTAAAGGCATAAATTTGAGATCGGAAGCTTATCTCGGGGACAAATGCAACACCAAGGTTGTACACAGACTGCCTTAATCCCACGACTGTTGACAGGGAGAGGGTTGTAGTCAGTAGCCAGGAAGTAGAGTTTGGAGTGGAGACTGAAAGCAATGGTTTCAATCTTCCAATATTTAATTGGAGGACTAGAACACAATAGAAGGAAACAGTAGAGTTGTGATGTACCATCAATTGAACGCGAGATGAGTTGCTGGACAAAAGTATGGCTTTAATCAGCTAGATGTTAGCCCTGCGTTCGATTACAGTATAAGGACGACCGCCGGGAGTACTGGATATTTATGGCGGGGTTAACTCAGCCTCTCGACCAATCGGGGAGCCGTCACATGACTGGTCTCAACCAACCGGTCGAGAAGCACATGACCGACCAGGGCCAATGGTAAGCCGGTGTTCTGCACCAATGGCAGGCAGCTATGCTAATCATACCACCACAAGTTGGTGGGGGGAAAATTTGGCCCTATTTTCTGAACCCTATGGAGCATCATTGTGGAGGCTGTGATGAAACCAGTAGCATCCAATGTGGCAGATAATATTGACAATGATGACATTTTATTCCCTTTTATACCTTCTCAACTCCAAGCACACCCTTATTATGCTATCTGGCATCATGAGTAACGCGTTGACAGTGTAACCATGGACGTCTGGCTTTCCACCGTGGCTCACGCCATCCTTCCCCTTCTGACATCTGCTTTCACACACTTCCATGTTGCTGGATTAGGGAGAGCAACAGCATGGCACTTATCAGGAGGCCCTGTTATATCTAAAACTCTCAACCACCAGGTCACTGAACATACCTGAAAGGATAGTATAGATTTGGGATAAAGGACGGTTCGCATGTCAGCTCTCCGTGGGGGGGGGGGGGGGGGGGGGGTGAGATTGCAGACGAGTTCCACTGCAGAATATTCAGCTGAAGATCTTGATGGGAAGCCAAAGAGGAGAGTGTGGATGGGCATGCACCGCAAGATGCTGGTGCATTGATTGGCGGCCAGAGAGTGCCCTCGCACTGTCGAGGGGTGTGGGGGAGACGGCTGCAAGTTGGTACAGGACTGGCACAGAGCCTGCCTCTCCACAACCTTTTTGCCAGCTCTTTGTGGTGCTGCAGAACCAGAGGCTCAGTCACTGCTATCCCCATACTGGTTGCAGCCTTTGTATGGCCAGGTCACCTATTCCTTTGCCACTCCAAAGAGGATACACAGGTCCCTCAGACAAATGCACTGAAATACATCCAAAAATATCCCAGGTACTTTCAGACATTTTTGATTGGAAAACTTCCTTAAATTTTAATTGCCTGCAATCATGGTGCTAGACTAATCTTACTGCTTCACTCTTATCTAAGGATGGACATCACAGGCATTGTCTAAACCTGTGGGCTACTTCTTGGGGTGGGGATGCGGCTGGAGCGAGCTCCGGGGGGCTGCCCCGCCACCTGGGGCAGCCAGTCATCTCATCTTGACCAGGGCCTCCATGCTCACAGCCATGGAGTATGGCACTGTACCACGTCCCTCTGGGACTGTACCACATCACTCAGTGACTGTGCCAGATCCCTCTGTGTCTGCTTCAGGTCAGCCAGCATCAGGCCAATGCTCTTGGTGCCCACAACCATGTCCCGTTGTGATTGGGCCAAGCTCTGGAGCAATGTCCATGAGACGGTTGAACTCCTTCACTGCACAAGCAGGCGCTGGGTGATTGCTGACACCCCCTCTTGTAGTCCCCAGCTCTGCGCCTGCATCTCTAGCATTAATGGAAATGCCCTTTCCAGCTGTCAGAGACCGGTTTGGATGGCAGCTGGTCCCTGGGGTCAGGCTGCCCTTCGACCGTCGACCCCTCAGGGGGTTCCAACCTCCACCTGCTGTGTCACTGCATCTGTGTGGTGCAAACCAGGTGGTGCCCCAGGAGACTCTTCCCTAACATTCCCAAACGAGGTGAGTGTCTCTGGGATGGTACCGGTGACAGTAGTGCTGAGAAATCGGTGTCAGCCCCGGGTGTGTGCACCGGGGTGTCGCGAGGCAGCGGCTGGGGGTGTGGGTCACCGGCAGGTCCTACCTTGTCGCTGGGTGAGTCATGGGGTTGCAGTGGGGGTGGCCTCATTGCCAGATGATCCTGCATGATGAAAGACAAGACGCATGGTTGGACTGTGGGTGAGGGTGGGGCATGCTACACGTGCCTTAGAGGCATCGCTATTCACTGCAGGTTCCCCGTTACCAGCCACCATCTCTGTGACTGCCCACTCTCTGACCCCCACCGACCAAGACCAACGGCCTCTGCTCTATGATGCTGAGGGGCTGCAAATCCGGTGGCCCCCTTCGATCCCTACGGTTGCGGGCTGCCTTCTCCTGGGTGGGAAGATAATGCACAGCAGGAGACACCCGGACCTGGCCAGCACAGCTGGTGGCAGGTATATTCAGCGAACCCAGTCATGGTGGGTGATATAGGTATTGGCATGTGATGCAGGGTTGGGTGCACGCAGCATGACAGCAGGTGGGGTTCAATCACCCTCGGGCGGGGGGGGGGGGCTATTGATGTGTGGGGTGGGGGTTGGCACCAGGGGCATAGTGGCAGATGTGGCACACCCTGGCTGGCCAGGGGGATTGCTCACCCTTGCCCAGCACTGCCTACCGGTCCGCCTGGTGGGGGCTGCATGGGGGTTGGGGAGGAGGGTGATGGGGTGGGACGGGTGGGACAAGGGTTGGTACCAAGGGCACTGTGGTGGCGGTGACTTACCCTGACTGCCCTGAGAAGGTTGTACAGCTTCCTTCTGCACGGCTTGCTGGGTCTGCTGGTGGGGCCCACAACGCTCATGCCCTCTACCACCTTCGCCTGTGACTTAGACGGGTGCCAGCCTCCTTCCCACCCAGTGAAGAGGGTGTCCTGCCTCCCCTCCACGGCATCCAGTGGAGTATCCAGCTCGGCATCAGCGAACCTGGCGCCACTCCTCGGAGTGGCATCTTCGTGGCTGAAATGTGAGTGTGTGTAGAGTGGAGTGCTTACATGTGGCTGCAGCTTGTCAGGCTCTTGAATGCCAATCTCAACCCCAGCGAATCACACACCAGCGTGGGATAGGAGGGACCGGGGTGGGGGGTGGGGGGGGGGGGGGGGGGTTGTGGTGAGAGAACCTCGGTCAGATTAGTGACGTGGACCGTGAGGGAGCTAGGGGGACCGGTGAAGAGATTGAAGGTTTTTACACATTTGAAAAGCTTGAAGGTAATGCTGCAGGAAACTCATCTGAGGGCGAAGGGTCAGGTGAGGCTTAGAAAGGGTTGGGTGAGTCAGGTATTCCACTCGGAGTTCGCTAGCAGATCTCGGGGGGTAGCAGTATTGGTGGGTAAGTGGGTAAGGTTTCAGATGAAGAAGGTGGTGGTGGATCAGGAGCAGGTACATGATAGTGACGGGGGTACCAGTGGGGAGGTTGGTGGCACTGACGAGAATAGATAGATCCAACTGGGATGATGCAGGGATTGTGAAGAGGGTGCTGGTTGCCGGGGTGGAGAATGGACGTGGGGTTGTTAGTGGGCCTGAGCTTTTGTGATAAGATCAGGAAGGTGATTGAGTAATATGTAGGGTTCAATTGCACAGGGGAGGTTTCGCAGTCAGTGGTTTGGAAGGCTGTGAAGGTAGCAGTGAGGGGGAGGTGAGCTCATTCAAGGTTAAGGTGGAGATTTTGGAGGTGGATGGGTGGGATGCGGGTGATCCGAAACCCGGGTCTCCTGGCCAAGAGAAAGGAGTTGAAGGCAAGGCCCGGCCAATTGTCCACGGGGAAAGTGGCCCACCAGTTGAGAAGGGTGAAGGGGGCTATAGAACCTTGAGGCTGTGGAAGGGTATAATGGGGGTGGGGGGACGGGGGTGGGGGTGGTGGCAGGGGGGGGTGGACGGGGGTGGGGGGTGGTGGGGGGGTGGGGGGCGTGGAGCACAGTGTCTCCCTATAGCCGATGATCTGCTGCTGTACATTTCGGAACTGAGCACGTCGGTGGGGAGTACAATGGAGCTGCTTCAGAGATTTGGGCGTTCTCAGGGTATAAATTGAATTTCGGAAAGAGCGAGTATTTTACAGTGTCGCCTCTGGGAGTAGAAGCAGGGGTGGGGGCAGTGGCGTGCAGAGGGGGGGGCCGACGGTGCATTGGCCCCGGGCATCCATTGGATGGGGGCATCCAATCAGAGAAGGAAAAAAAAAAAAAAAAATTTTTTTTAAAAAAAAAAAAATTTTTTTTTTTTTTAAATTTAGATTACCCAATTATTTTTTCCAATTAAGGGGCAATTTAGCGTGGCCAATCCACCTACTCTGCACATTTTTGGGTTGTGGGGGCAAAACCCACGCAGACACGGGGAGAACGTGCAAACTCCACACGGACAGTGACCCAGAGCCGGGATCGAACCTGGGACCTCAGCGCCGTGAGGCGGTTGTGCTAACCACTAGGCCACCATGCTGCCCTTAGTGTGAAATAATTTGATACGAAGGAACAAAGAAATGAAATATGGTGTATCCGTCTGCAACTGACCGATTGTTTACCATTTTCTTCCCATTTTCTCATGCGTCTTACGGTTTTTGAGATAGAAAATGAAATGTTACGAGTATTTCGTGTACAACCGAGTGGAGCACAGAACAGGAAAAAAAAGAGGGCCAGAGTCGAAGAAGAGTCCCATCAAAGAGGGGCATTAGATGCATGGATAAAAAGAAGTAAAGAAGAAGTAGGAGAACCTGGAGAAGTAAAAGATGATGTGGGTGCAGAGAAGGATTTTTCTGATACGGATTCAGCTCGATCAGAATATAATACTCTCTCTCCTCAGTCTCGTTGTCAGGATGATGATCCATGTGAAGAAAATAAAGAAGATATTTGCATATTTTTGCAAAGAAGCGATTTTGGCTGTTTGAAGAAACCGATTCCAGATCATTTGAAGATGACAATATTACAACATGGCCCTGAAAGATATCAGAATAAAAGTGGTCCATTTGCTGAGAAGGATGGGAGATCATTTTCCAAACAGTGGTTTGATAAAGTTTCCACAAACAGAGAAATTGTGGAGAGAAAATGGTTGTTATACTCTCCATATCGGAAAGCATGCTACTGTTTTGTTTGCTTTTTGTTTTCAAAGGAGCATTTGTTGTCTGTGTCAAACTTTGGAAAGGAAGACGGTTTCTCCACTTGGAGAAAATTAAATCCAACAATACCTGACCATGAGAAAAGCCCTTCTCATAGAGCTCACATGAGAGAATATCTGAACCTTGTAGTTCGACTCCATCTATCGACTACGATAGATGCTGAACTTCAACAGCAAATGTCGGCTGAAAAGAAAAGATGGAAAGCTATAACTGAACGGATTGTCGAGGTTATATCCTTTCTGGCAAAACAGAATCTGGCCTATCGTGGACATCGAGGAGAAGGAATATCTGGGTTATCAGAGCCAGGGGAGACAGTCAGTGAAAATACAGGAAACTTTCTAGCAACAATCAGACTTTTGGCCAAATATGATGACATCTTAGCAAAACACTTGCAGAGAGGGAAAGAGAAACCAAAAAGTGTCACCTACTTGTCCAACAGAATTCAAAACGAAATAATCAATCTTCTTGGTGAAACTGTCAAGAAAAATATAATTTCCGAAATTAAGGACGCAAAATATTTTAGCATAATGCTGGATTCAACTCCAAATATTGCCCATGAAGATCAGGTTTCTGAAATTCTGCGTTACGTTCATATTGATGAAAACAGAAAAGTAGAAATAAAGGAGACATTTCTGGGATTTTTTCAAGTCAACAAGAAAGATGCAGTCAGCCTGGTAAATAAAATTCAGGAAAAATTGGAAGAAGACAACATTTCCATGAATGACTGCCGTGGTCAAGCATATGATAACGCAGCAGTTATGGCTGGAGTGAGAGGAGGTGTTCAACGAAAAATTCTTGAAGTTAACCCAAAAGCTGTGTTTGTGAACTGCGAGAACCACAGCCTCAATTTGTCCTGTGTCCATGCAAGTGAGGTGCAACCTGTTGTTACATTTTTTGGCATTCTAGAAAAACTCTACTTTTTTTTCTTCATCTACTTCTCGTTGGGAAGTGTTAAAATCATTTGTCACTCGGACTGTGAAAAGACAGTGTGACACAAGATGGAGTTCCAGCCATGATGATGTGCAAGTAATCCACGAAGAGTGTGACAACGTTATTGCAAGCCTTCAACACCTGCTGGAAGGAGAATTTTCAAGGGAAACTAAATCTGATGCAGGATCGCTACTGAACTCTATTCAACAGTTCCCGTTTATAGCTTTATTAAATTTTTGGTACTCAGTTTTATCATCAGTGGATAAAGTCTCAAAACGTTTGCAGGATCCGAAAATGGGGTTCCATGAAGCTTCTTGTGATCTGAGAGGACTTATTCATATCTTGAATTTGAAGAATGACGAAATTATCCACAATGCAATAGATTTAGCCAATGAATATTGTCAAAATTGGGGAATACCAATTGCACGAACAAGGAGAAGAAGAATAATGCCTGGAGAGTCAGCAAGAGATAGTGGACTGACGGCACAAGAAGAAATGAATAGAGTAATGGTAGAGATTGTGAACAGATTAAAAACTGAAATTGAAGACCGCAGTGTCCGTCTTCAAAGACTCAGTGACCGATTTTCTTTTCTTCTGAACTTGAATTCAGGAGTGATTGAAGATGAACAAGAAAGAGAGAAATTAAAAAAGGAATGTTCCGACTTTGCAAATTATTATGACAATGATGTGGTTGCAATTCAGTTATATGACAAAATTATTGATTTTGTGATGCTCCTTCGAGCTGGAGGGAATAGAGTTCCCCCTGATCCTAAAGATGCTCTGGAGTCTTTACTGCAGTATGGGAGGGATGTCTTTCCGACGCTGTGTGCTTCATACAGATTACTGCTTACAATCGCATTTTCAGTCGCAAGCTGTGAAAGGTCATTTTCAAAACTGAAATTAATAAAAACATATCTGAGGTCTTCTATGTCACAGGAGCGACTGACCAACCTGGCTTTAATAAGCATTGAAAAAGAATTTCTCACAGCTGATGTAAAAAGTGAAGTAGTTCAGGTGTTTTGTGACAGGAGGTATCATTTGGGGAAAAGAACTTAATAAATTTGATTGATTTATATTAAAATCGAATAAAGCGTTTATTTCATGTTTCATCTGTGTTTATATATTCAAAATGTTTTCCTTTCTCATAATATTTCTCAGTATATTAGGCCTTATACTTGAGTCTTTGGGGCATACAATCAAGATTTGCCCCGGGCATCACCAGACCTCTGCACGCCACTGGGTGGGGGGTGGCTGCCATTCCACTTGGTGGCAACCCACATTAGGTATTTGGGGGTGCAGGTGTCCAGAGATTGGAGAGGGCTCTGCAATTATAATTTCACTAGCTTGGTGAGGAGGATTGTTGGCGGACCCGGTGCAGGCTGTTAAAATGAATGTTTTGATACTGTTTTTGTTTTTATTTCAATGTCTGCCAATCTTCTTCAGGCGGGGTGGACAGGTTGATCTCCTAGTTTATTTGGGGAGGGCAGGTGGCCAGGATTAGGAGGCTGGTTTTGTAGAGGGGACAACAGGCAGGTCGGGGGAGGGGAGGGGGGGGGGGGGGGCGTGGGGGGGAGGTTAGGCCTCCCAAACTTGCTGTACCATTATTGGGTGGCGAATGCGGAAAAGGTGCAGGGCTGCAGCAAGGACAGTTGTTCTGTGGGTAAAAATGCGGGCTCATGTAGGGGGTCAGGGTTGCGGGCGCTGGCAGTGGCGCCGCTCCCGATGGCCCCAGGAAAGTTCTCAATTAGTCTGGTTGTGGTGGCCTCATTAAAGATTTGGAGGCAGCTTAGGCAGCAGTTTGAGCTGGGGGCCGGCTCAGGGGGGATGCCGATCAGGAGGAATCAAGGGTTCGAGCTGGGGAGGATGGATGTGAGGTTTTGCAGATGTGACGGGAAGGAGATTAGGGGAATGAAGGATTTGTTCCTTAGAGGGGGCGATTTGCGAGCCTAGAGGAGTTGGGAGAGGAGTTTGGGTTGTCGCAGGGGAAGGATTTAGGTACATGCAGGTTTGGGACTTTGCAAGCTAGGTTTCCCCAACCTTCCCGATTGCATCAGCCTCCTCGTTGCTTGAGGCAGTGCTGTCAGTGGGAGGATTGGAGAGAGGGGTCATTTTGGCGATTTATAGGAGGATCCTGGAGGACGAAAGGGTGACCATTGAGGGAATGAAGGTGAAGTGGGAGGAGGAGCTGGGGTGCTTTGGAAGAGGGACTGTAGTGTGAGGTACTGCGGAGGGTGAATGCCTCAACTTCGTGTGCGGGGTTGGAGCTTATACTGCTGAAGGTAGTGGGTAGGGCGCATTTCTCAAAATCAAGGATAAGCTGGCTGTGCAAGGGGGTGGAGGATGTCTGTGAGCAGTGTGTGAGGGGCCCCACAAACCGTGTTTATATGTCTTGGTCCTACCCAAAGCTGGAAAGTTTTTGGAGGGCGGTGTTCAGTACAATCGCAAGGGTCTTGCATGTGGATATGGAGCCCGGTTTCTTAGAAACCATATTTGGGGTGTCATCCCCTACTAAAAGGCCCAAGTTGCAGGCGGAGGTGGGGACAGATGCCTTAGCCTTCTCCTCGTTGATCGCTTGTACACGGATCTTGTTGGGGTGGAGGTCAGCTTCTCTACACTGTGCCTCCTCGTGGCGGGGGATCTGCTGGAGTTTTTGACCCTGGGGAAAGTGAAGTTTGAGCTGAGGGGGCGAGGGAGGAGTTCTACAATTGTTGCGGTTTCATCATGCACTTTCAGGACTTGGTTACCGTTGATTGTTGAGGGGAGGGGTTTAGGTGGGGTTGGGGGGGGGGGGGGCGTTCTGTGTTTGGTGGGGATTGTTTTTGTATTGCTGGGGTTGTGTTTTTTTTGTATGGTGAAAATGGTGAAAATCTGTCGAATAAATACTTTTTAAAATAAAACATAATGGGCCCAATTTAATTAGTAGTGTACAAACAATTATCAAATAGTGATCACAATATGATTGAATCCAGTGTAGCGTTTGAAAGTGAAAAGCACATTTCACATACTAGAAATTTAGAGTTGGGTAAGGATGACTTTAATGCGATGAGGCAGAGACTGTCCGTGGTAAAACAGGAAGATCTGTTAATGAGTCAAACGACTGAAGATCTGCGGAGAATATTTAAAGAAACACTTAATGAGATACGGAGCAAGTATATACCCCTGAGAGGAAAAGGCTCCACTTCACAAACAAAAACAGCCATGGACAACTAAAGAGGTTAGGGGCAGCATAAAACTAAAAGAAAGGGCGTACACAAATACAAAACACAGCACAGATCCAGACGAATGGGACAGGTACAAGAACCAGCAAAGGGTCACAAAGCAGCATATAAGAGCTACTAACAGGGACTGTGGAAGGAAACTTGGAAGGGACATCAAAAACAATAACAAGTTTTATAGTTATAAAAAGGGAAAGTGAAAGGTGAAGGGAAAGGTGAAGAGCAATGTAGGCCCACTGAAAGCTGAAAATAGAGAAGCTTTGTCATTGATAATGGGGAAATGGCAGACATGTTAAACAATTAACAGTGTTTACAGTTGAAAAGGAGGGTAACTTGCCAGAAGTCCCTTCATGTGGAGCGTGAGGGAGTTGGGAGGCCTAGTCAGGGGGTCAAGGGTGCTTGCCCATCTTAAAAGTTTGAAGGCCGATGTAGCAATACTGCAGGAGACTCACCTGAGGGTGAAGGATCAAGCGAGACTTAAAAAGGGCTGGGTTAGTCAGGTGTTTCACTCTGGATTTGACGGAAGGGCTCGAGGGGTAGCAGTAATGGGCAGCAAAGGGGTAAGGTTGAGTGGCAGACGACCGAGTGGGGATGGTGGATAATTACTCAAATTGACAGGGGGTAATGAATGGTGTACCACACGGATCTGTGTCGGGGCCTCAGTTATTCATGGCATTAATGACTTGGATGATGGCATAGGAAGTCATATATCCAAACTTGCGGATGAGACAAATTAGGTGGCATTGTAGACAACCGAGATGATAGCATAAAATTACAAGGAGATAATGACAGACTTGGTGAATGGGCAAAATTGTGGCAGATTGAATTTAATGTCAGCAAATCATGATATCCTTTTCGGATCAAAAAAGGATAGAGCAGAATAGTTTTGAAATGGAAAGAGGTTAGGTGCAGTGGACGTCCAAAAAGACTTGAGCATTCATGTGCATGGGTCCTTAAAGTGTTAGGAACAAGTGCAGAAAATTATCAGAAAGACTAATGGATTGCGAACCATTGTATCTATTGGAATTTAAAGACACAGATGTTATACTGCTGCCGTACAAACCCAGGTTAGACCCCACTTGGAGTACTGTGAACAATTCTGGGCACCACACCTTAGGAAGGATATTTTTGCCTTGGAAAGAATGCAATGTAGTTTTATAAAAATTATACTTGGACTGCAGGGGTTAAGTTTTTTAAAATAAATTTAAAGTACCCAATTATTTTTTTCCAATTAAAGGGCAATTTGTGTGGCCAATCCACTTAACCTGCACATCTTTGAGTTGTGGGGTTCAAACGCACGCAGACACGGGGAGATCATGCAACCTCCACACGGACAATGACCCAGGTCCGGGATTCGAACCCGGGTCCTCAGCGCGTAGTCCCAGTGCTAACCACTGCGCCACCATGCTGCCCGACAGGGGTTAAATTACGAGCAGAGATTACGCAAATTAAACCTGTTTTCGCTACAATTTAGGAGACTAAGGGGTGATCTGATTGAAGTATTCAAGATATTAACAGGGAAAGACAGGGCAGATAAAGATAAACTATTTCCACTGATTGGAGGTACCAAAACTAGGGGGCATAGTCTAAAAATTAGGGCTAGAGCATTCAGGAGGTAGAGATTTGGAACTCTCTCCCACAAACAGCAGTTGAAGTTCGAATAGTTGTGATGAGCCATCAATTGCACGTGAGACGAGTTGCTGTACAAAAGTTAGGCTTTAATAAGCTAGAACTTAGCCCTGCGGTCGACCACAATAAAATGGACGACTGCCGGGCGTTCTGACTATTTATACCTCGGTATGGAGGCGTGGTTAACTCAGCCTCTCGACCAATCGGAGAGCCGTCACATGACTGGTCTCAACCAATCGGTCGAGAGGCACATGACCGACCAGGGCCAATGGTAAGCCGGTGTTCTGCACCAATGGCAGACAGCTATGCAAATCATACCACCCCAAGTTGTGAATTTAAATCTGAGGTAGATAGATTTTTGTTAAACAAATGTAATAAGGGAAATGGACCAAAGGCTACTTAACCGACAACACAAACTTGGGCCCTATCCCAAACCGTTCCAACATCACAAACAAGAAACTCCACTCCAATCTATCGAAGGCCTTCTCCGCATCCCAACGGGGAGACCACCATATTCAAGAGACACGGTACTTTCGAAGACAACTGCCTACATTTTACAAACCCTGTCTGGTCCTCACCAAGCACCTGTGGAAGACACTTCTCCAACCTGAGCGTCAGCACCTTAGCTAGAACCTTGGCATCCACATTTTGTAGAGATATCGGCTGATACGACCCGCACTCGACCGGGTCCTTATCTTTCTTCAATAGAAGTGAAATGGGCACCTGCCTCAGCATCTCCAGAATGCCCCCCTTGCCACCCCATCGCCAAACCTCCCCACCAACAGTGGTACCAGCTAGTCCACAAACTTCTCATAAATTTCCACTGGGAACCCTTCTGGACCTGATGCCTTGCATGTCTGCATTTCCCCTACAGTCATCCGAACCTCCTCAAACCCCAATGGTTCCTCCAGCCCCGCCCTATCCTCATCTTCCTCCTCCACCATTGGGCACACCTATACCTCAAAAAGCCCCACCATCTTTGACTAGAAAATTGGGGCAGCACGGTAGCATGGTGGTTAGCATAAATGCTTCACAGCTCCAGGGTCCCAGGTTCGGTTCCCGGCTGGGTCACTGTCTGTGCGGAGTCTGCACATCCTCCCCGTGTTTGCGTGGGTTTCCTCCGGGTGCTCCGGTTTCCTCCCACAGTCCAAAGATGTGCGGGTTAGGTGGATTGGCGATGCTAAATTGCCCATAGTGTCCTAAAAAGTAAGGTTAAGGGGGGGTTGTTGGGTTACGGGTATAGGGTGGATACGTGGGTTTGAGTAGGGTGATCATTGCTCGGCACAACATCGAGGGCCGAAGGGCCTGTTCTGTGCTGTACTGTTCTATGTTCTATGTTCTATGACTCACCCCCCGGTGGTTCCAACCTGTACAACTTTTTAAAAAAACTCCTCAAAACTGGGGTAGCACGGTAGCACAGTGGTTAGCACTGTTGCTTCACAGCTCCAGCGTCCCAGGTCCGATTCCCAGCTTGGGTCAATGTCTGTGCAGATTCTGCACGTTCTCCTTGCGTGAGTTTCCTCTGGATGCTCCGGGTGCTCCACAGTCCAAAGATGTGGATTGGCTATGCTAAATTGCCCTTAGTGTCCAAAAAAGGTGAGGTGGGGTTATGGGAATAGGGTGGAGGTGTGGGGATAGGATGGGGGGTGTGGGCTTAGATAGGGTTCTCTTTCCAAGGGTTGGTGCAGACTCAATGGGCCGAAAGGCCTCCTTCTGCACTTAAATTCTATGACTCTATGAAATGCCTCATTCACCTCATTCGGTGCAGACAACAGCCCCCCCACTCGCCTCCTATACCTGAACAATCTCCTGAGAGGCCACCTGTCGTCTAAGCTGGCCAGCGAACATGCAGGTGGCCTTCTCCCCATATTCATACTTTCCTCCTTTTGCCCGCCTGAACTGGCCCACCGCAATGAGGTTGGGGGGGTGGGGGGGCGGGGGGGCAATCACTAATAGTTGCAGCTGTACAAATAGAGCTGGCCAGTGTGATACCAGCTAAAGCAGGAAGTAGTGGTAAACTACTACTGTTGCTGTGTACATATTGTTGTAAATAAAGTTGCTTTCTGTTTGACTCTGCAAACCCGTGCTGGATTCTTCGTGGTGCTCACAAGGTTGGTGACAAGGGTTAGAGTTGGATAGCTGTCAATGCTGCAAAACCGGCCCACTGTCCCCCTTTCCAATACCACATCCACCAGGTGTGGGGTATGGTGACCAATGATGATTTCCGTGTATTCTGCCCTCCTCACCCCCTACCAGCAAGAAACTCCCCATGATAGAAAAAAAAGACCATAAGGCACAGGAGCAGAATTAGGCCATTCAACCCATCGAGTCAGCTCCACCATTTAATCATCGCTGATATTTTTCTCATCCCCATTCTCCTGCCTTCTCCCCACAACCCCTGATCCTTGTATTAATCGACTGCCTATCTATCTCTGTCTTAAAGACTCTCTGAGATTTGGTCTCCACAGCTTTTGCAACAAAGAGCTCCACAGATTCACCACCCTCTGGCTGAAGAAATTCCTCCTCATCTCAGTTTTAAAGGATTGTCCCTTTCATGTGAGATTATTACTTCTGGTTCAAATGTTTCCTACTGGTGGAAACATCCTCTCCAGGTCAACTCTATCTAGGCCTTGCAGTATCCTGTAAGTTTCAATAAGATCCCCCCTCGTCCTTCTAAACTCTTAAAGAGTACAGACCCAGAGTCCTCAACCGTTCGTCATACAACGAGGTCTTTATTCCAGGGAACATTCTTGTGAACCTCCTCTGGGCCCTTTCCAAGGCCAACACATTATTCCCTAGATACTGGGCCCAAAACTGCTCACAATACTGCAAATAAGGTCTGACCAGAGCCTAATACTGCATCAGAAGTACATCCCTGCTCTCGTATTCTAGCCCTCGCAGCATAATTCAAGAGTATAATTATGTACCAGAGAAAAGAAAGAATATCCTCTGGTTTAGAAACTTCCACGGGTCTACTACCCCTCATCTCCTTCATGAATACCGTTAACACCTTCACCTGAAGGGGTCAATGACCTTAGCTTAGAATTATCCACTTTTGAGTTCAAGACCGTATCCAGTTAGGGGCATACGTGCTAACCAACACCACTGACCTTTCCTCCAATGTACCCATAACTAACACATATCTGCCCCCCGGTATACCACCACCTTATCCATCTGAAACCGCACTCTCTTGCTGATAACAATGAACTAACCTATTACCCCCTTTAACTGTCCCACCCTCTACCCATACATATAAAAGAGAAACACAGAAGGGGCGGAAGGGTAAAACAATAAGGTTGAAGGTTAAAAGATAAGGGGCGCGATTCTCCCAGACAGGGAGAAATCGTAAGGCTGGCGTCAAATCCGGGCGGGTTTGACGCCAGCCTCCCCCTCCCCGACCGGGAACCGATTCTGGTCCCCGGTCGGGGCTAGTATGCCGCGGCCGTGAACTCTGGCATCGCGGGCTTAATGAATTTCGTTAAGCCCGCTTGCCAGAGTTTGCGCCGGCTGACGCGTCACATGACGTCAGCCGCGCATGCGCAGATTGGAAGACTCCAACCCGCGCATGCGCGGATGGCGTCATCGCGCATTTGCGCGAAACCCGCGCATGCGCGGGCCGGAATGCCCCTCAGCCGCCCCGCGAAGTGATACAGCGGGGCGGCGGAAGGACAAAGACTGCGCGGGAATCAGACCCGCTGCCCGTGATCGGTGCCCACCGATCGCGGGCCCATGGCACCCTTGGCACGGCCGTGGTATTGCCGTGCCAATCGGTGCCATGGTTTTCAAAATCGGGACTTTACGGCCGTTTTTACGAACGGCCAGACCAGGTGCGTTTGCCGTTCATAAAAACAGCCGTAAAGGGCTTGGACTTCGGCCCATCGGCCAGCTGAGAATCGCTGCTGGCCGTAAAAAAACGGCGGCAGCGATTCGTGTCGGGAGTCGGGCGTGGGGGGGGGGGGGAGAATAGCGGGAGGGCGTCAGACTAGCGTGGCCGTAAAAATTTACGAACCCCGCTATTCTCCGCACCGTCGTGAGTGCGGAGAATTGCGCCCAAGAGTCTTTGCTTCAAATGGTGGTTCCTTAGCAAGCTTTCCACACAGTACACGAGTTGATCAAAGTCTCTAGTTTACTGCTGGTAATGGTCTTTCTTGTTGAGTCATTCATTCAATTAGCACTTGCAGGCATCAGACTTTCTGGAGAGATGCTTAATTTCTTATCAAACTGAGCCTTCAGCTCAAGGTTCACATTCAGGCCGATATCTTTCTGTATCAAAATCAAATTCCACATCAAACCTTGCTTACAGATCATGGTTTGACTTCAATTTCAAGAGAATGACACCCAGTTTTACTGGAGAGAGAGCCAGCTCTCATAGAGGCCTTATGGAGAGGATTAGTTAGATCTTTTGGTAGAGAGTTAGCAACAGTTTTCAGGAGAGGATTTGACTGGAACTCCTACCTCCCTGTTGTCAAAATGAAACTGAAAGCTCCTTAGGTCTCTGAACCATTTCAGTGGGATAAAGTCCAATCACCACCCATTACCAATCAGAGCGCAGCCCTTTAGATCAATTCATTCGCCACCAGCCAAATCCATCAAGCCGAGTCATCACTGATGAAAATGAAATGAAAAATGAAAATCGCTTATTGTCACGAGTAGGCTTCAATGAAGTTACTGTGAAAAGCCCCGAGTCGCCACATTCCGGCGCCTGTTCGGGGAGGCTAGTACAGGAGGCAGTCTAAAATAGCACAGCTTCCTGAATCCTTCTGCTTGCATTAAAGACACAGGCTGTCTTGAAAACATATGCCCACAAATTATCCATGGATCAAAAATGTTGCAGCAAAAATAAAAGAAAGGGGAATTAATGGAATATACAGGGACAACTAGGAAGGATTTGGATTTGTTTATTGTCACGTGTACCGAGGTACAGTGAAAAGTATTTTTCAGCCTACAATCCAGACAGATAGAACAACAAACATAGAACATACAGTGCAGAAGGAGGCCATTCAGCCCATCAGGTCTGCACCGACCCACTTAAGCCCTCACTACCACCCTATCCCCGTAACCCAATAACCCCTCCTAACCCTTTTGGACACTAAGGGCAATTTAGCGTGGCCAATCCACTTACCCTGCACATCTTTGGACTGTGTGAGGAAACCGGAGCACCCGGAGGAAACCCACGCAGACACAGGGAGAATGTGCAGACTCCGCACTGACAGTGACCCAGTGGGGAATCGAACCTGGGACCCTGGCGCTGTGAAGCCATAGTGCTATCCACTTGTGCTACCGTGCCACCCATAAATCATTCCATATATGAAAAAACATAGGGTAAACATAAATACACAATTTAAATACATAGACACAGGCATCAGCTGAAGCATACAGGAGTGTAGCACTACTCAGTAGAGCATACATGTGAAGAGATCAGATCAGCTAACAAGTCCATAAGGGGGTCGTTTAGGAGTCTAGTAACAGTGGGGAAGAAGCTGTTTTTGAATCTGTTTGTGCGTGTTCTCAGACTTTTGTAAAACCTGCCCGATGAAAGAAGTTAGAAGAGTGACTAACCCAGGTGGGAAGGGTCTTTGATTATGCTTTCCCCAGGCAGCGGGAAGCGGGAAGAGTTAGTGGATGGGAGGCAGGTTCGCATGATGGACTGGACCTGTGTTCACAACTCTCGATAGTTTCTGACAGTCTTGGGCCAAGTAATTTGCTATACCAGGCTGTGATGCAGTCAGATAGGATGCTTTCTATGGTGCATCTGTAAAAGTTGGTAAGAGTCCATGTGGACATGCCGTATTTCCTTAGTTTCCTGAGGAAGTATAGGTGCTGTTGTGCTTTCTTGGTCTTTGTGTTGACGTGGGTGGACCAGGAAGATTGTTGTTCATGTGCACACCTAGGAATTTGAAGCTGTCAACCATCTCCACCTTGGCACCATTGATGAGACAGGGGTGTGTACAGCATTTCGCTTCCTGAAGTCAATGACCAGCGCTTTAGCTTTGCTAACTTTGAGGGAGATTGTTGTCATTACACCACTCTACTAGGTACACTATCTCCCTCCTGTATTCTGACTCATCGTTGTTCAAGTTCTGACCCACTATGGTCGTGACATCAGCAAACTTGTAGATCGAGTTGGAGTCACACAGTCCTGTGTGTATAGGGACCCATACATACCATCCCACTAAAATAATGAAACTTCAAGGCTTGTGTATTTCATTATGAGGTATGCAAGACATAAATCACAAGCACATATCCATCCCCAGTATACAAGTTCCCACCCCAGTCTCTACATTGGTAACTTGTCAGCCCTAAAACATATTACAAAGCACCCATAATCACATTAGCCTTTCTAGGATTATGTACAATTTTAACATTGAACTGTTGTAATACTAAACTCCAATGGAATAACCTTTCGTTCTGCGTCTTAAGCGTCTACAGATGCAAGTGGATTATGGCCTGGAAAAGTCCGGGATGGCCAGCATCAGTTCGTCCTCCAATATGGCTGTCAGTCTCCCAGCATCTACTTGGTGTTCTGGGCTAACCAACCGTTTGCTTGGTATCACTGGGCCTGACACTAAATTGCACTCCAATTGTACTTAATGCAATGGAACTGGGATACAATCTCCACCTATCCCCTTCACTAATACCGTAGCTTCCATTGACCTCTATGGAGAGAAAACCAAATCCTTCTCCAATATAGGTGTTTGAGTAGCACCTGTGTCCCATGGATAGTTATGGGTTTGTCTACATCAGTGGAGGAATATGGGCTTGCCTTCCCCTTAGACACAAACCCAGCATATCTCTCAACTACCTCATTCCTCACGCCTGCTTCCACAGCAATATTTACCTCAGATCTCCTACGTCCAGCTAAAACTACAGTCTTTTCTGTAGCATTCGCCACTTTTGTTCCCTTTGCAGAATCCTCCTTATGAAATGCCATGAGTCCCACGGGCTTTCCTTGCAACTTCCAACATATTGAACAATTGTGTCCCACCTTCTTACAATGGTAACATTGTACTCTCAGTGCCTTCCTTCCTGGTCTGAGGAGGATATCTTGGAGCATTCCCAGCTATCCATTCCTTCTCTTGGCTAACTGCCTTTCTTTCAATCTCCCACTATTTATCCTTTTCAAAAGTATGGAGTGATGGAACAAAGGTTTAATTTATGGATTAGTTCATAATCGTCACCAATAATTATCGCCTGTCTAGCAGCCTTCACTCTCTGGTCTTCAACATGGGTTTTTACTGTAGGAGGTAGATCATTCTTAAATTGCTCTAAGGGAATGACTTCTCTCAGAGTCTCATAGGTAGTTTCAACTCCCAATGTTCGTACTCCTGTATCAAAATTGTTCTGCTTAACCCTTTCAAATTCTGCATAAGTCTGCATTGGCTGTCTCCTTAAATTCTGAAACTTTTGCTGATAAACCTCAGCTCAATTTCTTTCTGCTGCATCTCCATTTCTTTTTCTTTTTGCTTCAGTTCCATTTCTCTTTGCTTTTGCCGCATTTCCAATTGTTTCATTGATAATTGGATCTTAGCCAATTCTACTGCTTATTGCCATGACTCAGGCTGTATTTGTTGCATTTCTTTCAAATTTAAATGTTGAGCAATCATTTCAACTGTCTCCGCCTGCTTAACTCTAGCTGGCACCTCTATTTCTAATGTAGCTACCAATTTGACTAACGTCTTGGTCTGAAGCTCTTTTAAATAATCCAGAGATAGATCTTCCACCTCAAGAAATCTCTTAGCAGCTTCCAGAGCCATCCTGCTATCACTACAAACCTGGTGTCTCTTTTAATTTACACTGAAACCCAAATTGGCCGTCTACCATTCCAAAGATCTCGGACGAGCCCCACAATTGTATTATGACACCCTGGGCAAGTGCTTTGTCAATTTTAGCCTCACTCATCCTTGAGTCACAACATAAATGAATGAACCAATAAAAATTCCCAAAGTCTTTGCCCCTTAGCTCTGCAATAATTACAATCACCAGGTTTGTAAATTGAAACACAATTACTGTTTATTTATAATTACTGTTTATTTATAACCAGACTAATTATGCCATTTGCAGTAAATGCAACTGGATAACAAGAAGCTAACCTATTAACCCTTTTAACTCTCCCACCCTCTACCCATACACACAAGACAGACAAACACAGGGCGGGGAGGGTAAAAATAATCGGCTTGAAGTTCAAAAGATAAGAGTATTTGCTTCAGAAGCTGGTTCCTTGGCAAGCTTTCCTTACAGCACACTGGTTGATCAAAGTCTCTAGTTTACAGCTGGTAATGGCCATCCTTGCTGAGTTATTCATTCAATACAGAACTTGTCGGCAGCAGGCTTTCTGGAGAGACGCTTTATTTCTTATCACATTCAGGCCTATATCTTTCTGTATCAACACTTTATTTCACATCACACCTTGATTTCAGCTCTTTGTTGACTTCAAGCTTTTGCAAACTCAAGAGAATGACACCCAGTCTTGGTGGAGGGAGAGTCAGCCCTCACAATGGCCTTATGGAGAGAATTAGTTAGATCTCTTGGGAGAGGGTTAGCAACAGTTTTCTGGAGAAGATTTGGCTGCCTCTTAGCAAAACGAAATTGAAAGCTCCTTAGGTCTCTGAACCATTTTAGTGGGATACGATCCAATCACCACCCATTTCCAGGAGGTGCACAGCCCTTTGGGCCAATTTATTGGCCTCCAGCCAAATCCATCAAACTGAGTCATCACTGATGTCAGCCAGTCTAAAACAGCACAATCTTCTGAACCTTCTGTTTGAACCAAAGGCATAGGCTGCCTTAAAGGCACATGCCCACAAAGCATCCATGGATCAAAATGCAATGGCAAAAATAAACAAAAGGGGAAATAAGGGAATAAACAGGAACAAACACAAAGGGCCCTTCCATTGTCAACAAACTGTCAACGCTGTCAATGAATTGGCAATGCTGTCAAGAAGCTGTCATAGACAATAGAACATAGAAAATAGGATATTGATAAGTTGGCATGGAGGGGTTTAGGGCAAAGGGTGGTCTGTCGGGGGCATGAGTTGACATAAGCTGCCACATAGTTGGCATAAGGGCTATAAAGTGCCATAGAAATGTAGGGTGCAGAGGGGCTAGGAGGGGCCAAGGAATGGGTAGAGGTGCATAGGTTGGCATGGGGTTATGAGGGACTATGGGGGTGGATGGAGTGGCATGGGTTGACATAATGGCAATGAGCGCGGTATGAGTGGCATAGGTCTGCATGGATGGGGCATGGTGGTGTGATGGAATGCTGACTGAAGAGATGCTGGAACGCACAGATGTGCCTAATGCAGAACCTGCCTGCACATCCTGCAGCCTGCGCACTTCTTCCGGGGGCTCGACCTCCCGTCCCAACCTGTCCCTGCTCCCAGAGTGAACATCCAACTTTGTTGGCAGCCATTTGTAAAGGCCAGGCTCATGGAGCCTGCAATTCTCCTGTTTGTGCACGTTCAACCTGGGAGTGAAGATCTGGGTCTTAGTCTCTTCGCTTAAGTTGCTGACAGTAATCCTTATGAAACTCCACGAGTTTTACAGAGTGTCAATTTGAAATTGTTCCATTTATATCTGCTGTCTGCTTCCTGCCAGTTAACTAATCTTCCATCCATGCTAAGATATTCCCCCAAATTTATGAGTCCTTATCTTGCATATTAACCTTTGCATCGGATGTTTCAAATGCCTGCTGAAAGTCCACGTAGACGATATCGACTGGCTCCTCTTTATTCGCCCTATTAATTAAATCCTCAAAAAATTTAAATTCATTTAAAAAAAAAACAATTTATTTTCTTTGAACAATATTAAGTCTGACTGATCATACTTTGATTTTCTAAGTACACTCTAACGACTCGATACTCTGGAAAAATTGGCAAGTGCTGTAGCGAGCGGTAATTGCCGCAGTTTCCCGGCGCTTGGCCTGGCGAGACCGACAACACTATTCAACGTTAATTGGTTCGCTTACCGAGGCTCCCGGGCTTCCCTTCCTGAATGACGGCTCGCCTGCTGATTCGCTGGGACCGCGCTCGCCAGTCCCCCGCTAACAATGTCGAGCAGCACTGAGGCCGCACTTGCTCAGCCAACCCCAGCCAGCTCGCAATAATGGCGCCGAGGAGACGGGCCCCTAGATTCCGGGATGCCCACCTGAGGAAGCTCCTGGATGGGGTGGAGGCCAGGAGGGATGTCCTGTTCCCTCGAGGGTCCCGGAGGGTGAGCCATAAGGCAGCCAGTGGTGCCTGGGACGAGGTGACGGCAGCAGTGGAGAGCCTGGTGCATGACGCGGCACCATGAGCGAAGGTGTCCAAGTCGTCGCGCAGCCGGCGACAGCCATGGCTGAGGGTCTCGGCAGTATGTCTGCCTCACTGGGGGATGTCATCCAGTACCCAGGCCGACCTTGATGAGATTCTGCGGGTCATGTCCCGCTCTCAGATGGGAATGGCCGAGGCACTGCAGAGCTTGTCCCAGTCACAGGTGGGCATGTCTGAGGTAGCGCAGAGCATGGCTCGGTCACTGGTGGATGTGTCGCAGTCACCGAGGAACATCGCCGAGAGCGTCGACACAATGGTGCGGACTATGGGGAACCACCAGGACTGGCAGAGCCAGATGATGCAGGGGCAGCCGGGGTCCGAACCAGCTGCCCCTCCTTGCCAAGGTGAATCCCAGGCCCTATGGACATGGACCAGGAGGCGGGGGCGCTGAGTGCCAACACAGACCGATCACATGGGACGGACGGTGGCCAACAGCACCCCTGATTTCCAGCCCTCTGATGAGGCCGTGTCTCGGGTTCAGTACGTGGCACAGGGTGGCACGGCTGTGGATGTGACGCCGACAAGTGAGCCAGGGCTCTCCGGCCCCAGAGTCCCCAGAGGACACCCGCCAGGGGCATCGAAGGCCACAGGACGAGGTAAGCAACTGGCTGCTTCCACCTCAGATGTGCATCCTGGGGAAACACCATGATGTAAGGTAGAGCTAGCAGGGTCAGGCACGTTGAGCATCACTGAGGGCACTGGACTTGGGGGGAGGGGTTAAGTAGGGGGTGGGGAGGGGTTGGGGGGTCGGGGGAGTTGGAGGGGGGGGCGACACTCTACGAAATGGGATATTGTGCACCCTCCAGCTGTGTCCACCCCTGGGTGTTCGGATGTTCACTGCTGTGTCCGTGGTGTTGCCTCCCACACAGTGTCCAGGCATCAAGGTGTGATCGGGATGCTAGGCAATGACTCCCATCCACATGCTACGTGGCCCACCTACCCACAGGAACCCACTTGGCATGTGTCAAGTGCTCACTTAACAATGATTGCTAATTCCCTATGAGTGATTGCCTTCAGCCACGCAGCCAGAGGCCTCTGCAGTCGGAGGGGGTTATGGGTGATCGTTGGGCAGATGGGCAGGAACAGGGGTTGCCCCCGGAATGAGGTTGGGATCCCAGGGTTGGCACGGTGGTGCCGCGAGCGATTTCACCCCCCCACAATTGCCCTCCCCAACACTCACCCCCCCCCCCCCCCCCCCCATGGTGTCCCAGCCCTGCGGCGGATCCCCCACCCCGGGCGGCAAGGTCAGTGCCCCTGGTCTCTGCCTGAGAGCAGAGATGGCTACTCACCTCCTCGCTCCCTACAGAAGCCCTTCCATCAGGTTCATGTTTTTTTAAAAGGAGTACTACTCGGCACCAGAATGAGCACTTGCTGGGGAGGCCGCTGAATGGCAGGAGGCTGTTGGATGACAGTTGGCTCTCGTTGATTGTATGGAAATGGGGCTTACGTGGTGATAATTGGTTTGTCACCACGCTATGGCGAGATTCCGAATTCTCCTACAGGAGCAGGCTGGTTGCACCGCAAACTGTTTGGTGCCTGGCGCGGCTCCCGTTTTTGGCCTCTCCCGCTATTCACCGACATCGTTATGCTTGAGCGCGTGTGTAACGAGATCGGAAGGTCACGCTCTAAGACATCCTTTGTAACAGATTCCGGCATTTACCACACAACTGATATGAAACTAACTGGCCTGTCATTCTCTGTTTCCTCCTACCTTCAATCCTGGTGTCATATTTGCTGATTTCCAATCTGCTGGAACCACTTTAGAGTCTCAGGAATTTTGGGAAGTCATAATAGTGTACCCATTGTCTTTGCAGTTACCTCTTTCAGAATCCTAAGATGTTGTGTCCTGGGGATTTGTTGGTTTTTAGTCCCTTACGTTCTTTTTCTCGACTAATATTAATTACTTCAAGCTTACTACTCTTATTAGTGCCTTGGTTACCCTTTCTTTCTGGTATATAATCTGTGTCTTCTATTACAAAGACAGACGTTGTTCAACATCTCCGGACTTTCCTCATTCCCGATGATAATTTCCCCTGCTTCCACCTCTATGTGGCCAATGTTTATTTTAGCCACCCTTTCTTTTTTTAAGTTTATAAAATATTCTGCAATTTATTTTTATATTCCTGCTTACTTTACTCCATTTTCCATTATTTCTAACCAAATGTTTGGTTGCCTTCTGCTGAATTATAAAACTTTCTAAATCCTCAATCTTAGCACAGCATTGTAAGAACCCTTCTTTTGATCTGATAATATCATTCACATCTCTAGTAAGCCACGGATGGGTCTTTTTCGGTGAGTTTGTGTTTTTTCATGGGACACATGACTGGGAACCGACATTGGGTAGCTGTATATTTTTACTTTTACATTGGCATTGTGTACATAAAGCTGCAAACTCAGCACAGATTATACCAATAAACAATGCAGAGAATACATTTGGCGCTAATTTATGTCACTTATTACATAGGGGCAGCATGGTAGCATGGTGGTTAGCGTCAATGCTTCACAGCTCCACGGTCCCAGGTTCGATTCCTGGCTGGGTCACTGTCTGTGCGGAGTCTGCACGTCCTCCCTGTGTGTACGTGGGTTTCCTCCGGGTGCTTCGGTTTCCTCCCACAGTCCAAAGATGTGCGGGTTAGGTGGATTGGCCATGCTAAATTGCCCGTAGTGTCCTAATATAAGTAAGGTTAAGGGGGGGGGGTTGTTGGGTTATGGGTATAGGGTGGATACGTGGGTTTGAGTAGGGTGATCATGGCTCGGCACAACATCGAGGGCCGGAGGGCCTGTGCTGTGCTGTACTGTTCTATGTTCTATTATTACACTGTTAATAGTTTTTCATCTAAACTTTAACCCATGATGCAGGCATTTCTATATACTGATATTAAATTAAGGGGAGGTGGTGGCATAGCATTATTGGCACTGGACTAGTAATCCAGAGGGGTAATACTCTGGGCAGCCGGGTTTGATACCCACCATGGCAGTTGGTGAATTTGAATTAGATGACCGTGAAACCACTGTTGTAAAAACCTTCTGGGAAGGAAATCTGCCGTCCTTCCCAGGTCCAACCTACACGTGACTCCAGACCTACAGCAATGTGGTTGACTCTTAACTGCCCCTCTGAAAATCGTCTACCGAGCAAGCCAATCAGTTCATCGGCAATGCATGCTGGCCCAGCCAGCGAAGCTCACGTTCCACCAAAGGATAATGAAAAATGGTTGTCTTTTTTTTCTTTTCTTGGAAGCATTTACAAAAAAAATTTGGGGGGCATATTCTCAAGACTTGGGGACAGAGTTTTTTTGGGGGTGGGAGGGGTGGGTGGGGGGCGGGAATGGGGGTTTGGTGCTTAAACTCTGCTGATTCTGGGCAGCACGGTGGCGCAGTGGGTTAGACCTGTGCCTCACGGCGCCGAGGTCGCAAGTTCGATCCCGGCTCTGGGTCACTGTCCGTGTGGAGTTTGCACAGTCTCCCCGTGTTTGCGTGGGTTTCGCTCCCACAACCCAAAAAGATGTGCAGGGTAGGTGGTTTGGCCACACTAAATTGCCCCTTAATTGGAAAAAATGAATTGGGTACTCTAAATATGTTTTTTAAAAACTCTACTGATTCTGTAATTCACAATATTTGCACTTTTCACCATTTTGGCACGGTGGTAAATTCATGGTTGTAGATTTAGCCACCACAATATTCCAAACCAAACAAAGTTAACTGGTAGACCTTGGCAGACGAGTTTTGCATTTGGTAAACTGGGTATCCAAGGAAAGTTGTGGGTATTTAACCCTTGGAGCTCTCCAGAGGAATGTAATTGTTTGGATGCTGCTGGGTTGTGGTTCTGGTTACTGCGTGCTTTTTCTCAGCAGAGTCTTTTCCTCTGTCAACATCTACAAAATGCATCAAAATTGACGTAGATAATTCCATGATGTCAGTATGTTAATCCAAGACTGGGTTTTGATTGACCGAAAAAGCTGCTAATCCTAGATTTCAGTCAAAGAAAACTCAAGTTTTTTTTAAAGCCTGTTCTCATCTTCAAAATATATGAAGGGAGCCAGGAAAAGGAAATGAAATGAGCTCAGAGTTATTTTTAAGGAGGAAACTGGTCAGAAAAGATAGCAGATAATTGATGAGGTAACGAAAAGCAAAAATTAAAAATAATTTTTAAAAGTGTGTTAGGAAGAATTGGGGAAATAAAGATGGGCAGAATTAACACTTTGAAAAATAAGCATTTCTTGTTTAATTTATATCATGTCTTTTCAGATATTGAATTACATTCTATTTACTGTGTAGTAACTGCAGAGTCTTCAGTTGTGAACCAAAAAGCTTTAAAAACTATCCAGCCCAGAGGGATTTCCATTTTGTCAGCTGTTGGCCCTCTAAGAAAATTCATTAAAAAAAATAATGGGTGGGAGTCTTCGCTTGTCGATGCCGAAATCGCGAAGCGCGATTAGGCAGAGAATAGCTTCCGATTCCGAAGTCGAGATAGGCGCTGGTTTGACGTCAAATCGGGATGCTCCGGCCCCCCAAAAATGGCGTAAATGCGTCACTCCCCGCACGGGGTTAAAGTACAGTAGGCATATAATTCGAGGGCCTGACACCCTATGCTCCAGGTCCTCCGTGATTCACCGCCTCCGATGGGCCAATTTCCCGACAGCAGGGTTCACTTGTGGTTTTAAAAATCGTGAACTTGGCGTCCTGGCTCCTGAGCGAGAGAGAGGAGGTAGGAAATGGCGTGGAGTGACTGCGGGCTGCCGGCTCGGTCACCGACCGTGCTGGCTACGGCGGAGGGAGCCCCAGCCAGGGCCGGGGGAGGAGAAGGGGAGTGGGGGGAAGGAGGGTAAGGGTGAAGGGAGTGAGGGAGGGGGGAGGAAGGGGAGGGGGATGTGGGCTGAGGGGGTGTGCGGGTTGGGGGGGTGCGAGTTGGGGGGTGAGGGATGATGGGGTGAGGCATAAGGGGGAGTGAGGAGAGAGAGGGGGGTGAGGGATGAGTGTAGCCAGGGGGTGAGGTGGATGAAGGGTGAGGGGGGTGAGGGGTGGTGGAGGTGAGGGGAGGTGTCCCCACACGTGTCATGGGGATCCGCAACTAAGCAGGGTTTCACTTGCTCGCCCACCGACAACCTCCACCTTGGTGACCTCCCTTCCTCCGGGCTGCCGACCACGTCCAGTGCCCTCTGCTCAAACGTGGTAAGGGGCCGCAGGTCTGGTGGTTCCCCTCCGGTCTTCTTCCGTGCCCGGCGGTTGTGCGCGGCCTTCTCCTGGGGAGGGGCAAACAGAAACGACACTGTTAGACATTCCGATACAAGCAGTCCAGGGATTGGATAGATGATGGCATCAGTGGCCAGGGCAACCGGCCATGGTGGCTGGCTTTGTTGCTGGCATGTGGGGCAGGGTGGGGGTTTGGCCGTCTCCTGGGGGGGAGGGGCCAGGAGGAGCATTTTAGGAGCTGGAGCAGAGGTTAGAGCACATGACAACCTACCACAAGTGGCAAGTCAGCATAGGGAAGCGAGCCAACGTCCCACCACAGGAGATCCAATAGATATGCATAAAATAAATGGGCTTCTTTAAGTGTTATGATCAGAGCCCTTAAGCCAGCGTGTTTAGTGCAAAATTGTTCATTATTTTAAGATGTCACATTTCTTTAAATGCTTATTTCTGATTTGTGGGTGGCAAATTGCAATTAAATAGATAGAAAATGTTGCAATTGCAAGAAGGATGCAGGAATTACAAAATTCATAAAACTACAAATCAAGACACAATTAGTCACAGCTGCCAATGAAATAAGGGGAAAAAATGTCAACCAAAGAAAACACGAATAATTTTGCGAAGGTGGTTTCATTGAGAAAAGGAGTAACATAGTGAACAGAGCTGGGAAGTCAGAGAGAAGCAGGTTCTCTCCCAGAAATTTTGTTTATGAACAACGCCACTGCATGTCATTAACAATTAGGGTAAATGGTTTTAGGTCGTAAAAAATTGCTTGAAATAACAGAGGAATTGTGGGAAAGTGACTAAAATTTAGGTTGGTAGAAGGAAATAAGTTCTGTTCTCTCAGGCAATTCTCTCCTCTTAATCCTCAGCACGGTCCTTCCATTCTCAACTAATTGCAATAAAACCTTTCCTGCCAGTTACCAGAAAAATGTCAAACACTCAGTGCAGGGGTACTGCTTAAAATTGGATTTCGTATTAAATTGCACCCAAATGAAACATTCCCTGACATGAGCAGTTGTTAAAAATTATTGAGCAAGGGGGCAGCACGGTGGCACAGTGGTTAGCATTGCTGCCTACAGTGCTGAGGACCTGGGTTCGAATTGTGGCCCTGGGTCACTGTCCATGTGGAGTTTGCACATTCTCCCCGTGTCTGCTTGGGTTTCACCCCAACAACCCAAAGATGTGCAAGTTAGGTGGATTGGCCACACTAAATTGCCCCTTAATTGGAAAAAAAATAATTGTGTACTCTAAATTTATTTAAAAAAATGATTGAGTTAAAGACTTAGGCAGGTTTGGACAGAAACTAGGGGACTATGATGCAGCATGTATTCCCCTTCTGGGAAGTTCAGATCCCCCACGCTTGTAGGCTTCGGTAAGGCCTACGTTATGACAGTCATGATGACTTCAGAAGCCCTCCATTACCCCAATGACCGAGAAGAATGAGGGAACAGCCATGGATACAGGGCAGAAGGCCAAGAACCCTCTTGAATGGTTAGTTAGAAGGTTTTTAGGAGCTTAAGGGTAGAATTGGGGACAGGTTGACATCGAGGGAGGTCAGTAAGGTAGAGGCAGGAGAACAAATTCATAAAAGCTGGGCAGGCTTCAATTCTAATGATAGCTCCTTTCTGTATTTCTGACTGCCAGTAGCTGATACTCAGACTGCAGTCAGATGTTATAAGGGATGATTGGAATAAGTCTTCAGAAAATGGCAGCCGAGGTGACAACCATCTTGTCACATTCCTCCGGCACAAAGTGGGGCCTTCCAGCAGGAAATTCCCATTTCCCGGAAGCCTGGCGACGGAGGCAATGGCAGTTCTGCCTCTCAATTCCCATCTCCAACATGAAACTCCAGCCCCGGGGTGGAATTTCCACTTTGGGCACGATTGATGACCTAGCAGCAAATTGCATCCAAAATTATACAGACTGTGAGAAGTGTTTTTTTTCCTCAAGTTTCCTTCGAAACGTATTTGCATATCTCTGAATGTAAAATGTGCCATGAAGCAGCAAATTGCACAGTTTTTAGATGTGTAATTTAAAATAATACTTCAACAATATTCAACGCGGGGCTGGTTTAGCACAGTGGGCTAAACAGCTGGCTTGTAATGCAGAATAAGGCCAGCAGCGCAGGTTCAATTCCCGTACCTGCCTCCCCGAACAGGTGCTGAAATGTGATGACTAGGGGCTTTTCACAGTAACTTCATTGAAGCCTACTCGTGACCATAAGCGATTATTATTATTATTCCTTGATAATAAGTTTTAACTAGCTGCAGTTTGCGTAACACAGCTGAAAATGTGATTATTGCAAAACTAAACATTTTTAATCAGAGCATCTAGTCCCAGGTAATGTGAGTAATCTGATTTTAAATAAAATCCATGTTGGGGAAGGGGGGGGGTATTCAATGGTGGGTGGAGTCCCATGTCCATGGGGTCCGTGTTTTTTCTATTTTTATTTTCTTTACATCGGGAAGCCATTTGAAAGCTGAAGAGAGCCCGCCCAGTCAGAATGATGTCGTGAGACCTGCCTTCTGGTTATTTATATTGTCAAAAAAATATTTTGATTTGATTTATTATTGTCACATGTATTAGTATACAGTGAAAAGTATTGTTTCTTGCATGTTGTACAAACAATGCATACCGTACATAGGGAAGGAAGGAGAGACTGCAGAATAGAATGTTACAGTTATAGCAAGGTGTAGAGAAAAGATCAACTTAATACGAGGTAGGTCCATTCAAAAGTCTGATCGCAGTAGGGAAGAAGCTGTTCTTGAGTCGGTTGGGACGTGACCTCAAACTTTGGTATCTTTTTCTTGACGGAAGAAGGTGGAAGAGAGTATGTCCGGGGTGCGTGGGGTCCTTAATTATGCTGGCTGCCTTTCCGAGGCAGCGGGAAATATAGACAGAGTCGATGGATGGGAGGTTGGTTTGCCTGATGGATTGGGTTACATTCTCGACTTGTGACATGCCAAATTTCCTTAGCCTTCTGAGAAAGTAGAGTCGTTGGTGGGTTTTCTTAACTATAGTGTCGGCATGGGGGCACCAGGACAGGTTGTTGGTGATCTGGACACCTAAAAACTTGAAGCTCTTGACACTTCATACTTCATTCCCATTGATGTAGACAGGGGCATGTTTTGCACTACGCTTCCTGAAGTCGATGACAATCTCCTTCGTTTTGTTGACATTGAGGGAGAGATTATTGTCGTCGCACCAGTTCACCAGATTTTTTATCTCATTCCTATACTCTGTCTCGTCATTGTTTGAAATCCGACCCACTACTGTGGTGTCATCAGCAAATTTGAAAATTGAGTTGGAGGGGAATTTGGCAACACAGTCATAGGTGTACAAAGAGTATAGTAGGAGGCTGAGGACACAGCCTTGTGGGACACCGGTGTTGAGGATGATCGTGAAGGAGGTGTTGTTGTCTATCCTTACTGATTGTGGCCTGTGTGTTTGAAAGTTCAGGATCCAGTCACAGAGGGAGGAGCCGAGGCCAAGGCCACGGAGTTTGGAGATGAGTTTCGTAGGAATGATGGTGTTGAAGGTTGAGCTGTAGTCAATAAATAGGAGTCTGACATAGGTGTCTTTGTTATCTAGGTGTTCCAGGGTAGAGTGCAGGGCCATGGAGATGGTGTCTGCTGTGGACCGCGGTAGGCGAACTGTAGTGGATCAAGGCAATCCGTGAGGCTGGAGTTGATTCGTGCCTTGAATAATCTTTCGAAGCACTTCATGATGATGGATGCCAGAGCGACTGGACGATAGTCATTAAGGCACGCTCTTGGCTTTTTTTTGGTACAGGGATGATGGTCATCTTCTGGAAGCAGATAGGCACCTCAGATTGTTATAAAGTGAGGTTGAAGATATCCACGAATACCCCCGCCAGCTGATCCTCGCAAGACCTGAGTGCTTGTCCGGGTACCCTATCCGGGCCAGTGGCCTTCTATGGGTTGACCTTCGAGAAGGCTGCTCTGACGTCTGCAATGGTGATCTCAGATACAGTTCATCTGAGGCTTTTGGGGTGGAGGGTTTGCTCTCGCTGTCCTCTCGCTCAAAGCATGCATAGAATGCATTGAGCTCATCAGGGAGGGGTGCATTGGAGCCACTGATTTTACACGCCTTCATCTTGTATCCCGTTATGTCTTGCAGAACTTGCCATAGTCGGCGGGGGTTCGTGTGGCTAGCCTGGGACTCGAGCTTGGTCCGGTACTGTCTTTTGGCACCTTTGATGGATCTCCTTAGATCATATCTGGCTTTCTTGTTTAGGTCAGGGTCGCCTGAATTGAATGCCTCAGATCTAGACTTCAGCCAGGGTTTCCAGTTGGGAAACACGCGGACTTGTTTCTTTGGCACACAGTCTCCTACACACTTACTGATGAAGTCAGTTGCTGTAGTGGCGTACTCGTTCAGGCTGGTCGCAGAGTTTTTAAAGACTGACCAATCCACTGACTCTAAGCAGTCCCGTAGGAGATCCTCTGATTCCTCAGACCAACAATGCACAACTTTCTTTGACGGATTCACCCACTTCAGTTTTTGCTTATGAGCCGGGAGCAGGAGCACAGTCTTGTGGGCAGATTTGCCAAAGTGTGGGCGGGCGATAGAGCGGGAGGCATGTTTGATATTTGTGTAGCAGTGGTCCAGGATCTTTGGGCCTCTGGTGGAACAAGTGATGTGTTGGTGGTAATTTGGTAGTACGCTCTTGAGCTTGGCCTAAGTCCCCAGCTGCAATGAACAAGGCCTCGGGATGTTTCATTTCAAGGCTATTTGTGATAGTGAATATTTCCTCCAGTGCGATTTTCACGTTCGCTTGGGCTGGGATGTAAACTGCCGTCAGGATAACGGAGCTGAACTCCCGCGGAAGGTGGTAGGGGCAGCATTTTGGTGTCAGGTATTCGAGGTTCGGGGAGCAGACACGCGCCAGTGTTGCTACATCTCGGCATCAGGAGGTGTTGATTAGGAGGCAGACTCCACCTCCCCTTGCCTTGCCTGAGGCCGCCGGACGGTCCATTCGATAGATTGAGAAGCTCTCTGGTTGTAGGGCACAGTCCGGTGAAGCAGGAGTGAGCTATGTCTCAGTGAAACAGAGCACGCAGCAGTCCCTCAGTTCTCTTTGAAAAGTGAGTCTGGCTTTAAGTTCGTCTAGTTTGTTTTCTAGAGATTGAACATTAGCTAGGAATAAGCTAGGCAGAGGGGCTTTGGGGCCGCGTTGTTTCACTCTCACCTGCAGGCCTACACGTTTTCCACACTTCCTGAAATGGCAGCTTCTTTTTGAGCCAAGGAGACGGTGAGAGTATGCAGTGTTAAGGGAATAGTTGTGTCCAATGAGGTTATTTACTCTGGTCGGTGTGTGGATGGAGGATTTGTTGCCTTGCTTGCGGTTCCTGTGTCGGTAGGAATATGGCAGGAAAAGCTGACAGCACGGGCAGCAGGCTATTCTCCGCTTTTCCCACTCAAGTTGACACTTCACCAAAAAATAGGGAAATTCCACTCTTAGTAAATGAAAGAAAAATTCTATTAACAATTTTTATAATGTACCTATTAGTGTTCTTGCACCCTTGAAGGTGCACAATAAGCACAATTGGTGGAAATTTGCAATAGGGACTAATTATGTTTGGAATAAAAAACAAATATCAGCACGGTGACCATGAACCGGCTGGATTGTTGTTAAAACTCCTTCTAGTTCAGTAATATCTTTGAAAAAGGAAATCTGCCGTTCCTACCTCCAGACCCCACAGCAAAGCAAAGCGACCAAGTGTGGCATCAGGGAATAGTATGAAAATTGTAGTCAATGGGAATCATACTGGGGCCGGGGAACTGAGCCAAAGTATTGCAAAATCAGTGCAACTTTGTGTAGTGGGTGTTACAGGCACTGCGCAGGAGCAGAAACTTTCCCATTTTGAACAAGGCCAGAAGAAAGATTGTCCTGTGACAGTTCAGTGGATTCATTGTGAGCACACAAAATCATGTGCATGAGCTACTAAGTCAGCCGCAGAATTATCTGGTAGCTCAGAAAGCCTGAGAAGCATGCATCAGACAGGGCTGGTTGAGGTTCGGAATAACTATCCAAATAATAGAACGTATGAAAGCAGGAGATCACTGACTTTATTACAACTTCAACTGTTGGAGCTTTATTCTACTGAAGACATGTTAACCATTCTCTGAGACACTCAATGTGGCACCATATTGGATCCACACCACATCACATCACATGTGCAGCAAGGTAGCCTTATGTGTTTTGACAGCTGAAGGGATGGATACAGAGGATCACAAAATTGATGGGCGGCATGGTGGCACAGTGGTTAGCACTCCTGCCTCACAGCTCCAGGGCCCCGGGTTCAATTCCAGCCTCAGTCGAGTGTCTGTGTGGAGTTGCGCTTTCTCCCCAGCTCTGCGTGGGTTTCTTCTGGGTGCTCCAGTTTCCTCCCATAGTCAAAAGATGTGCAGGTTAGGTGGACTGGCCATGCTAAATTGTCCCTTAGTGCCAAAGGGTTGGGTGGAGTTCCTGGGTTACGGGGATGGGGTGGAGGCGTGGGCTTAAGTTATGTGCTTTTTTCAAGGGCTGGTGCAGACCCGATGGGCTGAATGGCCTCCTTCTGCACTGTAAATTCTATGATCTATGATTGACATTCAGATACTGTAAATAAAAGCAAAATATTGCGGATGCTGGAACTCTGAATTAAACCTGAAAATGCTGAATAAACTCAACAGGTCGAAAAGCATTTGTGTAGAGAGAAACAGAGCTAATGTTTCAAGACCATATGATCAAAGAATAAAGAACAACGAACAAAGAAAATTACAGCACAGGAACAGGCCCTTCGGTCTTCCCAGCCTGCGCCGATCCAGATCCTTTATCTAAACCTGTCGCCTATTTTCCAAAGATCTACTTCCCTCTGTCCCCGCCCTCTCATATATCTGTTTAGATACATCTTAAATGATGCTATCGTGCCCGTCTCTACCATTTCTGCTGGCAAAGCGTTCCAGGCACCGACCACCCACTGCGTAAAAAAACTTTCCACGCACATCTCCTTTAAACTTTCCCCCTCTCACCTTGAAATCGTTACCCCCAGTAATTGACTACCCCACTCTTTAAAAAAAATAGTTGCTATCCACCCTGTCCGTACCTCTCAATTTTGTAGACCTCAATCAGGCCCCCCCTCAACCTCCGTCTTTCCAACGAAAACAATCCTAATCTACTCAACTTTTCTTCATAGCTAGCACCCGCCATACCAGGCAACATCCTGGTGAGCCCCCTCTGCACCCTCTTTAAAGCATCCACATCCTTCTGGTAATGTGGTGACCAGAACTGCACGCAGTATTCAAAATGTGGCCTAACCAAAGTCCTATACAACTGTAACATGACCTGCCGACTCTTGTACTCAATACCCCGTCCGATGAAGGCAAGCATGCTGTATGCCTTCTTGACCACTCTATTGACCTGCGTTGCCATCTTCAGGGTACAATGGACCTGAACTCCCAGATCTCTCTGTACATCAATTTTCCCCAGGACTCTTCCATTGACTGTATAGTCCGCTCTTGAATTGGATCTTCCAAAATGGATCACCTCGCATTTGCCTGGATTGGACTCCATCTGCCATTTCTCTGCCCAACTCTCCAATCTATCTATATTTTGCTGTATTCTGTGGCAGTCCCCCCTCGCTATCTGCAACTCCCCAAATCTTAGTATCATCTGCAAACTTGCTAATCAGACCACTTATACCTTCGTCCAGATCATTTATGTATATCACAAACAGCAGTGGTCCGAGCATGGATCCCTGTGGAACACCACTAGTCACCTTTCTCCATTTTGAGACACTCCCTCCCACCACTACTCTCTGTCTCCTGTTGCCCAGCCAGTTCTTTATCTATCTAGCTAGTACACCCTGAACCCCATGCAACTTCACTTTTTCCATCAACCTGCCATGGGAAACTTTATCAAACGCCTTACTGAAGTCCATGTATATGACATCTACAGCCCTTCCCTCATCAATTAACTTTCCTCAAAGAATTCTATTAGGTTTGTAAGACATGACCTTCCCTGCACAAAACCATGCTGCCTATCACTGATAAGTCTATTTTCTTCCAAATGTGAATAGCTCCTATCCCTCAGTATCTTCTTTGCCTACCACTGACGTCAAGCTCACCGGTCTATAATTCCCTGAATTATCCCTGCTACCCTTCTTGAACAAAGAGCCAACATTAGCAATTCTCCAGTCCTCCGGGACCTCACCCATGCTCAAGGGTGCTGCAAAGCCGGGCCGGTTTGGGGGGGTGGGAGAATTGGGAGGACGGCGGGGCGGGATTCACGCCGATCCCCGGTGATTCTCCCACCCGGTGGAGGGCCGGAGAATCCCGCCCCAGATAGTCCAGCACTCAGTGAATCTTCTTGGGAAAGGGGATTGAGTGGAGTGGAGAGAAACTCTCTGTAATTTATATCCCATAATTCTGAAAGAGCTAAATAGTGATGTTTCTTTGCTCAGTTTTAAAATGGATGTCTGGAGATTATTTTGACCAGGTTATTAATGCTGTGAACTAGTCAGGATCATATAGGTTTTGTCTGTAATGTGATGTAAAGTGTTGGTAAACTCTGGATAAGCGGATGATGTTAACATCTGCATCTCAGTCGCACTGAGCAGTGGTACAGAATGTTGCATTGTATTTTTGATAGATGTTGAACAACAGCTCTGAGTTAGGTGTGCTTGACTTGAAGTATCTGTGGTTATTTACCTCAAAGGAGCCAACGGAGCAGTCCAATTGCAGTGCTTGTAGGACATCATGTGACTAACACATCATCAGCAGGGAGAGGTGTCTTATTGAGTTCTCAGTGTCAGCTCATTTGGATTAATTGACTATTTTCCTTGGACACGCTTGGCTGAGACACAGAGAGGACAATGTACATGTGAGCTGGATTTCCAGTGAGTCAACAACTCCCAAGATAGTTGCAAACAGTTAAGAAAATTCATCTGTCCTTCAGTTGCATTGGCTTCATAGAATTGTAGAATCCCTACAGTGCAAAGGAGGCCAATTCGGCCCATGGAGTCTGCACCGACACTCCGAAAGAGCACCCTACCTCGGCCTGCTCCCCTGCCCTATCCCCGAATCCCCACCTAACCTTTGGACACCAAGGGGCAATTTAGCATCGCCAATCCACCTAACCTGCACATCTTTGGTCTGTAGGAGGAAACCGGAGCACCCGGAGTAAAACTACAAAAAACAAAATCCGGGGGGGGGGGGGGGGGGGGTGCCTAGCCCTCCCAAACCTACAATTCTACCACTGGGCGGCGCTGGCCAAGCGAACAAGGGGGTGGATCCAGGAGCCAAAAGCCGAGTGGGTGTGCACGGTGTAGGCATCCTGCAGGGGGATCTCCCTCCAGGCAGGCCCTCACCACGGCGGCACTCCCATCCCCACCCAAAAAACACTCCAGCAGCCCGGTGGTGATAGCTACCCTCCGCCCTCTAACTGCGGCAGCAATTTGGCCTGACCAAAACGTCGGACAAAGCCCTGATCTGCAACAACCACAGGTTCACACCAGCGCTAACTGACCCCACCTTTAAAAAGTGGGACAGGACGGAGGGACACTGACAGTCAGGGACCTATACACAGACGGCAGGATCGCAACAATGGACAAACTGATGGAGAAATTCCAGCTAGCCAGGGGGAATGAACTAAGATACCTGCAACTCTAAAACATCCTACGAAAGGAGACAAGGATGTACCCACAACAGCCACGACAGACATTACTGGAAGAGTTACTGGACGCAAGCATCCTAGACAAAGGGAATTGTAGCAGCATGTATGAACGACTGGTCGAAAGGGACGACACCGTACTGGACGCAACAAGAAAGAAATGGGAGGAAGACCTGGGGATTGAAATAGGGTGGGGACGCTGGAGCGAAGCACTTCATAGGGTCAACTACACCTCCATGTGCGCAAGGCTCAACTTACGCAACTAAAGGCGGTACATAGAGCCCACTTAATAAGAACTCAAATAAGTAGGTTCTTCCCGGAGGTGGAGGATAGATGTGAACGGTGCCAATGAGGTCCGGCCAACCACACCCACATCTTCTGGTCTTGCCCCAGACTTGCAGGGTACTGGACAGCCTTCTTTGAGGCAATGTCCAAAGTGGTGGGGATGAGGGTGGAGCCATACCCGAAAGTGGCGGTCTTCGGGATATCAGACCAGCCAGATCTATTCCTGGGGAGGAGGGCGGACGCCCTTACCCTTGGCTCCCTGATTGCCCGCCGTAGAATCCTGTTCGGCTGGCGGTCAGCAGCATCCCCCAAAGCTGCAGACTGGCTGTTCGACCTCTCAGAATCTCTCCAAATGGAGAAAATTAAATTCGCCATCCGAAGGTCAGATGACAGCTTCCACAGAACGTGGGAGCCATTCACCCAATTGTTTCGGGACCTGTTTGTGGCCAACGAACAAGTAGAAGAATAGCCAAGTAGCCAAGAATCAGGAGAAAGTAGCCAAGGCGTGAGATGGAAGGAAAGACCCGGGAGGTGGAGTGGGGGGTGGGGGGGGGGGGGGGGGGGGGGGGGGGGGGGCAGCTAAACCTAAGAGAAAAGAAAGGCGAACCACAGGAGAAGGGAAGGGGGGCAGAAGGGGAGGGGGGGGGGAAAGACAAAAAAGGGAGGAGACAGGGAACAATAGAGGGGAACCAGAGGGGGGGGGGGGGCAAGGGAATGATAGCTGGAAAGAGAGCACGGGAAATAACAATAAACTCGGCAAATACAGTAACAGAGAGCAAGGAAATACGGGAGAAAGATGGGACAAACGGCCAAAGCGGAGGTGAACGCACAACAACAACAGCAGCGAAAACCGTCCGGGAGAAGCAAGTAACAATACCAACACCAGATCCATTCTCGTATTACCCTCTGCGTATTGGACATAACTACTGTAATTGTTTCTCCGGTACCCAAATGTATATGCACTTCCCCAGCACCCCCCCCCCCCCCCGCCCCCCTCCCCCCTACCATCTACAAACAGGTGCCTACTTATTTGTTAAACGTAATATTGCCAACTGTACAGAGTTGCTGTATTGTGTTAGTGTACAATATCCTACCAGCTTTTTCCTTCTTTATATATATTTTTTCTGTGTACTTAACTGTAAATATACTATGTTCAAAAACTCAAGAAAAACATTTATAAAAGAAAAGATGTCCTCCTCTGACTCCTCAAGAACTTGCTGATCGGTGGGAGTTCCTGTTCCCCTGCAGCTGGCAGGGACAGAAGGGACATTGCTTGATTGATAGGTTTACAGGATTTATTTCTATGGTGATTTTGTCACTGGCGCAATATTTGTTTATGCAAGATACTGTCAAATGCTTATAAATTTGGTGACTGATACTTTAAAAGTCTGATTGATTGCCACTTTTATAAGGTTGTTGCAGCATCATTGTTTAAGTTATGAATGGCCGAATTTTCAAAACATTTCCACACATGCAGTTGTTACTCTAGGATCCATTGTTCCCGTATAGAGTGTATACTGGGTGAATGGGCCTGAAAGTGCTATGAGTTAGCATTGAAGGTATAAGGGTCCAAGGGTGGTGGATGGGAGGCATAGGTTGGCAGGAAGTTGACTTGAGGGCTATAAGGGGCCCTGGGGGTGAGTGGGAGGACATGGGTTTTCATGGAGGGACATTGGGGTCGGTGGATGAACATGGGTTGGCACATATTCTGTGAGTGGCCATTGAGGGTGGGTGAGGGCATTAATTGTCATAAGCTGACATGGATGGAGAATGTGAAGGGCGTGGGAGAGAGACAGTCATTTGAATCAGCTTGCCATGGCACACGGCAGCCCTTTTGGCCGCTCTGATCAGTTACCGGGGTGGCGGACCTGACCCCATCCTTTCCACCACGCCCATCCAATCCAAATACCCCCCCTATCCCACTCCCTGGATGAAAATTACACCATATGAGGCACTTTTTCCAAAGGTTGAGAAGGTGAGCGAGGAAATTTCCCACCTGAGCTACCATTCGATGGTGAAAATCCAGACCTATATCTTGATCTTCCAAACCAAGATCAATTCTCCCCACTGTAAAGGTCTCATTTTATTAAGAAAACTGTCACACCTACTGGTCCTTCTGAAGTGTCAGACACCCTTGTATATTTCAGTCCCGGCTGTATTCATTACACAACCATGTCTCCGTAATGGCTATCATATTATAGTCATTTATTTCTAATTTTGCTAGCAGTTCATTCAACTTGTCACGAATGCTGCAAAGATTCAGATGAGGAGCCTTTAATTCTGTTTTTTTTTTACCATTTTGCCCTATTCTGACCCTGGTACATTCTTATGGTTGTATAGTTTGTTCCTTCCTATCAGACCCCATAATTATCATTCCTCATATCTCTACCTTGAACTGCTGCCTTCGCCATAGTCATCGAGGCCTACAGGACAGAAAAGGCCCTTTGGCCTATCGCATCTGTACTGGCTGAAACAAACCACCTAAGTATTCTAATCCCATTTTCCAGCACTTGTCCCACAGCCTTGTATTCCTTGGTATTGCAAGTGCACATCTAAATAATTGGCAGGCCAGCAGCACGGTTCGATTCCCATACCAGCCTCCCCGAACAGGCGCCGGAGTGTGGCGACTAGGGGCTTTTCACAGTAACTTCATTTGAAACCTACTTGTGACAATAAGCGATTTTCATTTCATTTCATTTCTTAAATTTTATGAGGATTTCTGCCTCCATTCCCCTTTCAGGGAGCGAATTCCAGATTCCCACCAACCTTTGGGTGAAAAGGTTTTTCTTCACATCCCCTCTAAACCTCCTGCCCGCTATCTTCAACCTTGTCCTCTCTCTTTACCTTCTGAATCTCCCCTCACGTGACCAGTCCACCTGCCATTTTCCGGGGTCCCAGGTTCGATTCCCGGCTGGGTCACTGTCTGTGCGGAGTCTGCATGTTCTCCCCGTGTCTGCGTGGGTTTTGTCCGGGTGCTCCGGTTTCCTCTCACAGTCCAAAGATGTGTGAGTTAGGTGGATTGGCCATGCTAAATTGCCCTTAAGTGTCCAAAAAATGTTAAGTGGGGGTTATTGGGTTACGGGGATAGGGTAGATATGTGGGATTCAGCAGGGTGCTCTTTGTAAGGGCCGAATGGCCTCCTGCTGCACTGTAAATTCTATGATGAAGACTAGACAACAGATGAGAGGCATTTAAAGAGGGTGGTCAACTGTATTGAAGCTTGTAGAGAAATCAAGGAAGGAGAATGCACCATAGTCATAGTCACAGAGGGAATCATGTATGACTTTGATTGATGCTGATTTAATGCATTGAAGAGGCTGGAAAATGATTGGAAAGATTCAAAATTGAGATATGGGAAAGAAAAGGGGGGTCAACACCCATGTTCAAGAACTTTGGAGAGTGGTGTTGAGGGTAGATATTTTGAGGATGACTGTTTTAAAATGAAAATAATAGTAACTGAAGAGGAGGAACTATTCAAGTGGGGTGGCAGGATGAGACTGGGGCAGGAAAATGGAAAGCAGCCAAGAAACCAAAATGAATGAGCCTGAATCTTGATGACTCAATGCATGAAACCTTTGCATTTCATGCTAGAGATGAAACTGAATGGAGCAAGTTAGGGGAGGTTTAAGGCAATGTTTGATAGTGATAATGGGCTTGCCATGGATTATCTTCGCTGTGCAGGATGACCTTTTAATAGTGAATTCTGATAGTCGCTTGATGTAGTCCAGCCAGATCTGCGTATCTTTGGTTCAATCAGTTGTGCATCACATACACTCAAGTTGCACCACTTGGTATCAATGAAGTGAAGATAGTAGTACCGGGATAGAAGAGTACATGCCTGGTGCTAATTTACAGTGCCGAGTCATGTCTGTGTCTCATTCTGGAGAGGCAGGTTGCCTCATTATAATGGCCTACAACATCTGAGATCCAGGATATTGTAAGTGGGGGATACCCCAAAGATGTGCAGAAAAAGTTAGAAAATTTAAAACCACTTTTAATTCTGGGTAACTATATAAAACCACCAAACCCCACACAAGATGCCACTCCCTACCCCATCGCCTCCACAGGAGCACTGCTGACTAACCCCACACCTCCCAGACTACTGCTCCTGGCCTCCTATGGAACTCCCCCCACAAGACCTCCCAACTATCCACCACTTGCCCCATTAATCCCCCCCCTCCCCCACTGGCTACTCCGCCAAAACTCCATGGGGAACCCTCCAGTACCCTCGGGACCCCTCCAAATCCTCTCACACTCCCCATAAATCACCGACCCCCGTGACTACCCTTCAACCACCCACAGACCTCCCCCCACATCCCAGACCCTCTGCAGGAGCCCCCACCCCTCACGTGACCCTCCCCGGCAGCCCTCCCCATTCCCCCACCAATACCTGACTCCCACTCCCTCATTGATCACCCGAACAAGCCCTCCATTGATCACTTATCCCCGACCACCTGACCCCCCCACCACCTGATCCACCTAGACCAAACAACTTTCCCCACCCCTATCCCCCTTGCACCCCCTACCTCCACTCCCCCCCCACAAGCCTACCCATTTACCTTTAAACTTACCCCTTCCCTGGCTTCTCAAAGTAGCTGCACCTTTAAAGTTACCTGATTTATGTCATAATATCCACTTATGCATATCATACGATGCAGACAGGCAGTGATTGACACACAGGATAACCAATGAATACACACGACACAGAACAACCAATCACCAGACAGGACACCACCACTATAAAGCTCACAGGACATTAAGGCTCTCCCTCTCTCACAGGACACGGCTAGGGAGATAGTCACAGTGTACAGGCCAATGAACATCATCACCATGTGATAGAGAGCTAGTCTGGTCAAGCCAGTAGGAGGTTATCAGTTAGGTTAATAGAGTGTCAACCCACAGCAGATTATGTACAGCAATCAACAGGTTCAATAAAACAGTGTTGGACCATCTCCTGTGTCGGAAGCCTGTTTCTCGTTTTACTGCATCCAGTTGCAGTCGATGTTAGACTAACACAGATAACACATCACTTTACATGCCCTAAACAAGGGGGTGTCACTTCTCTACCCAAGACTGTCCTGCCCTCGAGACAAGGCCTCGGGCACCTGCTGCACTTCATTGTTCTTCACTTGGCCTGAGTTGAAAGGTCAGGAAAGAAAGGAACGGCTGAAATTCAAGGTAAAAAACCAGGGCCAGGATTTTGTGCTCCTGTTCGCATATTGCGTAAAAGCGCAAAATCTCACGAGAAGCGCAAATTGCATTTTCTGTCAGCGGGAAATCTTGTTGCGATTGTTCCTGAGGCTGTCAGTGATGTACCGCGATTTCCAACGTTAAATGTCAGAACCGCATTGGAATAAATTTAAATCCAATTATCAGGCCTCTACACTTGATAATTCCCTCCACCACCCCCCCCCCAACCGTTCACATTGGATTATGACTGTTTTCAGAGCGTGCATCTGACTCGCAGATCTGCCGGAGAAGCTCAGGTGAGTGCATTGCCCAGAGGGGAGAGGCCGATGCCTGGGCAATACCCTGGCACTACTCCCAGCCTCGCCCAGGCAGTGCCGGGGGCAATATCTGCACAGTGCCACTGGGCAGTGGCAGAAGAAAATGGCCAGGGGCAATATTGGGGCAGTGCTGGAGGGGGAGGAGGGTTCTATCTTAACTTTTTCATACTGGAGTGGCCTTTAATAATAGCACCCCCATCTTTAAAAAAACAAGTTGCCAGTTTTGGGGGGGGGGGGGGGGCGGGCGGGGGGGGGGGGGCTCATGGGTCCCACCCCCTCCTCTTGGATTTTGTTTTTGTAAGTTGCCAGCAATACAGAGAAAGTTGCCGTTGGGGCCAGTGGCTGCAATGCCGCTTTCCCCACCTGCTACCGAGCACAGTGAGGGTGAGGGTGGGCATTTCCAGCGAGCTCCCTGAAGGCTGGCAGCTGCGGTGGAGCTGCCCCAGGGAGCTGCAGGACTGTATAAATGAAATGTGCTCGAAGAAATGCTGCTCACTGAGTCTACACTGCAAACCCAAGCAGTTGGCAGCAGACCATATAGGACCTCAACCCTCAAGCGTCGCCTTTTATTTTATATCACCCCGGACACTTTATCCAACCCTGGAATGTGTCTGTTGCCAAAACGGGAAAGCCGTCTGGCCGATTGGTCCCTCCAGCAACAGTAAAAGTGGACGGGCCACACAAAACCCCCACCAATCGCCTCCTTAATGGGCTTAATTGCCCACTTAATTGTCGGCAGACGTGCTTCAGACTCCTCTGCAACCAATCGTAATCTGGGGCGGGATTCTCCGACCCCCCCGCCGCCAGGTCAGAGAATCGGCGGGGGATGGCGTGGATCCTGCCCCGCCACCCCAACGCTGACTGCCGAATTCTCTGGCGCCGGGATTTTGGGGGAGCGGGAATCGCGCTGCGCGTTTGGGGGCCGTTGACAGCAGCCCCCCCCCCCCCCCCCCCCCCCGGCGATTCTCTGGGCCAAGGTGGGCCTAGTGGCCGCCCGTTTTCAGCCGGTCCCGCCAGAGTAAATCATGCCAGGTCCGTACCGGCGGGACCTGACTCTGCGGGCGGCCTGCGGAGTCCTCGGGCGGGGCGCAGGAAGATCTGGCCCTGTGGGTTGCCCCCACGGTGGCCTGGCCTGCGATCGGCGCCCACCGATCCGCAGGCAGACCTGTGCCGTGGGGGCACTCTTTCCTTCCGCGCCGGCGCAGAGAAGAACCCCCCTCCGCATGCGCTGGGATGACGCCAGTACAGGCTGGCGCTCCCGCGCATGCACCAACTCACGCCGGCCAGCAGAGGCCATTCAGCGTCAGTTGGCACGGCACCAAGCCATTCAGCACCAGCTGGCATGGCGCAATTCCCGCCGGCGCCGGCTTAACCCCTGAAAGTGCAGAGGATTCCGCACCTTCCAGGTGGCCCGACGCCAGAGTGGTTCACGCCACTCCTCGGGTCCGGTACGGCCCGCCCCGCCGGATAGCGGAGAATCCCGCCCGTTGTGTCTGAGCATTGTGGTAACCTGACAGGGCCGAGTTTTGAGCCTGAATAAATTGGATATTTTAAATTAAAGAATTGGGCTCTTTAAATCAAACTGCAGTCAAATCTCAGGCAGGCTGTTGGGAATTCAGACTTGACCAAAGCACGGTAGTACAGTGGTTAGCACAGTTGCTTCACAGCTCCAGGGTCCCTGGTTCAATTCGCGGCTTGGGTCACTGTCTGTGTGGAGTCTGCACGTTCTCCTCGTGTCTGCGTGGGTTTCCTCCGGGTGCTCCGGTCTCCTCCCACAGTCCAAAGATGTGCAGGTCAGGTGGATTGGCTATGCTAAATTGCCCTTAGTGTCCAGAAAAGGTTGGGTTGGGTGGGGTTATGGGGTAGGGTGGAGGTGTGGACTTAGGTAGGGTGCTCTTTCCGAGGGCCGGTGCAGACTCAATGGACCAAATGACCTCCTTCTGCACTGTAAATTCTATGATTCTATGAAAGTCAAAGGCAGAAGCGACAGACAAACTGCCGGAACATGTCTGGAACACACCCGTCAATCACCCCTCAGGAGATCATCGCACCCTATTGATATGCACCAGTCTATTGTCCGCAGCCTAGATTGAGACAGACTCTCGGGCACTCAGAGTTTCTGCTGTTACCTAATATGGGAACAGGTTATGTGCAGACCACACCACCAGAGATGGACAGCTGGGGTGGGCTCAGGTGATTTGCCAAACGGTCATCTGAACCATTGGATGCTGAGACCCTCTCCCCAGGCCTCATTGGCAAAAAAACAGAGGAAATGGCAAAGGGGCGCGAAGGGAGGTAGATAAAGCCAGGCACCTGAGGCATATCATGGGTGAAGACCCCATGCAGGGGCAATCGAGACATTAGAGAAGGAAGGAAGAAACTGCCAGCAATAATCACCTTTGTGACAACGGACCAGAGGGTCTCAAGCTATCTTTACGGGATTATAATTGAACGCTGGGTGTTTCTAGTATTATATATTTTGAGTTAATTTAGGGGTTAATTGTGTGTTTAATAAAGATTGTTGAATTTCTACCTGTGTTTGTCCTTTGTTCTCCTTGCTATTAAAAGACACCGAGGTAAAACTTTGGTACCTTAAAATACTGGTTCCAAGTATCTGAGGTTTTACAGATACAACATCAGGATGTGGGCCTGATGTCTTCTTGCATGATTTCCTGTGCTTATGGGTCTGGCAGCGTCTGCTCATCAACCTAAAATTCTGGCCCACCAATCTCTTGCAAGGCAGGAGTAGTTTCTCCCATCAAACCTTCTGCCGATTGCAGTCACTCTCCTCATTGCCATGATTGCTGACCCTCTTCAATCCCCGGTCAGTGTCTCCAGCCTACTGCCAAGCTCTTAGGTGTATTTATTTTAAAATTTTACAGGCAAACTGCTGACCCCCACTCCAAAATCAACTCATAATAATTTACATGGTTTTGAGGCCCACATATTAGAGGAACTCAAAATATATCTTCCGCTATTTATGAGGTAGTCAACTGATAGTATTCATGAGGGATGAGTTGGCGCTCAAGCTGGGCTCAAACCTTAGCCTAGAGGTCCACACGGGCAGTCCCCAAGTGGCTGGCCGCCCTCCTGATCCTGCCAGAGGAGATGGCATTAGCAGCTGGTACAGCTGGTAATGCATCACAAATCATTCAGCTTTCACTGCAGCAGCTGGCGATGGGACCCTCTCACAACTGGGATGATTTGAATGTGCCGAGAGCAAGGTGACCATTAACATACATGCATGTCTTGGGCACAGTTCGATTTGGCTCCTAAATTCTAGGCCCAAGCATTGAAGATTTCTAATGTAGAAGACTGATGAATTTACAAATAAAGGCCATTTAATTGTACCACAACCACCTTTCCATAGATTGAGCCTTGTACCCTGCGTGCCCTGGAGACTCCAACATGTCAATTTGACCATTTGCAGGGTGGGAAATTGAATTTAAAAAGATGATGATGAAGCTTTCAAATTCAGCAGAACCTCCTAATCGCTGGGATTTCTTATGTTCTCCCAGTCCCTCCCCACCTCGCTGTAAATATTGTGGCTTAAATGTTTTGAGATATTTTAAAGATAAAGGCATCAGAGTTAGAGGTGAAGGAGTGATTGAGGAGATTGCCAGCTGCAGAAGTATGATGGCAAGTGCAAGCATTGTCTAATCTTTCAGCCTCATGTGCTCATGAAAGTTGCCAATGAAAGGCTACGGGCTGGATTCACCATTTTTGAGACTAAATGTGGAGGAACTGTGGTGCTTTACGACAAAATAATCGGCGCCGACACTCCACCGATACCTGCGACCGGTGAAGGGCGAGCAGCCGCGCCGAGTAAAACTCCCGGTTCCCACGATATAAACAGCCGGAGAATGGCTGGGTCCCTGGCCGTGCATGTGCACGACTACGACTTGGAACGGTTGTGCGGTAAAACATGGCACCAGCCGTGTGTGGACCTGGCCTGCCAGATTGTGTCCCCCTGGCCACCGCTTCCTCCAACCCTCACGGAAGCCCCAGCCCCCCCCCCCCCCCCCCCCCGGCCAGCAGCATGGCTCCCGCCCGACCGTGGCGGCGCTGGACACAGTTCGCAGTCGCCACGCCGGGTTCCCGACCGCTGAGACCACACATTAACTGCGCGGTCGGGAACTCGGTCCATCGGGAGCTGAGCATCGGGGGAGGGCCCTCAGGTGACGCACTAACGCCGTTCCAACGGTGTGCGGTGCGCGATGCGATGATGCCGTTTCGGAGGCGGCGGGGGATACAAGACCTGCGTCAAACAGGCGCCGCCCTGATTTTGGCATCAGAAGGGATTCTCCACCCGATCGCCAATCATGAAATCGGCATCGGGGAACGGTGAATGTCGCCCTTAGTGTCCACTCTGAAATACACGACCACTAGCACAATGTTTAACTGTCAACACGGTGCAGCTTTGTAAGATAACATGCAAAGTGCTCAGGCAACCATTCAGCTCTTGGACCAGGCACGTCCCTGCCCTCGTTGCTGCAGGGTTAACTTTATTGCTAGTACCTAATTATGTTTGTAATATATGTCTCATTTCAACAGGGTAATTACTAACAACAGGTCTCGCGTTGAAAATTCTCACTTTGGCTGACGATAAATCCTCAGTGAGCACTTTACCCGTATAAACTAAACAGATGGGAGCTCTGGGATTTGCCTCTCAGCAAGTTCTTAAGAGAGATGACAACTTCAGGTGCCGGTAACAGCCGTGTTTTCGTATTGCATTTTTAATTACTCTTTGCTGTGTGCATTAGTTGGTTTTACTGGACAGAACATTTTTGCCTATTGATGGAAAGGTTTTTTCTGTTAATATTTTCCTTTATAAATCTTTATTGTTACTCTGACATCAAATTACATCATTCAAAGTGGAGATAATGAATATTCCTTTTAGGAATTCAAATGTACAGCATGATGAGGATTAGAAAACGGAGTTCACAAGGAACCAGCATCATTTCCAGAATGTGGTCCGCACCATCTCATGGTTCATGTTTATAGAACCCTCCATTTCCATCTGGACATGTCAGAGGTGTATTGGCTTCACAAACAGCCGTAGGATTTGTACCATCTGTGAAAAGTACACCTGTAAGAGAGACAGTTCATTCTTACTGCAGACACAGCAGTAAATAGTTAGATATTGCAATTAATTCAATATAGAGGCTGGGATTCTCCGCTTGGGAAATTATAGCGTGGATTCTCCGCTTGGGAAATTATAGCGTGGATTCTCCGCTTGGGAAATTATAGCGTGGATTCTCTGCTTGGGAAACTATAGCGTGGATTCTCCGCTTGGGAGACTATGGGAGGGATTCTCCGGGAATCGGTGGGGCGGGCAGAAACGGCGCAGTGGAGTTGCGGGAACCACTCCGGCGTTGGGCCGCCCCAAAGGTGCGGAATCCTCCGCACCTTCAGGGGCTAGGACGGCGGCGGAGTGGTTTGCGCTCCGCCGGCCGGCGTGGAAGGCCTTTGGTGTCGCGCTGCGGCTGCTGACGTCATCCCCGCGCATGCGCAGGGGGGTTCACCTTCGCGCCGGCCATCGCAGAGGCTTACATGGCCGGCGCTAAGGAATGGAGTGCCCCCAAGGCACAGGCCTGCCCGCAGATTGGTGGGCCCCAATCGCGCCAGGCCACCGTGAGTGCCCCCCCCCCCCCCCCCCGGGGCCAGGTCCCCCCGTGCCCCCCCCAGGACCCCGGAGCCCGCCTGCACCTCCAGGTCCCGCCGATAAGGGACCAATTCCAATTTCCAATTTACGCCGGCGGGACCTGCATAGAACGGGTGGGACTTTGGCCCATCGCAGGTCGGAGAATCGGGGGGGGGGGGGCCCGCCGACCGGCGCGGTGCGATTCCCGCCCCACCAAATCCCTGGCGCCGGAGAATTCGGATTCACACCACCACCCCCCCCCGCGGCAATTCTCCGACCCAGCGGGGGTCGGAGAATCCCGCCCTATAGTGTGGATTCTCCGCTTGGGAGACTATGGGCAGGATTTTCCAATACAGCGACGCCAGAATTGCGAAGCACGATCGGCCGGAGAAGCATGCTCCAGCCGGAATTCGAGGCTGGCGCCGGGCGCCTAAGGGAATGTCACGCTCCAGTGTCTCGACAGTGGCACTGCACGCCAATATGGGCATGCAAATCGTACTGTAAACTCCATTGGCACATCATTAATGTGCCCGCTCAGGCAATCTCCAGGCCAGTAATGCTCTGCCTTCGCCAGCAGGAATTACCAACAGCGAGGTGCACGTGTAGTATTTAAAATCGGGAAACAGGCGCCATGGCTGCTGAGGCAGAGTGGAGGTAAGACATGTTCCCAAAGGCATAGCCGTGCGCTGCCAGTCCTGCTGCTGGCCAGGCCGGGGAGGGGGGGGGGGGGGGGGGGGGGGGGGGGGGGAAACACCAGGGTTGGGGAGAGTAGCGGGGGTGGTGATCAAGGGGAGGTCAATCAGGTCAGGGTGACTCCCAGGCCGAGGGTGTCCAGGCAGGAACCGCCATTGCCGCGAACTGCAAGGCAGCCATCTTACAGTGCATCCCACTGACTGCCAACTGTGTGGACCGTACTTGCACAGAGTGCCACCGGCTGTATGTGTGACCCTATCCAAGGCCATCCCCCCCCCTCCCCAAGGAACCCACAGACCTACTACCTCCGGTACCCCTGCCGGCAGGGATGGGTGCCAGGCAGCAACGGGGCTAGGAATGCTGGCAGTGCTTATCATTCGAGGAGCTGCTAGACCGAGCGTGTCATCGAAGACTCTCGCTGAGCAGATGGACCGTGCGACATTGCTGCTGCATCATGGCACACCTGGAACCACGCAGGTATGAAGGAGGACACTCGCTCCCAGTGACCGTCAAGGTGGTGGTTGCCCTGAACGTCTATGCCCTTCCAGGGACCCAGTGGGGACCTGTCTGGGATATCACAAACATCCGTACACAGGTGTATCCACGCTGAAGCCCTGTCTGCCTGGGCGGCGCAATACATCAAGCTGAATATGGACCGAGCCCACAGGGTTGCTTGGGTGGCGGGATTCGCTGCCATCACTGGGATGCCCCAGATCCAGGGGGTGATCAACACGATGCATTTCCCCCTATGAGCATGAAGGACCGGCCTTCATAAACTGAAAGGGGTTCCATCGATGAACGTGCAGTTGGTGTGTGACCATGAGCTGCACATCATGCACGTCTGCATCCAATACCCAGGCAGGGTGCATGACGCCTTCATCCTGGCACACTCAACAGTTCCGGATGCCTTTGAGGCGTGACTCCGGGTGAGGGGTTGGCTCCTGGGTGACAGGGATTATCCGGGTGGTCGTGGTTGATGATGCCTATCTGGAGGACTCAGACTGATGTGGAGACCCGCTACAACGACACCCATGCAGCGACCAGGGACATGGCCGAGCAGTGCAGGGGCAACTTGTTTATTCCCATTAGTACCAGGGTCCCAGGTTCGATTCCTGGCTTGGGTCACTGTCTGTGCGGAGTCTGCACGTTCTTCCCGTGTCTGTGTGGGTTTCCTCCGGGTGCCCCGGTTTCCTCCCACTGGTCCTGAAAGATGTGCAGGTTAGGTGAATTGGGCATTCTGAATTCTCCCTCTGTGTACCCGAACAAGCGCCATAGTGTGGCGACTAGGGGCTTTACACAGTAACTTCATTGCAGTGTTAATATAAGCCCACTTGTGACAATAATAAAGATTATTAATGAGTTTAAGTGTGAATCGGACAATGTAACTCAGGCCAGGTGTGGGCCTCTGACTCAGTGCTAGCAGTTTTACCCTCAGTCTGTTAACCCCTAAATTGCATCCTCCCTATCGTATCACCCTCCATTGACAAGAGGACCTCAACGCTATAGAGAACGGCTCTCTTGTCAATGCCCTTCTTCAATAGGAAGTAGTCTGAATATAGATTGTTCATGTGAATGCTGGCTGCAAGGGCCATTATATAACAAGCGGATCCAAGAGGCAAATTTATGGCAGAATGAACATCTCCCGAGAATCTCAAATCAATATTCCCACTTCTCACTGCCCAAAGGCTTTTCAGCATCAAAAGATACTATCACCTCAGGATCGGGTGCAGGGAAGGGGGAAAGAATAACATTTAAAAGGTGACATATGTTGGCCGACAATTGTCGGCCCTTTATGAAGTCTGTTTGATCCTCCAAAATTATACTTGGGAGGCAAGGCTTCAACTGAGTACCAGATCCTTAGCAAGCAGCTTAATGGCGCCTTTAAAAGGGAGATGGGTTATTATGAACCGCACTTGGTCGGGTCCTTATCCTTCTTATGAAGCAAGGAAATAGAGGCTTGAGTAAGGGACGGAGGCGATGAACCTCGAGATAGGGAGTCTTTTAATATATCCAATAACAAAGGTACGAGTTGTTCCAAGAACATCTTATAAAATTTGATCGGAAAGCCATCTGGACCTGGTGCCTTGCCAACCCTCAGCAGCCCAATACATCTTAAAATCCTGGGGAGTCCAACTCACAGCTCTTGTCCACCTTGACAGATACGGCGGGCAGACTGCCCAGAAATTCAGACTTGATCGATTTATCCGCCGGGGCTCCGAATTATGCAGGCCGCAATAGTAGGATTGAAAAGCCGCATTGACCTGGAGAGGGGCAGAAATTAGGTTGCTGCCCAAATTGAGTATCTGAGGGATCTCACGGGAGGCCACATGATGTTTGGGCCTTAATGTTTGGGTAATGCTCGTTTTCTCCTGGCATGCTCTCCTGCACTCTTCATTGAACCAAGGTTGATCTCCTGGCTTGATGGTAATGGTAAAAGGGGGGGGGGGGGGGGGGGGGGGGGTATGCCAGATCATAAGATTGCACAGATTGTGGTTAAACACAATTCTGCTGCTGATGGTCCACAGCAGCTCATGGATGCTTAGTTTTGAATTGCTGGATCCATTTTAAATCTATCAAATGCTCCGAGGATCCCTCAGGTCGTACGTAGTTTGTTCCCCTGGACAATTACAAGACAACTTAAGAAAAAAACAATTGAGCTTCACGAAGAGAAGGGAAAGCTGTCGAATGAACATCGCACACTCTGAGGATCCCTCAGGTCCTTCCTCTGGAAAATGATGAAGAGAATTAGTGTTACTCTGAATGAACTGAGGAGCCAGTTGGCAGAGAGGTTTCAGCAGCGGCGGAGGTGCCACAACACAATGAAAAGGATCCTCAATGTGAAGACAGGGCATGGTTTCCACAGGAACTGCGCAGTGGTCACCACCACCAATACTGTCATGGACAAATACCTCTGTGACAGGCTGGTGGGTGAGGATGAGCACAGGAACTCAAGGAATAGAAGCAGGAGTAGGCCACTGGGCCTTCAAGCCTGCCGCACCGTTCAATACGATCATGGCTGATCTATGCCGGCCTCAATTCCTTTTCTGTGCTATTTCCCCATTGCCCTCTAATCCTCGATCTACCAAAAATATTTATACACCTGCACTTCAAATACTTCTAATGATCCAGCCACCACCGGGACAGAGAATTCTCGAGATTCACCACCCTCTGCAAGAAGAAATTTTAACTGACTGGCCCTCTATCTTGTAACTCGTCTCCTTGTTCGAGACCCTCCCATGAGTGAAAACATCTCACCATCTGCCCTGTCAAAACCCCGCAGGATCTTATACTCTTCTAAATTCCAAGGAATACAGACTTAGACTAATTAGTCTCTCTTGATAAGACAACCCTCTCTTCTCGGAATTAGCCTGGTGAATCTCCTTTGCCTCCAATGCTATTATATCCTCTTTTCGGCAAGGGGGACCATAATTGTACGCAGTAGTACAGACGAGGCCTCACCAATGCCCTGTAAAATTGCAAAAAAACCTCCCTATTTTTAAACTCCAACCCTTTTGCAATTGAGGTCAAAATGTCATTTGCCTTCTTAACTAATTGCTGGAACTGTCTGCTAGCATTTTGTGATTCATGCATGAGAACACCTACATCATTCTGTACTTCACTCACCTGCAGTCTCTTTCCATTTAGATAATAATCTGCCTTTTGATTCCTCCTGCGGAGGTGCATGAGCTCACACTGCCCCACATTAAACTCCATTTGCCAGGTTTACGCCCAGTCACCCAATCTATCTATAATCCTGTCACAGAATCACAATATCCTCATCACAATATGCCCTTCCATCTATTTTCGTATCATCGGCAAATTTGGAACCCTTGCATTATGTTCCTTCCTCCAGGTCATTAATGTAAACAGTGAACAATTGGGGGCTAAGAACCTTGTGGTACTCCTCTAGTAACAAATTGAGGTGTACAAAATTATGAAGTGGACAAGATAAAATTGTTTCCCTTGGTGGAGAATTCTAGAACCGGGGACACAGATTGAAGATAAGAGGCAGAAGGTGTAGAGGACATGAGGAAGAACGTTTTAACGCAGAGGGTAGTAGGAGTCTCGAATTTGCTGCTCGAGTTGGTGGTGGAAGTAGGACCCTAAACTCTTTTTAGAAATATCTGGATCTGCATCTATAAGGTAAGGGCTATTGACCGGGTGCAGGAAGGTGGGATTAGAAAGGGCACCTGGGTGTCCATGGGCTGGCATGGACAAGATGGGCTGAATGACCTCCTGCTGTGCTATAATTTTTCTATGATTCTCTGATTCTATCTTTCCACTCTGAAAAGGACCCATTTATTCCAACTATCTGTTCTCTATGTGACAGCCAGTTTTCAATCCATGCTAACACACTTCCTCCAATTCCACGGGCTTTTATTTTATTCACCAGCCTTTTATGTGGAACAATTTCAAATGCCTTTTGGACATCTAAATATGCTACATCAGTAGGTCACCCTCCATCTATTCTCTGTGTTACATCCTCAAAACATTTGAGAAGATTTGTCAAAAATGATTTAACTTTCATAAAATCATATTAACTAGCTTTGATTATATTCAGCATTCCTAAATGATTAGCTATTTCCATTTTGATTATTGACTCCAACGTCCTGCCAATGAAATATGTTAAATTAACTGGCCTACAGTTCCCTGCCTGCTGCCTTTCTTCCTTTTTGAACAAGGGAGTCACATTGGCTGTTTTCCAATCTTCTGCTACTCTCCAGGAATTTAGTGAGTTACGAAAAATTGCAACCAATTTAATGGAAGTGGCTCTGCAGCCACTTCCATTAAAACCCTGGTGTGCAGTTCATTGGGTCCTGGTGACTTGTCTGCCTTTAGACCCTTGAGTTTATCTAATACTCTATCCTTTGTGATTGAGATTTTTGTAAGCACTACCATGTTATTTGAAATCAGCCATCTGATATCTTCGGGATATTTGCAATGTCTTCCACGGTGAAGACTGAAACAAAAAATGTATTTGGTATATCTGCCATTTTTTTGTTTGCTGTTACTAATTCACCAGCCTCATTCAGTAGAGGTCCCACATTTACCTTAGCTTTTCCTATTTATATATCCATAGAAACTCTTACTGTTTGTTTTGATACTGAATGCACGTTTTCTCACAAAATTAATTTGCTCCCTTCTTATGAGCTTCATAGTCTTTTGCTCCTAGATCGTAATAACTTCCCACTTCCTGGTCTACCACTATCCCTTGCCACTTTTTATCCTGCTTTTCAATTTAACATTATCCTTGACTTCTTTTGTTAACCATGGATTTTGCCTCTTTCTCGTGGAATAAACCCCTGCTGACCAGCTGTTTGAATATCTGGCACTGCTCATCTACTGACATGTATCTGTGCCTGTTTACCCAGTTCACCTCAGATAACTCCTCCCTCACGCCATTAGAATTGCCCTTATTTAAGTTGAAGACACTGGACCTATGGTGTTCACTCTCAAACTGTATCTGGAATTCTATCATATGGTCACTACCCACTATGGTCACTCCTCCCTCGGGGATCCTTAACCACAAAATCCTTTATTAATCGTTCTTCATTACACAAAACCAAATCAAACACAGCCCTTTCCGGGGTAGGTTCCACAGCGTACTGCTCTTCCCGGAACTCCTGTGACTATTCTACTGCCGCCGAGAAAAGATTGTACTTTTGATTGTGGTTCTGGACATCTGGACCACGGTTGGATTTCGCTGCAAGGGAGCAGATTGCACGAAGCCCTGGAGAAATACCCCTTTATTTTCCAGGATGACTTGGGGAAAAGAAAGGGAGCTAAAATCTACGTGAACCAGAGGCTCAACCGAAGTAGTTCAGGGTCCGCCCAGTTCCCTATGCCCGTTGTTGAAAGTGGACAATGAGCTTAGCCGGTTGGAAGGTCGGGGGATTATTCATCCTGTGAAGTTCGCGGTGTGGACAGCGCCTGTAGTCCCCATGCTGAAGCCGGATAAAACCATCCACCTGTGTGGCGATTAAAAATAGATGGTGACAAAACCTCCCGGTTGGACAGGTACCCAATGCCACACATGGAGGACCTTTATGTGAAGTTGTCTGGGGGTCTATCAGCTGGATGCAACATCCAGGCTATACATGGCCATGGATACCCACAGGTGGCTGTATGAATAAACCAGGCTCCCATTCAGAGTATTGTCCCCCTGTGTGATCTTCCAGCTGGTTTTGGGCAACATCTTCCAATGGCTTCCAAGGGTGGAGGTTACTTAGATGACATCCTGATTACCGGAGCCACTGAGCAGGAACACCTGGATAATCCAGAGGGAGTTCTCCTCTGTTTCTCTGAGGCAGGCATCCGCCTAAAAAGGGACAAGTGTGTATTTCAGGCGAAAGAAGTCACATACCTGGGGTATCGAGTCGACAAGGGTGGCTTGCACCCAAGGAAAAAGAAGGTTTGAGATATCAAACAGGTTCCCATGCCTGAGAATACAATCGAACTATGGTCATTCCTCGAACTCCTGAACTATTACGGTAAATTCCAAACTTGCTAACCATATTGGCACAGCTACGTGCATTCCTCAAAGGCCATCAGGAATGGGCATGGAGGGCACTGCAAGAAGAGATGTTTGCCAAGGTAAAGTGACAGTTGTCGTCCTTCAGGCATCTAATGCATTACAACACTTCCAGACCACTTCTGATCACATGTGATGCCTCCCCACATGGCATCGGAGTAGTGTTATCCCAATGGATGGATGACGAGATGGAGAGGCTAATATCCTAGGCATCGAGATCTTTGGCTGATGCAGAGCGTAGGTATGCTCAGATCAAAAAGGAAGTGCTGGCTGTAATCTTCGTGATCAAAAGTTCCACCAGTACGTTTATGGGAGGCACTTTGTAATCATAACAGAAACCGTTGCTCGGCCTGTTCAAGTAAGACAAGGCAATCCCTCTGATAGCATCGGCCACCATTGGGCATTGTTATTGGCGGCATATCAGTATATTTTCGAGTACCGCTTGGGACCACAAATCGTGCACGCAGATGCCCTGAGCCGATGACTCCTATTGCCGACATGCTCCCTGTCCCCACCAGCAGCAGACTAACTTGTGTTGGTGCCGAAGTTTATGGACACCACTTGCCAGTCACACCCTCTCAGATTTGTGAGTGGGTACAAAAGGAACCCGACCTTGGCGAAGCTGTGCCACGTCCACCTGCACGGGGATACAGGGAAAAACTGCTTGCGGCGCTGCGGGTTTTCATGGCTAAACAGCAGGAGCTTAACGTAGAGGATGGCATTGCCCTGTGGGGAGCCAGTGTTCTGGTCCCGAGCCAAGGCAGAAAAGGAAGATTGCACAACTGACACCCGGAAGTGTCCAAAATGAAGATGCTCGCCAGACGTTACGTGTGGTGGCTGGGACTTGGTGGCGACATCGAGAGGTCGGTGGAGCAGTGCACAGCATGTCAGGAGCATCAAAACCTCCCACTAGCAGCATCTCTTCACCCCTGGGAGTGGCCAGGCTGGCCCTGGGTGCAGTTATACGGCTACTTCACCAAATATTTCTTAGGGCCAATGTCCCTGCTACTCGACGCCCACTCAAAATAGTTGGACATTTACTGGATGCCATCCAGCACTTCACGGACTACCATTGAGAAGCTACGCCAATGGTTTAGTGTCCATGGTATACTGGAAGTGCTCGTCATTGATAACAGTGCCCCTTTTACCAGCGAGGAATTCTCGTACTTCATGTAGGCGAATGGTGCAAAACACATTTGGACCGTCCCATCCCTCTTCGAATGGTCTGGCTGAGAAGGCGGTACAGGGACTGTACTGGAGAAGACTGGACTGGTCTCTTATACAGTAAGAACCAAGCAGTGGATGGTACTAAAACACATCGACCACCTTAAAGGCAGGGAGCCCGCAGCAGGACTGGCTCCTCCAGATGAGTCAGCTCTTCACCCCTTCTGCCCATCATCCAGGGACCAAGGAGCAACACTCCCATCCTGAGGTCATCCCAATGGCGTGTGATGCCGTTTGGAGGGGACGGGACGGGGACCATGTAAAAGGCCCGTTGACCTCGGGCGGGAATTTCCGGTCACCGGGCGGGCAAAGTCGAAGAATCCCGCCCATGGTAATTTGGTGGTTGCCATGAGAGGAGGCGAATTACAACATTGGGCGGGATCTAATTGTGAAAAGGTAATGTTCGGTCAGGCTCAATGACGATACTCTGGAGATTTCGGGCGCGATTTATCGGCCTCGTCACGTCCGACTTGGGACGTGAAAAGGCCGGTAAATCTTGTAAGAGGCCTCACATGAGATTTACCGGCCTCATCACAGGCCTCACGAGATCTAAAGAGTGGTTAGGCTTACTTGAATATGTCTGTGTCTGAGTTACCCAAGGAGCGGGATCTAACGGTCTCGTCTCAGTGATCCTTGAGCAGGCACCATTGAGCACTGGTTTCCACAAAATGCACCAGGCATACTGTCACTTGAGGGGGTCTCCCAGGTGATTGGTGGTCGGACTCTGGGAGGGGTGGTACACTGACACCCCATTTGCCACTGGGATAGCCTGGCAGTACCAGGGTGGAACCTGGGTGACACTGCCATGGTGCCAGGCTGGCTGTGCCACAGTGCCCTGGTGGCATCTTGCCTTTGTTGGGGATTGGGCCCAGAGATGCCCTGATGAGGTAGGGTGCGGGGGTCATGAGGTCCCCTAATTGGTAAGTTAGGGTGCCCGGGGTGGGGGGGGGGGGGTCCGGAGGCCATGGTGGGGGGGGGAGATTTAGAGATCGCGGTGCCATTTAAAACATTTCAAAATGAGCCTAAATGTAGCTTCGGGAAGGGCGTTCCTTGTCAAGGCCTGGAAAAGAAGCAGAATCCCATTTAATAGCGGGACCGTTCTCGGCGCTGCAAGCACCAGGAAACACACGACTAAACGTTCCCAAAATAGGACTCTGCTTCTTTGCCATTAAATCACGCCCCTTGTTTCAATGCCTCACCTGCCGTCCAAAGCCGAAATTCAGCCTTTAGTGTTTAAAAGACATTGGCTTCTTTAGCGACAACAATCAGTTTTTATCTAAAAAGCTGATTCTTGTCTAGCATTGTTGGGAGCCTAATGTCTCCATTTCATTGAGACTTACATGACATATCTCTTGGCTTGGCCCTCTGTAAAAGTACCTATGAACCTTTTAAAGCTATAATTTCCCTACAAATTGATTTTTTAGTATAACATTTGATAGTACAGTAGAGCATCGTAAATCCAAACCACTCGGGGGAGATGCTTTCGGTTCAGATTTAATGCTGTTCACATTTGCGATAAACCATTCCTTGCATTCAGAAAATGCATCTACACACAGTTTCTTTGTTAATCAATTCTTTCTAGGATTTCCTACAATGACAGTTAAATTGCTTGCAAATATCATCCCACATAATCAATTGTCCCATTTTCTACTGCCTTGTTCCCAACTGGTTAACATTGTAAGTTATTGTATGTGTTTCGTGTTTTATATGAGGGTAAAAAGCTTGGGATAGCTTTCTGGCCTGGTAAGATTCTATTTTGATTTAGATTTTACTATGTTTTCATATATCAGTAAATTAATAAAGGATCTATCCCGCCAAAAATAACTCGCTACTGGTAGAATTCATGGAGAAATTTTCCTCTGGTCACAAAGAACTATAATAAAACTAGGAGAAATATTTCCTCTTCAATGGAAATAAAAAATCAGGAGAGCTGTAAAGTGAGCTACTGATACAGGTTCGCACAGGTCGAAATTAGCCCCAAGGCATGTCCCACAATAGCACTGACATTAAAAATGTTACAATTCCAGTATGGGACACTTGTATGTATTTGACAGAAATTCCTTTATCTCAGTGAAGACTTAGGGCGCGATTCTCCGCTCCCCATGCCGGGTGGGAGAATCGCGGGAGGGCCAGGCGACTCATTTCACGCCCCCCTAGCGCCCCCCGTGATTCTCCCACCCCCCGCTCGGAAGAATCGCCACTCACCGTTTTTCACGGCGACCGGTGATTCTCCGACCCGGATGGGCCGAGCGACCTGCCGTTTGCAACCGTTTCACGACGGCGGCAACCACACCTGGTCACTGCCGTCGTGAACATGGGCGCCAAAGGCCCGTTTGAAGCTTGTGGGGGGCGGAGAGGGGAGTGAGCACCACGGCCCGTGCTCGGGAGGGGACTGGCCCGCGATTGGTGCCCACCGATCGTCGGGCCGGCGTCTCAAAATGACGCACTCTTTCCGCCGCCCTGCAAGATCAAGCCACCACATCTTGCGAGGCAGCGGAGGGGAAGACGGCCACCGTGCACGTGCGGGTTTGAGCCGTCAGCTGTTGTGACGTCAGCCGCGCATGCGCGGGTTGGAGCCGGCCAACTTGCGCATGCGCGGCTGACGTCACTTAGGTGCGCCGGCCGCGTCATTCTCGGCGCGTCGCCTTGACGCTTTGAATACGGTGAGAGGAGCGGCCTCCGAGGCCGTCGTGAAACTCGACCGAGTTCACGACGGCCTTCCCGATTTTTCCCGGGAGCGGAGAATTCTGCCCTTAATTCACTTGATTTTAAGCAAATTAGCATTTCCACTAAATAGTGAAGAGCTGAATTTTAGATGAATGCATTCAGCATTGATACATGAGTACTACACATTGTAATTGAAGGATAAAGATGCCACAACAAACAATTTATAAAACTTAAATGCAAATTGTATGTTCAGATCTTCTGAAGAAAATTACTAAAACAATCAAAGACCCTTCCCACTCGGCTTACTCTCTCTTCCAACTTCTTCCATCGGGCAGGAGATATAAAAGTCTGAGAACACGAACTAACAGATTCAGAAACAACTTCTTCCCTGCTGTTACCAGACTCCTAAACAACCCTCTTATGGACTGGCCTGATTAATACTAAATTGCGTACCCTGTGTTGCCCTATTGTGTATTTTCTTTTCTTTTTCATGTACTAAATGACTTGTTTGAGCTGCTCGAGAAAAATACTTTTCACTGTACCTCAGTACACATGACAATCAACAAATCCAATGCAATCCAATCCAATTATTTTTACTGGGCAAATGCCATTTCCTGTTTACCATTTATCATGAAGTGGTTATTTGGTGTTAACCTAACTTTGGCATGTTGTATATTCAGTAGTTTATCACAACAGTAAGGCATTGCTGCACAATGATTAAAACATTAATTCAATAAATTATCAAAGAATTACTGATTCAGTGAAAATTCACAGATTTGATATTAAGCCAGATAGAACATCATAATAGAACACCGTAAGAAACTACAGAGAGTCGTGGACACAGCCCAGTCCATCCTGCAAACCCACCTCCCATCCATTGACTCTGTCTACACCTCCTGCTGCCTTGTGAAAGCGGGCAGCATGATCAATGACCCCACAAACCCGGGTTATTCTCTCTTCCCATCTCTTCCGTCAGGCAGGAGATACAAATGTCTGAGAACACACACTAACAGATTCAAAAACAGCTTCTTCCCCGCTGTTAACAGACTCTTATGAACTGAACTAAATCTCTCCACGCATCTACTGAGTAGTACTACACTCTGTATGCTTCACCCGATGTCTGTGTCCAAGTATTTACATTGTGTATTTATGTGCGTCCTATGTTTTTTCATGTGTGGCATGTTCTGCCTGGACTGTACGCAGAACAATACTTTTCACTGTACCTCGGTACATGTGACAATAAACCCAAATTCAAAGCCCCAAATTCCTGCCTCTGTCATCCTCCCAATTCTTGCGCCCCCCAAAAACCGGCCCAGCGTGAGTCGCGCCATCCGCTTGGAGAATGGCGGGGTCCGGCGCGACTCAATGGGTGCCGGGGCCGCCCGAATTCTCCGGCCTGCGATGGGCTGAAGTCCCGCCCATCTGTTGCCGGTCCTACCGGCGTAAATTGGAGTAGGTCCCTTACCGGCGGGACCTGGCGGCGCGGGCAGGCCTCGGGGTTCCTGGGGGGTCGCGGGGGGATCTTGCCTCAGGAGGTGCCCCCACGGTGGCCTGGCCGCGGTCGGTTCCCACCAATCCGCGGGCGGGACAGTGCCGTGGGGGCACTCTATTCCTTTGGCATCGGCCGTTGTGGTCCTCCGCGAAGGCCGATGTGGAAGTAAATCCCTGTGCGCATACGCGGGGATGACCGCCAGCATGCACTGGCACTCCTGCGCATGCGCCGACTTGCGCCGGCCGGAGGAGGCCCTTCGGTGCCGGTTGGCGTGGCGCCAGGCCCCTATCCCGCCAGCTGGCGGGGCGCCAACCACTCCGGGGCGGGTCTAGCCCCTGAAGGTGCGCAGGTTTCCACAACTTTCGGGCGGCCCGACGCCGGAGTGGTTCACGCCACGCCATCCCGCCGGGACCAAGCGTCCTGCCTGGTACGGGAGAATCCCGCCCAAGTAGACTTTCATTTTTTTTTTAAATTAGAGTACCCAATTATTTTTTCCAATTAAGGGGCAATTTAGCGTGGTCAATCCACCTACCCTGCACATCTTTTGGGTTGTGGGGGTGAAATCCACGCAAACACGGGGAGAATGTGCAAACTCCACATGGACAGTGATCCAGGGTCGGGATTCGAACCCGGGTCCTCAGCGCCGTAGGCAGCAATGCTAACCACTGTGTCACCGTGCCGCCCCCAAGTAGACTTTCATTAACACTGCAATGAAGTTACTGTGAAAAGCCCCTACTCGCCACACTCCAGCGCCCGTTTAGGTACACTGAAGGAAAATTCAGAATGTCCAAATTACCGAACAAGCACATCTTTCGGGACTTGTGGGAGGAATCCGGAGCACCCGGAGGAAACTCAAGCTGACACGGGATAATGTGCAGACTCCGCACAGACAGTGACCCAAGCCAGAAATCGAACCTGGGACCCTGATAAAACCATTGTGTTACCGTATGACAGGTCACCTGCTTGACCCGTTTCCAATGGCCTGAGGCTGTCAATACGGCATGCGGCATATTCCTAGAGTACGCCGTTTTGGACTCGGTCGGTAACTGTGATTCTCTGGCCGTTCGCGAACGTGATTTCAGCGTCGGTGACTGGAGAACCCAGCCCACGGTCTTCTGGTCTCGCTTCTGTCACAGAGGGCAGCAGGATTCTGCAACGTAGGCCTCTCTGGTTTCAGCTGGTGGTCTCCGCCAGCCAACATCCGGAAAGAGTACCTCCCTCCTCTCCCTTAGTGCCTCCAACATCCGATCCAGTTTGGCATGGATGAAGTGAGGGGCAGCCCTGCCTTCGATGTCTGGCCTCTGGCTCTCCTGAGACATCTTATTGCCTTCTGGTGCTGCCGAAAGCTTTGGTGCCCCGAGCCAATTCCTCCCTTCAGACAAACAGCACCCTCAGTGTTGGCTGTAGTGGGGAGCCGAACCCAGGCTAACACTTCATCTTATCTACATATGTTCCTGCCCCACAAACCCTAATTGGACAGGGAATCCCGCTCCACATCAATTCAGGGTTCACTTATGACTCATAAAAAACATCCTGACCTCTGTTTCCTGCATCCATGTGAAAAGTTCAGCCTCTTATGTGGAAAATAAAGTAATTACAGTGTTTTCATTCCTCAACTGGATGCATTGGTTTGCTGCTATTGTCAACTCTGGGTGCTTGTAAATGTAAACACGTGACAGTAAATGTGAAGTGACAGCCACAAAAGGCTTCTTCGATATATGGTAATATCCCTTTGATAAACATTTACAATGAACCATGTCCTTCAATAAAAATGTGGGAAATTCTGCACTGACTGCAGTTACAACATTGAGGAGACTTTGCTTACGTTGCGCTTTCGAGCTGTGAAGCCCAGCATCCAACTGGTGTGACAAGAAAATTACGAAGTATATATATATCCGTGCATTACATTTTGTACTGAAAGGTGTTAGCCGTCAGGAATTGGCAATAAAAAATGACATCAGATAAAAAAAATAAATGGGAAACATAACTTTGGAAAGATGTGAATAAAAAGAGTTGATGGTTCAGTCAGTCGAGTCACTTCACTGACAAAAGGTTATTTTGGAATTAACATTTTAAAAATTAATAGGATTAATATTTTTGGGCTGCTTATAAAATGGAATGGAATGTAAAATGACTTGACAATAATATGTAATTTTTTTGCAATTTTTTAAAATGATATTTATCACACAGTATTAGAGTACATTTCACTTGGTTTCGGACAACATGTCGAGCCGAAGTGAGGATTAGAATTTCTTCAATGCCCCGAGTTGGTATGACTTGGACTGCAATGCCGGAAAGGGTGGTGGAAGTAACATTAAAACGGGAATTAGATTATATACATGGAAAGAAAATATTGGGGAAATAGCAGGAGAGTGGAATTGCTTGGAGAGATCTTTCAAGAGCTAGTACAAGCAGGACGAACTGAATGGCCTTCTTCTATGTTGTAGTATTCTATCAGTTAAAAATTGAATAAGGCTCATTAGTGAGCATGAGGATTGTGATGTGCAGGCAGCACACAAACCTCAGTCTGTCTGCTCATTGCCATGATCTTGTTGGGCAACCCAATGCTAAGTGCACTGCTGACTGGCTGCATGTTAAGCATGGGACCTGAAATCCAGTGAGAAATTGATGCAATCTAGGTTCTGCTACTGCAGCCCTCGTTAATACCTTAGTTACAACTGAAACCAAACTTCCCAAGAATCTCAAATAGAGACCGGCGGCACGGTGGCACAGTGGTTAACACTGCTGCCTCACAGTGCCAGGCACCCAAGTTCAATTCCAGTCTTGGCAGGAGTTTGGGTGGAGTTTGCACATTCACCCCGTGTCTGCATGGGTTTCCACCCACAGACCAAAGATGTGTAAGTTAAGTGGATGGGCCATGCTAAATTGCCCCTAGGTGTCCACAGATCAGGCGAAGTTACAGAGATAGTGTGGGGTAGTTTTGGGGTAGCGTGCTCTTTCAGAGGGTCGGTGCAGACTCGATGGGCCGAACGGCCTCCTTCTGGACTATGAAATCTATGAAATCTTGTTCCACTCAAGCACTTGACAGCACAGCAGCTGGCCTTCCCCTGGGCTCAAGGATTCTGGGTGTGAAAGACCTACCCACCAAGAACTGCTGGCCAATCGGAGGTCCTTTCCAGAAGGTTAGTCCGCAGGCACAGCAAATAATTTGGATGGCAATTGTAATGTTCATAAGTTCACAAGTTGTAGGAGCAGAATTAGGCTATTTGGCCCATTAGGTCTGCTCCGCCATTCGATTATGGGTGACCTCATTCGAGCCTTAACTCCACCATCCTGTCCGTTCTCCATAACCCTTCAACCCATTACCAATTAAAAATCTGTCTAACTCCTTAAATTTACCCACTGCCCCAACATCCACCGCACTTTGGGGTAGCGAATTCTACAGATTCACAACCCTTTGGGAGAAGTATTTTCTATACCTCTTAGCCTAAGGCTATGACCTTTCGTTCTAAAATGCCCCACAAGAGGAAGCATCCGCTCCATGTTTTACAAACGTCCATTGGCTTCAGGGGGAACAGGAAACCCTGCCAGCAGACAGGAAACTCCCACCGGAAGGAGGGGCTTGAAAACTCCCCCTCTCGAGTGCTTCAGTTTTGGCCTACTTATATAAGGAGTGATGTACTTGCCTTGGATTTTGTTAGTTTGATTCCTGGAATGAAGGGATTGTCTTATGAGGAAAGTAAGAAGTCTTGCAACACCAGGTTAAAGTCCAACATGTTTGTTTCAAACACTAGCTTTCGGAGCACTGCTCCTTCCTCAGGTGAATGAAGAGGTATGTTCCAGAAACATATATATAGACAAATTCAAAGATGCCAGACAATGCTTAGAATGCGAGCATTAGCAGGTGATTAAGTCTTTACAGATCCAGAGAGAGGGCTAATCCCAGGTTAAAGGGGTGTGAATTGTCTCAAGCCAGGACAGTTGGTAGGATTTTGCAAGCCCAGGCCAGATGGTGGGGGATGAATGTAATGTGACATGAATCCCAGGTCCCGGTTGAGGGCGCACTCATGTGTGCGGAACTTGGCTATAAGTTTCTGCTCGGCGATTCTGCGTTGCCGCGCGTCCTGAAAGCCGCCTTGGAGAATGCTTACCCGGCGATCAGAGGCTGAACGCCCTTGACTGCTGAAGTGTTCTCCGACTGGAAGAGAACATTCCTGCCTGGTGATCATCGCGCGATGTCCGTTCATTTGTTGTCGCAGCGTCTGCATGGTCTCGCCAATGTACCACGCTTCGGGACATTCTTTCCTGCAGCGTATGAGGTAGACAACGTTGGCCGAGTCGCACGAGTATGTACCGCGTATCTGGTGGGTGTTGTTCTCACGTGTAATGGTGGTACAGTAGTCCCCCGTTATACCGCGCTCCGATATACCGCGGGGGGGCTTATGGACCCCAACTGTCAGTTGTGTCAATTTCAGCGGCCGGCTGATTATTTCAGTGAGAGCAGCTTCCCTCTCTGGATCAAAGTGAGCCGGCCGCTGAAATTGACACTGCCGGCTGCTCTCTCCCTCCAATCAGAAACATTAAAACTTAAAAGTTGGATTGGAGTGAGAGAGCAGCCGGCAGTGTCAATTTCAGCGGCCGGCTCACTTTGATCCGGAGAGGGAAGCTGCTCTCTCACTGAAACAATCAGCCGGCCGCTGAAATTGACACTGCCGAGGGGGGGGCGGGTGTTGGGGGGGAGAAGAGGGGGGGCGGGTGTTGGGGGGGGGGGGAGAAGAGGGGGGGCGGGTGTTGGGGGGGGAGAGAAAGAGGGGGGGCGGGTGTTGGGGGGGAGAGGAGGGGGCGGGTGTTGGGGGGAAGAGGAGGGGGGCGGGTTGTGGGGGAGACCCCCCTGGGGTGTGGGGGAGACCCCCTGGGGGTGTGGGGGAGAGAGGGTGGACCTGCGGGTGTTGGGGGAGAGAGGAGGGCCCTGCGGGTGTTGGGGGGGGAGAGGAGGTGGGGCGGGTGTTGGGGGGGGGGAGAGGAGGGGGGCGGGTGTGGGGGAGACCCCCCTGTGGGTGTGGGGGAGACCCCCCTGGGGGTGTGGGGAAGAGAGGGGGGCCCTGCGGGTGTTGGGGGAGAGAGGGGGCCCTGCGGGTGTTGGGGGACGGGGAGGAGGGGGGGGGGAGGCGACGAGCCGGAGGGTGTGGGGAGTGGGCTAGCCGGAGGGTGTGGGGGGAGAGGGGGCGAGCTGGAGGGTGTGGGGGGAGAGGGGGCGAGCAGAGGGTGTGGGGGAGAGGGGGCGAGCCGGCGGGTGTTGGGGGGGTAGAGGGGGCGGAGTTGGAGGGTGTGGGGGGACGAGGGGTCTAGTTGGAGGATGTGGGGGGAGAGGGGGCAAGCCGGAGGAAAAAAAAAGAAATTGACACTGCCGGCTGCTCTCTCCCTCCAATCAGAAACATTAAAACTTAAAAGTTGGATTGGAGGGAGAGAGCAGCCGGCAGTGTAAATTTCAGCGGCCGGCTGATTTCAGTGAGAGCAGCTTCCTTCTCCGGATCAAAGTGAGCCGGCCGCTGAAATTTTAATTGGATCCACGATGGGGGTTTTAAATTTATTTAAAAATCTATGCTAGCGCTTCCCATTGTGAGTCTACGGGGGTCTGACCTCTCCCCCCGCCCCCCCGTAGACTCACAATGGGAAGCACATGCATAGATTTTTAAATAAATTTAAAACCCCCATCATGGATATCCGCGGCTCGGATACAACGCGGGTGGCTGTCTTGGACCCCAACACCCGCGTTATAAAGGGGGACTACTGTATCCATGTCGATGATCTTGGGCGGCATTCTCCCCTACCCGGCGTGACAGAGGGTCCCGGAGTAGGGGAGTGGCGCCAACCACTCAGGGGTTGCGCCTCCCCAAAGGTGGGGAATTCTCCCAACCTTTGGGGGCCAACCCCGCGCCGGAGCGGTTGCCACCAGAAGACCGGCGCAAAAAACCGGCGCCCCCGGCAGCGGGGCTGGCCGAAAGGATTTTGCCGGCCTGCGCATGCGCCAGCAGTGACGTCAGCGGCAGCTGGCAGCTGGAATTATCTATCCCAGAATGCATTGGAGGTTAGGTCATTGAATATAGGCAAGGCTGGTTAGACAGATTTTAGATCTACAAGTGAATCAAAAGTTGCAGGCGGTGGGGGAAGAGGGGGGGAGCAGGCAGGAAAAAGGGGCTAAGGGCACAATCAGAGCAACCATGTTCCTATTGAATGGCAGAGCCGGCTCGAAGAGCCAAATGACCTCCTTTACCTGTTTCTTATTAACTTGAATAGTTGATTCCTAGATAAATTTAACATTTTTCTTCTACCTCCAGTGCTTCATCATTCATTCCCTGTTGTAAGGACTGATAGAAAGTAATAATTTAGTGAGTCTGCCACTTCCGGATTTCCAATTACAATATCACTTGTAGCTGTCATCAAGGGAATTGTTACTCTTAACCACCCTCTTTCACTTAACATATTCATAAAACATTTTGTGCTGCCTCTTTAGATGAGGAGTCCTGAATGCCCCTTCCTGCTGGATTCCTAATCCTTACTGTTCTGCAGCACAATGTGGTAAACCACTGTATTGTATTGCATTGTGACATGTCTGGGCCTGTCCCTGCTAGCTCCACCTGTGGCTCCTCCCCTCGGGCTCATGTATAAAGGTGGCTGGTCTCCGCCTCCGATCCAGTTCGGGACCAGAGGCCAGGAGGCTTTCTGTTTAGTGTATTAAAGCCTCAGTTACGTTCACCACTCGTCGTGTGTTCATTGATGGCATATCACACATCACAATTAACCTGGAGACCATTACTGCTAGGGATGCCTACAGACTACTTCAGGTGGCTTGCTCAGTGACAAATCTGTTGCGATATGGCCCAGGTTGTAACTCTCCTGTTGTTGATTGATGGCGTTCCTCAGAGTTGTCACAACAGCTGCCCCTCATTTCCGCCCCCCCCCCCCCCCCCCCCCCCCCCCCCCCCCCCCCCCCCCCCCCCCCCCCCCCCCCCCCCCCCCCCCCCCCCCCCACCCACCCCGCTCAGGTCCTTTGTCCTCAGGAAGATTTCCTTTTAAGTATAATTAAGGTCAGAATATGTTGGTAACCTCAGGCTGAAGAAGCACGACGCATCATGGGAACCTGCCGCAGTCCTGCCTTAAGCTTTCTTGCTGTTCCATCCCAGCTGCACATTGATGGAATGAAATCCCCTGTTGCTGACTAATGCTCCGGATAGGTCCAGGTTGCTTGAATTGCCCATTCTGTTCAATCAATGGCACCCTGTGTCTGTTGGAAGACAAGCAGAGATGCAAATCCCAGCGCCTGCTCATTCTGGCTATTTCTATCCCAGGGGAAGTTTATGGGCGTGATTTAACACCCAAAACACAGAGCCCGATTTGGACACTGTTACACACCTAGTGCATGGTCAAATCCAGCACCATGTGCCCTAGAGTTACAACACAAGTGAATTAATCAATAATTCTTATAAAAATTCCTGAAGTCTTTAGCCCTTGGCTGCCCAATAATTACAGTCATCGGGATTGTAAGTTGAAACACAATTACTGTTTATTTATAACAAGATTAATAGTAATAGACGCACAGATAAAGTTGGTTAAATATTGATACGTACGTAACTCCAACTGTATCTTGCCCCCTGTAATGGCTTAGGTCAGGCCATTGAGATTGGCCAATTAAAATACAAGTTCCCTGATTAGTGGCCCAACCAGGGAACTCCTTTCTCTGTATATAACAGGATATAACAGATCCTCTGAACTCCCAGCGCAGACAGCAAGCTGAATGCACCTGGTTGTTCGGCTGGTTTTGTAAATAAAAGGAATTCTGGTGAAGGGACGTCTGCCTCCGTGGACTTATTACACCTCCCCCCACCCTTAACACACACACACACACAAACACACACACAGGACTGACAAACACAATGGGCGGGATTCTCCGACCCCACGCCGGGTTGGAGAATTGCCAGTGGGCCGCGCGAATCGTGCCACGCCACCCCGACGCTGGCACGCGATTCTCCGCAGAGCAGAGAATCTGCACTCATTGGCGCTGGCGTGGTTGGCGCAGCACCGGTCGCGGGCTGCTCTACGCGGCCGGCCCACCGATTCTCCGGCCCGGACGGGCCGAGCGGCCGTAAGAAAAGAGCCGTGTCCCGCCGGCGCCGTTCTAACCTGCTCTGGGCCAGTGGGACCTCGGCGTGTAAGGGTCAGGTGGCGCCCTTTGTTGGGGGAGGGGGGTCCGACCCTGGGGGGGTCTCCGATGTGGCCTGGCTCGCAATCAGGGCCCACCGATCGGCGGGCCGGCTTCTGTGGCTGGGGCCCTCCTTTCCTACGTGCCGGCCCCTGTAGTCCTACGCCATATTGCGTCAGGGCCGATGCGTTGAAGGAGGCCACTGTGCATGTCCTCGTTGTGCCGGCGCAACTGCGCATGCGCGGATCCCGCGGCGCACGGTTCGCGCCGGGATCTGCAGCTGGAGCATGGCGAACCGCTCCAGCGCCGGGCTGGCCGCCTGGAGGGGCCAGAATTAGTCGTGGGAGTGGCCCGTTCACGACGTTGTAAAATGCGAATGCGTTTACGACGGCCATGGACACTCTGCCGTGGGATTGGAGAATCCCGCCCAATGTAAATGGAAGAGAAAAGAGTCTTTGCTTCAGGTGATGGGTACTTGCAGGCTTTCTCCACAGTAAATTTGGGAATCACAATCCTTACTTTACAGCTGGCAGTCACAATTCTCCTGGTGAGACAGAGTCCCTGTTTCATCAGCTTTTCTCTCAGTTTGTGGCTGTCCTTCAGACCCTGTTTTCAGAAATCCAACATTCACAGGCTTACTGAGAGAGAGAGAGAGAGAGAGAGAGAGTTAACTGGATTTTTTTTGCAGAGCGTTTTCTGGGGAGGATTTTGATGGATATTTTCACCCAACTTCCAGAACCAAAAGTGAAACTAAAATGGAACCTCAGGGTTCTGAGAAACATGCCGGTGGGATAATATCCAATTACCACCTGTTATCGGACAGTACACAGCCTTTTGGTTACCTAGGTAAACAGAAAGCAAGCATCCTTGAAAGAGCTCCAGATGTCTACCTCAATCTCCTGACAATCTGAGCTCTTCTGAAATGTCAAGAAACCTGAGCCTCTTGTTTCAGGTCCCTTTTAGGTGCATTTAATCTGCCATGTGCTCTTCCGATTGACTCCCTACTGAAGGACAGATTTGAGGCGTTCAAGGCAGACGACACTGTCCTATACAAGAAATCCAGGTACGACCTTCGCAAAGCCATCCGAGATGCCAAGAGAGAATACCAAACAAAGCTAGAGTCACAGACAGACTCTCGGCGGTTGTTGCAAGGACTAAACAACATAACGGGCTACAAAGTGAAGCCGAGCAGTATCTCTAGCAGCAGCGCACCCCTCCCCGATGAACTTAATGCATTCTATGCTCGGTTCGAGCAGGTAATCAACAATCCGCTGTTGAGTGCCCCAGCAGCCCATAACTCACCCATACCCACCATCATAGCTTCCGAAGTCAGATCGGCCTTCCTGAAAGTGAACCCGCGGAAGGCGACGGGCCCAGACGGGATCCCTGGTCATGCACTCAGAGCCTGCGCAGACCAGCTGGCAGAGGTATTCACAGACATCTTTAACCTGTCCCTACTCCACTCCGAGGTCCCCACCTGTTTTTAAGGGTACAATTTTGTTGGTGAGATCATGTATCCTATGAAATATTTCACGGGCTGCATTCGCCACTGCCTGCTGAGGGTAGCGGAGTTCCCAAATGTGGCGGGGGGTTTCCAGACCCCTGCCTGGAAACCCCCCATTATAGAGACTCCTGCCTGGGAGCCCCCATTACAGGGACCCCTGCCTGGGAACCCCCATTACAGGGACCCCTGCCTGGGAGCCCCCATTACAGGGACCCCTGCCTGGGAGCCCCCATTACAGGGACCCCTGCCTGGGAGCCCCCATTACAGGGACCCCTGCCTGGAAGCCCCTATTACAGACCCCTGCCTGGAAACCCCCTATTACAGAGACCCCTCCCTGGGAGCCCCCATTTCAGGGACCCCTGCCTGGAAGCCCCCATTACAGAGACCCCTCCCTGGGAGCCCCCATTACAGGGACCCCTGCCTGGAAGCCCCCATTACAGAGACCCCCTGCCTGGAAGCTCTCCATTACAGAGACCCCCTGCCTGGAAGCTCCCCATTACAGAGACACCTGCCTGGGAGCCCCCCATCAGAGAGACGCCTGCCTGGAAGCCCCCATTACAGGGACCCCTGCCTGGAAACCCCCATTACAGAGACACCTGCATGGAAGCCCCCCATCAGAGAGACCCCCTGCCTGGAAGCTCCCCATTACAGAGACACCTGCCTGGGAGCCCCCCATCAGAGAGACCCCCTCCTGGAAGCCCCTATTACAGACCCCTGCCTGGAAACCCCCATTATAGAGACCCCCCGCCTGGAAGCACACCATTTCAGAGAGGCCTGCCTGGAAGCCCCCCATTACAGGGACCCCTGCCTGGAAGCCCTCATTAGAGAGACCCCTGCCCGGAAGCTCCCTATTACAGAGACTTCTGCATGGAAGCTCCCCATTACAGAGACCCCTGCCTGGAAGCTCCCCATTACAGAGACCCCTGCCTGGAAGCTCCCCATTACAGACCCCTGCCTGGAAGCTCTCCATTACAGAGACTCCTGCATGGAAGCCCCCCATAAGAGAGACCCCTGCCTGGAAACCCCCCATTATAGAGACTCCTGCCTGGGAGCCCCCATTACAGGGACCCCTGCCTGGGAGCCCCCATTACAGGGACCCCTGCCTGGGAGCCCCCATTACAGGGACCCCTGCCTGGAAGCCCCCTATTACAGACCCCTGCCTGGAAACCCCCTATTACAGAGACCCCTCCCTGGGAGCCCCCATTACAGGGACCCCTGCCTGGGAGCCCCCATTACAGGGACCCCTGCCTGGAAGCCCCCTATTACAGACCCCTGCCTGGAAACCCCCTATTACAGGGACCCCTGCCTGGAAGCCCCCATTACAGAGACCCCTCCCTGGGAGCCCCCATTACAGGGACCCCTGCCTGGAAGCCCCCATTATAGAGACCCCCTGCCTGGAAGCTCCCTATTACAGAGACTTCTGCATGGAAGCCCCCTATCAGAGAGACCCCTGCCTGGAAGCTCCCCATTACAGAGACCCCTACCTGGAAGCTCCCCATTACAGAGACCCCTGCCTGGAAGCTCCCCATTACAAACCCCTGCCTGGAAGCTCTCCATTACAGAGACCCCCTGCCTGGAAGCTCCCCATTACAGAGACACCTGCCTGGGAGCCCCCCATCAGAGAGACGCCTGCCTGGAAGCCCCCATTACAGGGACCCCTGCCTGGAAACCCCCATTACAGAGACACCTGCATGGAAGCCCCCCATCAGAGAGACCCCCTCCTGGAAGCCCCTATTACAGAGACTCCTGCCTGGAAGCCCCCCATCAGAGAGACCCCCTCCTGGAAGCCCCTATTACAGACCCCTGCCTGGAAACCCCCATTACAGAGACACCTGCATGGAAGCCCCCCATCAGAGAGACCCCCTCCTGGAAGCCCCTATTACAGAGACTCCTGCCTGGAAGCCCCCATTAGAGAGACCCCTGCCTGGAAGCTCCCTATTACAGAGACTTCTGCATGGAAGCCCCCTATCAGAGAGACCCCTGCCTGGAAGCTCCCCATTACAGAGACCCCTGCCTGGAAGCTCCCCATTACAGACCCCTGCCTGGAAACCCCCCATTACAGACCCCTGCCTGGAAACCCCCCATTACAGGGACCCCTGCCTGGAAACCCCCCATTATAGAGACCCCTGCCTGGAAGCCCCTATTACAGAGACCCCTGCCTGAATGCCCACATTATAGAGACCCCTGCCTGGTAGCCCCCATTACAGAGATTCTTGCCTGGAAGCCCCCATCTGGAAGCCCCCCATTACAGAGACCACTGCTGTGAAGCCCCCATTACAGAGACCCCTGCCTGGAAGCCCCCATTAGAGAGACCCGTGCCTGGAAGCTCCCTATTACAGAGACTTCTGCATGGAAGCCCCCTATCAGAGAGACCCCTGCCTGGAAGCTCCCCATTACAGAGACCCCTGCCTGGAAGCTCCCCATTACAGAGACCCCTGCCTGGAAGCTCCCCATTACAGACCCCTGCCTGGAAGCCCCCCATTACAGACCCCTGCCTGGAAACCCCCCATTACAGGGACCCCTGCCTGGAAACCCCCCATTATAGAGACCCCTGCCTGGAAGCCCCTATTACAGAGACCCCTGCCTGAATGCCCACATTATAGAGACCCCTGCCTGGTAGCCCCCATTACAGAGATTCTTGCCTGGAAGCCCTCATCTGGAAGCCCCCCATTACAGAGACCACTGCTGTGAAGCCCCCATTACAGAGACCCCTGCCTGGAAGCCTCCATTACAGAGACCCCTGCCTGGAAGCCCCCATTATAGAGACCACTGCCTGGAAGCCTCCATCATAGAGACTCCTGTCTGGAAGCCCCCATTACAGAGACCCCTGCCTGGAAGCCTCCATTACAGAGACCCCTGCCTGGAAGCCCCATTATAGAGCCCACTGCCTGGAAGCCTCCATCATAGAGACCCCTGTCTGGAAGCCCCATTACAGAGACTCTTGCATAGAAGCCCCCATTATAGAGACCCCTGCCTGGAAGCCTCCATCATAGAGACCCCTGTCTGGAACCGACAGAGCAGTCCAGAGACAGTGAAAAAAAATTAATGATTTAAACTTACCTGTACAATACACCTGCTGGCGCAGGCAGAGAAAGCACCACCTGTAAATTCCTAGAAAGGGAAACCACATCAGCTGGGTTAGCAACTTCTCAGATCTTTGATCGGCATGGCTTTCATTCATACCAATGTGAAATTGACCTGTATTCTGCAGAGACAAAGAGGAAGTAAGAGCACTTAACTGGCTTTGATGTGGTGCAAGTGCTGTCACTCATAGTTAGATATTCATAAACATTATAGAGCATAGAACAGTACAGCACAGTACAGACCCTTCAGCCCACAATGTTGTGCTGACCACTTATCCTAATCTAAGATCAATAGATCAATCTAACCTACACCCCTTCAATTTACTGTTGTCCATGTTCCTGTCTAAGAGTCGCTTAAATGTCCCTAATGACTGGCTCCACCACCTCTGCTGGCAGTGCATTCCACGCACCCACCACGCTCTGTGTAAAGAACCTACCTCTGACATCGCCCCATCAGGTGATGTCCTCAATGACGCTGTTTTGGAGGGGGCGGAGCATGGAAAAACAGGCACCGCCCCCAATTCCATCGTAAAATGGTATTCTCCTCCCGATCGTCGATTATGAAATCGGCGTCAGGAAACGGAGAATCCCACCCAGTGGGGGGGGGGGGGGGGGGGGGGGGCTTCTAGGCTGTGGTCTCTCTTACGAGGGGCTTCCAAGCAGGGTTTTCTCTTCTGGGGGGGTTCTGGTAGGGGTCTCTGTAATGGGGGACTTCCAGGTAGGGTTCTCTGTTATGGAGGGCTTCCAGTGGGGTCTCTGGTTGGGATCTCTCTCCTGGGGGGGTCTTTGGTGCGGGTCTCTGTAATTGGGGACATCCAGGTAGGGGTCTCTCTTATGGGGGGGTCTCTGGTGGGGGTCTCTTTCCTGGGGATTTGTGTGATGGGGGTCTTTGATGGGGGTTGGGGTCGGGTCACGCTCGTACTGTCGAGGGGTGGTGACCTAGAAAATCCCATGGTGGGAGGGGCACAGAATTGCGTTGTGGGGGAGGGGGGCCCAGCCATCTGACCTCGGTATTGGGCTGCCCGCTCAAAATGGTGGTCAGATATCAGGATTTACAATGAGATCTCTCGCCATCCCCACCATGTATATATTTACAGTGAATCTGAGCGCAAATCAGAGGCGATTCATCTCCGGTAGGAGAACTTCTCCCAAACAGAGAATTCTGGCCCATATTTCATCATTCCCCTCTGCAGGACAAAAAAGCATGGGTGTGTCAGCAGTAACCTCTGTATATGACGATGAAAAATGAACCATTATTTATGAAAAATATGCATCAGGTTTTGCATGTGAAAATGCATGTTTCAACTATCAATGAAGTCAATTTGGTCAACATGGGTGAATATGTAACAGGAAAACATGAAGATGAGTCATAATAAGGGCAAGCAAGTTTTGCATGTAAATTATGTCTGTGACAGGCTGTGACATTTGATAATTTGTGCCTTGCCTGCACTAGGAATTTAATTAAAATATCTCTATGACAGATATTACAACCTTAATAGTAGATGTGTACATATAAGAAAGCAGGAAATAGACAGGCACAGTGAGGATAACTAGCTATTTATGTAACTGTGCAGACTGCTATCATAACACCACGGAATTCAACAATAACACTATGGCCACAAGATTCGACAAGGTGATGGGTGATTGGCCCTCACCCTGTTGCTTCTGACGCCAGCAACACACAGCATTCATACTACCTTCTTGTTTTAATTATTTTAAATCGTTGTTGCATGCAGTCAGTGTTGAGGTTAGCACTGCTGCCTCAAAGCGCCAGGGACCTGGGTTCGATTCCAGCCTTGGGTGACTGTGTGGAGTTTGCACATTCTCCCCGTGTCTGTGTGGGTTTCCTCCGGGTGCTCCGGTTTTGTCCCACAATCCAAAGATGTGCAGTTTAGGTGGATTGGCCATGCTAAACATCCCCTATGTGGGGTTACAGGAATAGGTTTGAGGGATTACGCCAAGGCAGGGTGCTCTTTCGGAGGGTGGTGCAGACTCGATGGGCCGAAAGGCCTCCTTCTGCGCTTTAGGGATTCTACAATTGTATGATCGTGCTGTTGTGTGACTGCACGCCTCATTTTGGGTTCTCCGAAATTAGGAGACATCAAAGCTAGCCTACACCTCTCAAAAGGAAGTTACATTGTGATTGGAGTAGGAAGTCATTGTACAACTAATTCTGATCTGGGAAAGAAACAAAAATGGCACAATTCAGAGCACGGTTGCCAAGGTTTCCTAGTGTGGCACTGGAGGCCTGGGCCGAGAAGGTAGAAAGCAGGAGAGAGGTTGCTTTATTCACTTTGGGACAGAAGGCCCTCCAGCCAAATGCTCAGCAGGCAGTGGGCGTAGATACCTGCGGCAGTGAATCGAAGAAGCCTCACCTTGAGAACCTGGCTGCGGGGTTGCAATATCTCACCGGATTGGTCAAGGTCAAATAAATGCATCCCCAAAGCCATATCCTCCTAATTGCCCCACTAACCTCACACACTGCTCGATGCATCACACCCCCATTGTTCCCCTACCAACTATCTCTATCAATCACGACTCATTTTATTTTATTTAGCGAATAAAAATCCCCAAAGCCAAGCAATAGCCTCCTCATTTGCTGAGTTTAAGGTGATTAGTCTGGCACCGTCTGTAGAGGGTGTGGTGATCCTCGCCTGAGTCACCAGGGGGCAGCGCGGGGACACCCATAAAAGGAACGCCGAAGGCCCGCCTCCGCCACTTGAAACCGGAGGGGTTGGAGTGGCAAGAGGTGCAAGAAACTGAAGGGTGCTAGTCTGTTTGGGGCCTAGTTGCAGAACATTGAAGAGCAGCCTTTTCTCAAGTGTAATCTGTAATTTATTGTGGGACACAATAAATCATCCTTAACCTAAAGACGACTTCGAGCATTCTTTCAAGAAGCATAACATGGTACAGGAGTGGATTCTCTGAACAGAGGGAACCAGCGCTACCAGCAAGACAAAGAAAGAAAAAGACAGCAGACAAAGAAGAAGCACCAGCAACAGGCAGGCCACCAGACTTTGCAGCCTCTCAACTTCAGACGACTTTCTGCAACAATGGAACACACGGTACTTCCAGCGCCAATGAGAGCTACAGGTAATTTAAATTATAATTGGAAAATGTTCAAACAACAATTTGAAATGTACTTGTTAGCTCAGGACTTACATACAGCCACCGATGGAAAGAAAATTGCACTTTTAATCACATCGTGTGGCCAGCAACTGGTAGACACATATAACTCTTTCACATATGCGGATACTGAAGACAAAACTAAGTTTCAAGTGATAATGGCAAAATTGGATGAACACTATAAGTCTCAATCCAATGAAATCATTGAAAGATTCACCCTCCGTCACAGACTCCAAAAACAAGGGGAGACTATCACCCACTTGGTCACAGAGTTACGCTTGCTGGCACAAGGCTGCAACTTTGGTGATTTAACAAACTCACTCATCAGAGATCAGCTAATCTATGGTCTTGCTGACAAAAAACTAAGAGACTCACTATTACTGCAAAACGATTTAACACTAAAAACTACCATAGAAAAATGCTTGTTACAGGAGCAGAAAATGCAGCAGGTACAGGAGCTATTTGAAAAACATTCCTTACAAAACACCCACCACGAGGACGATATAAAGATGGTGAATTCCCCTCACAGGTCGTCTCTTCCGTTTTCCAGGCCGTCTCTTCCGTTCTCTGGCCCGTCTGCGCATGCGCAGCATCTTGAAAGACGCGAACCCGGAAGTGATCGGTCCGCGCATGCGCACTATGCACAATACCGGCCCTGGTCTGAAAACCGCAATGCGCATGCGCGAACGCAGCATACGCATGACGTCATGACGTGTCATTACTGCGGCTCCTCCCACTTAAAAGGGCAATGTCCTGCCCAAGGAAAAAGGTGCAGAAAGTGTTCAAAAATGAATCACTTCGCCTCCCAATGTCAATCCACAGCTAAATTTCACTCGTCCACTCAACGGCATGGCAACCTGAAAGTCCGCACAGTTGATGTCACGAACACTCAGGCTCCCGACGACAATTTTTCCGACCATGAAGAATTCAACTCCTGGGAGCACAAGTACAGCATTGGCATTATTAATGCCACAGCGGGACCACAGGAGCTGACGACACAACCTCGACACGTGCATGCCATCAACTCTGCAAGTGAATGGACTGCCACGGTGCACGTACAGGACTTCCCCATCACGTTCAAACTGGACACGGGAGCCTCAGCAAACTTGCTAACGAGCAAAGATCTCGCATCGGTCCCAGGGACGCACGAGGTGTTACCTGCAGCATGCAAGCTCACTGACTACAACGGCAACCCGATCATCTCCAAGGGATCCTGCCACCTACAAGTTGCCAACAAAACTGTCGTAACAGGCCTACGCTTTGAGATTGTGGAAGACAACAGGTCCTCGCTGCTCGGCGCTCAAGCCTGCAAGGATTTGCAGCTCATTCAGCGGATTTTCATGCACACGGCTGCATCATCACGCATTTACGAGGACATACAGCTGCTACTCACCGACTACCCCGACGTTTTCTCGGGCATGGGTACACTGCCCTACACGTACAGAATCTTGCTCAAAGAGACAGCCATACCGGTTGTTCATGCCCCACGGAGGGTCCCGGCTCCATTGCAGGACAAGCTAAAAGCCGAACTTCAGCGTCTCCAGACTCAAGGCGTCATCTCAAGAGTCACACAGCCGACTGACTGGGTCAGCTCGCTGGTGTGCGTCAAGAAGCCGTCTGGTGAACTTCGGATCTGTCTAGATCCCAAAGACCTGAATAAGAACATTCGCAGGGAACACTACCCGATCCCCAAGCGCGAGGAAATCACGAGCGAAATGGCAAAAGCTCGCATCTTCACCAAGCTTGATGCCTCACAGGGTTTCTGGCAAATGCAGCTCGATGAGTCCAGCCGCCTGCTATGCACCTTCAACACGCCGTTTGGAAGGTACTGCTATAATCGGATGCCCTTCGGCATTATATCTGCATCCGAAATATTCCACAGAATCATGGAGCAGATGGTAGAAGGCATCGAAGGCGTACGTGTCTATGTGGATGACATCATCATATGGTCGGCGACGGAGAAAGACCATATTGCGAGGGTGAAGCAAGTCTTCCAGAGGATAAACCACTTTGGACTCAAGCTCAACCGGGCCAAGTGCACTTTCGCACAGTCCTCTCTGACATTCCTGGGCGACACAATCTCAGAGCACGGGGTGAAGCCGGACGCTGAGAAGATCGCTGCAATTCAGAGCATGCAGCGACCACAGGACAAGAAAGCGGTTCTAAGGTTCCTGGGATTCGTCAACTTCCTTGGTAAATTCATACCCAACCTGGCAGCACGGACAAAGGCGTTGAGGAACGCGACAAGGAAGGACACGGAGTTTGCCTGGACCCAGGCTCACCAGGCTGAATGGGATGATCTAAGATACCAGCTGATGGCAGCTCCAACGCTTGCATTTTTTGACCCGGTGAAACCTACCAAGATCTCCACTGACGCCAGTCAACATGGGATTGGTGCTGTGCTACTGCAACAGGATGACCAGTTGGACTGGGTTCCAGTGGCTTACGCTTCACGGGCGATGACCGCCACAGAGTGCAGGTATGCACAGATAGAAAAGGAGTGCCTAGGGCTAATAACAGGAGTGACCAAATTCCACCACTATGTGTACGGTCTCCCCACTTTCATCGTGGAAACGGATCATAGGCCGCTGGTCAATATCATTGACAAGGACCTCAATGATATGACGCCGCGCCTACAGCGCATGATGATGAAGTTGCGCAGGTACGACTTCACGCTGGTCTACACCCCTGGCAAGGACCTTGTGATAGCTGACACGTTATCACGAGCCATGGACGCTGGCAACCCGCCACTGGCGTCCATCAATGATGTGGAAGCTCATGCACAGTGGTGCAAGGAGACGCTCCCGGCAACGGACGAGAAGCTGCAGCAAATTCGTCAGGCGACACAGGAGGACGCCACCCTCCTTCAAGTCCTACACAACCTGCAGCATGGCTGGCCAAAGGGGCGGTGCCCACAGTTCCAGAATGTCAAGACTGAACTATCCGTGGTCGATGGCATTATACTGCGGAACGACAGGATCGTCATTCCAATGGCTCTCCGGGCGGACATCCTCCACAGGATTCACGAAGGGCACCTTGGTGCCGAAAAATGCAAAAGGAGAGCGCGCCAATCTGTTTACTGGCCAGGGATTAACGAGGACATCACCAACATGGTGCTCTCCTGTGACACGTGCCAAAGACATCGACCGGCACAATGCAAGGAGCCACTGCAGCAGCATGAGATGGCCACGTCACCATGGGACAAAGTGGGCATTGATTTGTTCCACTCCATGGGCCGCAACTATGTCCTGATCATTGACTACTTCTCCAACTTCCCGGAAGTCCTGCAACTCCCGGATCTCACAGCAGCAGCCGTCATCAAGGCCTGCAAAGAAACTTTCTCCAGGCATGGCATCCCACGGACGGTCATGTCCGACAATGGTCCTTGTTTTGCCAGCTGGGAGTGGACGGACTTCGCCAAGATTTACAATTTCCAGCACATAACGTCGAGTCCCCACTTTCCGCAATCGAATGGCAGGGTGGAGAAAGGTGTCCACATAGTCAAGCAACTCATCAGCAAGGCTGCGGACTCAAAATCTGACGTACACTTGGCCCTCCTATCGTACCGTTCGTCACCTTTGAGCTTGGGACTATCACCAGCTCAGATGCTTTTCAACAGGGATGTGCGGACAACTTTACCAGCGCTACACTTCACCAATCCTGATCACTCGCCTGTCCTGGATCAAATGCGTCAACAGCGCCAAGCGCAAAAGCAGCACTATGACAAGCAGGCCAAGGTACTGCCACCGTTGGCCATCGGCGACACAGTGAGGCTGCGAAACCCAGCTGGGGGTTGGTCCAAAATGGCGGTGGTCCTCCGCCTAACATCGCCACGGTCCTATGTCGTGCAGTCGGATGATGGAACAATGGTTCGACGAAATCGGCGAGACCTTCTGAAGGTCACACCTCGTCCACGGGTCCTTCCGACACTCGATCTGCAGGACACACTGGATCCACAGAACGCGGTCATACATCTTCCTGACACCCCAGCAGCAGATGTCCGCACGGACACAAACGACCCTGGATCTCCAAGCCCACTCAGGAGGTCTACACGGATCAGACGTGCACCTGACCGTCTGAACCTGTGAACATGGACTGACAAATGCATCGCCCTGCCCTGTTCTGTGTATATATATATATAAACCTAACTCTTTACCTTTGTGTTTTACTACAGCTCTGCAACTACGAAAAAAAAAAAAAAAAGTGAAGAAGGGGGATGTGGTGATCCTCGCCTGAGTCACCAGGGGGCAGCGCGGGGACACCCATAAAAGGAACGCCGAAGGCCCGCCTCCGCCACTTGAAACCGGAGGGGTTGGAGTGGCAAGAGGTGCAAGAAACTGAAGGGTGCTAGTCTGTTTGGGGCCTAGTTGCAGAACATTGAAGAGCAGCCTTTTCTCAAGTGTAATCTGTAATTTATTGTGGGACACAATAAATCATCCTTAACCTAAAGACGACTTCGAGCATTCTTTCAAGAAGCATAACAGAGGGGACACTCTTGGTTTTCATTACATGCATGTTGTATATATGTGTGTGCATGTGTGTACGTTGTGCCCCAGAGAAGTCGAGTGGTCACCCTTCTCACCCAGTCCACCTGGTTTGCCGTGGTAGCTCAAATGCAGATGGTCAGCAGACTACCATAGAACATTAAGAATGCTGCCATGCTATCAGGCATTGATCTGCATAATGCACTGAGTTTGGTCACACACTGGATGGGCCTTGAGGAAATAGAATTCCTTCCAGATGCAACACGCTCAAAACTTATATTTGGTGCCCATAAAGCAACATGTCGGCAATCAATAGCACCTTATGGAGAAGTTGCAACCCTGGCAAGAGAAGATGAAATGTTTTCAGCTCATTTTACATGCAGGGCCTCAATGACCACCCTCATGCAAGAGCAGATGGCAAACTGGCAGGTGTTGCAAATATTGCCCACTCCAGCCTGGAAGCAGCCCGATGCATAAAGATCCATGGCAACGGTCATCATCATCGCCATTGGCAATGTTCTGCTTCCTGTTCTGAGGCTACAATTCAGACTGCAATCGGTGGCAGCATCAGGAAGCACCTCCTTGCTGACCTTTCTGAGGTTGAGATGGAATTGCTTCTTGAAGATCCTGGGCAACTATAGCTCGGTTGAGAGTCTTTCTTCCCCTGCTCCTTCCTCTTCAAGCAGCTTATCCTCCTATATGTCACCTCTACTTTTTCTCCCTGTCATGCCGAGCCAGTGGTATACAAATGGACTGAAGACAGACTTTAGCACATATCACAGCACTCCCCATAAACTTTAGCAATTTCAAAAGTCAGTGCTAAACCACCCAACACAGGAACAGCCAGGAGAAATCAATGGAACTAACTTGAAAGCAGCTGATGATCCTTTACTGCTGCTGAATGAAAGTTCATCTGTGCAAGGTTAAGAGAAGGCATCAGTTGGAGTATTAAATTGTCGTTATTAACATTTTAAAACTCAACGCTAATCATTGGCATAAAAATCTGCCTGTTCTGCACATTTCCGGTGCACGGTTTATGTGCTTGCATTAACGTCCTTGCTAAAGTGACATCTGGCACAACCAGCATTAGAAATGTGTGCTTGCACCATGGATACCATTTTGGACTCAAATGGCACTTCTGGCACGACAAATATGGGCGCTACACAACCACATTTTGCATTTATCCAGCCTATATCCTCATCACCATGTAAATGAGCTGGCTCCATTATTCACAGAGACACAAAGCTTTGCTACCTGTAGTTCAGTAAGCAAGGTTGTCATGAACCTTTGCATTGAGAATCAAATGTTTTTTGTAACGAGCAATGCGTAATAGTGTTGTTTGGAGAATGGGGATTAAAATATGGACAGAAAATTCTGATAATGTCGCTGCCCTGTCATACCTGAGGTGGATCAGAACCTCTGCTTGACTACAGGTAGCAAAGCTTTGTGTCTCTGTGAATAATGGAGCCAGCTCATTTACATGGTGATGAGGATATAGGCTGGATAAATGCAGCTTACAGTGTTTCATATGGACTGATTGGAGGGTGGTTGGGGGTAGAAACCTGCCCACCAGCAGGAGCTAATCTAGAGGAGTGTCAGAAAATGTCTGGCGAGAGAAGTGGAGAGGCAGCGGAAACACGTGAAGAATCGTAGGGAGTGAAAGAATTTCAGGAGACGAGGGGGTGGGTGGGAGCTGTAAAGTGCTGCAGTTGATGCAAGGTATGAAGCTTCTTGCTTCTTATCAGGAAAAAATGCAGCAGCGGAGGAAGTAGGCAACTTGAGCATTAAAAATCTTTGTCAGATCGAAATAAGCAACACATTTCAGCAGGCCAAATCTACATGTCCCCATAGCGGAAATGTTTGGGGTTGAGGCCAGAGACCCTACAAGAAAGTGGCAGGCATTTTGTGGAGGGATAAGACCATGGCAGTGGGCGATAGGACTCTACTGCAGTGCAGGAAGATATACAGCAATCTCACCATAACTGCCAGTGTAAGCTACATACTTTCTCGAACCCTTTACTTGCAGCCCCTTTATATGTACAGCACTCCTTGATTCATTCACGGAGTTCAAGGTAAATGTAAACTCTGATAGTGATAAGCAGAGGATTCGACAGTGCATCCTTCTCCTTCTCACACAGATTTTTCACCTGGCAGAAAATCCTCAGTACTCAAGCCCAGATATTTATAACTCTTGAACTTCGAAAAGATTTAAGGCCCCAGACTGCAGATATGTGCTGACCTGATAAACTAACATTGAATTATACACTTTATGGTTTGAAATGTAGTGATTTTACTGTGGATTATTTATTTTTGGGTTTCACATGTTGGCACAGATTTTCACTCCCGCGTTAATTGTACAGACACGGGATGATTCCGGACTCTGTGAATTCGACCTTTCAAAATGGTGGCCTGCAGATGGGATATTTGTTGAGGCCGGCGGTGGGGTGGGTGCGGGGGAGTGGACTATATTGAAAGGTAAACCCGCCATCCCCAGAACTATTGCGGAGGCTGCCAGATGTGGAGTTAAGCTGATTGGAAGGCCTTCCTTTGTGTTTCGGCACTCTGTTGAATTAGACTTCTTAAAATATTATGAAAATACAGCCCTCCAGCCCTTACACCTCCCTGCCTCACCCCACACATACACATATTCCCCATGCCCCATCTGTGTCAACCTATGTCAGCCCATCCCCCTCTACCCACCAGCCATGCCCCCCCACCCCCCTCATCAACTCCCGACATCCCATGGCGCTTTATAGCCCCTGTGCCAACTTCATGGCAAATCATGACAACCATTCTCTCACCCATCATGCATTGCCCTTACCCCTGCATGCCAACTCACTTAGCATGCTTTACAGCTCCTTCACAGATTTGACAGCTCTTTGACAGCTTTGACAGTTCCAATATGTTAATGCTTCTTTTTAACACACAATTATGTTTAATTTTAAAAACACAAAAGGGTGCCTTACCTCTCTCAAAGGTATCATAGGACCATATCCAAAGGAGCGGCTCTGGCTATTCAATCAAATCCACCAAGTTCAGAGCAGCTTTTACCTGATCTAATCTCCACACTCCATTTCACACTCCAAACCCTGGACTGCCAAAATCCATCTTTAGTGGAGGCAACTGGTGATTTAAATGGCCAGCTGCCTCCATAATTGTGTGTATCCTGGCCTGATTCCAGTACGACCCAGGAAAAATAGGAAGTGCTGTGTACAGGGAAGGCAATGGGAATGTTGGTTTTTAATTCAATGGGAATAGTGTATAAATTTAGGGAAGTCTTGCTAAAACTATAAAAGGCACTAATTAGACCACGCCTGGAATACTGTGATTGATTTTGGCTCCCTTTTCAAATGAAAGATATACTGACATTGGAGGCAGTCTAGAGGTGTTTCACTAGATTGAACCCATGTCTGGAGGGATTTTCTTATGAGAAGAGGTGAGTCGGGTGGGGCTGTACTCATTGGGGTTTAGAAGAAGGAGAGTCAATCTTATTATGACACATAGGATTCTCAGGAAGTTGACACGGAAGTTCTGAGAGGTTGTTAGCTTACTTGACTCAAGAGGATGTGATTCAAGAGAACCTGCTCATCTCCCCCAAAATTCAATATGTTACAACGCAAGGTTACATGTCAGGTCATCAAGTAAGGCGCTGTTGTGCTTTCTTGGTGGTAGCGTCGACATGGGTGGACCAGGACAGATGTTTGGAGATGTGTGCCCCTAGGAATTTGAAACTGCTAACCATCTCCACCTCAGCCCCGTTGATGCAGACAGGGGTGTGGATGGTACTTTGCTTCCTGAAGTCAATGACCAGCTCTTTAATTTTGCTGGCATTGAGTGATAGATTGTTGTCGCTGCACCACTCCATCCACTAGGTTCTCTATCTCCCTCCTGTATTCTGACTTTTCGTTATTCGAGATCCAGCCCACTATGGTCGTATCATCAGCAAACTTGTAGATGGAGTTGGAACCAAATTTTGCCACGCAGTCATGTGTGTACAGGGAGTATAGTAGGGGGCTACGTATGCAGCCTTGCGGGGACCTGGTATTGATGACTATTGTGGAGGAGGTGTTGTTGTTTATTCTTACTGATCGTGGTCTGTGGGTTAGAAAGCCGAGGATCCAGTTGCAGAGTGAGGAGCCAAATCCTAGGCTTTGGAGCTTTGATATGAGCTTGAGTGGGATTATGGCGTTGAAGGCAGAGCTGTAGTAAATAAATAGGAGTCTGATGTAGGAATCCTTGTTGTCGAGATGCTCTAGGGATGAGTGTAGGACAATATGATGCGCGAGCATGTGGATTCTACAATCACAAATCTTAATTTATATTTTCAACATGTCCTGAGACATCATTCTGCTTTACAGGATAACTAGGAGATATTGCCACGGTGGAAAACCTCTCCATCATGGCAAAAATGTTGGACAAGCCTGGGAATTCAGTCCTGTCCTATAAGACCATAGGACCTTAAGATGCAGGGACAGAAGTAGACCATCCGGCCCATTGAGTCTGCTCCACCATTCAATGAGGATCTGATATGCTAATCCTCAAATCCACTTTCTCACCTTATCTTCATAACCCTTGAATCCCTTCCTGATTAAGTGGCTGGAATTCTCCAGCTATTGGAATTCTTTTCCCACTGGCAGCGGGTTGCCCGATGGCGTGTGATGGTTTCAAAGGGAAATCCCATTATCAAGTGGCAGGAAGCGGGAAATGCGCTACCAGCAAAAGGCACACCACCGAGAAACATGTGGCTGGGCTAATGGAGAATCCAGCCCAAAATCTGTCTATCTCAGCCTTGAACTTTTTTTTATAATTTAGAGTGCCCAATTCATTTTTTCCAATTAAGGGGCAATGTAGCATGGCCAATCCACCTACCCTGCACACCTTTGGGTATCTGGAGGAGAAACCCAGGCAAACACGAGGAGAATGTACAAACTCCATACAGACAGTGACGCAGAGTCGGGATCAAACCTGGGACCACGGCGCCGTGAAGCAGCAATGTTAACCACTGTGCCACCGTGCTGCCCCACTGAAGTGTTGGCTAGTGTAGACTTGAGAGATGAACAGACACTTCCAACACGGATGAAGGTTCGACTCAATTTTATTAACTACTTCTAACTAACACACAATGACTGTGGGTCTAAATAATGCTAACTTAAACTAGAGACCTAAGCCTTGTCCGAACCAGTTGATTCTCTCAGCATGTGTTGTAAGTCTGTGCTGGGCTGGATGAGTTCTTGTTATACTCAGAGGCAGCACCCAGAAATGAGCCGGAACCGTGGTGCCCTCTGCCTTTATAGTGTGTGTATTCTAACCGGTGATTGGCTGTGGTGTTTGTACATGTTGATTGGTCCCCGTGTGTGTCCATCAGTGTGTGTCTGCACCATGATATACTGGTGTATATTATGACACCTGCCTTGAACATACTTAATGGCACAACCTCTACAACCCTTTGCGATAAAGAATCCAACAGATTCATACCCTCTGAGAAAATAAATTCCACCTTATCTCTGCCTTAAGTGGGCAACCCTGTACTCTGAGAGTATGCCCTCTGCATCTCGACTCTCCCAAAAGAGGAAACAACCTCTCAGAACTTCCCTGTCAAGCCCCTGAGAAAAGCCCCTCAGGAAACTAAGGGTATTCGGAATGTCCACTTACCAACTTTTACAGATGCATCATAGAAAGCATCCTATCTGGTTGTATCACAGCCTGGTATGGCAACTGCTCAACCCAAGACCGTAAGAAACTTCAGAGAGTTGTGAACACAGCCCAGTCCATCACACAAACCTGCCTCCCATCCATTGACTCCATTTACACCTCCCACTGCCTGGGGAAAGCGAGCAGCATAATCAAAGATTCATCCCACCCGGCTTACTCACTCTTCCAACTTCTTCCATCGGGCAGGAGATAGAGAAGTCTGAGAACACGCACATACGGACTCAAAAACAGCTTCTTCTCCACTGTTACCAGACTCCTAAACGACCCTCTTATGGACTGACCTCATTAACACTCCTGTATGCTTCACCAGATGCCGGTGTTATGTAGTTACATCTTGTGTTGCCCTATTATGTATTTTCTTTTATTTCCTTTTCTTTTCATGTACTTAATGATCTGTTGAGCTGCTCGCAGAAAAATACTTTTCACGGTACCTCGGTACACGTGACAATAAACAAAATCCAAATCCATGACCCTTAATTCCTTTACTGTTCAAAAGTCTATCTATTTTTCCCTTAAAAACATCCAACGAGGTATTTGAGGTATCCAATGAAGTATTTAGTCAATTTGTGAAGTGAGGTAATGTCAAAAAAACAATTTATACACAGTAGTATCTCACAAACAGAATTAAGTAGTAACCACATAATATAGTTTAGAGATGCTGGTTGTACATCAAAAGAATATTATCATCAAGTTCAGCAATGACAAAGGTGGATGCAGAGTAAAGTATCCTCCACCAATTTACCAACAACATTCAAAGGAGCATCATTTACTGTACCAGTGTCAATACTCTATTGCCCAATAATCTTTGTGGCTTTCTTTGCTAAGACTGTGACAAATCATCAGGAGTTTAAGTGTTCAAAGGCAGTGTGAGATTACTTAAAATCATTTCATGGATGATCCTTCAGCAATGAGGAGAGCGATCCCAATAGACCAAACCTGGTGCTGAATTCTACCACATCCCAGTGAATTTTTTCAATATAAATAATAGCTGATAGACACCGGAGGTTAATGTCAGTTTAATTGGCTACACATACAGTGCTAGGGCCCAAAATAAGCTTTAACATGTCGGAGGATAGAATTCTGTAATGTGTAAGGTTGCCTGAAACACCAGTAGATGAAAATGTTTCTACATATTTTCACACAATAAACAATAGCCAGTTATACAGACAGAAATGGGCTAATGATATCCAGGAGCTGAAACGCATTCAGCGTATGATATTAGAAAAGCATTTTTGGTAACAGTAATATCCTTATTCTTACCTAGCTACTCACAGAAAACCATGCTGCATATTCTGGACTTTTAGCATAATCTTTTCTCCTGGCGATAAAACAATGATTAGTATTGGGCCATCACTGGCACAACAAGGGATGTCGCAATCCATCTGTCATTTTTATTGAACATAGCAACTGAATTGCTTTTCAACTGAAAAATACTCATCGGCAGCATGGCATATTGTACACAGTCATGTAAATAGTAAGAAGAGTTTAAAAGTTCTGTTAACATGTAACTACAGCAATGTTCCCAATGCTGAATGTGAATGAGGTGAGGCCATTGTCTCAAGCCACCAGACTGACTGCCTTTAAACTTCCCACAGGCTCTCCATGTTGCACTTCTGACTACCTCTGAGCTACAGAGTTTACCTCCCTGCTTTGCCACAAGAATTTGAAAAATAATTTCACCATTTCTCAAGATTCGATGCTGAATTACAGATTTGCTGCTGAGAAAGAAGAAGAAAGACCCTCATTTAGTCTGGTAGCGCTGGAGGAGATCTAGAACCTAGATCTAGAAAAAAGACTCTGATTAAGAAAGCACCTTTCACAACCTGAGGATATGCTAAATAGCTTTGCAACCAATGAAGTGTAGTCACTTGTGATTAGGAGATTCAAGAACCAATTTGCACACAGCAATAATTTAGAGGTGCTGGAGAAGATCTAAAACCTGTTTAAATTCTAGTAAACCTGCTGCATTGCTGATGCATCAGAGGCTATTAGCAAGCAAGCTCTTCTATAAGAATTATGGCATCTAATCCATAGGATGCCAATCTGCTACTTTTTTAAAAAAGTATTTTTATTAAGATTTTAACATTTTATACATAAGAGCAAGAACATACCCTGCAAAAGAGTGCCCCCACGTCACAGGCCCGCCGCCGATCGGTGGGCCCCGATCACGGGCCAGGCCACTGTGGGGGCACCCCCCCGGGGTCAGATCGCCCCACGCCCCCCCCCCATGATCCCGGGGCCCGCTCCCGCCGCCTGCTTCCACCGGCACCAGAGGTAGTTTAAACCACGTCGGTGGGAGAGGCCTGACAGCGGCGGGACTTCGGCCCATCGCGGGCCGGAGAATCGCCGCGGGGGGCCCGCCAACCGGCGCGGCACGATTCCCAACCCGCCGATTCCCGGGTGGCGGAGAATTCCGCCCCAGTTTTCTTGAGACCTATTGCTCGACTAAAATATGGAAGCAAAATAATTATTCAACATGACTGCCATTTTCTCATTTTCATTGACAACATCACCATTCACAGTTTTTAAGGGGCCTGCATTGCTTCCTGGTCATCTTACTTTGGAACTGCAGTAGGAGAAAGATGATGGCAATTCGGTATCATTGGAGAATGAAGCGGAGGAGCAGCAGGAGAAGGAAAAGCTCGATGTGGCCAAGGCCCCTGCAGCCACTCACCTAGCTATCAGAGATGACAGCAAAGGATGAATACCAGCCGATCAGTCTGCTTAGCTGCATGGCACACCAATGCTTAACACAATGCCATAAGCGTCTCCAACTCCAACCAGTATCTGACTGACATATTTATTGACTTCAATTCTGGTCGTTCCATGTTCCTCAGGGAGGCAACAATGGAGATGGCTGGACAATCAGGACCTTGTGGATCATTAATATTGATAATAAAGTTAACAGTGACCAACCTGTGAATGCTCAAGTAATTCCCCTTGTGAAATTAGATAGTATTTCCCTTTTTCATATTACTCCTACATGGTGCTACCCTTGCAGCTTCAATAGAGCTCAAAATAGGCCACACATTCCCTTTTTGTGACAGCTGTGATACCCATGGCCAATATCCTTTGGGTTTTGGGGCCTGTGAGGAACTCACTAAAAACTGCCCCAACAATAATTATGCAGGGGCAGTCTCAGTGACCAGGACAGGAATCAGCAGGCGGAATACTTGACTGAGAAGAGGAAAAATGAGGAGGACTGGAATAGCGTCCCGTCTTCCATGTGCCATTCCCCACTTCTCACATTTCCCTGCTGGGCAAAAGCTGGACAGCACATTGTTGCATGCTAAATGGCCAAGGAAAGGCTTTCCCCACCCTCAGTAAACTGGAAAATTGGGTATCATGACCATTTGGGGATGGCCAGCACATATTATAAAACGTAAAAACCAGGCAGCCATTCTTTTTGTGGAATGGACCACAGGATAAAAACCTGAGACATGATGGCACTCAGGTTTGAGACAGTCTTCTCCAAACTCTCTCTGATTGTGCGCAATGCTTATAGAAATGCTGACATGACCGTATACATGTTCTGTTGCTGCTCTAAATTACTCCTCTCCGTTTGTGTCCCATGAGGCTCAGCAACTTTGCGCACAGAGCTTGGAGTCTCGTGTGTCCTCCGATGGACACTCTTCACTGTTGTCCCCAACAGCAGCGGGTGATTTATGGCTCATCATACAGCAATAATAATAATAATCATCTTTATTAGTGTCAGAAGTAGGTTACATTACATTAACACTGCAATGAAGTTTCTGTGAAAATCCCCTAGTCACCACATTCCGGCGCCTGTTCAGGGCTGGGATTGCCGTTGTCGTTTCTGGTACCTAGTTTGATGCCGCGTGGGCCGTACGGTTTCATTCCTCTTTTTGTGTTTTTGTAGCACTTGAATACAACTGAGTGGCTTGCTCGGCCATTTCAGAGGGCATTTAAGAGTCAACCACATTGCTGTGGGTCTGGAGTCGTATGTAGGCCAGACCAGGTAAGGATGGCAGATTTCCTTCCCTCAAGGACATCAGTGAACCAGATGGGTTTTTACGACAATTGACAATGGTTTCATGGTCATCATTAGACTTTTAATTCCAGATATTTTATTGAGTTTAATTCCATCACCGACATTGGTGTGATTCAAATCCGTGTCACCAGATCATTATCTGGGGTCTCTGGATTAACAGTGCAGCGAGAATACCACCATGCCATTGCAATGAATGAAAGGGGAGCACATGTGGATGATAACATGCAAGATATATATTTGCTGGATCAAATGAGTGTGAGTGTCAGTGGGGGGGGGGAAATCCGTCACCGGGGCGGCCTCCAGGACGGCCAGGCTCGCGATCGGGGGCCACCGATTGGCGGGTGCGCGGGATCTTGGGTGGGCCTATATTTTGGGGGCTGGTCCGCTGTGTGGGTCTGCCATGTTGCGTGGGGCCGCTGCCGCAGGCTGCCGCCGCACGCATGGGCGGACCCGCGGCCGGAAGTGCAGGGTCCCGTATCGGCAGCCGGAGCTGCGCGGAGCACTCCAGCGTTTCGGAGAATCCAGCCCAATGACTTCCAGGGATGCTCCCGATAACTGCGGCTGCTTTCCTGCATTGAGACTCCATTTGCACTTACTCCCTTTCTCTTGACAGTTTTATAATGGATCCATTCTGACCCCCACAGGAGTCCCTTTAAATGAAGACCTTTTAACTATCAGGTGCATGTCATCATTACCATACTGCCTTGTCAGAAAACCTGGCAGCCGGATGCTAATGTTCCAGTTATTTCTGGATTTTGAATCTGCCATGAGCATGTCTAAAGTTCAAAATTCTGTGTATAATAGATAATAACCATTCCGGAGAAGGAGTCCAATTTTATTTAAATCTTACGAGGTCGTTGAACACATAACCATTTTTACTTGACATATCTTAATATTTCAATGCATTTTCTCTTCTGTTCCTATTTTCTTTAAACAACATTTGTAAGACTGGTAAAGAGTTTATATGGTGAATAACATACGGCTGCAAATGTTTCAGTAGGATATCATGCACTCCAATAGTTTGAATGACACGATCAGTTGTGAGGGAAAAGCTTGGTTAATTCATGACAGACGTTATCCAAATCTCAGGAATTTAATAGACTTGAGGTTACTCCAATCCATTTATATCAATCTGTTAAATTATACAGGTTTTTCTTTTTAATTTTCTTTTCTGCTTGGCAGTTGGGTTTTGCAAAATGCGAAGTTTATTAACTTCCATTATGTTTAGAAGCACAAAATCAGGGTTCAACTTTACAATGCTACAAGACTCAGGCTTGAGAGAAGGTTTACAGCATTGTGATTCTAAATCAGGGCTGCCATAACATTATGACGTGAGGAAGTAGCCTTCGAAACTATTTCGAAAAACTTCCTTTCAATATTAGGGCAAAATCTTTGTTCGAAGTGCTTGGCTGCATCAACAAACACTCAGCTGATTGCAAAGTTTCGGCATTCTGGTCAGTCAACTTAAAGCAGCTTTCTTCAGTTTTATTTTATCCTGTTGTTACTACTATAGTGCGTTACAGTAACCCAAGGGTCAATTCAGCACTTATTTGTAAGATCTTAAGCCTTCATAGTATATATTGAAGCTGGATGCGATAGGACGGGGATTTGCTTCACTGTGCAAAAGTGAAAAGAACAGGTTCTATCTGAGCTCATTTGCAGATTCCAGCAAGCTGCACAGTACACCTGTTGTGCTGCCTCGATTTCCTTCCTGATCATGGACTTCTGACAATGAAAAAAAAAGAGAAGATTTTTATCAAATGCTCTCCACTGGACAATGAATTTTCTTCACCATTTGAATGTATCTCCGGAATGCCTGAGTGATTCATTACAGCTGATTCTCAGCTTTGACAATGGGCCGCAGAAATGACTGATGGTATCTTTTTCCTGATTTCATTTCCCTGATCCTCTTCATCCCTAGTCTGTGTACCTCGATTAATTAGAAAAGAGGGATTTTCAGTCATCAGCTGATGGGTTTCATGTATTACTCTGTCACAAATCTGCTGTCTGCACTATCTTCCTTATGAGTACTGCCTCTGCTTTTGATGCAATACTTTGTGGGTATGTAGGATTGAGAGTCTTCAATTGATTACTTTAAACAAAAAAAAAAATGGAATTTCTCTTGTTGTCCAGCGCTGGGAAGAAAATTCCAGCCAATTGCCATCTTTCATGAAGTATTTACACAGGGACGGAATATTACAGACCAAACATGCGCAGGTTAGGTGGATTGGCCATGCTAAATTGCCACTTAGTGTCCATAAGGTTAGGTGGAGTTACAAGGATAGGGTGTGTGAGTGTGTGTGTGTGTGTGTGGGGGGGGGGGGGGGGGGGGGGGGAGGGGGGGGGGAAGGTGAGGTGCTCCATTGGTGGGTCGCTGCAGATTCGATGGTCTGAATAGCCTCCTTCTGCACTGTAGGGATTCTATGACCGAGACATTTAGCTGAAATACTGGACCGAAGTAAGAGTTTAAGATTGTGTCAGGCAAGTAAGGACTAAGGCAGGATAAAACATGGGAAAAAGTGTGGGAATGCAACGTAAATTAGTGTGAATGCACAGCTGGTCAGTCAGCTTTTGAAGCAGAAAAACACTTTACTGTTTCAGATGGGGTTCCAGCTGAAGTTTGACAAGAAGATCAGCAAGCTTCATGGTGTGTTGAGGCAAATTCACAACTGTTTTAGGGATATTTGTTTGATTGACTGTTCACTGGGGCACAATTATTGCACTGTACTGCAAACTGAGCACCAGCTTGTTGTTCTTGTTGTACATTACTGTCAATACAATCAGTGCCAATCTGTTTTCAACAGAATTATCTGTCAAGGTTGTGTGCTGTAGAAAAGAAAAGTGGCAATGTTTAAGCATATATATTATATGTATATCCGATATGCCCCAACTGCTATTTTACTCCTTTCCTAACTTTACTCCTTTCATCAGCCAAAAAACTTACCTGAAAATATTAACCATCTATTTCTTTCAGGTGCTGAATCTTATGTTGTAGAACATAGAACATTACAGCGCAGTACAGGCCCTTCGGCTCTCGATGTTGCACTGACCTGTGAAACCCCTCTAAAGCCCATCAACACTATTCCCTTATCGTCCATATGTTTATCCAATGACCATTTAAATGCCCTTAATGTTGGCGAGTCCACTACTGTTGCAGGCAGGGCATTCCACGCCCTTACTACTCTCTGAGAAAAGAACCTACCTCTGACATCTGTCCTATATCTATCTCCTGTCATGTGGGAGTGCCTTTAAGAATTGGATGTTTAAGAAATGTACCTTTAAGAAATGAAGCTGATCATATTACTGAAGTGATGTCACGGGGGTGGGGGTGGGGGGGGGGGGGAGCTGAGCTCACTTCTGCTTTTTGGGAGTTTTAGTTTCAGTTTGAAGAAAGCTTGGGTGCGGCTGTGAGCTGCATTGCTGGTGATCTCTGCCATGAAGGGCTATCTCTTGATCCTTTGGTGAAATCAGAATTGCAAAAAGGTCTCAGTATTGAATATAAATCTAATGTGCTTCTGTTTGAAGGATTTGTTAAGTCTTTTGGATGTGTAAAGGAACTGTTTGCAGGATTGGGTAGTGTTGTATTATTTTCGGGGTTATCTTTGAAGTAAGGGGTGTTAAGAGATCCAATGTTTATTTAAAAGCTTAATTTGAGTTCATGGAATAAACATTGTTTTGTTTTAAAAAACAAGTGTCCATAATTGTAATACTATACCTGGGGAACAAGCCGTGTGCTTCAAAAGCAACAATCCAATAAAGGTGGGGGTTGGTTGAACTCCATGATATATTTTGGGGTTCTGAAAACACCTCTCCCATAACAATTGGGTGCTCAAGGGGGATAAAAGTCTATCTATTGGATTGACTTTTGTGAACTTAAAGAGAGTGAAGGGTTGTTGCTTTTCCGGTGTGGTATTTTAGTTTAAGTGTGTTGTGGACAATGGCTCTTTCAGAGGCTCAGAAGTGTTTGGGGGTGGAGACTATCACACGCAGTACCTTACGGACAGAGACTAAAAGCAGACTGTTAGATTTGGCAAAAACATTGCAGTTAACATTACCTGACAAAATGCAAAAAGATGAGGTAATTATGGCAGTGGCTAAACAATTAAAGTTGCCTGAGATAGAGTCTGACTCATTGGAAATGGCAAAAATTCAGTTGCAAATTAAACAAATGGAACATGAGAAAGAATTAAAGTGGCTTGGAAACGAAAGAGAGAGATCGGAAAAAGAGAGAGAGAGGAAAAAGAAAAGGAGAAGAAAGAAGAAAAGACAGAATAACCCTAGCAGACCAAAAAGGAAGAGAAAGGGAGATACAGATCAGGGAAAAAGATAAAGAGAGAGAGTGTGAACTTCAGAAAATGGCCATAAAACAAGACAGTCAGTTAAAATTGTCAGATGTAAAGGGAAACGTACAATTGGATGATAGTGATGAGGATAGTGAGAAAGAGCATCAAAGTCGAAGGCTTGATGGGAATCTATTTAAATATGTCCAAGCGTTGCCAAGGTTTGAGGAGAAGGAAGTGGAAGCCTTTTTCATTTCATTTGAGAAGGTAGCTAAACAAATGAAATGGCCACAGGACATGGACACAGGACAAAGCTGGTAGGTAGAGTTTGTGAAGTGTTTGCATCACTACCAGAGGAGGTATCTGGAACGTATGAGGAGGTGAAGAAATCCATCTTAAGTGCATATGAGCTAGTGCCTGAAGCTTACAGACAAAGGTTTAGAAATTTAAGGAAAGAATTTGGTCAAACATACATGGAGTTTGAAAGGCTCAAACAGAGTAATTTTGATAGGTGGATAAGGGATTTGAAAATAGACCAAACGTATGAAGCTCTCAGAGAAATTATACTTTTGGAGGAGTATAAAAATTCAATTCCTGATGATGTGAGAACTCATGTGGAAGAACAAAGGGTTAAAACTGTGAGATTAGCAGCAGAAATGGGAGATGATTATGAATTAGTTCATAAATCAAAGATTGGTTTCCGACATCAGTTTCAGCCGGTGAGGGATAGAAACTGGGGACATGAGAAAGACTCAAGTGGTAAAGGTAAAGGTGATCTGATGGGAGACAATAAAGAGAGTGTACATCAGATTAAAAAAGAAATCCTGGAGGGTGGAAAAGAAATGAAAAGTTTCAAATGTTTTCACTGTAATAAACTAGGCCATGTAAAGTCACAGTGTTGGTGGTTGAAGAAAAGCACTAGAAAGGCCAATATGGTAAAACAGAATAAGACAGTGGGATTTGTTAGAGTGGTAAAGGAAAGCCCAAGGGAAGCGAAGGAGGTGGAAACGATTATTCAGCCTATTCAAGAAGTAATTGTTAAGAAGGTGGCAGATGTCTTAAAATAATTTACTTGTGTGGGTAAAGTTTACTCATGTGTATCAGGAGGAGCAGGTAAAGAAGTCACAATTTGAAGAGATACAGAGGCTAGTCAGTCTTTAATGGTAAGAGATGAGGAATTACATAGTTTGGGAAGAATGTTGCCAGAAAAGGTGGTGATATGTGGAATTCAGGGTGAGAGGAGTAGCATTCCATTATATAAGGTAAGGTTGGAAAGTTCAGTGAAGAATGGTGAAGTGGTAGTAGGAGTAATAGATAAACTATCTTGGAATAACAGTTTATCTTGGGTTATGATATAGCTGGATCACAGGTGCGAGTGATGCCTACTGTGGTTGATAAGCCAGTGGAAAATCAGACAACTGAAGTGTTGAAGGACAAATATCCTGGGATTTTTCCGGATTATGCAGTAACAAGGTCGCAAAGTCACAGATTAAGACAAGAGGAGAAATCAAAGAGGGAAGATGAAGTTGAAGTGCAATTTATCAGAAACTATTTTTGATTAGATGGCTGAAAAGGAACAAGAACAGGTGGAGGTTGAGGTGGATATTTTTTGTTCAGGAAAATTGGCGGACTTATTGCAGAAAGATGTGGAAATAAAATGGATGTACCAGAAAGCATATATGGAAGAGGAATCTGAGAGTATACCAGAGTGTTATTACAGTAAAAGTGATGTCTTGATGAGAAAATGGAGACCTGTACACATCCAAGTGGATGAAAAGTGGGCAGAAGTTCATCAAGTAGTATTGCCGGTAGGGTATAGAAAGGAAGTGTTGTGAGTTGCACATGAGGTACCAGTGGGAGGTCATTTAGGAATAAGGAAAACCCAAGCTAAAATCCGGAAACATTTTTATTGGCCTGGACTACATGAAAATGTAGTTACATTTTGTCAATCATGTCACACATGTCACGTGATAGGGAAACCTCGAGCAGTGATAAAACCAGCGCTCTTAATACCCATTCCAGCATTTGAGGAACCTTTTACGAGGGTCCTAATTGATTGTGTAGGACCGCTTCCTAAAACTAAAAGTGGGAATCAATCTCTTTTGACTATAATGGATGTGTCTACTAGGTTTCCAGAGGCCATTCAAGTATGTAATATTACAGCTAAAAAGATTGTGGAGGAGTTACTTAAATTCTTTACTAGATATGAACTACCCACAGAAATACAATCGGATCAAGGATCAAATTTTACCTCAAACTTATTCAAAGAAGTTATGGATAGCTTAGGAATAAAACAATTTAAATCAACTGCGTACCACCCAGAATCGCAGGGAGTGTTAGAAAGGTGGTATCAGACATTAAAGACAATGTTGAGGGCTTATTGTTACGATTATCCAGAGGATTGGGATAAAGGAATTCCAGGCATACTGTTTGCAATTAGGGATGCACCTAATGAGTCAACCAAATTTAGTCCTTTTGAACTAATTTTTGATCATGAGGTAAGAGGACCACATAAATTGATCAAAGAAAAATTGGTGGGTGAGAAATCAGAAATTACACTATTGGATTACGTGTCAAATTTCAGGGAATGATTAAATAGAGCAGGGGAATTGGCTAGACAACATTTGAAAGTTGCACAAAATGTGATGAAACGGGTAGCTGGCAAGAAATCCACAGTTCGTAGTGTTGCAAGTGGAGATAACGTTTTAGTGTTGTTAGTAGTGGTAGGGGAGCCTTTAAAAGCTAGGTTTTGTGGACCGTATCAGATTGAAAGGAAATTAAGTGAGGTGAATTATGTGGTAAAAACACTGGATAGAAGGAAGACTCACCGAGTGTGTCATGTGAATATGCTTAAAAAGTACTTTGAAAGGGAAGGAGAGAAAAAGGAGGTTTTAATGATTCTAACTCAAAGTGACAAACCAAATCCAGATGACTGTGAATTTGACATACCTCAAATTAAATTGGAAAATGAGGATGCTCTTAAAAATTGGGATGAATTGTTACGTTATCTTCCAGAGGAAAAACAAACTGACCTGAAAGAGTTATTGATATCACATGGGCAAGTTTGTAGAGATAAATTGGGAAGTACTAAAATGGCTATACATGATGTAGATGTGGGAAATGCTGTTCCTATCAAACAACATCCATATAGACTTAACCCTTTAAAATTGGCGCAGGTTAACAAAGAGATTGAGAGTATGCTTAAAAATGGCATAATTGAAGTAGGTTGCAGCCAATGGAGCTCACCCATAGTGATGGTACCTAAACCAGATGGTACCCAACGGTTGTGTGTGGACTACCGAAAGGTGAATGCAGTTACAAGAACGGACTCTTATCCTATCCCACGTTTGGAGGATTGCATTGAGAAAGTGGGACAATCCGCTTTTATTTCCAAATTGGATTTACTGAAAGGTTACTGGCAAGTACCTGTATCTGAAAGGGCGACGGAAATTTCAGCTTTTGTGACTCCAGCTGGTATATACTAGTTCAAAGTTATGCCATTTGGCATGAAAAACACCCCAGCAACATTTCAACGGTTAACATTCGTTACAGGATTACGCAATTGTGCGTTGTACATCGATGATCTGGTAGTTTTCAGCCAGACATGGAAAGAACATTTAAAACATCTGAGGGAGTTACTCGATCGACTTCGGGAGGCGGGTTTGGTGATAAACCTAGCCAAAAGTGAATTTGGAAAAGCCCAAGCCACTTTCCTTGGCCATACAATCAGACAGGGTCAAATGGTCCCACGGGATGTGAAAACGAAAGTTATTGGGGAGTTTCCGATACCCTCAAGACGACGGGAAATAATGTGGTTTCTTGGTATGAGTGGATTTTACCGGAAATCTGTACCAAATTTTAGCAGTGTGGTCGCTCCACTGACGGACTTGCTCAAGAAGCATAACAAATTCCACTGGACAGCGGAGAGTCAACAGGCATTTGACGGCCTGAAGGCTGTGTTAACCACTGCTCCTGTGTTAGTCATCCCAAATTATACCAAACCATCCAAAGTGGCTGTTGATGCGAGTGATGTGGGCGCAGGTGCGGTGCTTCTACAAGACAACGACGAAGGGTAGAGCGGCCTGTTTGTTATTTTTCAAAGAAATTGAATTCTCACTAGAAAAAGTATTCGACGATTAAGAAGGAGACTTTGAGTTTGGTGCTGGCTTTGCAACATTTTCACATTTATGTGGCCAGCAATCTATCCAACAGCATTATATATACTGATCATAATCCTTTGACGTTTTTGGAGCGATTCCGAAATAACAATGCAAGGCTGTTTCGCTGGAGTTTATTGTTACAGCAATTTCATTTAAAAATAGTACATGTGGCAGGACGGGAAAATGTGATAGCCGATGCATGTGATGATTGGAAGGATTTCGGTTGGAGGAAGAAGAATGGGAAAGATGAACTTTATTATTATGCCAGTTTGCGTGTGTTGTTTTTTTGAAACAAAAACGTATATTTACTGTGTGCATTTCTTAGTGGATGGTGCAAAAATGAAAAATGAAACCATTTTGAAGTTGATGGTTTATTTTTTTTCTTGGGGGGAGGTGTCATGTGGGAGTGCCTTTAAGAATTTGATGTTTAAGAAATGTACCTTTAAGAAATGAAGCTGATCATATTACTGAAGTGATGTCACAGGGGGGAGAGCTGAGCTCACTTCTGCTTTTTGGGCGTTTTAGTTTCAGTTTGAAGAAAGCTTGGGTGAGGCTGTGAGCTGCATGTCTGGTGATCTCTGCCATGAAGGACTATCTCTTAATCCTTCGGTGAAATCGGAATTGTAAAAAAGTCTCAGTATTTTCTAATGTGCTTCTGTTCAAAGGATTTGTTAAGTCTTTTGGATGTTTAAAGGAACAGTTTGCAGGATTGGGTAGTATTGTCTTATTTTCGGGGTTATCTTTGATGTAAGGGGTGTTAAGAGATCCAATCTTTATTTAAAAGGTTCATTTGAGTTCATGGAATAAACATTGTTTTGTTTTAAAAACCTCGTGTCCATAATTGTAATACTACACCTGGGGAACAAGCCGTGTGCTTCAAAAGCAACAATCTATTAACGGTGGGGGTTGGTTGAATTCCATGATACATTTTGGGGTTCTGAAAACACCTCTCCCACAACATTCCCCTCAATTTAAAGCTATGCCCCCTCGTGCTAGCCATCACCATCCGAGGAAAAAGGCTCTCACTGTCCACCCTATATCATCCTCTGATCATCTTGTATGCCTCAATGAAGTCACCTCTTAATCTTCTTCTCTCTAACAAAAACAGCCTTAAGTCCCTCAGCCTTTCCTCATAAGATCTTCCCTCCATACCAGGCAACATCCTGGTAAATTTCCTCTGCACCCTTTCCAATGCTGCCATATCCTTCCTATAATGCCACGACCAGAACTGCACGCAATACTCCAAATGCGGCCGCACCAGAGTTTTGTACAACTGCAACATGACCTCATGGCTCCAAAACTCAATCCCTCTACCAATAAAAGCTAACACACCATACGCCTCTCAACCTGGGTGGCAACTTTCAGGGATCTATGTACATGGACACCGAGATCTCTCTGCTCATCCACACTACCAAGAATCTTACCATTAGCCCAGTGCTCTGTATTCCTGTTATTCCTTCCAAAATGAATCACCTCACACTTTTCTGCATTAAACTCCATTTTCCACCTATCAGCCCATCTCTGCAGCTTATCTATGTCCCTCTGTAACCTGCAACAGCATTCCACACTGTCCACAACTCCACCAACTTTAGTGTCATCTGCAAAATTTACTCACCCATCCTTCTACCCCCTCCTCCAGGTCATTTATAAAAATTACAAACAGCAGCGGCCCAAAAACAGATCCTTGTGATGCACCACTAGTAACTGGACTCCAGGCTGAACATTTCCCATCAACCACCACTCTCTGTCTTCTTACAGCTAGCCAATTTCTGATCCAAACTGTTAAATCACCCTGAATCCCATGCCTCCGTATTTTTTGCAATAGCCTACCATGCGGAACCTTATAAAACGCTTTACGGAAATCCATATACACCACATCAACTGCTTTACCCTCATCCACCTGTTTGGTCACCTTCTCAAAGAACTCAATAAGGTTTGTGAGGCACGACCTACCCTTCACAAAACCGCGTTGACTATCCCTAATCAAATTATTCCTTTCCAGATGATTATAAATCCTATCTCTTATAAACCTTTCCAAAACTTTGCCCACAACAGATGTAAGGCTCACTTGTCTATAGTTACCGGGGTTGTCTCTACCCCCTTCTTGAAAAAGGGGACAACATTTGCTATCCACCAGTCTTCTGGCACTATTCCTGTAGACAATGACGACATAAAGATCAAAGCCAAATCTCAGCAATCTCCTCCCTAGCTTTCCAGAGAATCCTAAGATAAATCCCATTCAGCCCAGGGGACTTATCTGTTTTCGCACTTTCCAGAATTGCTAACACCTCCTCCTTATGAACCTCAAGCCCTTCTAGTCTAGGAACCTGTATCTCAGTATTCTCCTCGACAACATTGTCTTTTTCCTGTGTGAATACTGACGAAAGATATTCATTTAGCACCTCTCCTATCTCCTCGGACTCTATGCACAACTTCCCACTACTGTCCTTGACTGGCCCTACTCTTACCCTAGTCATTCTTTTATTCCTGACATACCTGTAGAAAGCTTTAGGGTTATCCTTGATCCTACCTGCCAAAGACTTCTCATGTCCCCTCCTGGCTCTTCTTAGCTCTCTCTTTCGTTCCTTCCTAGCTAACTTGTAACTCTCGAGCGCCCTCACTGAACCTTCATGTCTCATGTTTGCATAAGCTTCCTTCTTCCTCTTGACAAGTCATTCAACTACTTTAGTAAACCATGGTTCCGTCGCTCGACCACTTCCTCCCTGCCTGACAGGTGCATACCTATCAAGGACACGCAGTAGCTGTTCCTTGAATGAGCTCCACATTTCAATTGTGCCCATCCCCTGCAGTTTCCTTCCCCATCCTATGCATCCTAAGTCTTGCCTCATCGCATCATAATTGCCTTTCCCCCAGCTATAACTCTTGCCCTGCGGTATATACCTATCCCTTTCCATCACTAAAGTAAACGTAACTGAATTTGGTCACTATCACCAAAGTGCTCACCTACTTCCAAACCTAACACTTGTCCTGGTTCATTACCCAGTACCAAATCCAATGTGGCCTCACCTCTTGTTGGTCTGTCTACATACTGTGTCAGGAAAACCTCCTGCACACATTAGACAAAAACGGACCCATCACAAGTACTCGAACTACTGCGTTTCCAGCAATATTTGGAAAGTTAAAGCTCCCCATAACAACTACCCTGTTACTTTCGCTTCTATCCAGAATCATCTTTGCAATCCTTTCCTCTACATCTTTGGAATTTTTCAGAGGCCTATAGAAAATTCCCAACAGGGTGACCTCTCCTTTCTTGTTTCTAACCTCAGCCCATACTACCTCAGTAGACGAGTCCTCATCAAACGTCCTTTCTGCCACCGTAATACAGTCCTTGACTAACAATGCCACCCCTCCCCCTCTTTTACCACCTTCCCTGAACTTACTGAAATATCTAAACCCCGCAACCATTCCTGTCCCTGCTCTATCCATGTCTCCGAAATGGCCACAACACCGAAGTCCCAGGTCCCAACCCATGCTGCAAGTTCACCCACCTTATTCTGGATGCTCCTGGCGTTGAAGCAGACACACTTTAAACCACCTTCCTGCCTGCCAGTACACTCCTGCAACCTTGAAACCTTACTCATGACCTCACTACTCTCAACCTCCTGTATACTGGAGCTACAATTCAGGTTCCCAACCCCCTGCTGAATTAGTTTAAACCCTCCCGAAGAGCATTAGCAAATTTCCCCCCCAGGATATTGGTACCCCTCTGGTCCAGGTGTAGACCATCCCGTTTGTAGAGGTCCCACCTTCCCCAGAATGAGCCCCAATTATCCAGGTATCTGAAACTCTCCCTCCTGCACCATCCCTATAGCCACGTGTTCAACTGCTCTCTCTCCCTATTCCTCGTCTCACTAGCACGTGTCATGGGTAACAACCCAGAGATAATAACTCTGTTTGTTCTAGTTCTAAGTTTCCACCCTCGCTCCCTGAATTCCTGCCTTACATCCCTATCACTTTTCCTACCTATGTCTTTGGTGCCTATGTGGACCACGATGTGGAGATGCCGGCATTGGACTGGGGTGAGCACAATAAGAGGTCTTACAACATCAGTTTAAAGTCCAACATGTTTGTTTCAAACACTAGCTTTTGGAGCGCAGTTCCTTCACCTGAGGAAGGAGCAGTGCTCCGAAAGCTAGTGTTTGAAACAAACATGTTGGACTTTAACCTAGTGTAAGACTTCTTACTATGTGGACCACGACTTGGGGCTGCTCCCCCTCCCCGTTAAGGATCCCGAAAACACGATCCGAGACGTCAGGGATCCTGGCACCTGGGAGGCAACACACCAACCGTGAGTATCTCTCATTCCCACAGAATCTCCTATCTATCCCCCTAACTATGGAGACTCCAATAACTAATGCTCTACTCCTCTCCCCCGTCCCTTCTGAGCAACAGGGACAGACTCTGTGCCAGAGACCTGTACCCCATGGCATACCCTTGGTAAGTCGAGGTCCCCACCAGTATCCAAAGCGGTATACTTGTTACTAAGGGGAACAACCACAGGGGATCCCTGTACTGACTGCTTCCTCCCAGCCTCTCTCACTGTCACCCATCTATCTTCATTCTTCGGAGTAACTACATCCCTGAAGCTTCTATCTACGACCACCTCTGCCTCCCGATTGATCTGAAGTTCATCCAACTCCAGCTCCAGTTCCCTAACGCAGATTCTGAGGTGCTGGAGATGGGTGCACTTCCCACAGGTGAAATCAGCAGGGACACTGATGGCGTTTCTCGCCTCAAACATTCTGCAGGAGGAACATTGCACTGTCTTCCCTGCCATCCCCTCTAGATAAAACAAGAAAATGAAATGATGTGGAGATGCCGGCGTTGGACTGGGGTGAGCACAGAAAGAAGTCTTACAACACCAGGTTAAAGTCCAACAGGTTTGTTTCAAACACGAGCTTTCGGAGCGCAGCTCCTTCCTCAGGTGAATGAAGAGATATGTTCCAGAAAGATTTATATAGACAAAGTCAGAGATGCCAGACAATGCTTGGAATGCGAGCATTTGCGGGAAATCTAATCATTACAGATCCAGAGATAGGGGTAATCCCAGGTTAAAGAGGTGTGAATTGTCTCAAGCCAGGGCAATTGGTAGGATTTTGCAAGTCCAGGCCAGATGGTGGGGGGTGAATGTAATGCGACATGAATCCAAGATCCCGGTTGAGGCCGCACTCATGCGTGCGGAACTTAGCTATAAACTTTTGCTCGGCAATTCTGCATTTTCGTGTGTCCTGAAGAATGGCAACACGGGAAAAAAATCTGGGTCTCCTGCTCTCCGATCGAATCTGGAGACTTGTCCGCTGCGGCAGAAGGTGGTGAAGGCGGGGATCCTGGCTTTCACCTTGTTGATAACCCGGAACGAGTTCTTCTGGGCTGGAGTTCTCCCACTCCGCCCAGTGCCTCAATGTGCTGGGTGATCGAATGGATTTCCTATGACTAGAGAAGGTCAAGTACACCATGAGAATGTTGGGAGATGGGTTCTACTCGAGATGGCAGCCATTCATTTCCTTTTTCAGCGAGTTAGTTACCTGTCAGCTGTTAGAGGGGATTATTAGGTATTAGTTGGGGTTTTCTTTGTTGTGAGTTATAGGGGTAGGGGTTTGTAGGGTTGATAGCGGCTGAAATGTGTTATCTTTGTACTGTATCTGTATATATTTGATGACTATTGTGGTGTTATTTTGTAATATTGAAAAACCCCTTTTTTTGCAATAAAAATACATTTTTTTAAATCCAGAGAGAACCGGAGAGATCACGTTTTCCGATTTTCCACTCCGTCTCCAGTGACTACACAAGGTTCATGCCCACAAAGGGCAAGAGCCTCATTTTAATGGATTTCAATAACTTTTAACCTCATTAGCCGGCCCCCCGCCACATGATCCCCCCTTACTAAATATTCAGACCTCACCGACATGAAAGACTTTGAAAGGCGAGATTCAGTTGAGGGGATCCCTCTGGGGACACAAAGGTAAGTATGGCCCCCGGGGAAGGAGAACATGGTGCCTTGGCACAGGTTTGCTCTGCCAGGTTGTCACTGCCAAGTCCAGCAGTGCCAACCTGAAGGCACAAAGCTGAGCCAAGGGGCCGAGCTAGGAGGAAGTGCTAGGGGCAGGCCCTTATGGGAGTTCCATGGGGGAGAAGAGAGCAGGCAGTGAAGGGGGAATTTTCTAGCCCGGGGGGAGCAGGAAATGTGAGAGGATATTGCAGGCACAGAGGTGTGGGAGGCAGTGAGGAGGAGGAATTCTGGCGATACTTCCGCGGCGAGCTCCCTATAATTGTCCGGGCGGTGGGGGATGAAGCACCCGTTAATTGTCCGGGCGGTGGGCGGAGTTCCACTTCAGTGCTGATCGGGGGCTCCTTTACGGCCACAGAATCCCTACAGCACAGAAGGAGGCCATTCGGACCATTAAGTCTGCCCTGACTCCCTGAGAGAGTTCCCTACCTAGGCCCAATCCCCATTCAATTCCCGTAACCCTGTCACCCCACCTAATCTAACATTTGGACATTAACGGGTAATTGAGAGTGGCCAATCCACCTAACCTGCCCATCTTTGGACTGTGGGAGGGAACCAGAGCAGCCGGAGAAACCCACGCACACACGAGGAGAATGTGCAAACTCCATACTGTCACGCAAGGTCAGACTCAAACCTGGGCCCCTGACTCTGTGAGGCAGCAGTGCTAACCACTGTGTCACTGAGCCGGCTGCATCAAGCCCCGCCCCGCCAGAGCGATGCCGCAAACTCCATCCACTCATTTATTGTCACTCAGGGAGGCTTAAGATCCGGCATAAAAACTGTTCTGTACAACTGGAGAGCTAAACATTGGCTTTCAGTCTGAGCCTGGAACTGAAAAAAATATAGGGTGGGGGTGAGGGATAATCCGCTGCCCACCGCCAAGAGCAGAGTTCCTGATGTGGCGGAGATTCTCAAGACAGGGAAAAACCAGGATCGGCGTCCTTTGCGATGCTCCAGGTTCCACTGACACTGAAGCTTGCGCCCCATGCCAGCGGGAGATGCAAAGGATATTTTGAGGTCATTTGCATCCTACTAATGGCTGGACACTGGATTCTCCATGCCTCCGTGATGTTCTGGCCCACTCGGCCGGGATTCATGCCGGTTTGGATTGGCGCAAGTACTTGCCAGAATGGCTCTGACATGGTGGCTCTCATGGTGGGCCAAAGGGGTAAGTGGTTAATGTAGGTGCCCCCAAAGTCCATTGCAGCACCATCTACCCCCATAATGGAAATCCTGCCCACTCCACCCCGCATCAGACTAACGCATATCAGGAGCTCCCATATCAGGGAATTCCCCCCTCAGAGAACACCTGCATGTAAGATACCACCCCATGTCAGAGACTCCCCTCATGTCAGAGGCACCCCCCCCCCCCCTCCCCACAACAGTCAACCCTGCCTGGAAGCTAAAGAGCAATCCAAGCAGAAACAATGAAAAATCACTGCTTTTTCACTCACCTGCCCTTTACGCCTGCCGCATCAGACACTGGAAAGTAGCAGCTACTATAAAGTCAAAACACATCACAAGTTTTTTAAACCCCCTCAGGTCCTTTGATCTGCAGGGCTTCTATTCACTTTCAAAGAGAAATAGCTTTTAATAGGCTGTAATTGACAGGGCAATAACTTCCAGAACAGATGTCTGGATTGTTCATTTTCATTTCCCATCACTCTTGAATGCATCCCAAGTACCCTGATATAACCTAAACTCAATGTTTATAAGCATGTAGTTATTTACAGCTTCTGACCATGCCAAAGGCAGTTAAGTGCTTTCAGCTATGAGAAAGAGGAAGTGAAAGCACTTAACTCCTAGATGTCTATAAATATTGCGACAAGGAGGAGCTGCTTTTAAATGCTTTCTCACTACTCACTCCCAATCAACACACAAGCATGGCAACACACATACCTGATCCTCGCTTTGGGGATGGCGACCGCACAAGGCTTCTTGATGCTGTGGATGAGAGGCATGACACCCTCTTCCCCCAAGGTGGTCAGAAGACCAGCAGCAAGGTGAGCAATGCCACCTGGGAGGCAGTGGCAGCAGCTGTCAGTGTGGGCACCATGACAAGGAGGACCACCATCCAGGGTTGGAAGGAGACCAACGAGCTTCAAGACTCACCTCCCCCCACCCCCACACCCACCATCCATGAGCTAACACCTCGCACCCCCATCACATATGACCTTCAAGCATGTTCCTCAGAAGCCCCTGGCATCCACCAGCACAACCCCTTCATGCCCAGGTGTGGTGCCCACACATGCCACCTGCTATCCCCCCAGACCCATCAAGCAAGGGGCTCACAATGCCCTATCTTAGTCCCTGTAGGAGAAGATAGCCCATAATAAGCGGGAAATGGCCAAGACGGGGTGAGGAATCCCAGAGATTTGAGTTCTTGCCTCTTATGAGGAATGGGCCCTGGAAGTTGCGGGATTGCCAAGGAGAGACCAGTGATCAACAATGAGATTGGCCTGTGCCAGAGAGGTGAGGATCCACTGTGCCTTCACACAGATGACCTGTCTCAAGTGAGTTGTTCATGTCAGACAAAATGATCCTTCCGTCTCACTGACCACATGTCCATTGTCTCACAGGATCAACATCTGATGAGGCTGGAGTCATCCCTCCCCATCCCCCTACCCATGCATCAGTCACTGAAGGTAAGCATGCAGGTACAGCAGGCAGTAAAACGTGCAGGTACAGCAGGCAGTAAAGCGTGTAGGTACAACAGGCAGTGAAGCGTGTAGGTACAGCAGGCAGTAAAGCGTGCAGGTACAGCAGGCAGTAAAGCGTGCAGGTACAGCAGGCAGTAAAGCATGTAGGTACAGCAGGCAGTGAAGCGTGTAGGTACAGCAGGCAGTAAAGCGTGCAGGTACAGCAGGCAGTAAAGCGTGCAGGTATAGCAGGCAGTAAAGCGTGTAGGTACAGCAGGCAGTAAAGCATGTAGGTATAGCAGGCAGTAAAGCGTGTAGGTACAGCAGGCAGTAAAGCCTGTAGGTACAGCAGGCAGTAAAGCGTGTAGGTACAGCAGGCAGTAAAGCGTGTAGGTCCAGCAGGCAGTAAAGCGTGTAGGTACAGCAGGTAGTAAAGCGTGCAGGTACAGCAGGCAGTAAAGAAGGCAAATGGCATGTTGGCCTTCACAGCGAGAGGGTTTGAGTATAGGAATAGAGATGTTCTACTGTAATTGTATAGGGCATTGGTGAGGCCACACCTGGAGTATTGTGTGCAGTTTGCATGTCCTTACCTGAGGAAGGATGTTCTTGCGATGGAGGGAGTGCAGAGAAGATTTGCCAGGCTGATTCCTGGGATGGCGGGGCTGTCATATGAGGAGAGGTTAAATCAGTTAGGATTATAGTCATTGGAGTTTAGAAGAGTGAAAGGGGATCTCAAAATTCTAACAGGAGTAGATTCAGAAAGAACGTTCCTGATGGTGGGTGAGTCCAAGGGTCATAGCTTGAGGATAAGGAGTAAACCTTTTAGGACGGAGGTGAGGAGAAATTTCTTCACCCAGAGATTTGGTGAATCTGTGGAATTCACGACTACAGAAAGTCGTTGAGGCCAAAATATTGTGTAATTTCAAGAAGGAATTAGATATAGCTCCGAGGGCTAAAGGGATCAAGGGATATGGGGATAAGGCGGGATAAAGGTATTGAACTTGATCAGTTATGACCATAATGAATGGCGGAGCAGGCTCAGAGGGCGAATGGTCTCCTCCTGCTTCTATCTTCTATGTGTGTCCTCCAGCCCCTCCTGTCAGCTCTTCCTCCTCATCAGATGAGGCGGCATGTCCCTCCCCTCTTCCTCCAGCATGTCGTCCCGCGGCTGTGCCAGATTGTGGAGGACAAACAGCAGACCACCACAAAGCGGGAGACCCTCTGGAGGTGTACTGCAGGGCACTGCCAGAACGGTCAAGTCCTTGGAACCGCAATTTCAGCAGCCCAATGCAGCACTCAACGACAGCATGGGTGACAACCCGCTTGTATCATGTCTCCGCCTTGGTCTCAGGCCTCCGCTCCAGCGTTGTGCCCTCAGCGGGTAGCCTTTGTCCCTCACGAGCCAATCCATCATCCTGTTACGGTTCTCGAAGACACTGGGGATCTCTGAGTGTCCCAGAATGTAGTTGTCATGCACATTCCCAGTGTAGCGGGCACACACCTGCATAATTCTGTGGTGGCGGTCACACACGAGCTGAACATTCAGGGAGTGGAACCCCTTCCTGTTAATATAGGCCACTCAGGTCTTCAGGGTGTGAGAGGTTCCCTGCGCATGGGGTGCCGCCTCAAGCCTTCATTGTCACTGTTGCCTTCTATGGCATCGGCCTGCCTTGGCTGCTACAAGCATAGCAATGGCAGCCTCTGCAGGATCCTCACCATAATAACAATCTTTACTGTTACATTAACACTGCAGTGAAGTTACTGTGAAAAGCCCCGAGTTGCCACACTCTGGCGCCTGTTAGGGGACATGGAGGGAGAATTCAGAATGTCCAAATTACCTAACAGCACGTCATTCGGGACTTGCGGGAGGAAACCAGAGCACCCGGAGGAAACCCACGCAGTCACGGGGAGAACGTGCAGACTCCGCACAGACAGTGACCCAAGCCGGGAATTGAACCTGAGACCCTGGTGCTGTGAGGCAACAGTGTTAACCACTACGCCACTGTGCCGCCCAGTGCTGTAGGCTCAGTGCTAACAGTTGCTTAATTTGTTCACTTCTGGCGAATGTTCAGCTGAGAGCTCTTGCCAGGACTCGGTATTGAGGTTTTTGAGTCATTTGGAAGCTTTCAAATGGACACCAACAGAATGGGAGATGCCTTGGATGCTTTCACCACTACATCGGACAAGGAGGACAATCACCATCCACTCAAGCAATGACATGCTTTTCTGGAATCAGCAGGTAGACAGGGAGAGGAGCAAAAGAGAGAGTTACATCGGAGAGAGGTGCACATTCTCTGGCAATCAGAGAACCACCAAATGAACCAGAGAGTTGATCATTATCAAGAGTTTCATGCAGGTGTGCAGAAGATTCACTGGAAGCTGTGATATCTGTTACAGTACAACATACCAGACATTTAAAAAAATAAATTTAGAGTACCCAATTAATTTTTTTCCAATTAAGGGGCAATTTAGCATGGCCAATTCACCTACCCTTCACATCTTTGGGTTGTGGGGGTGAGACCCACACAGACACGGGGAGAATGTGCAAACTCCACACGGACAGTGACCCAGAGCCAGGATCGAACCTGGAGCCTCGGCACCGTGAGGCAGCAGGGCTAACTCACTGCGCCACCGTGCTGCCCTCCCAGGGACCAGAATTCAGGATTAGCTCATGGAAGCATGGGAAACTTAATGTAAACTTGGCTCATGAAATCTCCAAGGAACCCGAGCAATAAGGTACAAGAGCGCTGCAATAAGAGCCACGTACACACTAGGTATGTCATCAAGCAAGCTATCAGTGTGGCTTTAGTCGCTTAGATTGGTCTGAAGGCAACATTCAGCATTCACCAGCAAGGTGAGCAGAATAATAATGTTGGACTGCGTTCTGGTGATGAGATGCGGAGAATGACCAGTCAGACTCATCTCATCACATTACAAATTGGTGTAGGTGGCAATCGGAAGGTGATGAAGTACACAGAAAATGCTGAAATTTGATTAGGCGTGAGCAGTGATTTCTTTCTATCTTATCACTCAAGAGTGAACAGTGGCGTTTTGCATTGCAGTATGCAAATGTCTCTTCAAATGTACTCTGCTTTTCTGACGTGGTGAGTTCATTAAACTGCTTCCTGCACTACATCCAAGATTGGGGCACTCTGCCTCTGATGCTCATCTCCAGTTGCTTCTAACCACACCGCCATGGTAACAGCATGATGGGGAAGAAAACGTTCCTCATGCTGCAGCCATAATTCAAGGGAAGCATCATCAAATCTGAATGTCAGCCTTGCACTTCATGAGTCCTCCTTAAATTAGGGGAGACAGTGGTGCGGTGGTATTGTCATTGGACTAGTAACCCAGAAGCCCAGGGTAATGCTTTGGGGACCTGGGTTCGAATCCCACCAGGGGAGTAGGTGAAATTGGAATTGAATATAAATCTGGAGTTTGATGTGCTGGGTCTGCGAGGATTGTGTTTACCAGAGCAGTGAGAGAGACAGGGTACCGACACTTGTAGAAGTACAACTCTATTTTATTTAACTCAGAGCTGTTAAACATACTTGCACTGTGGGTTGACGCTATGTTAGGTTGACTGGAGACCTATTGCTAACCTGACCAGACTATACTGCTAGCACGTGGTAGATGTTCGTGCTACTGATCACGGGCTCTGGCTGTCTCAGAGGCTGCATCCTGAATGAGCGGGAAAACTAGTGCCCTCTGGCTTTATAGTGGCCGTGTCCTGTCTGGTGATTGGCTGCTGTGTTCTGTGTGTTGATTGGTCTTTCAGTGTGTCAGTCAATGTGTGTCTGTGCACCATCATATACTTGTGTGTATATTATGACAGAATTAATAGTCTCAGGACCATGAAACCATTGTCAATTGTCGTAAAAACCCATCAGGTTCACTAATGTCCTTTAGGGAAGGAAATCTGCAGTCCTTACCTGGTTTGGCCTACATGTGACTCCAGATCCACAGGAAGCTAGTTGACTCCTAAATGTCCTCAGGGATGTGCAATAAATGCTGGCCCAGCAAGCGACTCCCACACCCCATGGACGAATTTTTAAAAAAACAGCTCCTGGCTCCTCCAAATTCCATCTCTGCATTATCCCTTTAGAAAATGGATTTCAAATCAGGTCAGACAGATTCACATAATGGAAACAATATTTGGAAGGGCATGATGATGCAATCAAGTCAAAATCAGAGAATCCAATTACTTCCAGATTTTTTGTACTCAATCTCCACTCACCCCACTGACCCCACCTTGTTCAAAATCCATCTTTACAATAAAGGTTCCGAAATTAATACAAATTGTCATTTCTGTACCAGTAGACTAATGAAAACACCCAGAAGGGTAAATTGGATAGTTCGTGATTTTGTGCAAGGACCACGATACATGTTTATCCTGCACCTGAGGAAAGAAATGGAGGCCACATGCAAACCTGGTGCTCCGTACTCATTTCTACCAGCTGCTTGTGCAAATCCCAAGGGAGGCGACAATGTCAGGTTAATTGGAGTGCCCATGATTGAGGTTATGGTGAGTGGCATCACTGAATTTGTTTAAGATAATAGCATGTTTCTGTATAGTGCACCTTCTCAAACCTCACTTCACCCTCAACTGCAACTCTGTGCAAACCTGCACCTCTTGCATTCCACTAAACCCCTTCCCTCATCTCGACCACCCCTTATGTAACAATGCTTTCAGATACGCAAGATGTGCCACCTTTCCTGTCAATCATTGAATTTACGGCGCAGAAGGTCACTCGGCCTATTGAGTCTGCACCAGCCCCTGGAAAGTGCACCCCACTTAAGCCTACCCTATCCCCTTAAACCCGCAACTCAACCCAACCTTTTTTTTGGTCACTAAGGGAAATTTATCATGGCCAATCCACCTAACCTGCACATCTTTGGACTGTGGGAGGAAACCGGAGTATCCGGTGGAAACCCACGGAGACACGGGGGAGAACATGCAGACTCCGCACAGACAGTGACCCAAGCCGGGGATCGAACCTGGGACCTTGGAGCTGTGAAGCAACTGTGCGAACCACTGTGTTACCGTGCTGTGACTGAAGCTGAATACCTAGAAGAGGAACAGACATCAGCGGAATAACACCATCGCTTGATCTGCCACTTGCAGTCACTAGCCCAGATATATGCATTGAGTTCCCCTTTTTATTTGCTCATGGAATGAGGACGTCGCTGAGGGCAATTAAGAATCAACTACATTGCTGTGGATCTGGAGTCCCAAGTAGGCCAGACCAGGTAAGGACAACAGATTTCCTTCCCTAAAGGGCATTAGTGAACCAGATAGGGTTTTATGGCAATGAACAATGGTTTCATTGTCATCATTAGACTTTTGATTCCAGATTTTTATTGAATTTAAATTTCATCATCTGCCATGGTGGAAATCAAACCCTGGTACCCAGAGAATGATCCTGGGACTCTGGATTACTGGTCCAATGAAAATACCACTGCCCAACTGCTTCATCTACCATAATGAAGAGCTCCACCCGAAGAGTGGTCAAGGTAGTGGACTATTTTTCAGGGTGCTGATGGTCTGCTCCATTACTTTCTTAGTTCTCATCCTATGAGTATTAGACACATGTGGTAGGGTTATGGAAGGGAATCAGGAGCCAGATACAATGCTGTATGGTGTTCACCTTTGAGCAGTCACTCTCTGGTTTGAAGTGGTGGCTCCAAATGACTGGAGCAACAGAATAGTGCAACATGAAAGATCATAACCGGCATGATGTTCTGGGCTTGCTAGTACACATGTTCATAGACTGAGTGGTACCTCTTAGTACAAGTTTTACAGTTCTTAGCATTTTTAGTACATCACTACTTTAAGATTTGGCATCTGCAAGGCATGCATTTGATGATTCTCCGCACCATGGGAAAACTTGCTATCCAATAAAGCCATATGCCTAATCCTCCTGCTTCTCTCCCTTTGATGAGAAGGAAGAAAAATATTACTTTCTGAAATAGCACCTTTCATGACCACGAGATATCCCAAAGCACTTTACAGCCAATGGACTATTTTTAAAGCGTAGTCGCTGTTGTAATATGGAATAAGCAAAAGTCAATTTGCACACATCAGTCTCCCACAAGCAGCAATATAATAATGATCACATAACCTGTTCCAAGATGTTTATTGCTGGATAAGTATTGGTTCGGACACCAGGAATAAATCCCCTGCTCTTCTTCAAGAGGGTGCCTTGAAATCTTTTACATCCACCTAAGAGGTTAATTATTTCAGGTGTACCAAAAGATAGCACCTCCCACGGTGCAGCACTGAATCAGTAGTGCGCTGGATTATCAGACTAGATTTTGTGCTCAAGGCCTGGAATGAAATCGCAGCATCAGAATCTTTACAGTGCAGATGGAATCCATTCGGACCATCAAGCCTGCAGTGGTTTGCTGAAAGAGCATTCTACCTAGCCCCACGCCCCTGCCTTATCCCTGCAACCTTGCACATTTTTTTTCCGGTAGTAAAGATCCTGAGGGGTATTGACAAGGTAGATGTGGAGAGGATGTTTCCTCTTGTCAGAGAATCTAGAACTAAGGGTCGCTGTTTAAAAATAAGGGGTCGCTCATTTAAGATGGAGATGGGGAGAGTTCTTTTCTCTCAGAGAGTCGTAGGTCTCTGCAACTCTCATCCTCAAAAGGCAGTGGAAGCAGAGTCTTTGAATATTTTTAAGGCAGAGCTAGATAGATTGATGAACAAGAGGGTGAAAGGTTATCAGGTGGAGGCAGAAATGTGGGGGTTAAGCTTACAATCAGATCAGCCATGATCTTATTAATGGCAGAACAAGCTCAAAGGGCCGAGGTGCCAATCCTGCTCCTAATTTATATGTTTGTATGAATAATCCAATTCCCTTTGGAATACAGTGAGCCTATTTCATCCCAGACTTCAGCCACCCTCTGGGTGAAAACATTTTCCTCACATCGCTTCTACTCCTTTTGACCATTGTTTTGAACCTGTGCCCTTTAGTTCTTGATGTACTCACTATTTACCCTGTCCATACCCCTCAGGGTCTTGAGTTACGCTATCAAGTCTCTTCTCAGCCTTCTTTTCTCCAAGGTAAACAGATCCAACCTCTCCAATCTGTCCCATAGCAATGGTTCTTTATCGCTGGAACTTGAATCCACAATCTCCTGACTCAGAGGTAAGAGTGTTAGTAACTGACACTGATCATCACTCAGTGGTTCAGCACTATGGGAGACGGTATGAGTAAGGTATTGGTGAAGGGGATCTCTCCTGACCAGTTTAGGCATGGTCTACTCCAATCGCCATGTTATAGAGCGCACTTGTGCAAGGTTACAAGCAAATAGAAGATAATGAAGGCACTCTCCTGGCATTCAAGGCCTCTGTTTGCAAAGTCACCCGCTGCAGCCTGGAACGATATGCTGATGTAAAAACTCAGGGCTACGGTCTCCATGTTTGTCCATGGCAACATCATCGTCACCCTGCTCTGAGGATGCAGATCTGGTTTGAGGAGGTGGCACTATTCTGTGGCCTGATGAAGCAGAGTTGCTGAACACACTGCTCCGAACAGGTGACGGTCGGGGAAGTGTTCCGTCTCGACCTTACATAGGTAAGGCCTTCTGCTGAGACGACAACCCTATTTCCCTTTGTGTCCAGCTTACCTTCTCTGCTCCCTCTCCCTCTGATGCTGCAACTCGAGGGGGGACTAAAACTATAACAGTCGTGACTGGGAGCAAGTGGTATACTCAGGCACCTTTCAAAATCACACCACTCATTCCAAAGGTCCAGCACCACTGCCTTCCGACTAAATACAAGTTTTCTCATGTTCTACAAGAACACAGTACTTCCACTAATATTAGCAGCAACTATTCAAATGCACCTCGCAAATCGGACAGCGCTATCCGTAAATACCAGTGGTGGAGATCCCTCATGCTGCTGAATGCACGTTCATGTTTGCATGTTCGTGAGAGAGCAGTAAACAGGGATGGCGAGATCCAAAATGGCAGATTGGATATCAAATCAGTATTGGATGTTGACTAACGTTATGACCTGCCCATTTGCGTACTTCCAGAGCACACACAGGATGTTTGCATTGTTGTTTTCCACAACAAGGTAATCAGAATGGGCTGCACTAAACCTGATCAGGAGCCAAACTCCCCCACCGTTGTTTTCCTCAACTAACTCACATAACCCTGAAACTAGCAGTGCAAAGGAGCTGAATTTTGTGGCCTCAGTTTCTAAACTGCAGCTGAGCCAGGTAATTCAGCTGTTTTTTATAACGGTGATCAGATTTTTACCTCACTTTAAATTCATCACAAAAATGGCTAACAATCCCTGGCATTATAGCATCCCATGGCAGTCACGTCCCTACTTTCGTTTTTCAGTATTCACTACATCTGAGGCACGCTGTTGAGCCATTGGCCTTGTCTTGGCTGTACTTTCTCACTGTTCTATTGCTCCCATTGTAACTGGAGGAGATGGAGCAGTCAGATTCTCAGAATCTGGGAACTTCAGTAGATTCTCGGTAGATGACAGATGAAATCTGTCTGACTGAGTGAGACATGAAACTGCAGGTGATATATGATAATACGCAGTAACACAGGCTAATCAGTTCTGCCCTTTCTCTCCGTGATGTCACTTGGATGCAGGTGGCTCGTTACTGAAACTCCCCAAGTCAGAGGAAAAGGCTGTGCATTGTCAGAGGCAACAGAGGGTTTTTTTTTATATCTCTTCCATCTGTGTGGTCTTGACTGTGATTCTCTTGGACCTCAGCCATCACAACCCCATGCCCTCCTTGGTAGATTTGTTTATGAGGGACGTCTGTTTAATAAGTCTGCAGGCAGGTTTGTTCCTTCTGAACCCTTTGTCCTGGTTAATGTCATCTGTGCTCAATGTTTCAATGTTTTTCTTTCATTAGGTTGAAGTTAGCGGTGAATATGGTTACCAGTTTTACATATCAGGCCCTGAGGAAAACATATTGTTCACGTTTCTGACCCCAGGGTGTTTTTACAAGCTCAGTAACCTCTTCTTGATTAACCTCCGTCATTACTTCAATTAAAAACATTTGACATCTGGCCTGCAAATTAAACGACTGACCACAGAGGCTTTGGTTAAAAAAAAAGCCATGAGTTGCACAATTCATTGGATTGGCACAGTTTCATGGTTGAATGAAAAGGTCGCTCATCACCTGTAAATTTTTTAAAAATTAAACAAACTTGTAGACTGACTAGAATGAGTTCCCAGGCTTTTAGTTCTGCAGCTTCATTGCAGTGACTGACCGGAGTTATCAAAATATTCAACATACAAAAATACTGAATGTGATTAGCATAGAATAATCAATGGGTCTTTCAATTTGTAAATGTGATCAAGCAATGATCCTCACATTCAGATTTAACACCATGCCCAAAACTGTTGGGTTGTAGATGTGACAAACAGTCAATCACACAATAATAATATTTTATTGCTAGCAACTCACCTCCTTTGATATTAAACTCCTCGGATTTTATTTTATGCACGTTCATCGCTGATAACTCAAGTTTATTGTGCGTTGTGGGGATTTTAGGTCCTGTTGACGGCAAACGGATTCAATAGGTGTTACATCCCCTTAAGGGGTCTGAACCTACATTGTGTCATGTTCCCCTCCTACACCTTGGAATGCAAACTCCCCAGGTGAATATGGGGAGGAGCTTCCTCCCAACTGGAGGAACTCCCACAGGATATAAACCCCGACCTGGGAGCAAGTCGGGGAAGATGACCCTGAGGGGTCGTCTGCTCCCGGGCCAACCTCCAGATGCTGGAGCTTCGGGACAGAGGAGCCCATCTCGCCACCTACACTGGGGAACCTTTGGCGATCGAGGGTACTGCCCATGTGCCCGTGGTATACGGGCATCCGCATGCCTAATATTGGTTGTAGTAAGTGGCAAGGGACCAAGCTTGTCAGGGCGCGATTGGCTGTGACATCTGCGACTGATTTGGCAGCACGTAGGCCAGATGTACCGCTGTGGGCCAGAATGGGTGCTGGCTAAATTTCCATTGTATTTTCCGAAGGCCTCTGAAGGTACAATAAAGGGAGTGATGGCCACATTCAGCATAGATGGGAACATACAACCCAGGTATTTCCACGCCCGCCATGTGACATACGAACTTCCCCCCAAGGTCGACTGTGATCTGGACTGGTTGGAACACTTGGGCATTATTTGCCCCATCCATTTTGCAGATTGGGCCACACCAGTGATTCCAGTAATGAAGCCCAATGGGTTAGTGCGACTGCCTGGCGAGAACAAGATGTCCGCCAATCAAGTATTCCATCTCAACCATTACCCAGTCCCTCGAATCGAAGACCTGTACGTCAGGCTCAGATATTCGCAAAGCTGAACATGTGCCACTTATGTGCCAGGGGTCTCAGAAAAACCTAATGATCATCACCCATAGGGGTCTGTACGAAGACACCCGTTTGCCAATGGGGTTCTCCTCGGCCTGCACAGGGGCTGGTTTAGCACACTGGGCTAAATCGCTGGCTTTGAAAGCAGACCAAGGCAAGCCAGCAGCACGGTTCAATTCACGTACCAGCCTCCCCGAACAGGCGCCGGAATGTGGCGACTAGGGGCTTTTCACAGTAACTTCATTGTAGCCTACTTGTGACAATAAGTGATTTTCATTTCATTTTTCAATATTCCAGTATGTCATGGGGCAGCACGGTAGCACAAGTGGCTAGCACTGTGGCTTCACAGTGCCAGGGCCCAAGGTTCGATTCCCCGCTGGGTCACTGTCTGTGTGGAGTCTGCATGTTCTCCCTGTATCTGCGTGGGTTTCCTCCGGGTGCTCCGGTTTCCTCCCACAGTCCAAAGACGTGCAGGTTAGGTGGATTGGCCATGCTAAATTGCCCTGAGTGTCCAAAAGGGTTAAGAGGGGTTTTAGGTTATGGGGATAGAGTGGAAGTGAGGGATTAAGTGGGTCGGTGCAAACCTGATGGGCCGAATGCCCTGCTTCTGCACTGTATGTTCTATGGAGAACGTATTACGCAATTGCCAAGGGTGAATGTCTACCTGGTCGACGTCCTCTTTACCGGAACCTCCTACAGGGAACACATGGAGAAACTCACCGAGGTTCACTCCGGAGAGGGAACTGTTTTTTTCATGCGGCTGAGGTCATGTATTTGGGCTACTGAGTGGACAGCAGAGGTTTTGGAAGCACATACGATATACACTGACCAAAAGCCCCTGCAAGGGATTGTTTAAAGAGGACTTAGTGATCCCACCAATTGCGTCTACCCAGGTCCAGTGATGGGCGCTGCTATTTGCCGCTTACAAATATACCCTGGAGCGTCGTCCGAGCACAAGGGTTCTGCATACCAACGCGTTAAGCTATCTGCCGCTCGCCGCAAAACCGCCAGCACTCGACGTGGCCACGGAGGTGATAGCCACCCTCCACCTTTTAGACACCCTGCCGGTAATGGCACTCCGCATGAAAGAGTGGACCCAGACAGACCCAAAATTATCAAAAGTCTAGCAGATGGTCTAATAGGGGCCCAGCATAGGGTGCTGCCAAACAAACTGAAGGCCTACACCTCAAAGCTGCCATAGTTGAGCGTCGAGGATGGCGTCCTTTTGTGGGGGACATGAGTTGCCGTGCCCAAATGACACCCGGGGGTGGCCAAGATGAAAATGCTGGCCCGCTGTTATATTTGGTGGCCCGGATTAGACTCCGAGGTCGAGAAGGTGGCCCACAATTGTGTTCTGTGGCAGGAGCAACAAAAGTCCCCGCCGGCTGCCTTGATGCATCCCTGGGAGTGGCCAGGGAAACCATGGTTAGAGGTACATTGGGTTCCCACAGGATCCTGGGAAATGTGGTTGGCGCGTTTCCTCTTCGGTTTCCACACCACGCCGCATGCCACAACCGGAGTCACACCAGAGGAATTACTCATGGGGCGACGAATCAGGACTCACCTCAACCAAGTTCTGCCCGACAAAAGACTCAGTCCGGGACCCAAAGATACGCACCTTCGAGACAGGCGATGCAATCTATGTACAGAATTTTGGGGCAGGAGCAACATGGATCCCTGACGTGGTTTTCCACACAACAGGACCAGTATCCTACACGGTCTGGACCCAAGGAAATGAAGCACACCACTACCTGGACCACATGCACGATGAAACCAAGAGCTTACGGTGCAAAATCCGGAGACCCCACTCGGGATCTGGGCGCCGTCCCTTGTGCAGCCCAGGAGGATCCCTGAGTCCCCGCTGAGGTCAGACCCACACTAACTATAGCTGCTGCCCGGCGGAGGTCAGGAAGCCGGGGAAACCGCCGCGCCCATGGTCCGTCCAGCGACAGCGATGTCAGCAACACTGGATCCGACATGGACACCATACCGCCAGGCAACCACATACCGGCACTTATAGGACCGACAACACCACCGGCCAAACAGCCCAGCTTCATCACTCTTTGCGGAAACGACGGTCGGCAGTGAGCTACACACCTCCGGGACTAGCTGTGTCATCTCAGGACCACAACCTCTACCTCCCAAGCGATCAATAGGTCCGCCGCCAGAAAATATGGACATTTCTCCATACTTTGGGTGGGAAGGGGTGTTACAACCCTTTACGGGGTCTGAGCCAACATTGTATCAGATTCCCTTCCTGGGCCTTGGAATATCAACTCTTCAGGTGATTAGGAGTCAGAACCTTCTCCAATTGGAGGAACTGCCATAGGATATAAACCCTGACCAGGTTGGGCAAGAGGATCCTGAGGGGAGTGGAGTAGAAACTTATTATATTGTGGGAGTCGTACAATAAACCTTGTTCAACCCTGTCCATCTGGCTATGTGTGGAGTCCTTGCCTTTGGTCACAACAATAGGAAATCCAATTGACAGCGGCGGGACCAGAGAATTCCAGCGCCAGTTGATGACGGGCTGCTCCTGCCATTGAGAAACACGACATGGGGGCGTGCGGAAAATCCCTGAGTGATTTGCTCAATGACCTGGAATGATTTCTTAAGTCAGATGTCTGTCCAATATGGGGGACAGACATAGCATTTCACCCAAGAGATATTAAACATCGACATAGGAGAGGCAGCTAAAAATGGGCTCTTTGGATGGGCAGTAAATCATGCCGAATGGGATCCTGCCTTTTACAGTACAGGTAGTCCAGCATCGCTGTGCAAACTCCACATGGACAGTGGCCCTGATCTGGGATTGAACCCAGCTCATCGGTGCCTTGAGGCTGTTTGATTTCTACTAACTGCTGCTGCTTTCGTGGAAATGTTTGATAGCACCTTCAGGATGTGGTATGGCATTTAGTGAAGGCCGATGTTCTGACTTTGCGGATTCTGCTCAGAACGCTTGCTCTCAGACATGGGTTCAGTATTTTCTAACGCCTTTGACCCACAGTATGAGAGGCAGAATGAGCAGAGGCAACACAGGGGAGGACAAGTTGCTCAAAATGATAGGAGGAGGAGGGGAGAAGGATCTCAGCAAAGTGTTGGTGGAGAAATTCTCCTACTTGAAAAGGAATAATGTGCGGGGCGGTGGGGAGAAGGCAGGGGAGAAGGTGGGGGAGTGGCACAGGGAGACTTCAGAGAGCCAGCACAGACACAATGGGCCACATGACTCCCTTTCTGTGCTGTAAGCATTCTGTAATTGTGTTCTTACTCAATAAAGAACCAAGTGAGCAGCATCTCTGGTTCAGAAGGAGGTGCTCACACAGATTTCCCAGCTATTGTGGGCAATCTGAAAGCAGAACATTGCCAGTGGCTGTGGAGGTGATTGTGACATTGGCGTTTTAAGCATTGGTCTTCTTCCAGGCTGGAGCAGTCAATGTGTGAACAAAAGAACAAAGAACAAAGAAAAGTACAGCACAGGAACAGGTCCTTTGGCCCTCCAAGCCCGTGCCGACCATGCTGCCCGACTAAACTACAATCTTCTACACTTCCTGGGTCCGTATCCCTCTATTCTCATCCTATTCATGTATTTGTCATAATGCCCCTTAAATGTCACTATCGTCCCTGCTTCCACCACCTCGTCCGGCAGCGAATTCCAGGCACCCACTACCCTCTGTGTAAAAACCTTGCCTCGTACGTCTACTCTAAACCTTGCCCCTCGCACCTTAAACCTATGCGCCCGAGTAATTGACCCCTCTACTCTGGGAAAAAGCCTCTGACTATCTACTCTGTCTATGCCCCTCATAATTTTGTAGACCTCTATCAGGTCGCCCCTCAACCTCCGTCATACCAGTAAGAACAAATCGACATTATTCAACCGCTCCTCATAGCTAATGCCCTCCAAACCAGGCAACATCCTGGTAAATCTCTCTGCACCCTCTCTAAAGCCTCCACATCCTTCTGGTAGCGTGGCGACCAGAATTGAACACTATACTCCAAGTGTGGCCTAACTAAGGTTCTATACAGCTGCAACATGACTTGCCAATTCTTATACTCAATGCCCCGGCCAATGAAGGCAAGCATGCCGTATGCCTTCTTGACTACCTTCTCCACCTGTGTTGCCCCTTTCAGTGACCTGTGGATCTGTACACCTAGATCTCTCTGACTTTCAATACTCTTGAGGGTTCTACCATTCACTGTATATTCCCTACCTGCATTATACCTTCCAGAATGCATTACCTCACATTTATCCGGATTAAACTCCATCTTCCATCTCTCCGCCCAAGTCTCCAAACAATCTAAATCCTGCTGTATCCTCTGACAGTCCTCATCACTATCTGCAATTCCACCAACCTTTGTGTCATAGAACAGTCATCTGAAAACTTAAAATTCAGACCAGTTACATTTTCCTCCAAATCATTTATATATACTACGAACAGCAAATGTCCCAGCACTGATCCCTGTGGAACACCACTAGTCACAACCCTCCAATTAGAAAAGCACCTTTCCATTGCTACTCTCTGCCTTCTATGACCCCGAGCCAGTTCTGTATCCACCTTGCCAGCTCACCCCTGATCCCGTGTGACTTCACCTTTTGTACCAGTCTGTCATGAGGGACCTTGTCAAAGGCCTTACTGAAGTCCATATAGACAACATCCACTGCCCTACCTGCATCAATCATCTTTGTGACCTCTTCGGAAAACTCTATCAAGTTAGTGAGACACGACCACCCCTTCACAAAACCATGCTGCCTCTCACGAATACATCCATTTGCTTCCAAATAGGAGTAGATCCTGTCTCGAAGAATTCTCTCCAGTAATTTCCCTACCACTGATGTAAGGCTCTCCAGCCTGTAGTTCCCTGGATTATCCTTGCTACCCTCCTTAAACAAAGGAACAACATTGGCTATTCTCCAGTCCTCCGGGACATCACCTGAAGACAGTGAGAATCCAAAGATTTTTGTCAAGGCCTCAGCAATTTCCTCTCTAACCTCCTTCAGTATTCTGGGGTAGATCCCATCAGGCCCTGGGGACTTATCTACCTTAACATTTTACAAGATGCACAACACCTCATCTTTTTGGATCCCAATGTGACCCAGGCTATCTACACACCCTTCTCCAGACTCAACATCCACCAATTCCTTCTCTTTGGTGACTACTGATGTAAAGTATTCATTTAGTACCTCGCCCATTTCTTCTGGCTCCACACATAGATTCCCTTGCCTATCTTTCTCCAACCCTTTCCCTGGCTACCCTCTTGCTTTCTATGTACATGTAAAAAGCCTTCGGATTTTCCTTAACTCTATTTGCCAATGACTTTTTGTGACCCCTTCTAGCCCTCCTGACTCCTTGCTTAAGTTCCTTCCTACTTTTCTTATATTCCACACAGGCTTCATCTGTTTCCAGCCTTCTAGCCCTGACAAATGCCTCCTTTTTTTTTGACGCGGCCGACAATATCTCTCGTTATCCAAGGTTCCTGAAATTTGCCGCATTTATCCTTCTTCCTCACAGGAACATGCCGGTCCTGAATTCCTTTCAACTGACACTTGAAAGCCTCCCACATGTCAGATGTTGATTTACCCGCAAACATCTGCCCCCAATCTAGGTTTTTCAGTTCCCGCCTAATATTGTTATAATTAGCCTTCCCCCAATTTAGCACATTCACTTGATGACCACTCTTATCCTTGTCCACCAGCACTTTAAAACTTACTGAATTGAGGTCACTGTTCCCGAAATGCTCCCCTACTGAAACTTCTACCACCTGGCCGGGCTCATTCCCCAATACCAGGTCCAGGACAGCCCCTTCCCTATTTGGACTGTCTACATATTGTTTTAAGAAGCCCATCTGGATGCTCCTTACAAACTCTGCCCCATCTAAGCCCCTAGCACCAAGTGAGTCCCAGTCAATATTGGGGAAGTTGAAATCTCCCATCACAATAACCCTGTTGTTTTTACTCGTTTCCAAAATCTGTCTACCTATCTGTTTCTCTATCTCCCGCTGGCTGTTGGGAGGCCTGTAGTAAACCCCCACCATTGTGACTGCACCCTTCTTATTCCTGATCTCTACCCACATAGCCTCACTGGCCTCTGAGGTATCCTCCCGTAGTACAGCTGTGATATTCTCCCTAACCAGTAGCGCAACTCCGCCACTCCTTTTACATCCCCGTCTATCCTGCCTGAAACATCTAAATCCTGCAACATCTATATATGATAATCCTCATGCAATACATTACATTTTCTGTTGCCAGAGAGAAGTAGATCAAGTGCGCGCGTGGCTTTGACAGGATAACAGTCTTTCCTTCGGAGCAGACTGCCATTGACTACAATGAAACTTTTCAGGCACCACAGGCAGGATTCTCTATCCAGCGAAGCGTGATTGGGCGTAAAATCACAAGTCAGCAGAAAATTGAGGCCGACTCCAGGCACCCAATGGAATGTCATGCTCTGATGCCTCGACAGCGACGTGAGTGCGTTCCACGCCACATGCCGGCATGGGCATGCAGGTTGTTTCAGTAAACAGCATTGGCATATCATTAACAGGCCTGACCGGTCAATTTCCAGGCCCCCAGCAATGCTCTGTCTCCGCCAGGACGAATTACCGACGGCGAGGTTCACTTGTGGTATTTAAAATCAGGAAACAGGCACCGCGGCTGCTGAGGGAGAGAGAGAGGCTACGAAAAGTGTCCAGCATCGCTATCCTGTGCTCACAGTTGTGCTGCTGGCTGGGGTGGCCAGGAGAGTCGGGGTGGGCGGACATTGGCCACCATTTCCAAGGCAGCTGTACAGCTGCGCACGCTGCTGACTGCCCGCTGTGAACTTAGGACCATTGATCGTATGGGTGCCTCCCCAGACCACCCCCCCCCCCCCCCCCCCCCCCCCCCCCCCCCGCCCCCCAGGTACACTCTGATACCAGCTAACCCATCAATGGGATGGGCGTGCTCCAGCACAACCAGTGGAGTGGACTCCTATGTGCAGCTCTGTTGATCAGGCTCCCGAGTGCCAATCTGACCCCAGCGAATCACGCGCCAGAGTTAATTGGAATTGCACTAGTTCCACATGGCGCCAGTGCTAGCCCATTAGGACGTCCTGAAACGCTTCGGGATGTGCGCCACTTTGGGGGCTTTGGAACTCATGCGATTCTTATCCTCCAAGGCGTACACTCCCAACCTCACCAGCCCATCAATGTAACTGAAGTTCCTCATCCTGAAAACATCCTCATGAATCTGTGCTTTCTTATCCTTCCCAGAGTATGGTGCCCAGAACTGATCGCAATAAACCAGATGAGGTCAAACCAGTGTTTTATACAGATTTGGAATAACTTCCTTGCCCCTGTTAATAAAGCCTAAGACACTGTATACTTTGTTAACTGCTCTCTCAACCTTTCCTGCCACCTTTAATGACTCATGCAAATACCCAGGCAGACACCCTTGCTCCTGAACCCCCTTTAGAACTGTACTTTATGTTTATATTTCCTCACTTGAATTACCTCACATTTTTCCGTATTCAGCTTCACCTGCCACTTGTCCACCCATTCCACCAACCTGTCTGTATGTTTTTGACCCTGTCTATTACCCTCCACGCAGTTCATAATACTTCCAAGGATTGTACAGTCCCACAAATTTGAAACTATGTCCTGTGCACCGAGATCTATGGGGCCCATTAGCGTAATTGGGTAGATGGCTGGCATGTGGTTCACAATGACACCAACAATGCAGGATCCATTCCTGTTCCGGCTGCGATAAGCTTGGGACTTGCCTATTCCGGCTGTGTCTGAGAGATAGAAAAGCACCATTCACAAAAACCACCAAGGAATAGGTTGAGGAAGCAGCATCAGCCATCAAATAACCAAGGACCTTCGCTTGGGCATAGATGAATGAATAAATCAACACCAAGTTCACCCAACAACATGTGAAAAGAGGGCCTGGAAATGGTCAACAGTCATAGAAGAGTGGATGATAAGCGGGCGAGGAAGCAGTGACCACCACCTAAAAGAGTGGATGGCACGAGGACCTGGAGACAGTGACTGGCACTGGGAAGAGTGGGTGGCACGAGGACCAGGAGGCAGTGACCGGCACTGGGAAGAGTGGGTGGCACGAGGACCAGGAGACAGTGACTGGCACTGGGAAGAGTGGGTGACAATGGGACCAGGAGGCAGTGACTGGCACTGGGAGGAGTGGGTGACAATGTGACCAGGAGACAGTGACCGGCACTGGGAAGAGTGGGTGGCACGAGGACCAGGAGACAGTGACTGGCACTGGGAGGAGTGGGTGACAATGTGACCAGGAGACAGTGACCGGCACTGGGAAGAGTGGGTGGCACGAGGACCAGGAGACAGTGACTGGCACTGGGAGGAGTGGGTGCCAATGTGACCAGGAGACAGTGACTGGCACTGGGAAGAGTGGATGACAATGGGACCAGGAGACAGTGACCGGCACTGGGAAGAGTGAATGAAAAATGAAAATCGCTTATTGTCACGTGTAGGCTTCAAATGAAGTTACTGTGAAAAGCCCGTAGTCGCCACATTCCGGCGCCTGTCCGGGGAGGCTGGTACGGGAATCGAACCGTGCTGCTGGTCTGCCTTGGTCTGTTTTCAAAGCCAACGATTTAGCCCTGTGCCAAACCAGCCCCAGTGGGTGACAATGTGACCAACAGACAGTGACCGGCACTGGGAAGAGTGGATGACAATGGGACCAGGAGGCAGTGACCGGCACTGGGAAGAGTGGATGACAATGGGACCAGGAGGCAGTGACCGGCACTGGGAAGAGTGGGTGGCACGAGGACCAGGAGGCAGTGACCGGCACTGGGAAGAGTGGGTGACAATGTGACCAGGAGGCAGTGACTGGCACTGGGAAGATAGGGTGACAATGGGACCAGGAGGCAGTGACTGGCACTGGGAAGAGTGGATGACAATGGGACCAGGAGGCAGTGACTGGCACTGGGAAGAGTGGGTGACAATGGGACCAGGAGACAGTGACCGGCACTGGGAAGAGTGGGTGACAATGGGACCAGGAGGCAGTGACTGGCACTGGGAAGAGTGGATGACAATGGGACCAGGAGGCAGTGACTGGCACTGGGAAGAGTGGGTGACAATGGGACCAGGAGGCAGTGACCGGCACTGGGAAGAGTGGGTGACAATGGGACCAGGAGGCAGTGACTGGCACTGGGAAGAGTGGGTGACAATGGGACCAGGAGACAGTGACCGGCACTGGGAAGAGTGGGTGACAATGGGACCAGGAGGCAGTGACCGGCACTGGGAAGAGTGGGTGACAATGTGACCAGGAGGCAGTGACCCGAACTGGGAAGAGTGGGTGACAATGGGACCAGGAGGCAGTGACTGGCACTGGGAAGAGTGGGTGACAATGGGACCAGGAGGCAGTGACTGGCACTGGGAAGAGTGGATCACAATGTGACCAGGAGGCAGTGACTGGCACTGGGAAGAGTGGATGACAATGTGACCAGGAGGCAGTGACTGGCACTGGGAAGAGTGGATGACAATGTGACCAGGAGGCAGTGACTGGCACTGGGAAGAGTGGGTGACAATGGGACCAGGAGGCAGTGACTGGCACTGGGAAGAGTGGATGACAATGTGACCAGGAGGCAGTGACTGGCACTGGGAAGAGTGGGTGACAATGGGACCAGGAGGCAGTGACTGGCACTGGGAAGAGTGGATGACAATGGGACCAGGAGGCAGTGACTGGCACTGGGAAGAGTGGATGACAATGTGACCAGGAGGCAGTGACTGGCACTGGGAAGAGTGGATGACAATGTGACCAGGAGACAGTGACCGGAACAGGGAAGAGTGGATCACAATGGAACCAGGAGACAGTGACCGGCACTGGGAAGATAGGGTGACAATTGGACCAGGAGGCAGTGAGTGGCACTGGGAAGAGTGGATGACAATGGGACCAGGAGGCAGTGACTGGCACTGGGAAGAGTGGGTGCCAATGTGACCAGGAGACAGTGACCGGCACTGGGAAGAGTGGGTGACAATGGGACCAGGAGGCAGTGACCGGCACTGGGAAGAGTGGATGACAATGGGACCAGGAGGCAGTGAGTGGCACTGGGAAGAGTGGGTGACAATGGGACCAGGAGACAGTGACTGGCACTGGGAAGAGTGGGTGACAATGGGACCAGGAGGCAGTGACCGGCACTGGGAAGATAGGGTGACAATGGGACCAGGAGACAGTGAGTGGCACTGGGAAGAGTGGATGACAATGGGACCAGGAGGCAGTGACTGGCACTGGGAAGAGTGGGTGACAATGGGACCAGGAGGCAGTGACCGGCACTGGGAAGAGTGGATCACAATGGGACCAGGAGGCAGTGACCGGCACTGGGAAGAGTGGGTGACAATGGGACCAGGAGGCAGTGACCGGCACTGGGAAGAGTGGATGACAATGGGACCAGGAGGCAGTGACTGGCACTGGGAAGAGTGGATGACAATGTGACCAGGAGGCAGTGACTGGCACTGGGAAGAGTGGATGACAATGGGACCAGGAGACAGTGACCGGCACTGGGAAGAGTGGATGACAATGGGACCAGGAGGCAGTGACTGGCACTGGGAAGAGTGGATGACAATGTGACCAGGAGGCAGTGACTGGCACTGGGAAGAGTGGGTGACAATGGGACCAGGAGGCAGTGACTGGCACTGGGAAGAGTGGATGACAATGTGACCAGGAGGCAGTGACCGGAACAGGGAAGAGTGGATCACAATGGAACCAGGAGGCAGTGACCCGAACTGGGAAGAGTGGATGACAGTGTGACCACGAGGCAGCAACCTGCATCAGGAAGAGTGGGTGACAAGTGGCTCATTTAAATGTACGTTTTCTGGATTTACCCGTTGCCTGGTATTCAACATGCCCACCTGAAATAACTCACTAGGGCACCGTTTCGTACTGTGGACCAGGCGTAACAGCATCTGCGGGGAGGGTGGGGTGGGTTGCAGGCTATTGGAGACTCCCCGGGTGGTTGGGGATAGGGCAAGGTGTCATCCTGGCACTCCCCGCACCTCAGCACCCTAGCAATGCCACCCTGGTCCATTGGTTGTAGTCCGAAGGATGGGTCCCAGCCTGCTAGGGCAAGATTGGCTGGACTGGCAGCAAGTGCACTGAATGGCGCATTGTTGGTGAGATTTCCGTATGTTTTTAAGCATGGTTTGGGAACTATCCAAGGGCCCGCCGCCAAGATCTTCATAGATCCTGAGGCCCAGCCACTTTATTTTCGCATCCGCCCTGTTCCCTATGAAGCCAGTTGGAGATAATCCGCCTGGTACAATTCACAGATTGGGTGACGGCGATAGTACCAGTGATGAAACCTGACGGCACCATCTGGTTATGCGTGGATTACACAATGACTGTGAATTGCACTTCCCTTTTGACCCATTATCCGGTACCCCGGTTCAAAGATTTATTCATTGTACTCAGCGTAAAGTTGCCATAGTCCTAGATGACCAGAGGCTGCCCTTTGAGGGGCAGAGCTGGCTGGTGGTGATTTAATCTGAGAGTCACCACACCTCCAGCAAGGGGCAATGTTGAGAAGCAGCAACCCGAGCTGTTGGCCTTGCTCTGCATCACAAACCAGTTGTGTAGCCAAGTGAGCTAAACCAGCCCCCAAAAGTACATGACGGTAAATAAATACATACTTTACGAGTAGACTAGGCTGCCTTTTGGAGTATGGTCTGCCTGTGCCATATTTCAGAGGGTAATGGAAAACATACTCTGAGGGTTTGGTTTACCTGTACAAGAGGTAGTCTGATTGTGAACACATGAAAAACCTCACAGGCGTACTTTGTTGCTTTGAGGCAGCAGGGGTCCGGCAGTGCATTGAAAAGTGTGTTCTCTGTGCCCCAGAGGTGATCTACCTGGACTACAGAGTGGACCAGAATAGGCTGCACCCAGTCGATGACAAAGTGCAGAACTCCGGCAGTGCAAAAGGATCGGGAGAAACTCTGTACTTTTTTGGGCCTAATCAATTATTACGGGAAAGGTATGATGAATTTGGCGACCTTATTGGCTACGCTGCACTTTTTGTTAAAGAAGGGCCAGCGTTGGGTTTGGGACCCGCTGCAGCAGACAGCTTTCGATGAGATGAAGTGGAAGACTTTCCTCCTTGTGACTCTTAACACATTTTGACCCGTCAAAGCCCCTACTGCTGACCTGAAATTCCTCACCTTACGGCATCAGGGCTGTGCTGGCGCACAGGATGGACGATGGCATGGAGCGGCCTATCGCGTTTGCCTCTTGCACCTTAGTGGTGGAGAAACAAACTATGCGCGGATAGAAAAGGGAGCTCTGGCGGTGTAATCGCAGTGAAACATTCCACCAGTACGTGTACCGTCACATTTTCATGATCCTTATGAACCACAAACACCTCATGGGGCTATTTAAGGAGGAGATGTTAGCCCAAAGTAATGTCTGGTGGCCTGGGATTGACTCGGAAATCAAGACCCTGGCGAGACATGTACGCAGGGCCAGGAGCACCGGAAGCTTCCACCTGCAGCATCATTCCACCCATGGGAGTGGCCGGGCCAACCAAGCTCCCGTCTCCACATTGATTTCACGGGACCATCTCAAGGAGTAATGTTTCTGCTCAGCTTGGACGCCCGTTCGAAATGGTTAAATGGCCACTGAATGACGGCAACGACGCCGCGGGCCACGATCGAGAAGCTCCGCCAGACTTTCAGTGTCTACGGAATCCCAGAGGTTTTAGTGTCAGACAACTGCACAGCATTCACCAGTGTGGAAATCGGGGATTTTATGCGACTAAACGACGTCCGCCATGTGAGGACCGCACCTTGCCACCCATCATCCAATGGTTCAGCCGAGGCAGGATGTGCAGACTTTAAATTTGGGGATGCGGAACAGACCTCGGGTTCCTCGGAGACCCGATTGGTCCGGCTTTTGTTTTTTTACCGCACCACGCTGCACGTCACCACCAGGGTGGCACCTTCTGAGCTGTTAATTGAACATCAGCCGCGCACATGGCTAAGCATCATCCTGCCCGATATTGAGGAGAAGGTCCACGACAGACAGGAGCTCCCTGACTTGAGGCGAACTAGACCCATCAGGGAGATTGCCATGAGCGACGCGGTTTATGTATGCAATTTCGCAGATGAGGCATTATGGATTCCGAGGGTGGTGATTTAGCAGTCGGGACCAATCTCCTATTAAGTTCGTTCGCAAGGAAAGGAGTCGAACGGGCATATGTATCACCTCCGCATCCACACCCTAGATGTCCTCGGACCGCCCAGAACTCCTATGTCCAGTGGGACCTCTTCCGGCTTACAAGCAGAGACCCAAGTGGGAGAATCCAACTAGGAAGGTTGTGCAGTGCTGGTCCGAGGAGACAGAAGAGCTCTTACGTGACTGCTTAGAGACAGTGGACTGGTCCATATTTAAGAACTCAGCAACTAACTTAAATGAGTATGCCACCACCGTCACAGACTTCATCAGCAAATGTGTGGACGACTGCGTGCCAAAGAAAACAGTACGTACGTTCCCCAACCGGAAACCATGGCTCAACCGTGAGATTGACTCCCTACTGAAGGACAGATCTGAGGAGTTCAAGGCAGACGACCCTGCCCTATACAGGAAATCCAGGTACGACCTCCGCAAAGCCATCCGAGATGCCAAGAGAGAATATCAAACTAAGCTAGAGTCACAGACAGACTCTCGACGGTTGTGGCAAGGACTAAACAACATAACGGGCTACAAAACGAAGCCGAGTAGTATCTCTGGCAGCAGTGCACCCCTCCCGGATGAACTTAATGCATTCTATGCTCGGTTCGAGCAGGTAACCAACAATCCGCTGTCGAGTGCCCCAGTAGCCCATAATTCACCCATACCCACCATCATAGTTTCCGAAGTCAGATCGGCCTTCCTGTAAGTGAACCCGCGGAAGGAGATGGGCCTGGACGGGATCCCTGGTCGTGCACTCAGAGCTTGCGCAGACCAGCTGGCAGAGGTATTCACAGACATCTTTAACCTATCCCTACTCCACTCCGAGGTCCCCACCTGCTTCAAGAAGACCACCATCATACCGGAACCAAAGAAGAACCAGCAAACGTGCCTCAATGACTACCGCCCGGTGGCCCTGACGTCAGTTGTAATGAAGTGCTTCGAGAGGCTGATCATGATGCGCATCACCTCCATACTCTCAGAATGCCTTGACCCACTTCAATTCGCATACCGTCGCAACCGGTCCACATCAGACGCCATTTCCCTGGCCCTACACTCATCCCTAGAGCATCTCGCAAACAAGGACTCCTACATCAGACTCCTATCTATTGACTACAGCTCCGCCTTCAACACCATAATCCCAGCCAAGCCCATATCAAAGCTCCAAAACCTAGGACTTGGCTCTCCACTCTGCAACTGGATCTTCGATTTTCTGACCAACAGACCACAATCAGTAAGAATGAACACCAACACCTTCTCCACAATAGTCCTCAATACCGGTGCCCTGCAAGGCTGCGTACTTAGCCCCCTACTCTACTCCCTGTACACACGCGACTGCGTGGCAAAACTTGGTTCCAACTCCATCTACAAGTTTGCTGATGATACGACCACAGTGGGCCGGATTTCGAATAACGACGAGTCAGAATGGAGGGAGATAGAGAACCTAGTGGAGTGGTGTAACGACAACAATCTCTCCCTCAATGCCAGCAAAACTAAAGAGCTGGTCATCGACTTCAGGAAGCAAAGTACTGTACACACCCCTGTCAGCATCAACGGGGCCGAGGTGGAGATGGTTAGCAGTTTCAAATTCCTAGGGGTGCACATCACCAAAAATCTGTCCTGGTCCACTCACGTCGACGCTAACACCAAGAAAACACAACAGCGCCTATACTTCCTCAGGAAACTAAGGAAATTCGGCATGTCCACATTAACCCTTACCAACTTTTACAGATGCACTATCGAAAGCATCCTATCGGTCTGCATCACAGCCTGCTATGGCAACTGCTCGGCCCAGGACCGCAAGGAACTTCAGAGAGTCGTGAATACCGCCCAGTCCATCACACGAACCTGCCTCCCATCCATGGACTCCATCTACACCTCCTGCTGCCGGGGGAAAGCGGGCGGCATAATCAAGGACCCCTCCCACCCGGCTTACTCACTTTTCCAACTTCTTCCATTGGGCAGGAGATACAGAAGTCTGAGAACACGCATGAACAGACTCAAAAACAGCTTCTTCCCCACTGTCCCTAGACTCCTAAATGACCCTCTTATTGACGGACCTCATTAACACTACACCCTGTATGCTTCATCCGATGCCAATGCTTATGTAGTTACATTGTATATCTTGTGTTGCCCTATTATGTATTTTCTTGAATTTTGTTTAATTCCCTTTTCTTCCCATGCACTGAATGATCTGTTGAGTTGCTCGCAGAAAAATACTTTTCACTGTACCTCGGTACACGTGACAATAAACAAATCCAATCCAATCCAATCCTCCACAGCCGCCATTGGCACCCCTTGAGGGTGACATGTCCCATGATTTTGAAAAGGGGGACACCGATACCTCAGACGCAGAGTCTGACATGGAGGCTCAACCGACCACGGTCGCTACGGATCGAGTGGCATCCGCTGGGCCAAGCGCGGTAATGCCGCTCTGGCGATCGGACCGAATATGTCGCTCCAAAATACGTTGTTTCCGAACCCAGCACAACGGATGCCAGAAAGGCAGCCCTGGGCAAAGCGCACAGAATAATTGACCCTCCAAGCAGGGTGGGGGGAGATGGGATAGGGGGTGTACCATCAGGTTCCCTGTAACCTCACCTGAGTATGATATCCCCCGATGAGGGGCAGGGTACACCCTTAACCAGGGGTACCCTGAATATAAATACCCTGGCCCAAGTGTGGGCCAGGCGTGGGAATAGAGGGTGTACTGAGTACATTTATTAAAACCTTTTGTTTGTTCGCCATCATCATTTCCTCATGGTTACTCACTTGGATCTCACACTGCCTGAACCATGCAATTACTTCTTGGGCCAACGAAGGCGAGGTTTCCTCTGATGTTCCAGCAAATGGGTGAGCTACCACTTCCATGTAAAATTCAGTCCCACATTTCTGGCCCGCCTCTCTCTCCATCTGCTAACACAAACCCTGGGCAGGATTCCCCTTTCCATACACCATGGGCTGAATCACGTTCGGCGATTGGCCAGAGGACCCCCGTTTAGCCAGAATCGGGGGCGGCCCCCTCAAAAACGGTGTACTCAGGAAGTACGCCGCACTGCGTCACCTGAGGCCCTTCCCCGATGCTCCGCCTCCGATGGGCCGAGTCCCCGACGGCGCCGCTCGCGTGTACTCACACCGTCACCGCCATTCTCCGGCCGTATCCGCAGGTAAAGCCGGGGCTTTACGCCGCATGGCTGCCAGCCCCCCCACCGGACAGAGGATCGGTGTGGGTGCGGTGCTGACCTTTTGGTTGTAAGAGGAGACGGATCCTGCGGACATAGCCGCAGGATCAAAGAATCCAGCCCCAAGTGTTGATGCCGGCGCAGGAGTCGTGGACTTCCACGACACCAAAACTGGCGCCGAACCTGGACCAATTCAATGACTGTGAAAAGGTTAGCACCAACGCCACATGGAACACAATCAATTCCAATGAGAAACGGTGGGTGATTTGCTGGATTCACGATTGACACTCAGGAGGCTGGCAAGCTGCAGCCGCATATACACACTTCATTCCCCACACACACCATCCCAACCAATAAGGTGGCAGCGAGGAGAGCGGCCCCACGCTTCACAGACGCCGAGCTCGAGGCCCTCCTGGTCATCGTGGAGGAGAGGCAGACCACCCTGTATCCCAGCCCGGGAAGGAGGCTGCCAGCTGCCGTTCGCTGTGCCTGGGCGCAGATGGCAGAGGCAGATGATGCCACCAGCAACATGGCACGGACTGGCCTGCAGTGCAGGATAAAACTGCACAACCTCCTCAGGGCTGTCGGGGTGAGAGGCAGCACCGTGCCCCTCGCACTAACCCCCATCCCACATATCCATTACCCCACCCACCCCCAACTCGGAGGACGGTACAAAATCCCCAACCTGCTCCCCATGCCGGCACCCATGCCAGCTGCCATGGCTGGGTGCTCTGCTCACTGAAACCACCAGCTACTCACCCCCAGGGCTGCATGAGTTAGACTGTCTAACACTGTACTTTTTTGTTATATCCCCCTTCCCCTCCCATTGTGCATTTTTCGTTCTACCTCCCCCGCCCACCCCTCCTCTCCCACAGGAGAAGGTTGCCCATGGCTGCAGTGAGCGGGAAAAACTGCAGGGTGACCACCAGACCTGCGGCCCCTCACCATGGCAGAGCAGCAGGCCCTGGCTGTGGTCGGCGGGCCTGAGGAAAGGGAAGTCGCCGGGTGGAGATCGGCCTTGGATGATTCCCCATGACACATGTTTCAGTCCCCCCCGCAACCCCGCCCTCAACCTCACACCACCCTCACACCACCTCACCATTTCCCGCCCCATGGTCTAATCATGCGTCTTGTCTTACAGCAGCTGCTGGTGATGGGGCGGGCCCTTTTGGTGACCCGGCCCCAGACAGTGCCACAGCCAGAACACACCCCCTGTGTGTGGAGCAGTGATGATGACACCGACATGGAAGGGACCCATATGCCCAAGACCCAGAGTACCCTGGAGCTTGAATGCGGGGATGACACTGATTTCCTTTCACAGCTGTCTCCAACACCCTCCGCTATCTGGAAACACTCACCTCGGTTAGGCACTTTAGTGAAGAGGCTCCTGGTGCTCACACCACAGTTGGTAGGAACTCTGGAGGGGCCGGAGGTTGGAGGGGGCCCGATCCCAGGGACCAGATGGGTTTTGGGCCTCTGGAATGGACAGTCCCATCGATTGTGGAGATGCAGTTGCAGAGCCAGGGTCTATGTGAGGTGTTGTCGGTGAGTGTCCAGTACCTGCTGGTACGGTCCAACCACGTGCAGGAGCAGGGGGTGGTGCCGACCATGCACGCTACCCAGGCTGACACCGCACGGGTAGCGTCCATGGTGGATGCCTTGGGGGCGGGAGATTCGGCTACGGATCAGCGTGTCCAAAGCCTGGGGCATTCTATGCGGGCACTGGCTGAGGCCCAGGACAGGGCTGCCGTCTCACAGGCAGCCATGTGCCAGAGCCACCTGAACGTTGCAGCGGCGCTCCTGAGTGTGGCACAGTCGCTGTGGGCCATGGCTGAGACCGTTGGCGGCATTGCCCGGGGGGGGGGGGGGGGGGGCTCTGGCCCTGGCTCCTGTCCCTGCTGCCAGGGGTACTGTCGGCTGGCACTGCCCATGCCAATGGTATGCTCCACAATGGGGGCTGGGTGCGGGGTTGATGGGGTGGAGAGTGGGGTTGAGATGAGGGGGTGGTGGAGTGGGTACACCCATAGGGCTCTGCAGAACCAGGGATCAGGTTGGGTGGTCAGTGGGTTGCACAGCAAGATGGCTGCCTTGCAGGCCACAGAAATGGCGGTCCATGCCTGGACACAGCCCCAGTCCTGTGGGGGGTCACCCCAGCCACACAGCCCATTTCTCCAATACCCCCCCACCCCCCCTCACCCCCCCACCATCCAGCCAGCCCGATCAGTTATTGGCCCGGTAGCCCATGGTCATGCATCTCCGTGTCCTATCTCCTCTCTCTCCCTCATCAGCCACCGCACTAGTTTCACGATTTTTAAAAGCAGGAGCGAACCGCGCCATCGGGAACGCGCCCCAGTGGAGGCGGATCATTGCGGAGGCCTTGGAGGATACTGGGTCAGGCCTGCTGATGATATGCCAAGGCGTTTACTGTACAAGCGTACCAGAATGCATGGACACCGCAGTCGAGGCGACAGAGAATTGCGATTTCGCCTGAAACCGGCGGCTGCCACGATTTCGCCATTGGAACTGATTCTCCGCCCAATCGCATTTCCCGATTTCGGCGTCGGCCGAGAATCCCTCTGCCTGTATTTTCAAGCAGGGGGCATGACTGTCTCCTGGGTAGATGTAAGAAAGATCACATGCTGGAAAGTGGTTTCTCAAAATTGTGAAATAATGAATACATCATAACTCCTACTCAATTTGAAAGCTCTCATTTTTAATTAAATGGAGCTGCCATTATAATTACTAAAACAAATACTAAAAGCCTTTTTGGAGGAACATCAACAAAAAAAAATAAACATTCTGAAAGGCAAAACCTGTGAGAGGTCTGTGTGAGTGAGATAATTCTCTATCCTCAGGCTTGTTAGTTCAGCCCCAATGGGTCTGTCTCCCCACCATGCAGCCACGGAGAGCTCGAACAAAGTCAATGCACCGTGCACTGTTTATTGCACCAAGCACCTCCTTGCATTTCAACCTTCCTGTAATACTTGCACTGTGCCACCATATAACCTGCAAGACTTAAACTGACTTAACTCTTTCCAGCTTGTGCTAATGTTTCTCGGGAATCTTCAAATCAGAGGATTGTTATTGAAGACTGACCTCGCAGCAGCGACTGAACTCCGATCGCATTATAGAAATAACAGTGCTTCAAACATGTGAGAGATTAAATACTTCATATTTGACAGCAAAATCTGTATTTTGTCATTCAATTTCCTTGCCTTCATTCTGTCTTCCTCCAGCTTGAAGAGTGGAAAGGTCAAAATCTCAGACTTTTGCCACATCCACTCCTCTCTCAGCCCTGGGCTGTGCATTTTGCCTCTCAATGAGATGAAGCCACTTTGTCACAACACTATGGTCCATTAGCTATCAGTTTGAGCACTAATAAAGTGTATCTTGGGGCAGCAAATTGTATCTTGGGGGTTTATTTATCAGCCACATCTAGATTTATTGGACTGGCATTAAGTTTTCTTTAAAAGCATATCTCGTTTATTCTGGCAACAGATTGAGACGAGAGATTTTACCGGGGGTTTCACTGGTCATTATTTTTTCTACATTTGACAGGCAGGAAGTTCATGGGGGCAAGCACAGAATTGGAAAATCTCAACATGGTTGAGAACAACAGAGATCACTATCTCATGCTCGCATGGATAGCTTCAGGAGAAACCTGCTGGATTCTTCATTCAGTTCCACAATTAGATGGGCTCAGGGAACCAAAAAATTCGACAAAACAATGGGCGAGACTCTCTTGCGGCTCACGCCAGAATCGGGAAATGCGATTGGGCGGAGAATCGGTTTTGACGCCGAAACCGTGGCGGGTGCCAGTTTCCCGCCAAATCACTATTCTCCGGTGCCTCAAAAGCGGCGTCAATGTGTTTCGCTCCGCATGTATAGTAAACACCCTCGGTACATCATTAGCGGACCTGACCCGGTATTCTCCGGGGTCTCCGCGATGCTCCGCCTCCACTGGGGAGAATTCCCAATGGCGCGATTCATTTGTGCTTTAAAAAATGGTGAAACAGGGCAGCACGGTGGCCTAGTGGTTAGCACAACCGCCTCGCGGCGCTGAGGACCCAGGTTCGATTCCGGCTCTGGGTCACTGTCCGTGTGGAGTTTGCACATTCTCCCCGTGTCTGCGTGGGTTTCGCCCCCACAACCCAAAAATGTGTAGAGTAGGTGGATTGGCCACGCTAAATTGCCCCTTAATTGGAAAAAATAATTGGGTAATCTAAATTTAAAAAAAAATAAAAATCATGAAACAGACCCCGTGGCTGCTGAGGGAGAGAGAGAGGGGGGGTGTGGAACGTGCCCGACGTCGCCATAGTTTGCTGACAGTGGTGCTGCTGGCTGGGGGGGAAAGCTTGTGCCAGGGCTGAGTGGAGTTGCGGGGAGTGGTCAGGAGGTGGGTTGTGGGGTTGGGGTGGACAGACACGGAACACCATTGCCACAGCCTACAAGGCAGTCATGCAGCTGCTCACGCTGCTGATAGACCACTTTGAATTTAATTTGGCGGGTTACTCCTCCTCAAATTTCCTTGTCCCACCACCCATGGCCTGTGGGTGGGACGACGAAAACACCCATCATTTCCAGACTTCTTGTCCAATTAGTGTTAGCCGGTGTGATGATGGCATGCATGAAATCATTTGAAGCCCAATATTTAAAGTGCCATTCCAAACATGCAATTACAAGGAATTTGAAGTTCGGAGCCACAGAGCACGAGCCATTGGTGGAGGCTGGGGAAGTGTTTGCTTTGGAGAGTGAAGGATGATCCATGCTCTGCTCAGCTGAGTACACAGATTCTGTACTTTGTGGGGATCCTTTAATTTACAGGGTACTACTGAAGTAGCAGTGGAGAGTGTGCAGTGCGTCGGCAGCAGTTGCAAGCTGCGCACTTGCACAGTGATTGGAGGGGCCAGTCTCAAGAATGAGTGACATGAAGTCATAGGCCTCTACAATGATTTATTCATCCATGGACATAGTGGCAATCTGCATGAAGCGATGACATGATTGTGTGCAGCCATTCACTTCTGACTTAGGCACTATGAATGCCACCTTAAATAGGATGATTGGTATTCTAACTTTGACTGTTTGTAGCCCCACTGATCTACAACAAATTGTTCTCCAGCTCATTACTAGCAAGAAAGTGTGGGCTGACCGTGAGAGAGAGAATGGTGAGTCACAGAATTTACGGTACAGAATGAGGCCATTCAGTCAATCGAGTCTGCGCTGGCCCTTGGAAAGAGCACTCTACTTAAGCCCATACCTCCACCCTATCCCTGTTATCCTATCTAACCTTTTTGGACACTAAGGGCAATTTATTATGTGCAATCCACCTAGCCTGCATATCTTTGGACTGTGGGAGGAAACCGGAGCACCCGGACAAAACCCAGACACGGGGAGAATGTGCAGACTCCGCACAGACGGTGACCCAAGGCGGGAATCGAACCTGGGACCCTGGAGCTGTGAAGAAACTGTGCCAACCACTGTGCTACAGTGCTGAAAGGGAACTTGGAATTGGAGACTGCTCAAATATTTCTCCAACTCATCCATCACCTTTCCACCTCTCTTCAGTCAGCAGCATTTGTTTTACTTCATATCCCCATGGTCGAATTTGCCTTTGCATTGAGTCAAGTGAAACATTCTTTGGTGGGGTCCTCCCAGGCTCCAAAATGCAGAGGACATCTGCCAAGAATTTTCCTGCAGTCAGAGCAGGCACCTGAACAGCCTGCCTCTAATTCTGTTAAACCTTGTCGAAGTAGTCGGAAAAGGAGGGGTAAGAATTTGTTGTTACTTAAAGGTATGCAACTGTGTGTGTTATACATTGACAGAATGTTACATTTCTGTTTTATACTCTTGATAAATCAATAAACCAATGTAATAAACAGTTGATCTGATCCTTTTAAAAGGGGAACTTTGACATTATTGCAGCCATTATATTCTTTGTTGCAGCCGCAAAGAGAAATAATCAGAGGTGGCATACGGTGAGTTCCTTTAACATATTGCAAGGGGTTCATTTACACTATGCTGCAGGTACAATGGTGAACTCCACAAAAGCCCGTAAAATGCTCCAATGACGTTATCGTGTGACACGTAACATTACACCAGTAATGGCCTAACTCTGATACATAACACCCCTCCCTTTTTACTCCTTTAGTATACCCGGCATTTAATCAAACACTTTAAGACAGATCCAAACACATTATGTCATAACTAACATTGTTATGTTACAAATACATATATACATTAGTAAGACAGTCTCTTGGGTGGACATCTGTCTCATTTTGGCAGAACAAGACGTTAAGGAACTTGGCTCTTTGGGGTACTAGGAATGTCTTTCTGTACACTGGTCGGTGTTACATCTGGTGAAACCAACTCAGGAACTGTCTCTGGTTGTGTGGATGATTCTGCCATAACAGCTTTGACAAAGGGTCATCTGGACTCAAAACGTTGGCTTTTTTCTCTCCCTACAGATGCTGCCAGACCTGCTGAGATTTTCCAGCATTTTCTCTTTTGGTTTCAGATTCCAGCATCCGCAGTAATTTGCCTTGAACCGTAATTTTAACAGTTGTAGTCCTCAAGTCGGGAATATCATTGTCCATACTCTCTGTGATGAAAACATCGGGATTCTGTACTCTCACTACGTACAGACAATAATTGGTCACTGTGCCGACACCAAATTCTTTCATCGTCAGATTGTACAGAACATGAAATTGGACCTGTTTTGGCTAATACAACTGCTAGAGTCCATTTTTTGCCTGAGGCGTAATTTCTCGCAAGAGCACGTTCCCCACAGTCACTTCCAACCACTTGCATCTGAATTTGTTGCCTGACTATTTCTGAAGTTGAAGAATGAGCCAAGGTTGAACTGTGTGCAGTTTCCTTTTTAACATCAGTACAGCTGGTAAGCTTTGTGTTGTTGAATGCACAGTGTTTCTGTATGTGATTAGAAAGCTATTGACACATTTAGGTAGAGAGCCTTTATCCCTTGAAACTTTTGCTGCAGCCACTCACCACCCTATGTTTGAAAACATTGCTCCTCTGGACCCTTTTGTATCTCTCCCTTCTCACCTTAAACCTCTGCCCTCTAGTTATAGACTCCCCTACCTTTGGGAAAAGATGTTAACCGTCTACTTTATCTATGCCCCTCATTATTTTGTAGACCTCTATAAGATCACCCCTAAGCTTCCTGTGCTCCAGGGAAAAAAGTCTCAGTCTATCCAGCCTCTCCTCATAACTCAAACCATCTAGTTTTGGTAGCATCTAGTAAAATATTTTCTGCACTCTTTCTAGTTTAAAAATATCCTTTCTATGATAGGGTGATCAGAACTATACACAGTATTCCAAGTGTGGCCTTACTAATGTCTTGTACAACTTCAGCAAGACGTCCCAACTCCTGTATTCAATGTTCAATGAAACCTGGCATGCCGAATGCCTTCTTCACCACCCTGTCCACCTGTGACTCCACTTTCAAGGAGCTATGAACCTGTACTCCGAGATCTCTTTGTTCTGTAACTCTCCCCAACACCCTACCATTAACTGAGTAGGTCCTGCCCCAATTCGATCTACCAAAATGCATCACCTCACATTTATCCAAATTAAACTCCATCTGCCACTCATCGGCCCACGGGCCCAATTGATCAATAATCTGTTGCAATCCTAGATAACCTTCTTTGCTGGCCACTATGCATCTGCAAACTTACTAACCTATCATAGAATTTACAGCCTTTTGGCCCATCAAGTCTGCAGCGGCCCTTGGAAAGAACACCCATGCCTCCAATCTATATCTGTAACCAGTAACCCCACAAAACCTTTTGGACACTAAGGGGCAATTTAGCATGGCCAATCCACCTAACCTGCACATTTTTGGACTGTGGGAGGAAACCGGAGCACCCAGAGGAAACCCACGCACACACGGGGAGAGCTCCACACAGACAGTTACTGGAGGCTGGAATTGAACCCGGGACCTTGGAGCTGTGAAGCTAACCACTGTGCCGCCGTGCCGCCCCTGTTTTCATGTCATGAAACTTGACTTTGCTGTTGCTTTTCAACAAATTATCTTGTTTTAGGCGACATCAGCAAATCAAACACTATGCGCAACTGATGTTTTACCATGAGTAATCCCGGAGAACTTTGGGTTGTCGAATGTGTTGTATTCCTGTGTGTCATCAAGGATTGGCTTAGTCGTTTAGACAATGATCCTTGCTTAGGAGTTTTCTTCAATTAATGTTTCATTGTTTGAACAAACATGTCAGCCAATCTATTTGTGGTAGGATGATAAGGAGTGGATCGGATGTGTTGTATTTCTTTCTCCTTTAGATAATTTGTGAATTCCTGCAAAATGAACCATGGCGCATTGTCGCTATGTTGCTCGTTCTGGGTGAGTGTGCTTCACACTCGATTTGGCTCTGTTTCGTTACTTAGCTCTGGAGTCGCCAGGTATCATTAAGATACCGCCACAAGTTTCAAAGTCAAGTTCAAAGCAATAAAACCATACACCAATTAGTAAGTTCAAACAAATGAGCTTATTATAATACAATTATAATACCACCCATGCACACGCTAAGATGATTAAACTATTCCTACCACTAAATAAACCAATACTTATCTTAAAGGGAACTGCCGGATCAGGGGACAAGGCCTCTTGCTCTGCACTGGTCAGCAGACTTCAGGTTGGTACGGGTTAAAAAGGGGTCAGGAGTGTCTATCTCTGGTAGCGATTGTTGTGAGACACTTACTTGCTGGCGGCTGCTGTCCCAAACCTCTCCTCTCTCTCGGTCAAGGTCTTCTTCGGTAAAGGCTGGTCGAGAGGGCTGGTCAAGAGAGGAGGGCTGGTCAAGAAGAATGAACTAAGTTTGGGACCTGTCTTTTATAGGTCCCAGGGCTTCGTGCCCTTTTGGGCGGACCCTCTACCTGCTGGGGATCGATTGGGTCTCTTCCCAATCGATTTGTTTGAAACCCCCAATACTGAGGCTGTCCCTCGGCTACTGGGCGGGCCTTCAGGTGCTTTGCCTTCGAACCCCGCTGGTGCCGGGGCGTCTGGTATCCTATACAATGTTGCAATCACTTCCCCATTTGTGTCCATTGTCCCTGGGATCGTTCCATTACTATGTTAACTGTCCCGGAGATTGCCTTATTAGTATGCGGAATGTTTGTTTCGGTGCTGTCTGCTCTCTTAGCAGACAGAATACACATTGGCTTGGTGCAGCCTGCTTGTGCTGCAAACTTTGTCCATTTTAACCTGCAAGCTTTGCGTTCCTCCATTTTGTATTGAGGGAATGGCCAACTTCGGTGGCTACAGCTAACAAGTTGTTCAGTGTATCCGAATCTTGCAAAAATCTCAACCAGTATTTTTATTCTTCTCTCCGAGGACATAGTCTTCATAATGGTGACTTCAGGCCATTTTGAGTGCACATCTGCCACAATAAAAGATATTTGTCCTTCGAATGGTCCGGCATAATCCATATGAACTCTTTACCGTGGTCCTCTTGGTCATTCCCATGGGCGTAATTGCACAAATGATGACAGGTTTTGAACCTTTGTACAAAGTGAACACATGTCTGCCTTCTCCTCGATTTTGCTAACAGACTCGGGCCACCAAAAGTAGCTTCTGGCTATCTCCTTCACCCTTACTATCCTACAACGACCTTCATGAAGTTGGTTTAGGATGCGTTACCATAACAATGGTGGTATGATGACCTTCATTTCCCCAGAGGAGACAGCCAGACTAAACAGATAGTTCGAATCTTCGGGTAACCTATGGCTTCAACTCCGGGTTTGCTCCGATGGTCTTTCCACAAAGTACCATGTCCATTACTTCTGACGAGTGGATTATTTCTGGTAACATTTGAACTTGTCCTGCGGTCACAGCAGTATTATCAACTTCTTCGAAATAGAAAATATTACCACTCAAACTATTCAATGATGACACATTAGGTAAACATAGTCTAGCGTGTTCATCGGCTTTCCCATGGAGATTTGATTGATGACATTTTATCGTGTATGCATATGCTGACAACAGCAATGTCCATCTCTGCATCCAGCTCACTACTAGAGATGGAATACTGCTGTGCGGCCCAGGTATCATTATCGGTGATTGATGATCCATTAGTAAAGTAACCTTCTGACCATATAGGTATTGCCGAAAATGCTTGATTCCACAAATGGTGCCTCGAGCTTTTGTCTTTATCTGTGCATAGTTCAGTTCTCTTGTTCAAGGATCTTGATGCAAACACTATTGGCTTCTCTTCACCATTGAGCGTTATGGGAGAAACCCCATACAGTGATGCATCGCAAACTTCAGAGCAGAATGTGTCAGGACTTCTGACTTTAGCAGTGTCTCTTTTGCTTGTTCAAAGGCCTCCTCACAGTGATCCACCCATTTCCATTTCCTGTTCTGACACAATAAGTTGTGTGAAGGCTTGAGGGTAGTTACTAGATTCTTCCACAATAGTTCAGTCAGCCTAAAATCGAACAAAGTTAATCTACGTTTTGACATGTAGGTGCCTCAGTTATGGCTTTTACTTTTGATGGAGATTTGTTTCTTTGCATCTATGAAATGACCCAGGTATTCAATAGAAGATTTGAAGAATTCACATTTATCTTTCTGTACTTGGAGCCCACAATCTTCTAGTCTCTGGACTGTAGCATCTAAATTTTGAAGATGCTCTTCTCCAGGGGCTGGTTTAGCACACTGGGCTAAATCGCTGCCTTTTAAAGCAGACCAAGGCAGGCCGGCAGCACGGTTCAATTCCCATACCAGCCTCCCCGAACAGGTACCGGAATGTGGTGACTAGGGGCTTTTCACAGTAACTTCATTGAAGCCTACTCGTGACAATAAGCGATTTTCATTTCATTTCATTTCATTTCCATTCTTTCCAGTAACTAAGATATCGGGCATAATCTAATGGCCGCGTCTCGCCCGACTCGGGGTGCGATGTGCCCGGTAAATCTCACGAGAGACCTCTCGCGAGATTTACTTGTCTCGCGATGCCTTGCGAGATCAAAACAGATCTTGCGAGAAGTCGTGATCTGGATCCTGCCCACACACGTGGACCAGGCATACCGGCACTTGGGGGGGGGGGGGGCGGTGGCTGGGTTTCCCAGGCATAAGGGGGCCCCTGGGTGGTTGGGCTCTGGGCAGGATGGTACCCTGGCACCCCAATGCCATCCAGGCACCCTGGCGCTGCTGCCTGGCACCCTGGGAGTGCCACCCAGGTGTCACCATGGCAATGCCAGGGTGCCCAGATGGCACTGCCTGTCTGGCACACTGCTGTGCCCACATGGCATTTTCCCTGCACCAGGGATCGGGCCTGGGGCACCCTGCCCTTATGAGGTGGGGTGCGGGGAGGCTCGGTGACCCCCATATTGATGGGTCCAGGGGCCGTGTTGGGGGATTCAGTGATCGGGATGCCATTTACAAATGGCGAGTTTTGGTGGGTGTTCGAAATGAAGCAGAGCCCCGTTCGATAGCAGGGTCGCTCTGAGTGCTGCCAACACAGGGAAACACCCGGCTAAAAGCTCTCGACATGGGACTCGGTTACATTTCCGTTGAATTGCGCCCATCGTCTAAGTAACACTGGACTTCTTATAGTCTGCTTAGAAATTGATCCATGGCATGTTAGAACAACACAAGTGCGGACCTGCTACCAAATGGAACCGTATGTATCTGGATAGCCCTTTGTGTGGCACAATTGTCAAATATTGTTGTGAATCTGGATCCGCATTTATCTGGAGATAAGCTTGACTAAAGTCAACTTTATTGAAATGCTGGCCTCCTGCCAACCCAACAAATAAATCATCAATTCAAGGCAGAGGGTACTGCTCTGTACATGGTCCCGGATTGATAGTGACTTTAACATCACCACATATTCGAACCAAACTATATTTCTTCATCACGGATAATATTGACATGACCCAATCACTTACATTAATGGGTTTGAGGACCCCCTACCTTGACCGGCCTCCCTAATTCTGCCTCGACCTCAGGCCTGATGGTGTATGGCATCTTGCTTGGCTCTTGTCTTAACCTATAGCTAGACTGAGATCGCTTTCATGATTCCCAGCTCTCCATTAAAAACTATAGCATGAATCTTTAAATTTGGTAGACCTGTTTTGGATTCCGACATGTTTCGGCCCAGCTTACCTTGATTCTCTGCAGCTAGGGTCTCCCCGTTAGTGCTGGATAGTTACCTATGCGCAGGGACAAATGTGCTGTCTGTCCATTTAGCTGCACATTTACACTGACATGGCCCCTCAACGAAATCCTTTCCCCAGCATAGGTTTAAATATTATCTTTGAGAGTTTTACGGTGATATGTCATAGTTTCTCTTGGTAAACACTTTCTGAAGCCACTGAAACGGCTGCTGCAGTGTCCAGCTCCATTTTCACCAGTGGTCTGGAAAGTAAAAGGAGTGACGCAGTAATGGTTTGTTGAGCCTGCAATGGCCAAAAGATTCAGTTCATCATCTGACTATGATTCTGGTCCTTTCTCGCGCCATTTTGTATCACAAGGATTCTTTTCCCTCTATTCACAGGAGATTGAAAGTCCTCCCCACCCCTTCTGCCACTGTACTCAGGAAAGTTGGAACAATACCTGCCACAATTTTATTCACTTGGACAAAATAATCAAATCTTTAAGTATTTGAGTTCCACTGCTCAGTGGAGCTATTGCAGAGTACTTGCCACTCATAGGAAAACAGAGAATTGCAGCAGGAAGAGGCCATTCGGCCCTTTGAGTCTGCTCTGCCTTTCATTATGATAATGGCTGATCATCAATACCCGGATCCTGCCTTTCCCCTATATCCTTTGACCCGCCTTTAGCCCCGAGAGCCATATCTAATTCCTTCTTCAAATTACACAATGTTTTGGTCTCAATTACTTGCTGTGGTAGCGAATTCCACAGATGGGTGAAGAAATTTCTCCTCACCTCAGTCCTAAAAGGTTCACCCCGACCCTCAAACTATGACTCCTAGTTCTGGACTCCCCCACCATCGGGAACATTCTTTCTGAATCTACCCTGACGAATGCTGTTAGAATTTTGCAAGTTTATATGAGATCCCCTCTCACTCTTCTAAACTCCAATGAATATAATCTTAACTTGTTAAGTCTCTCCTCGTATGACAGTCCCGCCATCCCAGGAATCAGCCTGTGGCAAACCTTCGCTGCACTCCCTCCATAGCAAGAACATCCTTCCTCAGATAAGGACACTAAAATTGCACAGAAAACTCCGGGTGTCGCCTCACCATACAATTGCAGTGAAACATCCCTATTCCTATACTCAAATCCTTTCGCGGTGAAGGCCAACATACCATTTGCCTTCTTTACTGCCTGCTGTACCTGCAAGCTTACCTTCAGCAACTGATGCACGAGGACGTCAAGGTTTCACTGAGTATCCACCTCTCTCAATTTACACCATTCAATAATAATGTGCCTTCCCATTTTTGCTACAGGAGCGGATAACCTCACATTTATCCACATTATGCTGCATCTGCCATGCATCTGCCCACTCATTCAGCCTGTCCAAATCCCGTTGAAGCATCTCTGCATCCTCCTACGCAGTTCACCCTCGCACCCAACTTTGTATCATTTGCAAATTTGGAGATAATACATTTAATTCCCTCGTCCAAATCATTCATATATAATGTGAACAGTTGAAATCCTAGCATAGATCCCTGTGGTATCCCACTAGTCACTGCTTTTTGCTTCCTGACTGCTAACCAGCTTTCGATCCATCAAGACACCAACCGTAATCCCATGCGCTTTAACTTTGCATATTAATCTGTGATATGTACCTTGCTGAGAGCGTTCTGAAAGTGTAAATAAACTGCATCCACTGGTTCTCCCTGGTCAACTCTACCAGTTACATCTTCAAAAAAATCTAGTAGATTTGTCAAACATGATTTTCCTTTTGTAAATCTATGCTGACTTTGTCTGATTATGCCATTGCTTTCTAATGCCACGCTATGAAATCCTTGATAATTGACTCCAGCAGCTTCCCTACTACCAATGTTAGGCTCACGGATCTATAGTTCCCTGTTTTCTCTCTACCTCCCTTTTTGAATAGTGGGGTCACATTCGCTACCCTCCAATCTATAGGAACCATTCCAGAGTCCAAAGAATTTTGGAAAATGACCGCCAATGGATCTACTATTTCTTGGGCTACTTCCTTAGTACTCTGGGATGAAGATTATCAGGCCCTGGTGATTTGTCTGCCTTCAATCCCATTAATTTCCCCAAAACCATTTCTTTACGAATACTAATTTCCTTCACCTCCTCACTAAAACGTGTGCTTTTCATAACTTCCAGTACATTATTCAGGGTCTCCTTTGTGAAGAGAGAAGCAAAGTATGAATTTAGTTCCTCAGCCATTTTTTGTTCCCTGTTATGAATTCCCCTGTTTCTGACTGTAAGGGGTCTACATTCGTTTTTAATTAATCTTTTTCTCTTTACATACCTATAGAAACTTTTACAGTCAGTTATTATGTTCCCTGCTAGTTTACTTTCAAATTGTATTTTCCTCTTTTTAATCAATCCCTTGGTCTGCCAATGATAAATTTTAAACTGTTCCCAATCCTCAAGTCTGTTGCATTTTCTTGCTAATTTGTATGCCACTTCTTTGAATCTAATTCTATCTCTAATTTCCCTTGTAAGCCGTGTTTTGTTCATAGTTCTTTTTTTCCTCTTGCGTCAAATAGGAATAAACAGGGCAGCACCATGGCACAGTGTAACCCCCCGGCGGGGAGGGCCCAGGGTCGATCCCGGCTCTGGGTCTCTGTCCGTGTGAAGTTTGCACATTCTCCCCGTGTTTGCGTGGGTTTCGCCCCCACAACCCAAAGATGTGCAGGCTATGTAGATTGGCCACGCTAAATTGCCCCTTAATTGGAAAAAATGAATTGGGTACTCTAAATTTAATTTTTTTAAAAATAGGAATAAAGAAATGTTAGGGTTCACCTATTCGGTCCTCGAATGCCTGCCATTGCCTGTCCGCTCTCCTTCCTTTCAGTAATGTTTCCCAGTCCTTCAGAGCCAGCTCAGGCCTAATACCATCATAGTTACCTTTATTGTGGTTCAGGAAACTGGGCTCAGAATCAATTACCTCACTATTAACCTTGATAAAGAACTCTACCTTATTATGGCCACTCATCTCGAAGGGTTCTCTCACAACTAGATTGTCAACTAATCCTTTCTCATTATACAACACCCAGTCCAAGTTAGCCTGTTCCTTTGTTGGTTCCTCAACATATTGGTCCAGAAAACCATCCCGTCTGCATTCCTCCTTTATTGTACTGTGACTAATTTGAGTTACCCAATCTATATGCAGATTAAAGTCACCCATAATCACAGATATTCCTTTATCACATGCATCTCTGATTTCCTGTCTAATGCTGTTCCCAACTTTACCACTGCAGTTGGTAGTCTGCATACCACCCCAACAAATGTTTTTTGCCTTTTGATGTTTCTTAACTCTACCCAAACAGATTCCACATCATCTGTCCTGATATATTTACTCAATATTGTATCAATATCTTCTTTAATCAACAATGCAGAACCACCTCCTTTTTCTTTCTGTCTGTCCATCCTAAAAATTGGATGTTTAGTTCCCATCTTGGTCACCTTGAGGGCCATGTCTCCGTAATCCAAAAGATACCATATCCCTTCACATCTATCTGCAAAACAAATTCATCCATTTTATTTTGAATGCTCCAGGTGTTCAGGTACAAAACCTTAAGGCTCGTCCTTTTAAAGTACCTTGTCAATTACCTTGAATAACTATCTTATTCAGGTAGTTACAATCAATAAATGGATGGTAAAAGGTAAGTAGGTTTTCTGACAAACAGCATCAGTTGATAATTCCATTCTAAAATAATTCAGAAGAGTTTCCACCTCCTTCAAAGGGGCAAGTCATGGCAGGAGAGTTCAAAGCTACGGTGTGCTCATCCTGCTCTATGTGGGAAACCAGGAATGTTTCTATTGCCCAGGGCCAGCAGGACGTGTCTCCAGCTGCAGCTCCTGGAAACCCGGATTTTGTAGCTGGAGTGTCGGCTGGGGACACTGTGGAGTATCCACGAAGCAGAGACTAATGTGGATAGCACGTATAGAGAGGTGGTCGCACCGCAGGCTAAGATTCTACAGGTAGGCAGAAAATGGGTGACCACCAGGCAGACCAAGAGGACTAGACAGGCAGTATAGTAATCTCCTATGGTAATTCCCCAGGAAAACAGATATACCACTTTGGATGATGTTGTGACAAATGGCCCCTCAGGGGAAAGCAGCAACATCCTAATTTTTTGCATCATGGTTGGCTCTGCTGCACAGGGGAGGAGTCAAAAGTGTGGGAACGCAATAGTTAAGGGGGTTCAATTGTAAGGGGAATAGATAGGCATTTCTGTGATCGCAAACGAGATTTCAGAATGGTATGTTGCCTCCCTGGCACTAGGGTCAAGGGTGTCTCAGAGCAGTTCGAGGACAATCTGGAGGAGGAGAATGAACAACCAGTGGTTGTGTGGTACAAATGACACTGGTAAAAAGAAAGGGGTGAGGTCCTCAATGCAGAATACAGGGAGTTCGGTAGTAAGGTGAAAAGTAGAACCTCAGAGGTGGTGATCTCAGAGTTACTACCATGCCACATGCTAGTCAGGGCAAAAATATCAGGATACATCAGATGAATATGTCGCTGAAGAGATGGTGCAAGAGGAAAGTTTCAGATTCCTGGGATATTGGGACTGGTTCTGGTGGAGGTGGGACCAGTATAAACTGGATGGGTTACACCTGGGTGGACAGGGACTGATGTCCTTGGTGGAGTATTTGCTATAGTGGCTGGGGAGGGTTTATGCTAAAATGACAGGGGGATGGGAACCTGTCCAATGAGGAAACAAGGACAAGAACAAAAGGCAGAAAGGGGAAGAAGAAAAGCGAAGGCAGATTAAACCAAGAGCCATATTCAACAGGGCCACAGTGACATTTGAAATGAAATGAAATGAAAATCGCTTAATGTCACGAGTAGGCTTCAATGGAGTTACTGTGAAAAGCCCCTAGTCACCACATTCCAGCGCCTGTCCGGGGAGGCTGGTACGGGAATCAAACCATGCTGCTGGCCTGCTTGGTCTGCTTTAAAAGCCAGAGATTTAGCCCAGTGAGCTAAACCAGCCCCTTTTAATGGAACGGTAAAGGAATGGTGAAAAGACAAATCTTTTGGCTTTGTGCCTTAATTCACGGAGGATTCACAATAAAATGGATGAATTAATCATGCAAACAGATGTAAACGGGTATGATATTGATGGGTTTATGGAGACATGGCTGCAGGGTGACCAGGGATGGGAACTGAACATCCTGAGGGAGTCAGTACTTGGAAGGACAGCCAAAATGAAAAGGCGGTGGGATGGTATTACTGGTTTAAGAGGACATTAATGCAATAATGAGGAAGGATATTGATTCTGATGATGTGGAATCTGTATGGGTAGAGCTGAGAAACACCAAGGAGTAAGAAACATTAGTGTGGATTATATATAGAATCCCTACAGTGCATAAGGAGGCATTCAGACCATTGAGTCTCTTCAAAAGAGCACTCTACCCATGTCCACTCCTCCTCTCCACCCCGCACTCACCCCATGATCCCCTAACCTAACCTGTACATCCCTGGACACTAAGGGACAATTTGAAATGAATGAAATTAAAATCGCTTATTGTCACAAGTAGGCTACAAATTAAGTTACTGTGAAAAATCCCTAGTTGCCACATTCCGGCGCCTGTTCGGGGAGGCTGGTACGGGAATTGAACTATGCTGCTAGCCTGCCTTGATCTGCTTTCAAAGCGAGCGATTTAGCCCTGTGCTAAAAATTTATCATGGCCAATCCACCTAAACTGCACATTTTGGACTGTGGGAGGAAACCAGAGCACCCATGCAGACACGGAGAGAACGTGCAAACTCCACACAGACAGTGACCACTAGGCCGGAAATTTAACCCACGTCCCTGGGGCTGTGAGTCAGCAGTGCGAACCACTGTGCCACCATATAGACCCCAAAACTATAGTGGTAATGTTGAGAATGGCATTAAACAGTAAATTAGCGGTGCATGTGATATAGGAATATTTGTAATTATGGGTAACTTTAATATGCAAATAGATTGGGCAAATCTAATTGATAACAATACCGTAGAGGAGGTTTTCTGGACCATAGGACCATAAGACCATAAGACATAGGAGCAGAATTAGGCCACCCGGCCCATCGAGTCTGCTCCGCCATTCAATCATGGCTGATATTTCTCTCATCCCCATTCTCCTGCCTTCTCCCCATAACCCCTGAACCCCTTCTTAATCAAGAACCTATCTCTCTCTGTCTTAAAGACACTCAGTATTTTGGCCTCCACAGCCTTCTGCGGCAGAGCTCTACAGATTCACCACCCTCTGACTGAAGAAATTCCTCCTCATCTCTGTTTTAAAGGATCGTCCCTTTAGTCTGAGATGGTGTCCCTTGGTTCTAGTTTCTCCGACAAGTGGAAACATCCTCTCCACATCCACTCTATCCAGGCCTCGCAGTATCCTGTAAGTTTAAATAAGATCCCCCCTCATCCTTCTAAACTCCAACGAGTAATACATTGAGGGATCACCTAGAGAATAGGTCATCCTCAGGATCAGAGAATCCCGCCCATAGTTCTTTAACCAGAAAGATGATTTCTCAACAAAAACGTGGAAAGATAATTAACGAACTATAATTGATTGATTGATTGATTCATTCATTCATTTATTGTCACATGTACCGAAGTACAGTGAAAAGTATTTTTCTGTGGCCAAGGGAACGTACACAGTACATACATATTAGACAGAGAGAATAATCAACAGAGTACATCAACAAATAGTACATCGACAAACAGTGATTGGTTACAGTACGGAACAAGGGCAAAACAAAGCAAATACATGAGCAAGAGCAGCATAGGGCATCGTGAATAGTGTTCTTACAGGGAACAGATAAGTCTGAGGGGGAGTTGTTGAGGAGTCTTGTAGCTGTGGGGAAGAAGCTATTCCTTTGTCTGGATGAGCGGGTCTTCAGACTTCTGTACCTACTGCCTGATGGAAGAGTCTGGAAAAAGGCAATGTCTGGGTGGGAGGGATCTCTGATGATGCTGTCTGCCTTCCTGAGGCAGCGAGGGGTGTATACAGAATCAATGTGGGGGTGGCAAGCTTGTGTGATGCGTGGGGCTGATTCATCACACTCTGCAGTTTCTTGCGATCTTGCGCTGAGCAGTTGCCATACCAAGCTGTGATGCAGCCGGATAGGATGCGCTCTATGGCACATCTGTCGAAGTTTGTGAGAGTCGATGCAGACATGCCAAATTTCTTCAGCTTCCGTAGGAAGTAGAGACATTGTTGGGCTTTCTTGACTGTTGCATCAACGTGTGGACCAGGACACACTGTTGGTGATGGTGAACCCGCAGGAACTTGAAGCTATCAACCATCTCCACTTTGGGGCCATTGATGCAGAACAGGGTATGTGTCGTGCTGCGCTTCCTGGTCAACGATCAGTTCCTTGGTCTTGCAGACATTTAGGGAGAGGTTGGGCTGGATTCTCCGCTCCCTGACACTGAAATCACGTTCGGCGATGGGGTGGAGAATCCATTTTGGCGCTGAAAATCGGGAGCGGCACCGGTTTCTTAATTCTCCACCCCTGAAAAATGGCATATTCTAGGAGTCGCCGTGCCGATTATCCATCACCTCAGGCCATTGCCTGAGGCCCGCCCATCGATGCTCCGTCCCCGACCAGCCGAGTTCCCATCGGCATGGGTTACGTGTGCTCACACCGTGAACTCGGCGTGATGGTTGCGGACTCATTCCGGGGTCGCCACAGTCGGGGGGAGAGCCCATTGGCGGGCAGGAGGTGCTTCATTCGGGGCTGGGGGCACTGTGGGCGGGCGGTCTGGGGCACATGTTTCATGGTGGATTCAGCCCGCGGACCTGGACCGCCAAAGTAGTGTCGATTGGGGCACTACTTTAGCGGTCCAGGTCCTTGGGCTGAGTCTGCCATGGAGCACGGCGCAGCCACTGCAGGCTTCTGCCACGCGCATGCGCGACCTCTGAACCGGAAGTGCTAGATGCCGTATCGACAGTTAGAACTGTCAGCTCTATGCTACCTCTCTGCTAGCCCCCAGCAAAACGGGGAATAGGTGGCCTTTTGACACCAGTTTTCCTGGCGTAAACGACCACTGCTTTCATAACGGTGTAGGAACATGGTCTCTAAAACAGAATCCAGCTGTTGTTTCCGGTGCACCATGCAACCAGGATAATCCAGGGAACTACAAGCCGGTGAGCCTTACGTCAGTGGTAGAGAAATTACTGGAGAGAATTCTTCGAGATAGGATCTACTCCCATTTGGAAGCAAACTGACGTATTAGTGAGAGGCAGCATGGTTTTGTGAAGGGGAGGTCGTGTCTCACTAACTTGATAGAGTTTTTCGAAGAGGTCACAAAGATGATTGATGCATGTAGGGCAGTGGATGTTGTTGATATGGCCTAGGCTTGCGTCAAGGCGGCGCGCCGAGAATGACGTGACGGCGGCGCCTAAGTGACGTCAGCCACGCATGCGCAGGTTAGCCGGTTCCAACCCGCGCACGCGCGGCTGATGTCACGATGGCAGCCGGCTCCAACCCGCGCATGCGGGGTTTGCCGTCTTCCCCTCCGCTGCCCCGCAAGACGTGGCGGCTTGATCTTGCAGGGCGGCGGAGGGGAAAGAGTGCATCGCTTGGAGACGCCGGCCTGACGATTGGTGGGCACCGATCGCAGGCCTTCCCCTCCCGAGCACGGCCGTGGTGCTCACTCCCCTCTCCGCCCCCCATAAGCCACAAATTAAGATTTGGCGCCTTGTTGATGACGGCAGCAACCAGGTGTGGTTGCCGCCAGCGTGAACAGGTCGGGAACGTCCTCGGCCCATCCGGGCCGGAGAATCACTGGTCACCGTGAAAAACGGTGAGCGCCGATTCTGCGTGCGGGGGGGTGGGAAAATCGCGGGGGGTGCCAGGGTGGCGTATCGTGAGTTGCCCAGCCCTGCTGCGATTCTGCCATCTGGCGTGGGGAGCGGAGAATTCCGCCCAATGCATTTTGGAAGGTCTAATGCAGGTAGGGAATATACAGTGAATGGTAGAACCCTCAAGAGTATTACAAGTCAGAGAGATAACGGTGTACAGGTCCACAGGTCACTGAAAGGGGCAACACAGGTGGAGAAAGTAGTCAAGAAGGCATACGGCATGCTTGCCTTCATTGGCCGGGGCATTGAGTATAAAAATTGGCAAGTCACGTTGCAGCTATATAGAACCTTAGTTAGGCCACACTTGGAGTATAGTGTTCAATTCTTGTCGCCATACTACCAGAAGGATGTGGAAGCTTTGGAGAGGGTGCAGAAGAGATTTACCAGGATGTTGCCTAGTATGGAGGGCATCAGCTATGAGGAGCGGTTGAATAAACTCGGTTTGTTCTCACTGGAACGACGGAGGTTGAAGGGCGACCTGATAGATGCCTACAAAATTCTGAGGGGCATAGGCAGAGTGGATAGTCAGAGGCTTTTCCCCAGGGTAGAGGGGTGAATTACTAGGGGGCATAGGTTTAAGGTGCGAGGGGCAAGGTTTAGAGGAGATGTGCGAGGCAAGTTTTTTACATAGAGGGGTGGGTGCCTGGAACTTGCTGCCGGAGGAGGTGGTGGAAGCAGGGACGATAGTGACATTTAAGGGACATCTTGACAAATACATGAATAAGATGGGAATAGAGGGATCGGACCCAGGAAGTGTAGAAGATTTTGGTTTAGACGGGCAGCATGGTCGGCACGGACCAAGAAATTGCTACATGGAAAAGCTGGAGCTCATTGAGACCTTCCTACGTCTTTCCGAGCTGGGACAGTATGAGCAGGTCAAACAGCTCTTCAACTTCCCCATCAAGCACTGCCGAAGGGCCTGTTCCTGTGCTGTACTTTTCTTTGATCTGTGTTCTTTGTTTATCATCCTCTGCCATCTCCAGCATGGGACCAACAGCTTCGCCTCTCCTCACAGGTCAGCAATTCGAAGACATCATTCCCTCCAGGCCACTCTGGTCCACTCCTCAATCACCTCCAAACTCTCATTTTCATCCCCTTTTACCTCCTCCCTTGGTCCAGGTGAAGGAGAAATTTACTTTGCCTCTTTCAATTTAGTATTCTGTATTCACTGCTCACAATGCTGTCTCATTTACATTAGGGAAACCAAATGCAGGTTGGGTGTCCGCTTTGCTGAACACCTCCGCTCAGCCTGCAAGCATGGCCCTGAGCTGCCATTTGCTTGTCATTCTAATTCATTGCCTTGTTCTCACCTTCTCATTTCTGCCCTTGGCCTGCTGCAGTGCTCCAGTCAAGCCCAGCATAAGCTGGAGGATCAGCACCTCATCTTCCAAAAGGCCTTCTGAACTCTACAATGAGTTCAACATTTGACCATGCATTCTGTCCCCCATTTTGATTCTGTTTGTCAGCCACATGCTGGCCTGAATCGTGCCTTTCACATTTTTTGCTTTTGGACACAACTGTACATTATTTTTCCATTCACACTCACTCTAAGCAAATGCTTTGTTGCTTTGCTTCTAATCATTACCACTCCCTTGCCTTTTTTTTCCTTGAACCATTTGCATTTAATCTCTCCTATCCTCTAATCCTGACTTTCCTTTTGGTTTTCATCCTCTCCTGTATTTAAATGGGAAGTGCTAACTCTGGTACTCTCCCGATAGATCAGGGGTGGGCAAACTACGGCCGCATGCGTCCCGCCAAAGGTCTTTATGAGGCCCACCAAGTCATTAAAAAAATAATAATTTTTTTTTTAATTTTTAAGGTTAATATTTATTTTAGAATTCCAGAATTCGCAGTACCTTGCTTTTATTTGACCATTTATTCCATTCTCACAGACCCTCAAAGAACAGGAACCCAGGAGAACTAAAGGGTTAGTTGCATTATTATCCAAGTGATTAAGATATGTGATTGTAAGGATCCTAATGAAATTTGATTGAGCAATTTCAGCCAGCTACAACTCGATATAAGTTCACTGCCTAAAACAGTAAGGCATTAGCACTGCTCTCCCACATGACAATTGTTTCTTTGCTCCCCCTCACTCCAAGCCAACCAATATTAATAGAATTAAATTAATATATATATACTGTATAACCGCATACTTAAGCTTTTATATTACTAAAAGTAGCAAAACAGATTAAAAAGTAGATACGTGACCATCAGCCAGTCAGCAGTTCCCTTCTCATTGGACTTGTCAGTGCAAAACTCGATATAATCTCATCCTTTGTGATTGATTCTAAAATATCACTTTCAGAGGACAGAAGCAAAAGATTTGATAGCCATGTATCTGACATGGTCGACCTTAGCTTGTTCTTTATCACAGTGACAATGACTGATTGTTCGCTCTGCAACAATATTCATTATTGCAATCAAACATGAACCAAGTACAGAACTAATAAATTCAGAGCCTCTGAATGCTGACTGGCAAGCTCGGTGTCCTAATGGTGATTTTAACTAAAATTACCTTTAAAGTCTTCCGGTGTGTGGTATATTTTAAAACAGAACTGCACATAAATTTACATTACAATCAAGGCAGTTTATGTATGTCCGTTTGTGTTGTTTAAGCCTCCACTCGGAGCATCCTAAACACAAGGAAATCCTGCTTGATATGTCTTTTAATGGAAACCAAATCTGTTTTTATAAAATAATAACATGATATTAAGAGTCACTGGTTATGGGATTCTGCAACCTTGTGAATTCAGCAGAATACCTAATTTTTTGGATTTGTGTGAGACACCCAATATCAGGAATGAGAAGGAAACGTTCGATTACAGGTACATTCATTCTGGGATAAACGGCAGTGAGGTGAATGGTGACTAAAAATAAACTACTGAGTGACACTATACTGTGTAATTTGCTGTCTCCAAGTCCGAGGGTTGAATTGCATGAGACCTGAATCTGTATTAATAGAATGTGCAGGGCAGAAATGCTTGAATGTACTACATTTGGCAGGATCCTTGGAAAGTGAACTGAGCATGAAGATGGTTTACTTTTTCAGAAAAGTACTTTTCGGAAGTTTATGGTGCACTTGAGTCGAATCAGCCCATAGTTCCTACAGTATGTCATTGGTAAGAATAAACTATTCCTTGAACTACCATACATGTGAAAATATGGAAGCTTCTAGCATTTAGGGTATATATATTTTCAAAAATGCATCAATCTCGATCACTTAAGAGCAGCAACACTGAAGGGGGGATTTTAACACAGTAAAGTGAGTGGATTTGCAAATGAGCAGCAGGTTAAAAGTGCTGAAATTGCCAGTGTGCCCGGACGGCGTCAGGAAGCTGCCAACTTGACCTGAGCGTGACATGCGATGCATGGCACTGCATGGGACTGGCACGCTGGCTTCCTGCTTCCTTGCGCATTCAGGACTTGCTCTGAAAGTTTGCCTTCGCTGCTTTGGGGTCATTTCCATAATGTGGGAGCTAATTTCTTTGGAGTATACATCGGTGGATTTACTCTGCACAGCTGTCGACATTCAGATTAACATCAGAGCTCTTATGAGGCATGTAATAAACAACCTCATTCTAGAATTGCTATCAGTAAATTTTAGGGCAATGACAATATGGATATAACATTGAGTAAGAGACAGAAAGAGGAGAGTAATAGTGAACAATTGTTTTTCAAACTAGAGAAATACACAATGGTATTGCTCATACCACTGCTTTTTTAATATATGGTGTTATCCATTCATCTGACTTTTATTCCCTTCTTGCTTTACCCTCAACTTCTCCTTCAGTTGTTGTCTGGACAAGTACTTAGGGTCTTTGTTTCCAATGTTGGTTCTTTGGCTATCTTTCCCTCTCCAACTGTGCTTAGCAATACTTTTGATTCCTGAACTTCAGCTCTTGATCTAACATATAGCCACATTTCAAAGCTGGGATCCGTCTGTTGTTCATTAATGTTTGTTCTGAGTTGGACAGGGGACGGCATTCTCTATTGGCTGACCCTGGAATCAGGAAATGCGATTGGGCAGAGAATTGGTTTAGACACCGGAATCGTGGTGGGCACCGTTTCATGCCAAATCGCAATTCTCTGGTGCTTCGATAGCAGCATCAATGCATTCCACTCCACACGTACAGTAAACGCTGTTGGCATATCATAAGAAGGTGAATCAATCATGCAGTTCATAACTACTTTGAAGAAGTGAGCTGAATACTGCAAATTTGGAGATGGCTCGAATGACAACATTAAAGGCAGAGTTGTGAGTGGGTTAAGAAATGAAGCTGCCCAAAAAAGGCAGAAAGCAGAAAGTGACCCAGTGGAGAATCGAACCTGGGACCCTGGAGCTGTGAAGTCACAGTGCTATCCACGTGTGCTACCGTGCCGCCCTTAATAGTTTGAGTGCTAATATTTTCTATTTCAAAGAAGTCGATAACACCAAGATAACCGCAGGAAAAGTTAAGAAGTTATCAGAAATAATCCACTCCTGTCAGAGGTTCTGAACACGGTACTTCATGGCAAGACCCGTAGGAGCAAACCCGGAGTTGAAGACATATATTAACCAAAGACTTGAACTATCCATTCAGGCTGGTTGTCTCCTCTGTGCAATGAGGGTCACCATACCACCATTTGTAAGGGAAGGTGTCCGAAACCAACTTTATAATATGAAGGTCATTGTAGGATAGTAAGAATGAAGGAGATAGCCAGAAGCTATTTGTGATGGTCAGGGTTCGACTGTGAAATCGAGGAAAAGGTGGATGTGTTTGGCTTGTGCAAAGCTTCGAAACCTGCCGCCCATTTGTGCCATCACACCCATGGGAATGGCCAGTAGGGCTATGGCAAAGAGTTCATATAGATTATGCCAGACCATTCAAAGGATGAATGTTTTTAATTAAACTAGACGCACACTCAAAATGGCTTGAAATCGGCATTATGAAGGCCACACCCTCAGATAGAACAATGGAAAGACTGGTTGAGATTTTTGCAAGATTCAGTTACCCTGAACAACTTGTTAGTGACAATGAGTCATAGTTCATTTTGCAAGAATTCGCAAATTATCTAAAGGAGAATGGAATACAATATATCCGGTCCGCTCCTTATCACCGTGCACAAATGAGCTGAAAGATTTGTTCAGACAATGAAGCATTAATTTAATATAACACATGAGCAAGGATCATTGTCTAAACAGCTAAGCCAATTCCTGATGCCATGCAAGAAAACAACACATCCGACAACCCAAAGTTCTCCGGCGTTACCCGTGGCTAAATATCAGTTATGCTCAGCATTTGATCTGCTGAAGTCGCCCAAAACAAGAGAAATTGTTGAGAGGAAACAACTAAGTCAGGTTTTGCCATGTGAGAGCAGGGCTAAACGCCAGTTTTTCAGAAAGGTCAGGGAATATTGGCAAGGAATGATACCACCAGTGAGAAGTGGCTATCTGCAGAGGCAGGACTGGCCTCCTACACTGTTCAAACTCGGGATGAAGTAGAGTGGTGGAGACATGTTGACCAAACTCACTAGTTTGCCTGAGTAAGAAATCTTACGACACCAGGTTAAAGTCCAACATAGCTTTGGGAGCACTGCTCCTTCCTCAGGTGAATGAAGAGGTATGTTTCAGAAACATATATATAGGCATAGCTTGCCAGAGGCAGTGAGCCGAGAGCCCATAACAAACTGTGCTAAATGAACACCGAGACATTCCTGAGAACCTGACAATACCGGGAATAACTCTGGAAGGCAGTATTCCACTTGATGACGCTTCAACACCAAGTCAACCCCCAACCATGGTATCGATGTGGTTGAGACAACTACAGGCGACAAACTAAACCAAAACAAAACAGCGATTGTAGTGAACACGAAAATGCAGATGCCTGAGGTTCACTGACAATCACACAGAAATCGATGTCCTCCAAAAAGTATAACTTATTGACTGTTGTGTTTATTCATTGTTTATATTGTAAATTTTGATTGTTAAAGTTCTATTGTTGCGTTTGCTACAAGTGGAACAAGGTCACTTTAAGAGTCTGATCACATGATGTATTGATGATATCATCGGCCATTTGGGCAGTCTACCTTTACAGCCTGTAAACACTTTTCCAATAAAGCTGATGAGACCATCAATTCACGCGACACGTGGTTAGAAGTGAACAATGATTTTAATCGTCTTACAACAGAGCCTGCCTGTGATGAGATGAACTCCAGATGAACTGGCAGGCAGGCTCTCAGCATCAACCTTTATACTTCTGGTTAGGGGGAGGAGCCATAGGTGGAGCCATGGGCGGAGCCAAGGGTGGAGCCCAGTACAAGCTCCTCATCTCCCCCTATGGGTAGATCAACGCAACTACACGTGATCCAATACAATATACAAGCTCAACACAGGTTGTACAATACAGTGTGGATTATTAGTATTTATAATTCACCACATTCACCCCCTGTAAAAAAATCAAGTCCGGCGGGGGTGATGGTTTACAGATTGAGTCTGCCCGGTGGTCGAGTTGTCCGTTGTGATCGGCGGAGCACCGGGGTTGCAGCCCCTTCTGGTGGCTGGATGATCACGGTCAGTTGGGGTACGATGGCGGACTCCGGGGGTGATTCTGTCCGAGCTTCGTACCCGTCTGGTTCGACTGGGGAGTGGCGCTGGAAGCCTGCGGGTGTGCAGAACATGTGTATCGAACTGGTAGGTGCGGGGGCGTGGGGCGTGGCGAGTTGGGTGGGATGTAGTGTGAGGGGTACCTCGGCGGTGGTAGTGGTGGGGTTTGATCCTGCAGGCGCTAGGTCCTGGAGGGATACGGTGTCCTGACGGCCGACAGGGTACTCTATGAAGGCGTATTGGGGATTTGAGTGTAGTAGAAGCTCTCTTTCTACGAATGGGTCAGTTTTGTGTGCCCTGACGTGCTTCCGGAGGAGTACTGGGCCCGGTGTCTTCAACCATGCCGGGAGCAAATCCCCCGTGGTAGTGCCCCTGGAAAAAATAAAGAGCCGCTCGTGAGGGGTCTGGTTGGTGGCAGTACATAAGAGGGACCTAATAGCGTGGAGCGCGTCTGGGAGGACTTCCTGCCAATGGGAGATCGGGAGATTCCTGGACCAGAGGGTCAGTAGGACGGTCTTCCAGACCGTCGCATTCACCCTCTCCACCTGCCCGTTCCCCCAGGGGTTATAGCTGGTAGTCCTGCTCGAGGCGATGCCCTTGTCGAGCAGGTACTGACGGAACTCGTCAGGACGAACCCCGGTCGCTGTGTACATAGCTGGGGAAACCAAACAGGGTGAAGATACTATGCAGGGCCCTAATGACTGTGTGGGAGGTCATATCGGGGCACGGGATAGCAAAAGGGAATCGGGAGAACTCGTCGATGACATTCAGGAAGTACACATTCCGGTTAGTCGAGGGGAGTGGCCCTTTGAAATCGATGGCGAGGCATTCAAAGGGCCTAGAAGCCTTGACCAGGTGGGTCTGTCTGGTCTATAGAAGTGCGGTTTGCACTCTGTGCAGATCGGGCAATCCCTGGTGACGGCTTTTACCTCCTCAGTGGAGAAAGGCAGGTTTCGGGCCCTAATGTAGTGGGCAAGCCGGGTGACCCCCGGGTGGCAGAGGTCATTGTGGATGGCTTTTAAGCGGTCGCTCTGGGTGCTGGTGCACGTGCCGCTGGACAGGGCATCTGGGGGCTCGTTGAGCTTCCCCGGTCGATACATAATATCGTATTTGTAGGTGAAGAGCTCGATCCTCCACCTCACAATTTTATCATTTTAAATTTTGCTCCTTTGTGAGTTGTCAAACATGAAGGCAACCGATCATTGGTCGGTGATGAGAGTGAACCTCCTACTTGCGAGGTAGTGCCTCCAGTGACGAATAGCCTCCACAATGGCTTGTGCTTCTTTTTCGACCGAGGAGTGTCAAAGTTCCGAAGCGGAGAGGGTTCGGGAGAAAAATGCGACTGGTCTCCCTGCCTGATTTAGTGTGGCTGCAAGAGCTACCTCTGAGGCATCGCTCTCAACCTGAAAGGGGACGGATTCATCCACCGCCTGCATGGCCACTTTGGCGATGTCCTCCTTGATGCAGTTGAAGGACTGGCGAGCCTCAGCTGACAGGGGAAAAAGTGTGGCCTGAAAGAGTGGGCGGGCTTTGTCCGCATATTGAGGGACCCACTGGGCATAATATGAAAAGAATCCCAGGCACCGTTTGAGGGCCCTGGGACAATGAGGGAGAGAGAGTTCTAAGGTCGGGGCCCAGGACTCCGTTTTCCACGACATAGCCGAGGATGGCTAGTCTGGTCGTGCGGAAAACGCATTTCTCATTGTTGTAAGTGAGATTGAGCTTCAGGGCAGTCTGGAGAAATCGATTGAGGTTGGCATCGTGGTCCTGCTGGTCATAGCCGCAGATGGTGACGTTATCCAAGTACGGAAACATGGCCCGCAGTCCGTACTGGTCCACCATTTTGTCCATTGCTCGTTGCAACACCGAGACCCCATTCGTGACGCCAAAGGGAACCTGGAGGAAGTGGAAGAGGCGGCCATCGTCCTCGAACGCCGTGTAGTGGCGGTCCTCCGGGCGAATTGGGAGCTGGTGGTATGCAGACTTCAGATCCACTGTGGAGAAGATGCGGTACTGGGCGATCTGGTTCACCATGTCTGCAACCCTGGCGAGGGGGTACGCGTCGAGGAGCGTAAACCGATTAATGGTCTGACTATAATATACAACCATGCGGAGTTTTTCCCCGGTCTTGATAACCACAACCTGAGCTCTCCAGGGGCTGTTACTGGCCTCTATGATCCCCTCACATAGGAGCCTCCGGACCTCGGTTCGGATAAACACCCTGTCCTGTAGGCTGTACTGCCTGCTGCGAGTGGCAACGGGTTTACACTCCGGAGTGAGATTGGCAAAGAGAGGAGGGGGGGAGATTCGCAGCATGGCTAGGCTGCAGATGGTAAGTGGGGGTAGGGGTCCGCCGAAGCTGAGGGTGAGACTCTTCAGGTTGCACTGAAAATCGAGTCCCAGTAAAAGTAGGGCGCAGAGTTCGGGCAGGACGTATAGTTGAAAATTAGAGTAACTAGCACCTTGGATCGTTAGGGTCGCGACGGTGCATCCTTGGGTGTGAACAGAGTGGGAGCCCGAAGCGAGGGAGATAGTTTGCCGTGCAGGAAAAACAGGGAGCGAACAGCATCTTACCAGATCTGGGTGTACGAAGCTCTCGGTGCTCCCGGAGTCGAAGAGGCACGGTGTCCTGTACCCGTTGTCTTGAACGGTCGTCATTGAGTTGCGGAGGTGTTTTGGACGCGACTGGTCCAACGTGACTGCGCCGAGTTGCGAGTAGTCGGCGGCTCGGTCCGCTGTGTTGGGGTGGCCCTGTGGTGAATGCCCGCTGAGGTCGCAGTCTTCGAGCAGATTTTATGACTTTGGAGAGGGTGGGGCCCAAGATGGCCACCCCCGTGGGTCGCACGTGGCGGGCGGCAAGGAAGATGGAGTCCAAGATGGCGGCCCCCATGGGTCGCATGTGGTGGGTGGGGGCGGAGTCGAGATATAGGCCGCAGCGTTATGGGGCCTGTGGGCCTGCAAATTCAGAGAATGAGTGCTTTGAGTCATGGGAGGGTTAGAGGCTGCGGCTTTCTTCACCAGACACACTCTGGCATAGTGTCCTTTGCGACCGCAGCTGCTGCAGGTCGCGTTGCGCTCCAGGCAGTGCTGCCGCGAGTGCTGGGGCTGGCCACAAAAGTGGTAGGCTGGGGCAGCATAGTGGCTGGGTGGCCACGCGGTGCAGGCCTGGGGCAGTCGCTGGTCGGGGGCCCATGACGGGGTTGCGGAGTCCGCAGGGAACGAGGTGAGGCTGCGAAACGAGACCTCCATAGTAGTACCGAGTTCAACAGTGTCTTCTAAATTTTGGGCCCCCTTCTCAAGCAGTCACTGGCGCACGTATTGGATCTGAGGCCTGCAACAAAGACAGCAAGTCCACTATGTTCAGCAGCATTTACAGCCTGATAATTACAGTCCCGGGATAAGGCTTTTAAGTCTCTTAGAAATTCTTCTAGCGATTCTGTGGGGCGCTGGCGGCGAGTGGTAAAAACGTGGCGCGCGTAGACCTCATTGACGGGCATCACGTACATTCTGTCGAGTAGGGCCACGGCTTCTGTATATGAGCCGGTACAATTTAACTGAGTAGATATACGATGGCTCACCCTTGTGTGCAGTAGGCTGAGTTTCTGCTCCTCCGTCATTTCTGTGGTGCTTGCTTCAGCCAGGTAGGCCTTAAAACATCAGAGCCAGTGTGAAAAAGATTTTGTTCGCCTCTGCATCCTGTGGGTCGAGTTCCAGTCGATCAGGTTTGAGGGCTGATTCCATAGTCGTTCCTTACTGTTTCTTAAGACGATTAAATTGATGAGATCATCAATTCACGCGACACGTGGTTAGAAGTGAACAGTGGTTTTAATCGTCTTACAACAGAGCCTGCCTGTGACTAGATGAACTCCAGATGAACTGGCAGGCAGGCTCTCAGCATCAACCTTTATACTTCCGGTTAGGGGGAGGAGTCATGGGTGGAGCCAAGGGTGGAGCCCAGTACAAGCTCCTGATCTCCCCCTATGGGTAGAGCCGCGCAACTACACGTGATCCAATACAATATACAGGCTCAACACATGTTGTACAATACAGTGTAGATTATTAGTATTTATAATTCACCATAAAAGCTCTTGTTTGTTTGTACCTTTGTGGTCTCCAAGCCTATCCTTTAAAAATACAACACCTCCTCTCGTCCACTATCTGCAAGATCGTACTCTCACATACATAGGATGTACCACTCTACACACTAGTGACTGTATTAGATTATTTTTTTCAGCTTCATGCTGATGCTTTTAGGTTTCCACCTCTTGCCATAGCTAATCTAACCAGACTTGATTCTTGGATATAACTCTGATGTCTATCAGCGAGCCAAGTACTTGATTTGCCCGACACCGCAATCTTGGTGCTTCCAATCTCAACTTTTCCATTGACATTTAGAGCATTTCCATTTAAATTCAGTCCAAAAGACTCGCTGTATGTTTTGATTAGGCCTGTCATAGTCTCTTGTTCTTCCTTTGTCCTGGCTATGTGTGTGGTGTCGTCTGCAAAACTGAGATTCCATATGTTACGACCTCCTATGATGCAGCTACATCTTTTTGGTAACTGTTTGTGCACCGTCCTCATTATCTTCTCTCCCACAGCACGGGTGACAGAAGACACCCCTGCCAGACTTCCTTCTCAAACTGGAATATGTCCATCACCAACTCTTTGCGATGCCTGAAGCATTTGATAAGGCTCTTTAATAAAACATAATATGGAAGATTTAAATTGAGCAAGCTCCAGGAGCCAGAGTGGGAATTTAAAAGCAGTTGGAACTGAGAACGGAGATTTAAAAAGAGCGGGACCTGAGTGTTAGAGCGGAGATTTATAAAGAGCGGGATCTGTGTGTTGGAGCGGAGATTTATAAAGAGCGGGATCTGAGTGTTAGAGCGGAGATTTATAAAGAGCGGGATCTGAGTGTTAGAGCGGAGATTTATAAAGAGCGGGATCTAAATGTTAGAGCGGAGATTTATAAAGAGCGGGATCTGAGTGTTAGAGCGGAGATTTATAAAGAGCGGGATCTGAGTGTTGGAGCGGAGATTTAAAAAGAGCGGGATCTGAGTGTTGGAGCGGAGATTTATAAAGAGCGGGATCTGAGTGTTAGAGCGGAGATTTATAAAGAGCGGGATCTGAGTGTTGGAGCGGAGATTTATAAAGAGCGGGATCTGAGTGTTGGTGCGGAGATTTATAAAGAGCGGGATCTGAGTGTTAGAGCGGAGATTTAAAAAGAGCAGGATCTGAATGTTAGAGCGGAGATTTATAAAGAGCGGGATCTGAGTGTTGGAGTGGGGATTTATAAAGAACGGGATCTGAGTGTTGGAGCGGAGATTTATAAAGAGCAGGATCTGAGTGTTGGAGTGGGGATTTATAAAGAGCGGGACCTGAGTGTTAGAGCGGAGATTTATAAAGAGCGGGGTCCGAGTGTTAGAGCGGAGATTTATAAAGCGGAGGATCTGAATGTTAGAGCGGAGATTTATAAAGAGCGGGATCTGAGTGTTAGAGCGGAGATTTATAAAGAGCGGGATCTGAATATTAGAGGGGAGATTTATAAAGAGCGGGGTCTGAGTGTTAGAGCCGAGATTTATAAAGAGCGGGATCTGAATATTAGAGCGGAGATTTATAAAGAGCGGGATCTGAATATTAGAGGGGAGATTTATAAAGAGCGGGATCTGAATATTAGAGGGGAGATTTATAAAGAGGGGGATCTGAGTGTTGGAGCGGAGATTTATAAAGAGTGGGATCTGAATGTTAGAGCGGAGATTTATAAAGAGCGGGACCTGAGTGTTAGAGCGGGGATTTATAAAGAGCGGGATCTGAGTGTTAGAGCGGAGATTTATAAAGAGCGGGATCTGAATGTTAGAGGGGAGATTTATAAAGAGCGGGATCTGCACATCTTCTCTAAACTTTGCCCTTTGCACCTTAAACCTAGTAATTGGCTCTTCTACCTTGCAAAATCTTTTGACTAACCACTCTGTCCATGTTCCTCATAACTTTGTAGGCTTCTATCAGGTTGCCCCTCAGCGTTCCTACTTTTTTGCATGACCTTCTTGGTGATCTCCTCCCAGGCCAGCGTGGTCAGGTTGGTGAATGTCCTGCACCCATCCTTTAAAAAGAGGATTTCCTGCCATTCCTCGATGGCGTGAAGGAGGATCACGAGAGAGGTCTCTCTGAAGGGTGTAGCAGAGAGTTTTGCGCGTTTGGTTGACGTTATAATGTACGTCTTCAGCACGCACTTGCCTGCAGTGAGTGAATGTGTGTGGGTGCCATTTAAATGTAGTGCCAGGAATTTCAATCCCATCAGATAATGGCGATGCAGACAAATCACTGTGTGTATTCACAGTACTTTAGCTGAGAAATTACTTTCTACATTCCACAGGTTCTCTCAATCACATCAGGATGGGTGACACTATGGCCATGTTAGATTGGACCTCTGTTGAGGCCTGATATGTACCTCACAGCACCAGCAATGATCTGCTGTCCAGAGACCTGAAGCTAGACAGCAGGATGGGAAACAGCAGAAAAGACAGAAACAGATAGGATAGGAACAGAGCGGGAACTAGCAGATAGGATAGCAGCACAGAAGGGGCCAGAAGAGAAAGCAACAGCAAAGAGAGTAGCATTATACATGGAAGCGCCAGAGGGTTACAATTTGCAGGAGGCACCACTTGTGACACAGGGGAGACAGGCTGCAGCAGAGTTTCCTTGACATGTCACAAATTGCAATGTTATGAGGCTCAGGTTGTCGCCACCCTGAGTTCAAACTCAAATAGCTGGAGATACTTCCTACACATGAGGTGTCCTGAGGTTCCCATATGACACAGGAATTGTGAACGACAGGTCTCAGCTGCGCATCAAAGATCTACAAAATCCCTTTTCCCTCTCTTCGAATTGGCTTAGCACATCGTTCAATCTATTATTTTCATTACTGCCTCGAGACTCTGTACCTGGACTGACACTCCATTTATAAATTCATTTACTGTTATTTTTAAAAATGTAAGCTCCTAGTTTGAACAAATGCCCTAGTTTAGGGGCGACCTGATAGAAGTCTACAAAATTTGAGGGGCATGGACAGAGTAGATAGATAGAAGCTTTTTCCCAAAGTGGAAGAGTCAATTACGAGGGGACATAGGTTTAAGATGCGAGGGGCAAAGTTTAGAGCAGTTGTGCGAGAGAAGTTTTTTGCACAGAGGGGAGTATGTGTCTGGAACTTGCTGCCAGAGGCAGTGACGGAAGCAGGTACGATAGTGACGTTTAAGAGACGTCTTGACAAATACATGAATAGGATGGGAATAGAGGGATAGGGTCCCCAGAAGTGTCGAAGGTTTTAGGTTAGACAGGTTGCATGGTCGGCGCAGGCTTGGAGAACCAAAGTGCCTGTTTGTGTGCTGTACTTTGTTCTTTGTTCAAACGGTGTATAAAATCTCTTACTGGGAAGGGCTCAATGCACACAACAGGCATCCATGTTTCTGAAAGGCTATTTAATATGTAGTGCGCCCAGTTAATCCATCTGTCTTTATGCAGGACAAGCGGCCCATAATCAGTCGGATAGAGCCTAGACTGGAGGGGAACCCTGGTGCTGAGGCAACACGCGTCCAATGAAGATCAGTCTGCAGAGCTGGCTGGTAGGGAGAGAGATTGTTCCGGAGTGGCAGGCAAGATTGGCCTCCCCTAACAGGCTTGTGAGACTCCATGCAGTAAACATGAGCAACATGCGAGCAATGACTGAATGACCTATTGTGTGGGATTCTGCCCAGTCAATCATTATTTATCTCTTTTCTCTATTCCAGCCACCAGCAAGAAAAGGCAAAGTGTGGCAAGGTGGCACAGTGGTTAGCCCTGCTGCCTCACAGCGCTAGGGACGCCTTAGGTAACTGTCTGTGGAGTTTGCACTCCCCGTGCCTGTGTAGATGTCCTCTGGGTGCTCTGGTTTCCTCCTACAGCCCAAAGATGTACAGGTTAGGTGGGTTGGCCTTGCTAAATTGCCGCTTAGTGTCCAAAAGGTTAGGTGGGGTTACTGGGTTACAGGAATAGTGTGGGTGAATGGGCCTGGGTAGGTTACTCTTTCAAAGGGTCGTTGCAGACTCAATGGGCCGAATGACCTCCTTCTGCACTGTAAGGATTCTATGATCTATGATCTAAGAACAAGCGTCTACAGCCCCTGCCCCCAGACCACCCGTACTGAGTAGTCCTCGGATGAAGACCCTTCACTGCATTCACTTGCCCCCTCCACCAGCACAGATACAACACCTTGGTGGGTCCTGGTTTGAAAGTAGGTTTGGGTTCACAGTCTGGTGATTACCTCACAGATACATGTCCGCAGCAGGTGGAACTCTAACAGCTGATGCCTTTGACACTCAGAAGACTGTTAGAGACCTCTAGAGTCCAGGTTCAATGACGAGACTCTGTAATCGACCCCAAAAGAAATGTTGGAGATGCAGAGATAGGCAAGGGAACATCAGAGAATGTAATCAGAGTAGAATGAAGGATGGGAGAGTCTATCCATGTTCTGTGTGCTGTTGTCGCTGTGGCATGTAAGCACATTGAAGTTTCCATGCAAAGGGGGACAGCCAGCTTGGAGATCCTGGCCCAGCAGCTTTTGCTGGATCTGTGCTTGGACCAGCATGCCATCACTCTAGTCACAAGTGCATTCCCGCAGTGGCTATGTGAAAGGTAAATGGGGCAGCTAGATCTCCCTCCAGGTACCCCTTCTCCTCAAGAAGTTAGCGAGGGGCCTTTGGGCACCCAAAGGGAGGAGGTGTCAGTAAGACACCCTATGTTCATCTGCCCAGGACACTCCAAGGATGTGTTGTCACTCCAAATCCCTTAGGCCTATGACCCCATCAACTCCAGCAAGTTAGGCCAAGGAGGGAGCACCTGCCGCAGAGTAGGAGACTCTTCGCAGGCCAGGGCCATTCAGGCCTCTGGCTTCCAGAGGACACCCACCAAAGTCATCGCAGACAACAGGACATAGCAGCCAGCAGGCTGCTTCCACCTCTACTGTGGATGTTGGGTTTGCACCTGTACATAGTGGTAGAGTTAGGAAAATTAAAAAGTTTAGAATGTCCAATGTGGAGTTGGTGTTAATTCACTGTAAATAATCTGCACTATTGTGAATATATTTTGCATTTATCTCTGTCCAAGTCTCAACTATGGAATGATAATCAATATAGCCTGTGTTCATTCAAGTATTCCAAATGAAACCGCAACCAGCAAATATCTCCCATCTTGTTACTCCATATCATTCAATCTTACTCGATCTCATCACAGTGATTCACCTTTAGTTCCACATCGGCAGCATGAACAAAGGCACTTTCTGTACCAAAATGATGGCTGGACAAGACACCCTTGCATCTTAGGCAGGCAATATGTGACCTACAGGCAATTGTTTATTGAGGTGCTGTCACACTGATGTCTACAGTGTGTGAACGTTTGCTCGTAGTTTGCTTCTGAATGGTTGCCTGGTGGAGCATCACAGAATCCCCCTGAGGTCACAGAGTGCAAATCAATAAGTAAATCATGCAATTACTGTGCATTCGTTGACTTTGGAATAATTGACGTGATTGGCCTTTGTGAAATGGTCAATGTCGAGGATTGTAATCATGTGGAAGTGATTCTTCATCTCTTGATGACTATTCAGTGTGTGAATGTAATAAGTATTTTTCACAGCCAACACTGAAGATCTTTCACCCAAATGCAGTGTGCAATGGCCTTTATTTAATTACTGTGAGGTTTTGGTTAAAGGATTCATCATCGAGCTTCATCTCTTGATATTGATGAAAGGGATAAGTTATCATTGACTGCTGTGTCAAAGCAGTCTGGCCATGTCTTTCCCAAATGTCAAGATAATGCAGGACACAAACTTGGAAGGCTTCCAGCATATGTTAGGTTATGAGAGTTTGTCAATTATCACATGATGGTCGGCTCTCTGTGAAGACAATGCTACCTTCACTTCCAGCTTTGGGTGCATGCGCTCATGTTACTAATCACTGCATTCTGATGTTCAATGGCATCTTGGGGCTCAGTATCAAAATGTAGCCTGATGTGTTGGGTAAGCTGGGTCTACGAGGACTGCGTTTACTGCAGTTGTGAGAGAGAGAGGCTTCCAACACTTGAAGAAATGCAACTCGATTTTATTGAACACTTAACTATAATACATGCTTTAACTGTGGGTTGACACTATGCTGACTTGACTGGAGACCTGAGGCTAACCTGACCAGACTATCTTACTACCACATGGTGTTTGTTCTAGCTGCTGCTCACGAGCTCTGACTGTGTTAGAGGCTGGATCCCAAGAGAGCGGGAAAACTAGTGCCCTCTGGCTTTATAGTGGTCGTGTCCTGTCTGGTGATTGGCTGCTGTGTTCTGTGTGCTCACTGGTCATCCTGTGTGTCAATCACTGCCTGTCTGCACACCATCAACCGATCCCGAATCCGATTCCGCCTGGACACCGGCACTTCAGCCAATCTTTGACCTCAAAAGCCTCTGTGTCAAGCCTACCATCCTGCCATCAGCCTGCCAGCTATTGGACTATAATGGTAATGCCATTGCTGCCAGTGGCTCTTGCCAGCTTGAAGTGGCGCACCGGTCACTAAAAGCTAACCTGCCATTTGAAATAGTGGGATCCTCCCTGCTTGGTGCGCAAGCATGAAAACTCCTGAACCTTGTCCAAAGGGTTCACTCCCTGTCACTTGCTGACGCGTCTGCATCTCAGGACACTGACTTTAAGACACAGCTGGACGCCATCATTAACCGATACCACAGTGTTTTTGAGGGCATGGGCACACTCCCATACACCTATAAGATCTTGTTGAAACCAAATGCCACGCCTGTGGTGCACGCACCTCGGAGGGTCCCAGCACCCCTCAAAGACTGCCTCAAGCAGCAGCTGCAGGATCTCCAGAACCAAGGAGTAATTTCAAAAGTTACGGAATCGACTGACTGGGTCAGCTCCATGGTATGCGTGAAAAAACGATCCGGCGAATTGCGAATATGTATTGATCCCAAGGACCTCAACCGCAATATTATGAGAGAGCACTATCCCATTCCAAAGCGCGAAGAACTCACCTGTGAGATGGCTCGCTCCAAATTCTTTGCCAAGCTAGATGCATCCAAGGGGTTCTGGCAGGTCCAACTCAACGCATCCAGTCAGAAACTCTGCACTTTTAACACCCACTTTGGCCGGTATTGTTACAACCGGATGCCGTTTGGTATCATCTCTGCATCGGAGGTGTTCCACAGGATTAAGGAACAGATGATGGAAGGTATTGAAGGGGTTCGCGTCTATGTGGACGACATAATCGTCTGGTCTACCCACTCCGCAGGAGCACATTGATCGTCTCCAACGCGTCTTCTGACGGATCCATGAGCATGGCCTCCGCCTCAACAGGGCCAAATGCTCCTTTGGCCAAACAGAAATTAAGTTCCTCGGAGACCACATCTCACAGTTTGGCGTGCAGCCAGATGCGGACAAGGTATCTGCCATTAAGGCCATGAAGACACCGGAGGACAAGAACGGGGTCCTCCGCTTCCTGGGCATGGTCAACTTTCCAGGGAAATTCATCCCTAACCTCGCCTCACACACCACGGCTCTCAGGAACTTGGTCAGGAAGACGACAGGGTTCCAATGGCTCCCTGCCCATGAACACGAATGGCGGGAACTCAGGGCGAAGCTGACCACTGCCCCGGTGTTGGCATTTTTTGATCTGGCCAAAGAAACGAAAATTTCTACGGCATTGGAGCAGTGCTCCTTCAATGTGATGATGCCTCATCATGGGCTCCCATTGCATACGCGTCACGTGCGATCATGCCCACCGAACAGCGCTATGCGCAAATTGAAAAAGAGTGCCTGGGCCTTCTTACCAGAGTCGTTAAAATTCCATGACTATGTCTACGGACTCCCGAAGTTCACAGTCGAAACAGACCACAGACCGCTGGTCAATATCATTCAAAAAGACTTTAACGACATGACGCCTCACCTGCAGCGCATTCTCCTTAAGCTCAGGCGCTACGACTTCAAGCTCGTCTACACCCTGGGCAAGGAGCTCATCATCGCTGACGCCCTCTCCCGGTCTGTCACCGCACCCTGTGACCCAGAGGGATTCGTTTGCCAGGTTGATGCCTATGTGGCATTCGCTGCATCCAATCTGGCAGACGCGGATGAACGACTCAACAAATTCGTCGAGAGACGGCCGCCGAGCCCCTGCTCCAGCGTGTCATTCGCCACCTAACGGACGGGTGGCTCAAGGGCCAACGCCCTCAATTCTATAATGTTAAAGATGACCTGGCGGTAGTAGACGGGATTCTTCTCAAACTGGACCGTATTATCATCCCGCATAGCATGTGCAACCTTGCCCGGGAGCAGCTCCATGAGGGCCACCTGGGAGTGGAGAAATGGCGCCGACGGGCCCGTGAGGCAGTGTACTGGCCTGGAATTAACGATGACATAGCTAATGCCGTGCTCAACTGCCCAACATGTCAGCGATTCCAGCCTGCGCAACCAAGGGAAACCTTGCAACCCCATGAGTTGGTCACGTCTCCCTGGACCAAGGTGGGCATCGACCTGTTGGGGTCATGCGCTTGGCCGGGACTATATCCTCATTGTGTACTATTTCTCGAACTACCCGGAGGTGGTAAGGATGCACGACCTCACTTCAGCTGCGGTCATTCGTGCGTGTAAGAAAACCTTCGCTCGACACGGCATCCCGCTCACGGTCATGTCCGACAATGGCCCCTGTTTTGGCAATCAGGAGTGGTCCAACTTTGCCGGACGGTTAAACTTCACACACGAAAATGAAAATCGCTTATTGTCACGAGTAGGCTTCAATGAAGTTACTGTGCAAAACCCCTAGTCGCCACATTCCGGCGCCTGTTTGGAGGCTTGTACAGGAATTGAACTGTGCTGCTGGCCTGCCTTGGTCTGCTTTAAAAGCCAGCGATTTAGCCCTGTGTGCTAAACCAGCCCCTGTCACGTCCAGTCCCCTTTACCCCCAATCCAATGGTAAAGCAGAGCAGGGTGTGCACATCGCAAAATGGCTCTTGTGCAAGGCGGCCGATGCTGGTTCTGATTTTTACCTTGCCTTGCTTGCCTATTGTTCCGCCCCCTTGTCTACCGGCCTGTCACTGGCTCAACTACTCATGAATCGCACGCTGCGGACGATGGTGCCGTCCATCCATGTTCCGGACCTGGACCATGTTCCAGTCCTTCGCCGGATGCAGCTGACTCGGGCCCAGCACAAATCGGCCTACGACTCCCGTGCCACTGATCTCCCTGCTCTGGCTCCCAATGACAATGTCCGTGCCCAGCTTCCAGATGGTGGCTGGTCCGCCACTGCTGTGGTGCTCAGACATTCCTGGTTCGTCTACCGGACGGCTCTCTTCTGCGCCGAAATAGGCATGCACTGCGACTCATTCCGCGCTCGCCACTTGATCTTCAGGTCCTGCCTCGCCATCACGACGACCCCTTCATGGACTTTGCAGAGCTCCATGTCGCTCTGCCACCCTCCGAGTCTGACGCAGTCCAGCCTGTTCCGGAACCGGCGGCTCTTGGCTCACCCTTGAGGCGGTCAACCAGAATTCGTCTCCCACCTCAGAGACTAAATTTATGAACTATCTGAATTCGTGGACTCTCTGAATTGTTTCGTTGCTTTGTTTAATCAACTCATTGGTTTGTACATAATGTTGTTCTAGTTACTCTTTTGCTGCATACTGTCCACCTGCACTGGACACCTTCCAATGTAAATAGCTTAGTGTTTATGTACATAGTCTTGTAAATATGCTTCCACATGCCACACGTAGTTAGGAACACTCTCATCACACATTATTTATTACCATGAACACTTTTTTTTTATAAAAGGGGGGATGTCATAATATACACATCAGTATATCATGGTGCAGACACACACTGATTGACACATTGCAAGACCAATCAACACAGCAGCCAATCACCAGTTAGAGCACGCTCACTATAAAGCCAGAGGACACTAGTTTACCCGCTCATTCGGGATGCAGCCTCTGAGACGGACAGAACTTGCAGCTTGTAGCACAGACCTTCACCATGTGCTAACAGTTTAGACTGGTCAGGATAGGCATAGGTCTTCAGTTAATCTAACATAGTGTCGACCCACAGTGCAAGTATGTTCAACAGTTCTTAGCTTAATAAAATAGTGCTGTACTATTACAAGTGTTGGTAGCCTGTCTATGTTACTGCTAAGGTAAACGCAGTCTCCACAGATCCAGAGTATCCAACACATCAAGCAGGTCATTTTTGACTTCCCACTTCATCTTTTGCTACTTCTAACCCTGCACCCAAACCCATGTGTTCCTCCAGGTTACGATTCCCCTCTTAGTCATTCTAGACGCTTCAACTCACCAAGTAAGCAGATATCAAACAAAATAATATAGTATAGTCCAGAATTTAGATTATATCTCTCCACTAAACTTACTCCAATTAACAGTGAATGGCTTCCATCCCCATCAGACACCATATTAGGTCAGGTCAAGAACCTCCCTCATAATTACATTTATCTTTCATTCCCAATTTGGGGATATTAAACAGACTTGCCGGTTGCTTTTGTCATCAATACTTCAATATCATATTGGACATTGGAAACTTGACAAAAAATGATTCCCACAAATCTCCGAATTGACAATATAATTACGGTTTCAACTCTGGGAAGTAATTTGATAGTCGGCGTCAGTCATTCAGAGAACTGTTGACGGCACAGAAATTTGGGATTACCTCAGATTCATAGGAATGAAAATGTCCATTCAGATTGGAGAAGAGATTATGATACAAGTGAGATATGTTTTCAGGGTTTATTGAGGAACTGATTGAAGATTTCACAGTTCCTAACCTCAATAACAGGTGAAGAGTTATTTGATGGCAAATATTGTGATACAGCAGCTTAAGAGTTCTATTGCAAAGTAACAGTTACAAACTCAGTTTTAGACAGCTGACAATAAATTAGATTTCAGCACAGAAAGTGGCAATTGCTAAGAATTTAGACTCACTTACTGTCCCTCTAGCAGAGGTCAGGACGTAAAATATCGATGCAGTCCATTGCTTTTTCTGAGCTGTATATGGTACCTATTAATTTTGTATGGGCTTCTTTATGTAAGCAAGTATAAAATAGAGGTTGTTCTTTTTTTTTGTTTATTCAAGGGATGTAGACATCGCTCGCAAGGGCCTTCCCTAATTGCCTTTGAGAAGGTGCCTTCTTAAACCACTGCAATCCATGTGGTAAAAATACACTCACAGAGAGAGAAGGGAGCTAGCGTTTTGAGTCTGGATGACAAAGAGCCATCGCTTTGACAAAGAGTTAACCAAACTCAAACTGTTGCCTCTCTTCTCTCTCCACAGATGCTGTCAGACCTGCTGAGATTGTCCAGTATTTTCTGATCATGGCTGATCTTTGCCTTAACTGCACTTTTCTGCCGGCTTTTTATATCCCCTGATTCTCCGAGAGACCAAGGGCAGGATTCTCCATTGGCTAACGCCAAAATTGCAAAATGCGATTGGGCAGAGAATAGGTTCCAATGCCAAAATCGCGGCGGGCGCCCATTTGGCGGCAAATCGCGATTCTCCATCACCTCGACAGCGGCATCAATGTGGTCCGGAACGCACGTACAGTAAACACTGTTTCCATATCATTCGCGGCCCTGACTCTGTATTCTCCGGGGCCTCCGGGATGTTCTGCATCCGATGGGCCGAGTTCCCAACGGCGCGGGGAGTCATGAAATCATGAAGTCAGCGTCGTGGCTGCTGAGGGAGTACTTAAAGTTTCCAACATTGCAATAGTTTGCTGACAGCTGTGCTGCTGGCCGGGGAGCTTCTGCCAGGGCTGGGGGTGGGGTGTAGCCGGGCTGGCCAGGGGGTAGGCTGTGGGGTCGGGGCGGACAGACACGGAACAGTATTGCCACAGCCGGAAAGGCAGCCGTGCATGCCGCTGGCAGCTCACTGTGAACTTGGGACCACAGGTTGTATAGATGTCCCCCCAGGACATCCCTAGGTGCCCTCTAACCCCAGTCGATCCATCAGCTGTCTGGGCACACTCCAGCACAACCAGGGCCACCTTGTTGGCTGGGACGAGTGTGTGTGGGGAGTGTAATGTGTATGTGCGGCTGCAGCTTATCTGCCTCCCGAGAGCCAATCACGGACCCGGCGAATCGCCCAACGTTTCTCATTGGAATCGATTGTGTTCCACATGGCACCAGTGCTAGCCCCTCCACAATTGCTGAATCGATCCAGGTTTGGCGCCAACTTTGCTGTCATGAAAGTCCACAAATTCTGCGTCGGAGTCAACACTAGTTTCAGAAACAGAGAATCCCGCCCCAAAGATCTGTCCATCCCAGCCTTAGCCATACTCAATAATGGAACATCCACAACATTCAGGCCTAGAGAATTCCAAAGATTCACAATGCTTTGAGTGAAGATGTTTCTCCTGATCCCAGCCTCAAATGATCGGCCCCTTCTTCTGAAACTCTTCCTCTGCGTTCTAAATTCCCCAATCAAGGCAAAAAAAAGTCTCTTCAAAATGTTTGTGTTTCAATGAGATTAAACTCTCATCTTTCTAAACACCAGAGAATATAACAACTCATCACAGGACAACCCTCTTATCAATCCCAGCAGGAACCAATCCAGTGAACCTTCCCTGTATCACCTCCAGTGCAAATATATCCTTCCTTGGATATGAATACTGTATTCCAGATGAGGTCTCACCAAATTGGAGCAAGTCTTCTTATTTTCTACCAGACTTGAACAGTGAAACTGAAAACAGAGACGATTGTGTACTGAATTCCCACATTGGTGCATCGGTTATTGGATAGGCACATGGAGCACACCAGAATGACAGGGAGTGGGATAGCTTGATCTTGGTTTCGGCCAATGGTCAGCACAACATTGTTGGCCGAAGGGCCTGTTCTGTGCTGTACTGTTCTATGTTATTATTGTACTCCAATCCCTTGCAATAAAATCCAACATGCCATTTGCCACCCTAATTGCTTGTTGCTAACTTTCTGTGTTCCTAGTATGAGTACAGCCAAATTGCACTGAAAATGGAAGTGTGCACATTTCATGGGCTGGATTCTCCGCTGGCAGCCCGGGGGTTTCCCGATGGTGTGGGGCCACCCCACAATGGGAAACCCCAGTGAGCAGCAGGCGTAACAGAGCATCCCGCCAGCAGGGTAAACAGAAATGTGACGCGGCGGGGCAGAGATTCCAGCCTCATGTCTTTTTAAAAATGTTCTGCTTTTCTGTTCTCAAAACCAAAGTGAATAACCTCTCACTCCATCTTCTATAATGTTGTCCATTCACGTAATCTGTCGATGAACAGATTTAACCACCGCGTTGAACCCAACACCGATCTGGGCGCGCCAGTTAAATAGTGGGAAGGCCGTCCAACTGGCCAGCTCCCAATGGTGAGTTCCAGATCTCACCCTAATTGAGATTTGGTTGAGGTCATAAACCCCGATTAAGACCGATTTCCAACTCATCAGTGAGACTGAATTTGAATGTAATGGCCCCCAGGGCATTAACCAGTTCCCTAGTGAGAAATCAGATGGGCGTCGTTTAGCATTCCTTTTGAAAAACATAAAGCTGGAGCTGCTTCCCCAGTGCTTGCGGTGGGGCGGGGTTGAGGGGACGGGGGGGGGGGGGGGGGTTGAGGGGACGGGGGGGTTGAGGGGACGGGGGGGGGTGGGTTGAGGGGACGGGGGGGGGTTGAGGGGACGGGGGGGGGGTTGAGGGGACGGGGGGGGGGGTTGAGGGGACGGGGGGGGGGGGTTGAGGGGACGGGGGTGGGGGGGTTGAGGGGACGGGGGGGGGTTGAGGGGACGGGGGGGGGGGTTGAGGAGACGGGGGGGGGTTGAGGAGACGGGGGGGGGGTTGAGGAGACGGGGGGGGGTGAGGGGACGGGGGGGGGGGGGTTGAGGGGACGGGGGGGGGGTTGATGGGACGGGGGGGTGTTGAGGGGACGGGGGGGGGTTGAGGGGACGAGGGGACGGGTGAGGGGACCGGGGGGGGGGTTGAGGGGACGGGGGGGGGGGGTTGAGGGGGGGGGGGTTGAGGGGGGGGGGGTTGAGGGGGGGGGTGTTGAGGGGGGGGGTTTGAGGGGGGGGGGTTTGAGGGGGGGGGGTTTGAGGGGGGGGGTTTGAGGGGGGGGGGTTGAGGGGGGGGTTGAGTGGGGGGCGGTTGAGGGGGGGGTTGAGGGGGGGGTTGAGGGGGGGGTTGGTGGGTTGGGGGGGGTTGAGGGGGGTGGTTGAGGGGGGGGTTGAGGGGGGGGGTTGAGGGGGGGGTTGAGGGGACGGGGGGGGGTTGAGGGGGGGGGGGTTGAGAGGGGGGGTTGTTTGAGGGGGGGGGTTTGAGGGGACGGAGGGGGGGGTTGTGCGGACGGGGGTGGTTAGCGGGACGGGGGGTGCCGGGGCCGGGGGGTAGGGGTTGAGGGGGGGGTTGAGGGGACGGGGGGGGTGGGTTGAGGGGACGGGGGGGGGGGGGTGGGGTTGAGGGGACGGGGGGGGGGCTGGGTTGAGGGTTGACGGGAAGGGGGGGGTTGAGGGGGACGGGGGGGGGGGGTTGAGGGGACGGGGGGGGGGTTGAGGGGACGGGGGGGGGTTGAGGGGGGGGGGGGGTTGAGGGGGACGGGGTGGGGGGGGTGAGGGGACGGGGGTGGGGGGGGTTGAGGGGCGGGGGTGGGGGGGTGAGGGACGGGGTGGGGGGTTGAGGGGGGGGTGGGGGGGGTGAGGGGACGGGGGTGGGGGGGTTGAGGGGGGGGTGGGGGGGTTGAGGGGACGGGGGGGGTTGAGGGGACGGGGGGGGGGGGGTTGAGGGGACGGGGGGGGGGTTGAGGAGACGGGGGGGGGGGTGGAGGGGACGGGGACGGGGGGGTGGTGGGGACGGGGACGGGGGGGTTTGAGGGGACGGGGACGGGGGGGTTTGAGCGGACGGGGGGGGGGGGTTTTGAGGGGACGGGGGGGGGGGTTGAGGGGACGGGGGGGGGGTTTTGAGGGGACGGGGGGGTGTTTGAGGGGGACGGGGGGGGTTTGAGGGGACGGGGGGGGGGGGTTTGAGGGGACGGGGGGGGGGGTTTGAGGGGGGGGGGGGGGGGGGGGTTGAGGGGAGGGGGGGGTGTGAGGGGACGGGGGGGGTGTGAGGGGACGGGGGGGGGTTGAGGGGAGGGGGGGGGGGGGTTGAGGGGACGGGGGGGGGGGTTGAGGGGACGGGGGGGGTTGGGGGACGGGGGGGGGTTGAGGGGGACGGGGGGTTGAGGGGACGGGGGGGGTGTTTGAGGGGACGGGGGGGGGGGGGGTTGAGGGGACGGGGGGGGGGGGTGAGGGACGGGGGGGGGCTGAGGGGGAGGGGAGATTTTGAGGGGACGGGATGTTGGGGGGACAGGGGGTGGGGGGGGACGGGGGGGGGTTGAGGGGACGGGGGGGTTGAGGGGAAGGGGTGTTGAGGGGACGGGGGGGGGTTGAGGGGGGGGGGTTGAGGGGAGGGGGGGGGTGAGGGGGGGGGGGGGTGAGGGGACGGGGGGGGGGTGAGGGGACGGGGGGGGGTTGAGGGGACGGGGGGGGGGTTGAGGGGACGGGGGGGGGGTTGAGGAGACGGGGGGGTTGAGGGGACGGGGGGGGGGGGTTGAGGGGACGGGGGTGGGGGGGGTGAGGGGACGGGGGTGGGGGGGTTTGAGGGACGGGGGTGGGGGGTTTGAGGGGACGGGGAGTGGAGGGGTTGAGGGGACGGGGAGTGGGGGGGTTGAGGGGACGGGGAGTGGAGGGGTTGAGGGGACGGGGAGTGGAGGGGTTGAGGGGACGGGGGTGGGGGGGTTGAGGGGACGGGGAGTGGAGGGGTTGAGGGGACGGGGGGGGGTTGAGGGGACGGGGGGGTTGAGGGGACGGGGGGGGTTGAGGAGACGGGGGGGGGGGTTGAGGGGACGGGGGGGGGTTGGAGGGGACGGGGACGGGGGGGTTGGTGGGGACGGGGACGGGGGGGTTTGAGGGGACGGGGACGGGGGGTTTGAGGGGACGGGGGGGGGGTTTGAGGGGAAGGGGGGGGGTTGAGGGGACGGGGGGGGGTTTTGAGGGGACGGGGGGGTTTGAGGGGACGGGGGGGGGGGTTTTGAGGGGACGGGGGGGTTTGAGGGGACGGGGGGGGGGTTTGAGGGGACGGGGGGGGGGGTTTGAGGGGACGGGGTGGGGGGGTGAGGGAGGGGTGGGGGGGTTGAGGGGACGGGGGGGGGTTGAGGGGACGGGGGCGGGGGGGTTGAGGGGACGGGGTGGGGGGGTTGAGGGGGGGGTGGGGGTGTTGAGGGGACGGGGGGGGGGGTTGAGGGGACGGGGGGGTTGAGGAGACGGGGGGGGATGAGGAGACGGGGGGGGGGGGGTTGAGGGGACGGGGGGGGGTTGGAGGGGACGGGGACGGGGGGGTTGGTGGGGACAGGGACGGGGGGGTTTGAGGGGACGGGGACGGGGGGGTTGAGGGGACGGGGGGGGGGGGTTTGAGGGGAAGGGGGGGGGTTTGAGGGGATGGGGGGGGGGTTTGAGGGGACGGGGGGGGTTTGAGGGGACGGGGGGGGGGGTTTTGAGGGGACGGGGGGGGGTTTGAGGGGACGGGGGGGGGGGGTTGAGGGGACGGGGGGGGGGTTTTGAGGGGCCGGGGGGGGGGGTTTGAGGGGACGGGGGGGGGTTGAGGGGACGGGGGGGGTGTTGAGGGGACGGGGGGGGTTGAGGGGACGGGGGGGGGGGGTTGAGGTGAAGGGGGGGGGTTGAGGGGACGGGGGGGGTTGAGGGGACGGGGGGGTTGAGGGGACGGGGGGGTTGAGGAGACGGGGAGGGGGTTGAGGAGACGGGGGGGGGGTTGAGGGGACGGGGGGGGGGGGTTGAGGGGACAGGGGGGGGGGGGTTGAGGGGACGGGGGGGGGCTGAGGGGACGGGGAGGTTTTGAGGGGACGGGATGTTGGGGGGACAGGGGGTGTTGGGGGGACGGGGGGTTGAGGGGACGGGGGGTTGAGGGGACGGGGGGGGGTGGGGGGACAGGGGGGGTTGGGAGGTGGGGGGCAGGTGGGGCGGGGGGGGTTGGGGGGTCGGGGGTGGGGGGGTGGGGGTCATGTGGGGCGGGGGGTTGGGGGCAGGGGGGGTGGGGGGTGCAGGGGCGGTGGGGGGAAGGGAGGTGGTGGGGGGAGCAGGGGGGTGGCGGGGGGTAGGGTGATGTGGGCGGGGTGGGGGGCAGTGGGCAGGGAGGGCGAGGGGGGGCCGGGGGACGGGGGGGCAGGGGGGGCATGGGGGATCCCTCAGGAGGGTTGGACCTGGTTGGTGTTGAGGTGTTCCAGGTCGGGGGTCACCCTGGACTGGTGGGTGGTGAGGAGCTTTTCATCTGTGAGGCCTTCAAATAACTGTTAAATATTGTGGATATGCATAACAGGGGCAACTGCAGCTGCCGCCTGTCTATCCTACCAAAACCTTCCAGGATAGAGGCATGTTCTTGGTTATATAGTGAGGGTCACTTTAACTCCCTCTGACTGTGAGCAGCCCCTAGCTTCACAGCTGAAGGCTATTCCTAATAAGGAATTGGCCTTATTAGTTGTGAGAGCACTTCACAATTCTCAAGTGGTGCAGTAGGGTATGTTTGATGATTGATTCTGCTGGTGGCTGCAGAAGATGCCAGAAGGTCATGTGTCTGATTGGTGCTGCCCCTTCTGCTTCTGTGACCTGGAATAAGGAAGGGGAGGATAGGCTGGCCTACTACCAGTCTGAAGAATGGGAAGAAGTCTTCTCTCACTCCTCTGCTATGCTCTGTGTTAGTGTGACTTTCAGGTAAAGATTGTTCCTGCCTTGAGAGTCTGATGCTGGGAGCTGCAAGAGGGGGAGAGAGGGAGACTGGCCTGACTGCTGTTGTTGCCACTTGGAAGCTGTGTATCTGCTTGCTGCCACCTCTTCTGTTTCTGTTGTGAGGAAGGAGATAGAGTGAAATGCAACCACTGCCAGTGCTGAGAAAGGGTTAGGGTCGTGGCTGATTTAACTGAGCAACTTGCTGCAGGCATGAAGACCTGCTCTTGCAGCTTGCTGGTGCTTCTGTTGTACTGCTGACTGTGCAATGTTTCATGTCTGGAGGCCATCAGTTGGATTCTCCGATTCTGAGACTAAATGCTGACACCGGCGTGGGAATGGTAGCGCTTTACGACCGAAGAAAGGGCGCAAAAAGGCCACCGATCCTCCGTCTGGTGGGGGGTTAGCAGGCACGCAGCATAGAGCCCTGGATCTAGCTGCGGATACGGCTGGAGAATTGCCGGGTCTGTGGCCGCGCCGTGCAACATGGCGCCTGCCGCGCCGTTAAACATGGCACCGGCCACATGCGGACCTGGCCTGCCAAATAATAACCCCTTTTGGCCAGGCTCGCCACACCAGACCACCCCACACAAGTGCCCCCAAGCCCAGCCAAAGCCCCCTCTGTCCACCGATTCCCCCCCCCCCCCCCCCCCCCCCCGACTGTGGCAGCGCTGGACTTAGTCCGCAGCCGCCATGCCGAGTTCCCGAAAAAATATATATCACACGCGACCGATGCCATCGGGAACTCGGCCAATTGGGGGTAGAGCATTGGGGGCAGGTCCTCAAGTAACTGACGGCGTGTGGTGTACTCACAAGAGTACACTGTTTTGGACGGGGCACAGTATCGCAAAAGTGGCGCCGCCCCCGATATCGGCACAACGGGGATTCTCCGGCCGATTGCCGAAAGCGATTTCGGCATCGGGGGCCGGAGAATCCCAACCCCTGTATTTGCTTGCTACCGTCTCTTTTACTTCTGTGGCCTAAACCAAGGGCTGGGTGGAGTTGATGACCAGAAGCTGGTATGACAGGAGTGGAAGGATGGTGGCTCTATTCAACTGAACAACCTGCTGACGGTATGAAGGCCTGCTCTTGCGTCTTGCTGGTGCTTTTATTGTACTGCTGACTGTTCAATGTTTCAGGTTTAAAAGTGTGTGTTTGCTTGCTTCCGCTTCTTTTGCTTCTGGACCAAGGACTGGGTGGAGTTAGTGGCCAGAAGCCGGTACTACAGGAGGGGAAGGGTGGTGGCTTGCTTCAATGGAGCAACATGAAGGTCATGAAGAAATGTCCTTGTAGATTGCTGGTGTCTTTGTTGTGCTGGTGACTGCTTACTGTTTCAGGTTTGGAAGCCATGCAGATTGCTGGTACCTTTCGTACTGTTGCTGTTTACTGTTTAATGCCTGGAAGCTGTGAGCTTGTTTGCAGCAGCCTCTTTTGCTTCTATGGCCTGGAAGCTGGAACTAGTGCTGGAGCGGGGGATGGGGATTCTCTCCTGCTTTTCCTCCATGTTCTGTGTCTGTGTGACTTTTCCAGTGTATTATTCAGCTCACCTCTTAGTAACTTTCCACTGATGCGGGTCTACTGCTGGAGCTGTGGAGTGAGGGTGGGGTGGGGGGATTCTTGAACCGTTGACTGTTTACAGTTCGATGTCTGAAGGCCATGTGTTTGTCAGCTGCCATCTGTTTTGTCTGAGGCATGGAGCGCGGAAAGAGGAGCGGTCTCACTCTGCTACCATACTCTGCATCAGTGTGACTTTCCAGTGCATTGCTGCATTATCCCCAGGTGACTTTTCACTGATGGGCATCTTCTGCTGGGAGCTGTGGTAGGGGAGGAGAGCGACAAGTTTATTCGGATGCTGGTAACTTCATTGTGCTGTTGACTGTTTCATTTTCAAGGCTGTGTGTTTGTCTGCTGCAGCCCCTTTTGTTCTGAGACTTGGTTCCAGAAAGTGGTGCCCTCTTGCTCTTCGGCCATGCTCTGCATCAGTGTGACCTTCCTGTGTATCGTTGCGTTACCTCCAAGTGACTTCCCACTGATGCGGGTCAACTGCTGGGGGTTGCAGGAGGGGAAGAGAGTGGCGGGTTGATTTGGATGCTGGTAACTTTATTGTACTGTTGCCTGTTTACTGTTCAATGTCACTGATAAGTAGTTTTTGTCTCTTTGGTTTAAAGGTATTGTTGACTGTTTAATAAACAAAATATTCTGAAGTGGTGATAAAGGTTGTGTTTGCTGATGGCTCCTGTTGGTGGCTGCAGATGCCTGAAGGTTGTGTTGTTTGTTTGTTGTGCCTCTTCTGCTTCAGTGGCTTGGGATAAGGCAAAGGGAGGTTGTAAGCTGGCTGAATACCAGTGCTGGAGAGGAGGAAGAGATGCTCTTTCACTTTGCTGCTGTGCTCTAAGTTAATCTGACTTTCCGGTGTGATTATTCCCACCTTTTGCGGGTCTGCTGCTGGGAGCTGCAGGAGGAGGAGGGGGAGAGAGATGGATTGATCTGAATGAAACTGCAGCTGCCTGGAAGCTGTGTGTCTGTTTGCTGCCGCCTCTTTTATTTCTGTGGCCTGGATCAAAGAAAGAGAGGAAGTCAGATGACCTATTGCCAGTGCTGGAGAGGGGGAGTGGGTGGTCGACTGGTTCGACTAAACAACGTGTTGAAGGTATTGAAGAAATGCTTTTGCAGATTGCTGTTGACCTTATTGTACTGCTGACTGTTCAATGTTTAATGCCTGTAAGCCATGTGTTTGCTTGCTGTCGGCTCTTTTACTTCTGTGGCCTGGAGCAAGGCAAGGGAGGAAGTCAGATGACCTATTGCCATTGCTGGAAAGGGGGAGGGGGTGCTCTTTTACTCTTCTGGTGTGCTCTGCATCAGTGGGACTGGTATGGAGGAGGGTATCCACTCCCGATGGCTGACAAGGTGACGATTGCCCTGAACTTTTATGCCTCTGGGTCTTTCCAGGGCTCAAGTTGGGATCTTGCAAATGTCCATGCACAAGTGCATCTGCGCACTCATGGATGTCCTCTGCTCCTGGGCATCGAACTATATCACCTTAAACCTGGACCAGGCCAACCAGGATGCCCGGGATGCAGGCTTTGCCGCCGTCGCTGGCATGCCGCAGGACCAGTGGGTGATCGATGGCATGCATCTCGCCCTCTGAGCACCGGTTCGACATGGGATGCCCTTCATCAATGGGAAGGGCTTCTACTCCATGAACGTGCAGTTGGGGTGTAACCACCAGCTGTACATCATGCACATCTGTACCTGATATCCAGGCAGTGTGCACAACACATACATCCTGGTGCACTCATAGGTTCCCAGTACCTTTTGAGACGCTCCCTTGGGTAAGGCGTTGGCTAGTGGGCAACAAGGGTTATCCATCGAGGTTGTGGTTAATGATGCCTGTGCGGAGGCCCTAAACTGAGGTGAAGAACTGCGATAACAACACACACAGAAACCAGGATCGTCATTGGGTAATGCACCGACGGACTCGAGATGCTTCCGATGCCTGGACCACTCGTGGGGTGTTCCAATATAGACCCCAGTCACGAGCATTTTGGTGGGTACATTCTGCGTACATTCTGGAGGAGGAGGAAGAACAGTGGTCCTCATAAGATGAGGAGCGTGTCCAGGAAGACCCAAGTGTGGAGCGTGTGCTGGCAGGGCAGGTCGGCCAACATGTAATCCAGGGCCGCTGCACATGGGGCAACCTCTCTCGATTTACTAACTAGGAGGCCTGACATGCGCCAACTCCATTACGCTGTCCCACCTCTTTCCCCCCCCTCCCCTAACCACAAACCGCCCCCCACCCAAAATCCACCTTCCTCTGAGACTCTCGCCCTTCCCTCTCCCTTAGTCCATCCACCCCTCTCCCTCAGTCCATCCACCTATTTGCTTCCCCCTTAGTCCACCCATCCCTTCCCTCTCCCTCAGTCCAGCCACCCCTTCTCTGTCTCTTAGTCCATCCATCCATTTGCTCTCCCTTCGTCCATCCAGGTGCCCATCTAGCCCTAGTCCATCGCTCACACCCATAAGACAGAGGTTAGAGGCAGATCAGTGTCAGATGGGGAAGATTGGGAAGGGCTGAGGTGTCTCTGCACCACCTTACAGGAGGGGACAGCTTTGGCCCCTTCATTTCCCCCTCACTCATGGTTCCCAATGGTCCCCGGGCTTCTGCAATGGACGGTGGTCAGGCGGGCATGAGCGCTGGAGGTGCCTGGTGTTGCCAAACCTGGAGGCCCACACTTGTCTGAACAATGATCTCGATGCCCTCAGCCATAGCTCACTGAGACTAGGTCATGACCCTCAGCGAGTGAGTCATGTCCCTCGGTCATGTCCTTCTAGGACTGTGTCATGTCCCTTTATGCCTGTGACATGTCCCTTTGTGACTGCCTAAGGTCAGTCAGCACGTGCCAATGCTCTCAATGCCTTCAGTCTTTGTGAATGGGTCAAACTCTGGAGTGCCGCAGCAAAGTCCGTCTGCACCCTGAACATGTCCACCTGTGACTGGGTTCTCCTGTCATGCACCTCAGTGATGGACTGCACAGTATGCCCAAGCCATGAGTGTGGCTCTGAGATCTTGCTTCAGGCCTTCTACCGCAGAAGCCACTCTTTCAGGCATTGTCAGCACCATCTCCTGCACATGAAGGCAACTGGACTCCTCCAGCTGTACTTTCAGGCACTGGAAGTTTGCTGACACTCACTGCTGCAAATTCTGGCTCTGCTTATGATTTGCAACAGTGATGAGATCATCTTTTCCGGAAGCACAACATCTCTCTGGGCAACAGCTGTTCCTTGGGATCAGACAGCCCTCTGACAGTCCGCTCCCTCAGGAGTCACTGCCTCCATTTGATGTGCTGAAACATGTGTGAGGTGCTCACCCGAGGGTGACCTAGGAGCCTGTTGCTATCATTACCCACCATGGTAATAGTCTCTGCAATGGTGGATGGTGCAGGTGAAAGCGGTGTCGAGACGGGGGTATCTACCGCTCCGGGGTGATCTGAGGGTCTGGATGGGGGTGCAGCAACTGCGGATGACCTGGCCTCATCTGATGGGGGTCCGGCAAGGGAAAATACATGAGGTAAGATCTTGGGAAGGACTGGTCTGTGAGAGAGGGATGACTCACTTGTTATCGGGATGTATATGTTGCATTGGACCCTTACTTTCTTGGCACATGCCAAACTCTATTGCAGCCAACGCCCTCTCCTTGGCCTCCCCTGCGTGTTGCAGGGCCCTTTCCTCAAAATGGGGTGCGGACCCGAATATCTGGGATGCCCCCTCTTTCCTCTGGTGCTCCTGATAATTCTGGGCCACTTTATCCTTGGGGACACAGAAAAGACATGGTGAGACACTGGGATGTGGGTTTTATGGGTGTTTGAAGCTGGTGTCATGTGTGTTCAAGGCGCCTGGCCAAAGAGGACAATATATATGTTGGGGTTTCATGTGGATGCAGGCAGGTTGGGTGTTGTTGGTCGCGAGAGAAACGGGGGGAAGATATGAGGAGTGAGGGACAGGAGTAATGCCAGGGGCACAGAGGTAGTTTTTCACCCGAGCTGCTCGAAGGAGGTCGTTCATCTTCTTCCAGCATTGCGTGCCGGTCCTCTTGGTAAGACTGCCAGCATTCATAGCCTCTGTCACCTCATACCATCTTCAGTATTGCAGTCTCGAGTCTCCGCCCCACCCTGGGGAAGAGGGTGCCCCTCCTCTCCTCAATGGCGTCAATCTCCGAGTCCAGGAACCTTGGTCTTTTCACTGCCACTTCTTGGCTGGAATGACGGTCTGTTGTGAGTGGAGCACTTAAAAGATGTTCCAGCTTGTCAGGCTCTGAACGCGAATCTCGAGCCCAGTGAATCAGACGCCAGCAGGGCCTGGAATTAGGTGGGCAGCATGTGGGCTGCCTGCTGGTCCATTTGCATGACATGAATTCCTCCTGGCTGACGCTCCGAGCGGGGGCGTGCAATTCCGAGAATTCTACACCGGCAGCTGACCATAGTCTCTAGAACATTTATATGTCGGCGCCGGATTCCCCCGAGACCTGGGATCGAACGCCCATGCCTGGGAGACCTCGCCGTGGCACTTTTTAGCACTGGACCATGCAAAGATAGAGGGGAGGGGGGGAGAGGTCTCCCGGGTCATCGGAGGTTCCTGGCTGGCCGGGCTCTTGGCAGGGCGGTACCCTAGCACTCCCGCTAGGACCAGGGCACCTCAGCAATGCCTGTCTGGCATCTTGGCAGGGCCACTCGGGCACCCTGGTAGTGGCACCCAGGTAGCACTGCCAGACTGGCAGGGGCATTGTCAAGGTGCGCGTATGCCAGGGATCGGGCCGAGGGGTGCTATGACTTTAAGAGGTGGGATGAGAGGGGACCCCTTAAGAGGTAATTTGGGAGGGGTCTGGACACTGCCGGGAGGTGACTGAGGGGGATCGAGAGATCGGGGCAGCATTAATAAATGTCACCCCAGTCCCTTCCTTCACTGACGAGCACACAGTTCCGTTGGATTGCGGGGTTGTTCGCGCCCAAAACGGGACTCTGTTTGTTTGTTAAATCGCACCCCTTGATACCTTCTTTTCGTGCAGCTACACATGAAAGGTTAGTGATAATGTCTCAGGTGAGGAATGGTGCAGCAGCAATGATTTGGTGATGAGATTTTAAGAAAACCCATTCAGAGTGAAGGGGTGTTAGTTACCTCCTGCCTTCCTCCTCCTCGTCCACTCCACCTTCTCCCAAGGTCCCCACTGAAGGCCTGATGACAACGGCTGCAAACCTATGAGAGTGAGGAGGAAGCAGTCGATCATGGGCTGCATTCTCCGATCTCCCAGCCGCGTCTTTCTCAGCGACGCCCTGTTCACTGGCGGTGGGATTCTTTACTCCCGCTGCTTGTCAATGGGATTTCTCATTGAAGCCGCCCCATACTGCCGGAAAACCCGTGGCAGGGCTGTGCTGCTGTTGGGAACAGACAATCCCAACAACCAGAAAATGCTGGCCCATATTTTTATGACCATTACTTCCCTATTCCCCTCTCCTGGTTTGACCATAACAATGTTTTTTTTAGAGAGGATGTGCTTTGCCAATACTGTATGAGTCCCACAATTTATACTTTAGCTTCCTGAGATTGCCCGAGGGTGAACAGGATTATCGGTCTATCTCCTTCTCCAATTACTTATAGATACCAAAATGATTGGTGGGGTCAGTCCCACAGCGACTGCCCCCGTGTTGCTGGTAGCAGCCCAGGCGGCCAGATGCCGGAGAAGGCAGCAGCGGCGACCCAGGCCAGCGGCAGTACGAATCATGATTTTGGACTTTTCTGCTATTTATCCGGTGTGCCCAGATCCGCGCGGGCACAACGCGGGCGTTAAATAGCGCCCGTAAAGTGGGCAAATCACTTCAGCAGATGTTTTCAGTATAGCACTGTCCTGATCTCTCTCCTACTTCTATTCGGGCAGTATCTCTTGTTCCTGCTGGAACGAACAGGGGGGTTGGGGTTACCTCCTCAATCGCTGGCGCTGCCACCCTCACTTTTCTGCAGTTCCCGTTATACGAATGGCGTAGTTCAGTGACAAATTACTTGTGTAGCCAGCTCAGACAATGGTATTGGAAATAGTGGAGGTAGGAGGCGTTCGTAGAATCATAGAATTTACAGTGCAGAAGGAGGCCATACGACCCAACGAGTCTATACCGGCTCTTCGAAAGAGCACCCAACTTAAGCCCACACCTCCACCCTATCCCGCAACCCCACCTAACCTAAGGGCAATTTAGTATGGCCAATCCATCTAACCTGCTCATCTTTGGACTGTGGGAGGAAATCGGAGCACCCGGAGGAAACCCATGCAGACACAGGGAGAACGTGCAGACTCCGCACGGACAGTCGGGAATCGAACCTGGAATCCTGGAGCTGTGAAGCAACAGTGCTAACCACTGTGCTACCGTGTCTCCCTGAAGACCTTCTCATCTTGTGTTGAGAATCCTCCTCCTCCTCGCTCTGTGCACACTTTCCGTTTTCTGCTGGTTGTGTTCCATGTGCCTGTCATGTTATAGCCCAGGAGGGACTGCAACTATAGTCAGCATCACTGAAAGCAGGTTTACTGCTGACAGGCCTTCAAATGTCTCTGACCGCCTTGTCCATGTCCTGTACAATCCCTTTTGAATTCAAAAACTATTCCTCACTCCCCCACAGCACTGAACACGGAACATCTACTCACTCTGCAGCAGCAAAGTCAAAGTACCTCACCTGGGCACATCTTTAAACAGTGCTGGTGAGGTGGTCCCTATTGCGGCTGAATGCTCAGACAGGGTTAACCGGCTTGGCCTGGTGGAAAATGGCAGGTCATGCACCAAATCAGAGCTCGACACTGTTAGACATCACAATCTGACACACTACATGCATCCACATGCATGACATCCCATGTCAGTGCCCGTACAGTCATGGTACACCGGGGTAGCACCTGAACTAAATTTTGCAGCCTATGCGTGTGCCTCTTTTTTGCTTGTTATAAGTAAGTACAAAATTAGTTTGTTTTCAACAGCTGACTCATCGATAATTCCAGTAAAACAATGACAGATGCCGAAGACCCATTCCATATTCCACTGCTATAGATATTGCTGAACAATGTGATGTCAGGCTGTAAAACTAACTCCCAGCCAAACACTGTACCAGGAAATGACAATTACTCTGCACAGCTATAAACAGGCATAATGGTTGAAAGGGCAAAGAACACCATTTCCTGTCTGTGCTTTTGTCATCTATTTTGATATTATTTGTTAACACTACTGGCTAACTCCAGGCACTCCCTTCCTACAATAAAATGTGAGGAAACCTGAGGGGGTTATATTGGTGAAAGAGTAAAAACAGGTACCAAATGGGTGCTGAGCTAATAAAACATGCCTATTTGAAAGTCTGCTTTTAGCATGGCCTCAATTGCTGATTACCACAATTTGAACTTGCCTGGAAAGTGCCAGTTTAGCATTCAAGCTGTGATTAGGCACTTTCTCTGGAGTTGTGGAGTGGGCTGATTGACACACAGTGACAGGTTTCATGATAGCTCAGAGACTGAGGAAGAGGTGCACAGGTTGACAGAGGCAGCACTAGAAGCTCTGGTGGAGGAGTTTCAGAACAAGGAGGAAATCCCGTGTTTTGTAGGAAGGAAGGACCTCCTGTTGCTACGGAAAGTACTGTTCTGCCTGGCCTAATGCCTTCCTATCAATCCCTCTGAAAGAAAAGACTTGCATTTATATAATGCTTTTCACGACTACTGGACGACTCAAAGTTATTACAGACAATGAAGTATGTTTTGAAATGTAGTCGCTGTTTTAATGGCACAACAGTCAATTAATCCTCAGTAAATTCCCACAAACAGCAATGTGATAACCTGTTTTTGTGATGTTGATTTGAGAGAAAAGTATCTAATATATAAATACCCGGGATAAGTCCCTTGCTCTTCTCTGAAACAGTGCCATAGGATCTTTCACATCCACCCTAATAGGCAGATGGGGCCTTGGTTTGTGCCTCATGTCAAAGAAAGCACCTCCAACAGTGCAGTGCTCCCTCAGTCTTGCACAGGAGTGTCAGCCATCATTTTTGTGCTCAGCTGCTGGCGGGGGATTTGAACCTAGAACCTTGTGTGATTCTGCAGACTGAGGGATACCCCGAGAAAGATGCCTTGACCAAGCACTCCCTTTCTCCTGGTGACTCCTACATGGTCTCCAAAAGAGCAGCGCAATACTCATCCTTCTCAGGTGAAGCCCTCCGAGAACCTCCAGAATAGATGTTGATCGAGTGTTGATGCAGGCTTGACAAGTTATTCTGGAAAGTCTCCCGATTCATTTCCAAAAATCTTCTTCAAACTTCCAATACCAAGTGAAGAGTAGAAAGTTGTACGTCGTTTAGTGTTCGAAACCCTCAGCAATTACTTATTCACTCCCAATCAGATCACTGATAGGAGTGTGTCAAGCACCATTCACTAAAAATGCCATGCATCCTTATCCTTGAACACTATCAGGCATTTAAAATGGCATTATGATCCTTTCCTTCAGCTGGCCATTTCATGCACACGCATAAACTCCTTAACCAGGGGGCGTCTTGCACTAAATATGAGTTAAATCCAGGTTTGAACTCAATAGCATCTGCTATGGAGGCTCATTGGTGTCGCCCGAGAAGCCATCAATTTCTTCTGAGAGGCAACAAAATACGAATTCTCCCATAAAACTGAAGACCCGTTCATTTATCACACTCTATTCTTTGGAACTGTACGTTCTCAGAATGCTGTCTCTGCAGGCATGTTCCAAGTTGCGTTACAACATGATAAAGAGCACCAGGCTACCTGAAGAAATAAATGTTGTACCTTCTCATTCAGAAGTAAGAAACCTCATCTAACTTCTACTCCTCTTTACAAAAGATTTTTTTACAGCGTAAAGCTCATTAATCATTATAATTGGTCCCCTTTCCAGTTTGTTTCCTGATTCATGTTGCATTTCCTCTCAAGGTGTTTCAGGCTTCAATTGTTATGGAAGGAAAATTCTAATGTACTTATAAGTGTTGAGAATCTAATAGGTCATTTACAATTATAATTTTGTGTTGTTTAAAACCGCAGATCAAATACTGCATGAGTAGTTGTCAAGGAGCGTCATTAGCAACAGAGAGAAGAAACTCACTCAAATGACTGGGGAGCTGCTCAGTTTTAAAATTAAAGCACATCATATTTTTCCAACAAAAACTAGTGAAGATTATCCACTAAACTGGGATAAATGTCAGGCTGATAATAATTTGGGCGTGATACAGTCACCCTGTGCCACAGGTGAATCCCGTGAGCCCCACCGCGTCTATAGTGTGTCGGGTAATAGCCAGGATGCCAGGAGCACTGCTGGGGTGCCAGGCTGGCAGCGCCAAGGTACCCAGGTGCTAGGTTGGTACTGCCAGGGGCAGAGCCTGGGAACGGGCCTTGCCCATGAGAGGGGGGGGGGGGGGGTGAAAGGAGGTTCCAAGGGCCACAAAAAGGTTAGGGGGGAGGGGGGGGTGAAAGGTAGGGGCACCTGAAGAAGGAGGGAGCAGAGATCGGGGAGGCTGGTCAAAATGGTGCCGGTCCAGCTGGCAAGGTCATCTCACCAGTGCGGGAAAAGAGCAAAGCGTGGCCTTGAGGGGGATCAACTCCGCGAGGCCCAGAAAACTGGCAAAGTGCTGGTGAAAGCAGGGTGAATCTTGGCTCTGATAGAATATACAGTACAGAAGGAGGCCATTCGGCCCATCGAGTCAGAGCCGACCCACTTAAGCCCTCACTTCCACACTATCCCCATAACCCAATAACACCCCCCAACCTTTTTGGACACTAAGGGCAATTTAGCATGGCCAATCCACCTAACCTGCAGGTCTTTGGACTGTGGAAGGAAACCGGAGCACCTGGAGTAAACCCACGCAGACACAGGGAGAACATGCAGACGCTGCACAGACAGTGACCCAGCAGGGAATTGAACCTGGGACCCTGGCGCTGTGAAGCCACAGTGCTATCCACTTGTGCAGCCATGCTGATGGAGGCCATTCAGCCCATTTAGACTGTGCTGGCACCCCGAGGAGCATTCCAATCAATCCCACTCCCCGTGGCCCTACAGATTTATTTCCTTTAAGTTTCCATCCAATTACCTTTAGAAATCATTGACTCTTTGAATCATGCATCTTTTTTAAAAAATACTTTTATTCCAAACCAAAGTAAACAAAATACACACAGTTTCTCTAAAAACATATTATGATCCACACAGTTTGACATGTTTTTCCCCTTTTTCTCCTCTTAATACTCCCAACAGACCCCCTTCCCGTGAGTGACAAACAAGTCCTCAAATAGGGTCAGGAACACCCTCCATCTTACAAAGAACCCCTCCTCTGACCCTCTGAGAGCAAACTTATTTTTTTCCAATTTGAGGAACTCTGCAACATCCCCCAACCATGCCAACTTCCTTGGTGGCTCCACCCACCTCCAACCCAGAAGAATTTGCTGACGGGCGACCAGAGTGGTGAAAGCCGCAACATCGGCCCCCCTCCCCTCCAGTAGCTCCGATACTCTAAAAATTGTCATCAGCAAACATACGCCATCTTCACCCCTAGATTTCTGACCGTCCTTGAAAAACCAGGCCCCAGAAACCCACTTATATCGGACATGACAAAACATGTGGATATGATTCGCCGGCTCCCCCTCTACATCTCTCACTCTTGTCCTCTATGTCTGGGAAGAACCCGCTCATACAGACCCGTGCCATATGAGCCCTAAGCACCACTTTAAACTGTATCAGGCTCATCCGAGCACATGGTTGATGTCACATTCACCCAGAACATGATTTCACTCTAAACCTCGCATCCCAATTCCATTCCCAACTCTTCCTCCCACTTCCGCTTTATCTCCTCAACCGGTGATACTCTGAGAGACAATGGAACCTCGCCCTGTTTCCAGACAAAGATATTTCTGAAGCATCCAGAAGCTAATTGTTGTTGCCGGTGAAGACAATTTGACATAATAGGAGGCAAGTATCCTCTCATCAAAAGATATTTTATGCATACTGTCGAGAAGGATTTGTAGATTTTGTCATCTAAGAATATACAAACACTCGGAAAAAAGGCCAGCTGAAGAGTTGTCCCAATTGTGTGTGAATCAGTGCTGGAGGCTGTCATAATATGTGTTACATCAAAGAAGAAGCCAGCCAGCAGCAGGACTCCAGCACAAGCCTTTGGCAGGTATTTCCCTATCTCTCTCTCTCTCTCTGACTCTTGAAGTAAACCAAGACAGAAAAGACCACAGCTGAAACGGAAACAGGAAGCTTTTCCACCAAACTGCAGAACACTGGTATCACAAAACCAACTATTTGCTTGCTGAAGTCAGCGCTACTGGAATCTCGAATTGTAATTGCTGCAATGTTCAATCACCTACTCCTCACGAGTCAAGTACTGTTTTGTATACTTTTTTTAAAATGTATATAGCACGCTTTTTGCATATAGCACCCTCTTTGCCCCAATAGGACCCACTCCACCTTTTATTGACGGAATCATAGAATTTACAGTGCTGAAGGAGGCCATTCAGCCCATCAAGTCTTCAACGGCCCTTGTAAAGAGCACCTGACCTAAGCCCTCACCTCCACCCTGTCCCTGTAACCCCATCTAACCTTTTTTGGACACAAAGGCCAATTTAGCATAGCCGATCCACCTAATCTGCACATCTTTGGACTGTGTGAGAAAACCAGAGGAAACCCACGCAGACGTGGGGAGAATGTGCAGACTCCGCACATACAGTGACCCAAGCTGGGAATCGAACCTGAGACCCTGGCGCTGTGAAATAACTGTGCTAACCACTGTGCTACTGTGCTTGCTATTCACACGCTGGGAGAAGATTTTTTGGGTTCACTTTCACGTTGACTGCCATTCTCCTCTCATTACCGGATAGCAAGTATTATTCTTTCTTTATCAGAATTGAACTCAGGAAATTGTTTTACATCACTTTCAAAACCAAAAAATTCTTTGAAAAAATGTAAGAGCATATAAATATTAAATTATAGTTATTTCACAAACTAGAAAATAGAACAAAATAGTAAACAAAAAAAGGTAAACTGGAGTAGTTCTCTTCAAGTCTAAGAACCTAACTTACAATTTCAAACACAGACCTACTGAGTTAAGTGCATGCAAACCTATATGTAAACATGAAACTTAAAGGAGTATTTGTTTTCTGATAGTTTTATCGGGTTGTGCTAAATCATTCCAAAATATTAGAACAATATGACAATATGATAACTTATTTCATCATTGTCCATACTTGGTATATTAACATCACTAGCAAGGTAGAGGGATTGGATGCTTAATGGTAATGGGATGCCAATCAAGTGCTTTGTGCGGGATGGTGCTGACATTCACTCATCCATGTGGGCAGCACGGTAGCATTGTGGATAGCACAATTGCTTCACAGCTCCAGGGTCCCAGGTTCGATTCCGGCTTGGGTAACTGTCTGTGTGGAGTCTGCACATCCTCCCCGTGTGTGCGTGGGTTTCCTCCGGGTGCTCCGGTTTCCTCCCACAGTCCAAAGATGTGCCGGTTAGGTGGATTGACCATGATAAATTGCCCCTAGTGTCCAAAATTGCCCTTAGTGTTGGGTGGGGTTACTGGGTTATGGGGAAAGGGTGGAGGTGTTGACCTTGAGGAGGGTGCTCTTTCCAAGAGCCGTTGCAGACTCGATGGGCCGAATGGCCTCCTTCTGCACTGTAAATTCTATGAAATCCAGACAGGGTGCATTCTCACATTCCCCATCCTTAGTTATCCTTGAGAAGGTGATGTACCTTCTTCTTGAACTACTGCAGTCCACCTAATGAAGCTCTACCAACAGTGCTATTAGGCAGCGAGTTCTAGGATCTTGACCCAGAGATGGTGAAGGAACAGCGATGTTTGTCCAAGTCAGAATGGTGTATGGTTCTGAGGAAAACTTGGTGATGGTATTCTCAGGCACTGCTGCCCTTGCTCTTTCAGGTGGTAAAGTTTGATCCACGGGGATTGGTGTTATGAGCAATTATATCCGTTATTAACAGAATGTGGTACATTTTAAGGTGTAGTTCTCCCAGCAGAGAGTCATGTGACACAGCTCATGAGGAATGAAGGTAGATTGACAGCTTTGTCTAAATTCTTGATGCATTCCCATAATGTGGACCAATGGAATTTGTCCATCTTTTCCAACAATCGGAACTAGCCTCAATCACACTGTTGCTACCATCTAAAATTTGCAAATAAAATAATTAAATGGGGGGGGGGGGGGGGAGTGGGGGGGGGGGGTGGGGGTGGGGGGGGGTGGGGGGTGGGGGGGTGGGGGGTGGGGTGGGGGGGGGGGTGGGGGGGGTGGGGGGGGGTGGGGGGGGGTGGGGGGGGTGGGGGGGTGGGGGTGGGGGGGGGGGTGGGGGGTGGGGGGGGGGTGGGGGGGGTGGGGGGGGGTGGGGGGGGTGGGGGGGTGGGTGGGTGGGGGGGTGGGGGGGGTGGGGTGGGTGGGGGGGGCAGACACCTTCAGCGGGACTGAATATTCCATTGGCGGGGAGGGCCTGAAAATCCCACCCAATAACTAACTCCAATACTGGAACGTTAACAGAGATCCAAGCATATGAAGCTAATTACAGCATTTTTAAAAGGTCAGAAATAAAAGCCTTAACTTGCTTAATATCCAGTCAAGACTTAAAAAGAATCATTATTCTGTTTATTGTGCAAACTATTGAAATGCACTACATGACACTAACGTGGATTGGATATATACTCTTACAAGACAGAAACTCGGGTTGTGAACAAGTAAATTTATTTACAAAAGGCAGGTTAATGAATACAGAGTGACACATATACCACTCCCCACTTTTTTTTTAACAAGCAATTTTTAATGATGTATTTTTGGCATAACAAACAACCACAGTGCAAAAAACAATAGAGCACAAAGAACAGTAATCAAAAAGCAACTGCCGACATCCGTCCCTCCAAGGCCCGCCTGTTTAACCCCCTACGCTATACTACCCTAGACCCCCTCCCCTGCTGACAATTAATTCCCCGCGAAGAAGTCAATGAATGGTTCCACCTCCGGGCGAACTCTGACACGGACCCTCTCAAGGCGAACTTGATCTTTTCCAGGCCGAGTAAGCTCACCATGTCGGTTAACCAGACCTCTGACTTCGGAGGCCGAGACTCCCTCCAAGCCAGTAGTATCCGTCGCCGGGCTACCAAGGAGAAAAAGGCCAGAACATCTGCATCTCCCTCCTCCTGAACAGCCGGGTCCTCCAACACCCCAAAGATCGCTACCCTTGGACTCATTTCCACCCTTGTCTTCAATACCCTAGACATGGCATCCGCGAACCCCTGCCAATATCCCCTAAGTTTTGGGCATGCCTAGAACATATGGACATGGTTCGCTGGTCCACCCGATCATCTGACACACTTGTCTTCCACCCCAAAAAATCTACTCATCCGGGTCGCTGTCATGTGCACTCGGTGCACACCATAAACTGGATAAAGCTGACCCTTGCGCATGTAGCGGTCGCGTTGACCCTGCTCAGCGCCTCCGCCCAAAGGCCGTCCTCCATCTCACCCCCCAGTTCCTCCTCCCACTTACACTTCAGCTCCTCTGTATGCGGCTCCTACACCCCCATTAATCCTTAGACCGTGATGCTCTCCTCCCCCACCCATCCCCTAGACACTACTCTATCCTGAATCCCTCTTAGTGGCAGGAGTGAGAAGGATGGTACCTGCCTGCGCAGAAAGTCCCGCACTTGTAAATATCTGAAATCATTCCCTGCTGTCAGCCCGAACTTCTCCTCCAGCACCCTTAAGCTAGGAAAGCTCCCTTCCAGAAACAGGTCCCCCATCTTCTCAATCCCCGCCCTTTGCCCCATCCCCCATCTAAACTCCCCGGAGTGAACCGATGATTGTTGCATATTGTGGACCAAACCGACGCCCTCACTGCACCAACAAATCTCCTCCACTGACCCCAGATCCTCAGGGCCGCCACCACCACAGGACTGATGGAATATCTCGCCGGCGGGAATGGCAATGGTTCCATTATCAGTGCCCCTAAGCTGGTGCCCCTGCATGAGGCCGCTTCCATCCACTCCGAAGCCGGCCCCGTCCCCACCACCCACTTCCTTTTCATCGCAATATTGGCCGCCCAGTAATAATTACTTAAATTTGGCAGGGCAAGCCCCCCCTCATCCCGATTCCTCTCGAGCATCACCTTTTTCACCCGTGGGGATTTACCCGCCCAGACAAAGCCCAAAATGATTTTGTTGATCCTCTTTAAAAAAAAAACCGCGGTATGAAAATCGGGAGGCATTGGAACACAAATACAAATCTTGGCAATATCGTCATCTTAACCAGTGATAGTGGGAGCACATCCCATCTCCGTAACTCGTCCCTCATCTGCTCAAAGTGCCGGGACAAGTTCAACTTGTGTAACCGGCCCCAGTCATGTGCCACTTGTATCCCCAGATATCTAAAGTTGTTCCTCACTAACCTAAACGGTAGCTCCCCAGCCGACCCTCCTGGCCTCATGCCTGGACTACATACATCTCACTCTTCACCATATTCAGTTTGTATCCTGAAAACCGTCCGAATTCCCTTAGAATCGTCATTAACTCCCTCATCCCTGCCCCTGGATCCGCCACATATAGGAGTAAATCATTCGCATACAGCGATACCCTATGCTCCACTGCCACCCCCCCCCCCCCTTCCCGAACCAGCCCTTTCCAGCCCCTAGAAGCTCTCAGAGCAATTGCCATCGGCTCTATGGCTAGCGCAAACAGCAGCGGGGAGAGGGGACATCCCTGTCCTGTCCCCGGTACAGCCTAAAATAGTCCGAGGTCGTCTTGTTTGTCCTTACACTGGCTTCCGGAGCCTGGTTCAGCAGCTTGACCCAGTCGATAAAGCCTCTACCAAACCCAAACCTGTCCCAACACCTCCCATACATAGTCCCACTCTACACGGTCAAATGTCTTCTCTGCATCCATGGTCACAACTACCTATATTTCCCTTCCCGCCGGGGGTATCATAATCACGTTAAGCAACCTTCTAATATTGCCCACCAACTGCCTACCCTTGACAAATCCGGTTTGGTCCTCCATGATCACCCCCGGCACACAATCTTCAATCCTGGAAGCCAACACTTTCGCCAGCAACTTAGCGTCCACATTGAGCAACGGGATCGGCCTGTAGGACCCACACAGCTCCGGGTTTTTGTCTTGCTTCAATATTAACGAAATGGTGGCCTGTGACATCACTGGACGCAGCACCCCTCTATCCCTCACCTTGTTAAAAACCTTGACCAGCAACGGCCCTAATATCCCCGAAAATTTATTGTAAAATTCTACCGGGAACCCATCCGGCCCCGGAGCTTTGCCCGACTGCATTGCCTTCAAGCCCTCAGAAATTGCTTCGGCCCTAATCGGAGCCCCCAACTCACCCACCTGCTCCCTGCCCACCCTTGGGAAAGTCAGCCCGTCCAGAAAGCGTTTCATCCCCTCCAGTTCCAAGGGGAGCACCGAGCAGTAAAGTCCGCTATAAAAATCCCTGAACGTCCTATTTAGCCCAGCCAAATCCCCTACCAGGTTCCCATCCCCGTCGACCACCGTATCAATTCCCCGGCCGCCTCCCTCTTCCTCAGCTGCTCTGCCAGCGTTCTGCTGGCCTTCTCCCCATATTCATACAGCGTCCCCCTCACCTTTCTAAGCTGCTCCACTGCCTTGCCCAGACAGTGCCCCAAATTCAGCCTGCAGTCTCCGGCGTTCCCTTAACAGTTCCACACCTGTGGTCACCGCATACCTCCTATCTATCCGTAGGATCCCCTTGATCAGTCTATCCGTCTCTGCCCTATCCGTCCTGTCTCTATGAGCTCGGATTGAAATCAACTCCCCTCTCACCACTGCCTTCAGCGCCTCCCAGACCACCGTTGCTGAGACTTCCCATGTGTCATTGACCTGCAGGTAGTCCAGCACACACTTCCTTACTTTCTCGCACACCACCTCATCCGCAAACAGGCCCACGTCGAATCGCCACTGTGGGCGCTGGAAGCTCTCCTCACTGACCTGCAGTTCCACCCAACGTGGGGCATGGTCCAAGATAGTGGTGGCCAAGTACCCCGTGTCCACCACCCCCGCCAGCAGATCCCTACTCAAAATGAAAAAGCCGATCCAGGAATACACTTTATGTACATGCGAGTAGAAAGAAAACGCCCTAGCCATCGGCTGCCTAAACCTCCATGGGTCAATCCCCCCCACCTGCTCCATGAACCCTTATCAATTCCTTTGCCATCGTTGGCACTTTCTCCGTTCTTGAGCATGGCCGGTCTAGGCCGGGGTCGATAACCGTATTAAAATCCCCTCCCATCATCAGCTTGTGCGAGTCCAAATCCGGTATCTTCCCCAGTACCCTCCTAATGAAATCAACATCATCCCAGTTTGGCGCATAGACGTTAACCAATACCACATTACTCCCCACCAGCTTGCTGCTCACCATGACATAATGGCACCCCCCGTCCGAAACAATGCTGCCCGCCTAGAATTGCACCTGCTTATTAATTAAAATCGCCACCCCTCTCGTCTTAGTATTCAGCCCCGAATGGAAGACCTGACTGACCCAACCCTTCCTCAGCCTAACTTGATCCGCCATTTTCAGGTGTGTCTCTTGCAGCATCACCACGTCCACCTTCAGAGCCCTCAGGTGCGCAAACACATAGGCCCTCTTGACAGGCCCATTCAGCCCTCTAACGTTCCAGGTGATCAGCCTGGTTGGTCCCCCCCCCCCCCCCCCCCCCGATCAGCCATCCCCCTTCTGGGCCTGCCCCCCCGCCCATGCGTTGCGCCACCAACTACCCACCTCCAGGCAGCCCCGACCTCCTCTCCTTCCCCAAACCCAAGTCCCTCCCTCGTCAGCAGAATAGCTCCCCCCCCAGGAACATCACTCTATAGCCCAACCCCTGCCCTGTATTGAACCAGTATACACCCCCCCCCACTGTGCTTCCATGGACTAGCTCACCCAGCTAGCCCGGTGACCCTCGCCTCCGGCGCCACAAAGTCTCCCACCTATTGTTCCCTACTCCCCTCCCACCCCCCCCCCCCCCCCCACCCCCCCCCACCCATCGAAACCACTTCCCTCATCAAATCAAGACTGAACAATCTCCTAATTGCCATAGGAGACAGCCCAAGACAGATAGCACACCCCTCAATAGTGCAGATTAAAGTAATACGAAATAAAACATAGAAAGCTCCCACCAACCACCCCTATCAAAGCACCGTAAAACCCAACAAAAACTGAATACGTTTTACTCCCCCGTCTTCACCTAAACTTCAAAGACAAAAAAAGGACAACAATCAAACTATATATACATCATTCAAAAAAGAAAAAAGAGAAAGACGCTGCCGCTTAAGTCCAAAAAAAAATTCTCAGTTCTGCGCCAGACCCTTCTTCTTGGCAAAGTCCATCGTCTCTTCGGGCGACTCGAAGTAGTGGTACTAGTCCTAATGGGTGGGCACACCGGGTAAAGGAGCCCGAATTTCACTTTCCTCTTAAACAGGATCTCCTTCACTTGCCTGAAGCCTGCCCTCCTTCTGGCCACCTCCACACTCAGGTCCTGATAGACACGCAGTATACTGTTGTCCCACTTGCAGCTCCTGGTACGTTTGGCCCACTGGAGAGCACACTCTTTGTCCAGAAATCTGTGGAACCGCACCACCATTGCCTTTGGGGGGGTCTCTCGGCTGTGGCTTTCTCGCCATCGCCCTATACGCCATGTCCACCTCCAGTGGTCAGGGAAAAGCCCCCTCCCCCAGAAGCTTCTGGAACATATTTACCACAAAAGCGCCCGCATCAGCCCCCTCAGCCCCTTCAGGGAGACCGACAATTCTCAAATTCTGTTGGCACGCACTATTTTCCAGCTCTTCCACTTTTTCTAACAGCCTCTTCTGCTGATCCTTCCGCATCCCCACCTCCAGCTCGACCACCGTTTGGTGCTCCTCCTGGTCCGCCAGCGCTATCTCCAACGTCTGGATCGTCCGATCCTGGGCATCCAGCCTACGTTCCATCCGATCAATCGACTCCTTTATTGGGTCAAGACAATCTCGTTTCTGTCTGGCGAAGCCCTCTTGGATGACCTGCATCAGCTCCTCCATCGATGGCTGGGCTGTCGCAGCAGGGGTCTGAACCTCGGCCATGTTAACTTCGGCAGCCACTTCTACCCAGCCGTTGCTCACCTTTCTGTTTCTTCCCTTACGGTCCCTTGGGGTTCTCCGTTCCATGAACCACTGTGTGGATCCAATACTTAAATGTCCGCACTTTCCAAATCAAAACTCAAAGTTACAAAAAGAGTCGGGGAAAAAGATCGAAAAGCCCGGCCAGTGTGGGAGCCACCAAGTATGCGACCTACTCCCTCATAGCCACCACCGGAAGGCCCCACTCCCCACTCTTTGATACATAAATTAATAAGTTGTCAAGCACTTGATTGAGATAGATTTTTGTCTTTGGTACCTGAACAGTAATATGCCCACGGTGTGATTTAAAAACGAAGATGGAGGATCCAATCACCAATTAGAAAATATAAGGTTGATGAAATTTAGTGCTCTGGTGACTAAACACATTAGGAAAAAAATTAATTGAAATGCCAAAATAAGGTGCAAGACAATAGTCAGAATAAGTGCCAAAAGAATCACAATGTAAAAGGGAATTGTATATTTAGAAAACTGCAGCTACTAATTGGAAAATCTCTGAGAGTCAGAAAGGCACACCACAAATCATATAAAAAGGCACAAAACTTAGCTTTCAGTGATACTATACAAAGACAAACCCACCCCAACAACCTGAAAAACTATCAGGATCTTCACATCAATAATGTGTAAGATAATACACAATCTGAAGGAATGGTGGAAGAATAATTTCTAAATTTTCTATGACATAAAGACACAAAAAAAAATTCCCAGAAATGAAAAAATGAGATTGTCATTCTGTGGAACACCTTATGACGAGTATGAGACGACAATGAACCAGTAAAATGTAATGCTGGTTTCCTCCAGGATGGGCAGCACGGTAGCATTGTGGATAGCACAATTGCTTCACAGCTCCAGGGTCCCAGGTTCGATTCCGGCTTGGGTCACTGTCTGTGCGGAGTCTGCACATTCTCCCTGTGTGTGCGTGGGTTTCCTCCGGGTGCTCCGGTTTCCTCCCACAGTCCAAAGATGTGCAGGTTAGGTGGATTGGCCATGATAAATTGCCCTTAGTGTCCAAAATTGCTCTTAGTGTTGGGTGGGGTTACTGGGTTATGGAGATAGGGTGGAGGTGTTGACCTTGGGTAGGGTGCTCTTTCCAAGAGCCGGTGCAGACTCGATGGGCCAAATGGCCTCCTTCTGCACTGTAAATTCTATGGTCTATGGAGTGAAGGGTGTTAAATCCCAATAAACAAATACACAAATGGACATGTTGCTATGACTGCATTGCAACATTATCCAAACCAATTTAAATATACTATCAACAAAATCTCAATGATGTGCACAATCATTCTAGACAGACTCATAATGCCAGGTGACTTAGATAGTCTGCATGCTCTATTACTTCAGGTAATATAACCTGCTAGATGAACCCTACTTGCTGCAGTGTGTGAGATGTCCTATTGGAAAATACGACTAGTTCTCCATCTGTAAAGTGTAACATATGCTTTCTCCCTTATTCTCTTGTATGCACCGTTGCGAAGTGGATCAGCTTTGTTGCTTAAACAGGGCAGCACGATGGCGCAGTGGTTAACACAGCTGCCTCATGGCACCGAGGTCCCAGGTTCGATCCCGGCTCTGGGTCACTGTCCGAGTGGAGTTTGCACATTCTCCCCGTGTTTGCGTGGGTTTCGCCCCCATGACCCAAAAGATGTGCAGGGTAGGTGGATTGGCCACGCTAAATTGCCCCTTAATTGGAAAAAATTAATTGGGTGCTCTAAATTTATATTAAAAAAAGCTTTCTTGCTTAAACAAATATGTAATTCCTTTCCTTTACCAACTTAGGTAGTTCTTTTGGCCCCTACTCAGCCATAAATTTACAAAGAGGTAGTTTTCAAAAAATATCAGCAGCTATAATTGGTGGCAATCAAATTCTTGCAGAGGAAAATTGGTCAGCTTACATCATAATTGTGTGGAAATCAGAAGAAAACCTAAGTGCACAAAACTGCTCTCCGAATATATCAGGAGCAGTACTGACTTACCACTTTGCCATCTATATATCTACTTCCAACAACCCCAGCTCAGGTTTTAACCGCAGGATTCAGTATTGACCACTCACCATTGCTACATTCTAAATGCTAAAGCAGTTTAGCTGTTCCTTTAGAAAAGCAACTGGTAGATTTGAACACCTTAGAGCTCATCCATTTTAAAATAGAATGACTCCAAAATTAAAACCTGTTTTCTGATCTATTATAAAGATAATCCTGCAAGAACCGAACATTTCAAATCCAAATCAAAAAATAGAACTCTCCAAGAACACTTCATACTGACAGAGTCATTAAATAATAGAATCATAGGTGAAAGCAGAAACGTTGGCTACTCGGTTCCCTGTGAGAAGAGCTTGTTTTGCACTTTCCCAATAGTCCTGAAAATCTTCTCTCTTCGGGTGCTTGTCGAATTCCCTTTTGAAAAGTCTAATTGAATCTGCCTCCACCGCACTCTTCACAATGCATTCTAGATTCTAGGTATAATTTTTGTAAAAGCTTTTTCCTTATGTTGCCATTGCTTCTTTTGCTCTCACGTTAAACCAGTGTCCTTGGTCCTTCTGTCACTTGGGGAAGGTTTTCATCCATCTACCTTGTCCAGGAACCTCACAACTTTGAACACTTCTATCAAGGGCGGGATTCTCTGACCCCTCACCGGGTAGGAGAATCCACCGGTGGGGGGGGTGAATCCCGGCTGCCATATTCTCCGGCGCCGGTTTGGGGGCGGGATTTACATCACGCCGGTCGGGGGTCGTTGGCAGCGGCTCACCCGTCAATTCTCCGGGGCCCCGAAGGGGCAAACGGCCGTCGTTTCCTGGCCAGTCCCGCCGGCGTGAAATGGACATGGTCTATCACGGTGGGACCTGACTTCGCGGCCGTCTACCGGAGTCCGCGGGGGTGCACATGAGGATCCGGCCCGGGGGGGGGGGGGGGGGGGGGGCTCTACGGTGGCCTGGCCGAGATCGGGGCCCACTGATCCGCTGGCGGGCCTGTGCCATGGGGGCATTCTTTCCCTCCGCGCCGGCCTCTTTAGGGCTCTGCCATGGCCAATGTGGAGAAGAAGCCCCCTGCCCCCTGCACATGCACAGGAAACACGCCGACAGTTTGCGCATGCGCCAGAATACGCCGGTGGTCCTGCGCATGCGCGGGACCACAGTGGCCCTTCAGCGCCAGTTGGTACGTGCCAACCCCTCCGCCGCCGGCCTAGCCCCTGGAAGTGAAGAGGATTCGGCAACTTCCGGGTGGCCCGACGCCGGAGTGGTTCACGCCGTTCTTGGCGTCGGGCCATCACGCCAAGTGCGGGAGAATCCCGGCCCAAATCTCGTTTCAACTTTCTCTTCTCCAAGGAGAATAACCCCAGCCTCTCCAATTCCGACCCCTGGAACCATTCATGTAGATCTTTTCTGCACCCTCTCAAGGTAAAAAAAAGGGATAAATGATAAAAATCAGAAAGGAGAAAAAGTAAACAAATTGGAGCAGACGTTAACCTCGGGTGGGAGTTACTAAGCAACCCGCCAGGTGTTTTGTCATTGATCAGCTGTGGAATCTGCCAGTCCCGCTGTTGCCAATGGGGTTTCCCCTTGAATGCACCCCTCTATGCCAGGAAACCCGTTACTATGGGACCGCTGGTATGAACAGCTGGAAAATCCCAACCTGCGTTTCACCCTTCTTTTATTTTTGGAAGTTAGCTAATCATGATCCAACCACTCATACCTCTTCTGGTCAAGTGTTTTGTGACTTTACCTATTCCATTACCAATTCCTTTGGCCTTGCACATTGAATCCTTTTGTCATTTACTCTACCCAATCACAGTTCTTTTGTTCTTTCTCCTCCTTTGACTTGTCCAAAGTCTGTTATGATGTGTTGTCTGTGTTGGTCTAACATCGACTGCAACTGGATGCAGTAAAACGAGAAACAGGCTTCCGACACAGGAGATGGTCCAACACTGTTTTATTGAACCTGTTGATTGCTGTACATAATCTGCTGTGGGTTGACACTCTATTAAACTAACTATTAAACACCTTCTACTGGCTTGACCAGACTAGCTCTCTATCACATAGTGGTTGTATCCTGTCTGGTGATTGGTTGTTCTGTGTTGTGTGTGTTCATTGGTTATCCTGAGTGTCAATCACTGCCTGCCTGCTTCTAATGATATACATGAGTGGATATTATGACATGTTACATTTCTTATTCTTCCCAGTTCTGATGAAAGGTTATACAGCCAGTTAGCTCAAGTGGTTAGTGTTGTGAAATGGTCTTTCTATCTGAGGATTCTAAGCATTAATAGGCAGACTGTAGAGTCTGGTATCTGCTTAACATTTATTTATTAACACTATTTCTAAACAGGTTATTGAGTAGGCATGTTGCTCCTAGGCATGGTGTTCCAAATTCTCTCTCAAGAGCCTAACACATGACTGGCTGATGTCAGTTGTGCATTATCATCTTCATCATACATTAGTACATCCCACCTGTTAACAGCACCTCCTGTACCCACACGCAAATATCCCATCCAATTTTCAACAGCAACATGAAACTATCTCTGTAACTATTTGCATTGTATTTCTGAAACTCCCTTTTAAAATTCCAAATTCTACCCAACTTTTACCCAACTTTGGGGCCTCACGGTAGCATGGTGGTTAGCATCAATGCTTCACAGCTCCAGGGTCCCAGGTTCGATTCCCGGCTGGGTCACTGTCTGTGTGGAGTCTGCACGTCCTCCCTGTGTGTGCGTGGGTTTCCTCCGGGTGCTCCGGTTTCCTCCCACAGTCCAAAGATGTGCGGGTTAGGTGGATTGGCCATGCTAAATTGCCCGTAGTGTAAGGTTAATTGTTGGGTTACGGGTATACGGGTTACGTGGGTTTAAATAGGGTGATCATTGCTCGGCACAACATCGAGGGCCGAAGGGCCTGTTCTGTGCTGTACTGTTCTATTCTAACTCCAACTCTTACTCATCCCCTCCTTAAACCACTGTCATGGTGGATACAATTCTCCTCAGTACTCTCAGCTCTAAGGGAAGACGTCTTGGAAATATGATGGCTTTCTTCTGAATATGGTTGAACTAAGGCTGTAATGAGGTCAAAATCTGAGTGTCCCTGCCGGAACCCAATGTGAGCATCCGTGAGCAGGTTATTTCTGAGTAAGTACCGCTTGATAGCACTGTTGATGACCCCTTCCATCACTTTACTGATGACCCAGAGTAAACTGATAGTGCGGCAATTGATGGTAATTGATGCGGCCGATCATTGATGCGCATGCGCAAAACTATGTAGTTTTGCGCACGCGCACCGATGATCGGGTACGCATGCGCAATGCGGCCGATTTTTAAAAAATATGTTTGTGGCCATTTTGAAGGACGCTTGCAGCCGACGTTATTAAAAGCCGGCTACTACAGAGACACACAAGATTTTTTTACCTAATCTATCTATCTTCCTGCCTAAAGGAAGGCAGAGGGCAGGTCACGTCCCCCCCGATCGTCGAGGTCACATGCTTTGGGCGCGATTGCGATTTCTCCATTTTGTTAGCAGCAAACAAGCAGCAGGACAGTAATATTTAAAATGAATTGTTTTGTTATAAGGAAGAGAGGACCAGAGACACAAACAGGCCAGGACCTCACAACTAAACCTGCTGAATAGAGTGGCTCAGGATAAAGCAGTGTTGGTGTGAGCTCCGGGGCCTCTGGTGAACAGCCCATTAAGGAGAAACTGAAATCAGGTACAAAGCAGTATAAAGACGATTTTTTAAGATATGGATTTATTAATTGTGCCAATGCAATTCAGGATGCAAGGCCCATGTGCGTTATATGCAGGAAAGTGCTGGCAAATGAAAGTTTTAAACCCTCAAAACTTCAAAGGCATTTAAAGACTAAGCATGGCGAGTTCGAAGACAACCCTCTTGATTTTTTTCAAAGGCTACAACGAGAACTTAAATCGTCGGCTGAAGTCCTCAGCAGAAATGTTACATTGAACGACAAAGTACAATTAGCCTTTTACATGATAGCTTACCGTGTAGCTAAAGAGAAAATGCCCCACACTATAGCAGAGAGAGATTAATTCTCCATGCAGCATTAGATATAGTTTGTACGGTCATAGAAATGAAAATCGCTTATTGTCAAGAGTAGGCTTCAATGAAGTTACTGTGAAAAGCCCCTAGTCGCCACATTCCGGCGCCTGTCCGGGGAGGCTGGCACGGGAATCGAACCGTGCTGCTGGCCTGCTTGGTCTGCTTTAAAAGTCAGCGATTTAGCCCAGTGAGAGAGGTTTGTTGAAAAAGTGAAATGCATCCCACTTAGTGATAGCACAGTTGCTCGCCGAATTTCTGATATTGCTGAGAATTTTGAAGCCCAGTTTATTTCTCATTTAAAATCAGCACAGGCATTCTCAACACAACTGGATGAAAGTACAGACATTTCAAATTGTGCAACCTTGCTAGTATACGTTAGGTATATTTTGCAAAATGATTTTGTTGAAGATTTGCTGTGCTACCTGACTTTAGCAACCCACACGACTGGCGCAGAAATGTTTGAAGTTTTGAATAATGTTGTGGTTGGAAAGTGCCGGCTCGACTGGGGTAATTGCAGAGGAATCACAAGTGATGGAACAGCCAACATGACTGGGAAAAACAGCGGAGTTACAGTAAGGATTACGGAGGCAGCTGGTCAGGACATTGTTTGGAATCATTGTTTTATTCACCGTGAGGCACTGGCAACGAAAGGAATTCCATCCAATCGATAAAGTGGTGTTGAAAGGAATTGTGAAAGTTGTGAATTTCATTAAACGCAGCCCACTCAATACCAGACTTTTTGACACTCTGTGTTCCGATATGGGGGCTGAGCACACACATTTATTGTTCCGCACAGAAGTACGTTGGCTGTCAAAGGGTCGGATGTGACTCAGAGTTTATGAACTGAGGTACGAAAGCCACGCTTTCCTCCTCGAGAAATTGTCCCTTCTGGCTGATTCGTTTGCTGATGAAACTTGGATGCTGGCAATGTCTTACCTTGCAGACATCTTTTCAATTCTAAATAAACTGAACCTCAAATTGCAAGGGAAGGATGATGATTGCTTTCGGCGCTCTGAAGAAATCGAAGCTTTCCAAAAGATATTGAAAGTTTGGCAATTGCGAGTGCGAAGCCAAAACTACTACATGTTTCCCACACTGCTACGACATATTGAAGAAAACAGCATTAGTAAGGAAACTGTAAATGGATTGGCAAGCCTTACTGAGTTGCATCTGGCTGCACTGATCGACAATTTTGGTCACTACTTTCCAGAGGAGAAATTTAATATTCGGAGAGAGGAGAGATGGGTGCAAAATCCCTTTGAGTTTGAGACCTCAGAATCAGTTCTTAACTTGTTGCTGCCTCCAAAAGAAGAAATTGAGCTCCTGCGTCTCAGCTGTGACAGCATATTAAAAACACGGCAAGGGGCAGCACGGTGGCCTAGTGGTTAGCACAGCTGCCTCACGGGATAGCGTGTGTGGGGAGTGAAGTGTGTATATGCAGCTGCAGCATGTTGGCCTCCTGAGTATCAATCTTGAATCTGGCACCGTTTCTTATTGGAAATCATGGAGTTCCACTTGGCACAGATGATAGCCCCTCAACCGTTGCTGAATCGGTCCAGGTCCAGTTTTGCTGTCATGGAAGTCCACGAATCCTGTAACACAGAAACAGAGATTCCAGCCGAAAGAATTTGCCTTCAATTTGGCAGAATGCATCACATAGTTGCCCTCTCTACATCTTTGCTCCATCTCGCTGGCAAGCTGCATACGCAGAGGGTACTGCAATTGTCAGCCCCTGCATTTGTTGCAGCTTTTATTTGGACAAGTCATCTACCCTCTGCTCTCTCTGTGAGGATGTAGCAACGTGCCCTGCCATATCCAAGCACGCATTGCAATATCCCCCAAGAACTCTCCACAATACTCATGGAGACTTTTCAAAACTACCATCCCTACAAGTTGAGTTCCTTGCCTGTAAAAGACTATAGTGCAGGACTCATCTTCTGTCTGAGCATTTAACCTGTTGTTTCTATAGTGTAAATTCACTGAATGGACCAATGTGGTCCAAACTTGGAAAATCAGTGTCACATCAGTTAGTTGGAGTGCCCTCAAATTGGTGATCCAAATCAGCTCCCGATCTCATTCCCCGCAACTTTACAAAACAGACGAGACAGTTAGAGAACAATGTAATTATATCTGGTTCTAATTGACTCAGATGTTTCTGTGTTACATAGATACATAGATACATAGAAGATAGGAGCAGGAGGAGGCCTTTTGGTCCATTGAGCCTGCTCCACCATTCATCACGATCATGGCTGATCATCCAATTCAATAGCCTAATCCTGCTTTCTCCCCATAGCCTTTGATCCCATTCTCCCCAAGTGCTATATCCAGCCGTCTCTTGAATATATTCAAAATTTTCGCTGGGGTCCCAGCACCGATCCCTGTGGCACCCCACTGGCTACTGTCTGCCAATTTGAAAAGGACCCATTAATCCCTACTCTTTGTTTCCTCTCTGCCAGCCAGTTTCTATCCACCTCAATACATTTCCCCCAATCCCATGCGCTTTAATTTTGCGCAATTATCTTTGTCAAATGCCTTCTGAAAGTCCAAATATACCACATCGACTGGCTCCCTCTTGTCGGCTGTACTGGTTACCTCTTCAAAGAATTCCAACAGATTTTACAAGCATGATTTTCCCTTCATAAATCCATGCTGACTCTGACTGATCCTGCCACTGCTTTCTAAATGTTCCTCTTTCAAGTCCTTGATAACGGATTCAAGCATTTTCCCCACTACCGATGTTAGGCTTACTGGTCTATAATTCCATGTTTGCCTCTACCTCCCTTTTTGAATATCGGAGTGACGTGAGCTACCCTCCAATCTGCAGGGACAGTTCCAGAGTCTATAGAATCCTGGAATATGACCACCAATGCATCCACTATTTCCAGAGCCACCTCACTCTGGGATGCAGATTCTCAGGCCCTGGGGATTTATCCGCCTTCAATCCCAACAGTTTTCCCAGCACCATTTCTCTATTAATGTTGATCTCCCTCAGTTCTTCCATATCACTAAACCTTTCATTCTCCAACATTTCTGGGATCTGATTTGTGTCCTCATTTGTGAAGACAGAACCAAAGTATGTATTTAATTACTCAGCAATTTCTTTGTCCCTTATTATGCATTCCCCTGTTTCTGTCTGTAGGGGGCCTACATTTCTCTTTACCAATCTCTTTCTCTTCACATATCTGTAGAAACTCTTAGGGTCAGTCTTTATTTTCCCTGCAAGCTTCCTTTCGTACTGTACTTTCCCCTTCTGAATCAATCCCTTCGTCCTTCTTTGCTGAATTCTAAACTGCTCCCAATCCTCAGACCTATTATTTTTCTTGGCCAATCTGTATGCTTCTTCCTTGGATCAGATACTATTTCTAATTTCCTTTATAAGCCATGGATTGGCCCTCTTACCCCCTTTGCATTTGTGCCAGACAGGAATGAACAGTTGCTGTAGTTCCTCCATGCGTTCCTTGAATGTTTGCCATTGTCTATCCACTGTCATCCCTTTAAGTAACTCTCCCCAATCTATCAAGGCCAACTCACACCTCATATCCTCATAGTTCCCTTTATTAAGATTATTAAGACACCCTAGTCTCCGAATCAACTACTTCACTCTCCATCTTGATGAAAAATTCTAACATGTTATGGTCGCTCATCCCCAAGAGGTCTCATACAGCCAGATTGGCAATGATCCCCTTCTCATTACACAGTGCCCAGTCTAAGATGGCCTGCTCTCTAGTTGGTTCCTCTACATATTGGTCAAGAAAACCATCCCGTATACACTCCAGGAATACCTCCTCTCCGGCATTGTGGCTAATTTGATTTGCCCAATCTATGTGAAGATTAAAATCACCCATGATCACTGATATTCCCTTATTACATGCATCACTGATTTCTTGCTTAATGCCATTCCCAACCTCACCAGTGCAGTTTGGGGGTCTATATATGACACCCACTAATGTTTTTTGTCCCTTGGTATTTCTCAACTCTACCCATACAGATTCCACATTGTCAGAGCTAATATCCTTTCTCACTTTAACCAGCAGTACCACTCCACCGTCTTTTCCTCTATGCCTGTCCTTCCTAAATACTGAAAACCCTGGGACATTCAGTTCCCATCCCTGTTCACCCTGCAGCCATGTCTCCGTAATCCCAATTATATCATACCCATTTATATCTATCTGCACGATTAGTTCATACACTTCATTGCAAATGCTCCGTGCATTAAGGCACAGAGCCTTTAAGTTTGTCTTTTTCACAATGCTTGTCTTGCTCCCAATATTTTTCTCTACTGCTCTGTTTGAATTTTGTCCTTGGTTTCTCCACCTATCCCTTTTCTACCTTTTGCTTTTGTCCTTGCTCCCTCTTTCTCTGTTGACTTCTCTTTAATACATGCTGTTAACTAGGAATGTTACAATCCCACCATTGAAGAGAGGAAATTTGAGAGTCGGAAATGCTACAGTGGTGATGAAGGATATAATATTCATTTGTGGTGTTTCATAAAAGCACTCTTTTTTTACCAGGTGTACAGTATCTCTAGATGAAAGAGGACAGGAATGTTTTCCTTTCTGCAATGTGGGAAAATAAATGCCTGTTGAGAGAGGAAGAATGGTTATGGCCCACGACCGGCACAATCTAGGAAACAATGCCAGGCAGGATGGCCCACTTGTAGTATAATCATTTACTCCTCAATTTTCCATGTTCTATGATTAGTTTTCTGCTAGCACAACTCATGAGTGAACACAAATACAACAACATAAACATTGAACTTGGCTCATTTGGGTGGCACTCATGATTCTGAGGCAGAAGAATTGTGGGTCAAGTTTCGCTCCAGATCAGCACTGAGAGAGTGCTATTCTATTGGAAATGCTGTCTTCGGAGTCAGCCGTTAAAAATGAGGCTCATCTGTCCTCTTGGGTGGACATAAGACATCCCATGACGCTCTTTCAAAGAAGAATAAAAGAGTTATCACCGGGGTTCTGCCCAATATTTATCGCTCGGACAACATCACACAAACAAATTGTCTGGTCATTATCATGTGGGAATTTCTGCAAATTGGCTGCGGAATTTTGTACGAATAACACTCATCCCAACCAGAGATCTGTATTCACAGCCCAATCTCAATTAAAACACAGCAAAAGCTGAGCCCTCTACATCATGACAGATCATGGTTTATTCTTAGTCTTTTGTTAATCTTTGTAAATAAAGTAACAGAAAGCCAGAGATTTTGTATTCTGAAATTGCCTTGCTGATTTAGAATTAACTGAGTCCTTAATAGATATTTAATTCTTGCTTCCTTTCCACCGGGCTTCATGCTCCCTCAGGAAGAATTTGTCCCTGAACCCTCACAGAATGCACTTATTACTATTTGAATCAGAGCCATCAACCCTGCTGACAGTGAGGCTAAAACCTCCTTGGCATTATTTCCAGTAGCTTGTTGGATTCACAGGCAGCCAGTTGAATATAAATTCTTGAACAATGCTCACATAACATTGTTTCGCCCTGCCAGAGCTTGCAATAATAGAGCATGACTACCACATCCAAGCCACTCAAATTCGACTTCTGCATAGAGGAACTAGAACAAAGAACAATACAGCCCAGTGACAGGCCCTTCGGCCTTCCAAGCCTGTGTCGGTCATGATACCACCCTTGGCCAAAACCCTCAGCACTTCCTTGTTCCATAAGCCTCTATACTCATCCTGCCCATGTATTTGTTGAGATGTCTCTTGAATGGCATTAATGTATCTGCTTCCACAACCTCCCCTGGCAGCACGTTCCAAGCACTCACCACCCTCTGTGTAAAAAAAAACCTTCCAAACTTTGGACCTTAAGCCTATTCCTCCTAGTGACTGACCCCTCCACCCTGGGAAAGAGTGCCTGCCCATCCACTCTAAGCATGCCCCTCATAATCTTGTTGATCTCTATCAGGTCGCCCCTCAACCTCCGGCGTTCTAATGAAAATAGTCTAAGTCTATTCAGCCTTTCCGCATAGCTAACACCCCCCAGACCAGGCAACATCCTGGTAAACCTCCTCTGTACCCTCTCCAAAGCCTCCACATCCTTCTGGTAGCGTGGTGACCAGAATGGTGTGCAATATTCAAGTGCGGCCTTACCAAGGTTCTACACAACTGTCGCATGACTTGCCATTTTTTATACTCGATGCCCCAACCAATGAAGGCAAACATTCCATAAGCTTTCTTGACTACCTTGTCCACTTGTGCTGCCACTTTCAAAGATCTGTGGACCTGTACATCCAGATCTCTCTGACTTTCTATATTCCTAAGAGTTTTGCTATTTATTGTATATTTCCCCTCTATGTTAGACCTACCAAAATGCATTACCTCACATTTGTCCAGATTAAACTCCATTTGCCATTTCTCTGCCCAAGTCTCCAACCTATCTATCTCCTCTGACAATCCTCAACACTATCTGCCACTCCACCAACCTTGTTGTCATCCGCGAACTTACTAATCAGATCAGCTACATTTTCCTCCAAATTATTTATATATACTACAAACAATAGAGGCCCCAGCACAGATCCCTGAGGAACACCACTAGTCACAACCTTCCATTCAGAAAAACACCCTTCCACTGCTACCGTCTGCCTTCTGAGACCGGGCCAGTTCTGTATCCATCTTGCTACCTCACCTGTGGTCCCGTGTGACTTCACCTTTTGTACCAGTCTGCCATGAGGCACCTTGTCAATGGTTTTACTGAAATACATGTAAACAACATCCGCCGCCCTCCCCTCATCACTCATCTTTGTCACCTCCTCAAAAAACTCGATCAAGTTATTGAGGCACTACAACTCCTTCACAAAACCATGCTGTCTATTACCAATGAGTCCATTTGTTTCCAAATGGATATAAATCCTGTCCCTGAGAATTCTCTCAAATAATTTATCTACTACAGACATAAGGCTCACCGGCCTATAGTTTCCAGGATTATCCCTGCTACCTTTCTTAATCAGCGGTACCACCTTAGCTATTCTCCAGTCCTCTGGGATCTCACCTGAGCAAATGAGGATACAAAGATGTCAGCCAAGGCTCCAGCAATTTCCTCCCTTGCTTCCCTAGCTGCTGATCCCTGGCCTGCTCAACATCGGAAGGTTCCGATGCCTGGGTCTCCACATCCAAGTCTGAATCAATGAATTTGGTGTTGAGCCCCCCAGAGAGTGACACCCCAAAGCATGTTTATGTGTTGGGGAGAGACGTGTTCAGAAGCTGGCTCTTCAGGAGGGATATGGCGCAATTCTGGCCTCCTGCCCCGGAGGTGGTCTACATGCTTCTTTTTTGCTTACTCTCGTGTCTGCACCTGTTGGGAGACTGGCCCTGTTTGCTGCACCACCGTCCCAGGAACCCACTTGGTGCCATCGCCGAAGTTCTAAAGATGAACAGTGTCACCTAATCTGAACTGCCAGTTCCGTGCTTGCCTGACTGGGCTACGCCCCTGCTGTTCCTTATTCCGCCGCACTTTCCCACCAATATTAGAACATAGAACAGTACAGCACAGTACAGGCCCTTCAGCCAACGATGTTGTGCCGACCATTTATCCTAATCAAAGATCAACCTAACCTACACCACTTCAATTTACTGCTGTCCATGTGCCAGTCTAAGAGTCACTTAAATGTCCCTAATGACTGACTCCACCACCTCTGCTGGCAGTGCATTCCACGCACCCACCACTCTCTGTGTAAAGAACCTACCTCTGACATCTCCCCTATATGAGAAGGCTGAGAGGTGACTTAATAAAGACATATAAGATAGTCAGAGGGTTAGATAGGGTGGACAGTGAGAGTCTTTTTCCTCGGATGGTGATGACCAACACGAGGGGACATAGCTTTAAATTGAGGGGCGGTAGATATAGGACAGATGTCAGAGGCAGTTTCTTTACTCAGAGAGTAGTAGGGGTGTGGAACGCCCTGCCTGCAACAGTAGTAGACTCGCCAAATTTAAGGGCATTTAAGTGGTCACTGGATAGACATATGGATGAAAATGGAATAGTGTAGGTCAGATAGGCTTCAGATGGTTTCACGGGTCGGCGCAACATCGAGGGCCGAAGGGCCCGTACTGCGCTGTAATGTTCTATGTTCTATGTTCTATACTTTCCTTCCATCACCTTAAAATCATGTACCCGCCTTACAGCTATTTCCACCCTGGGGAAAAGTCTCTGACTATCCACTCTATCCATGCCTCTTATCACCTTGTACACCTCTATCAAGTCACCTCTTTGCCTTCTTCGCTCCAGTCAGAAAAGCCCTAGCTCCCTCAACCTTTCTTCATAAGACATGCCCTCCAGTCCAGGCAGCATCATTGGGGAACATGAGGCTGAAGCGGATCCTGAGCCTTTGGCCCATTAAAAGTTCTGCAGGTGCTGCACCGGTCGCGCATGCAAAATAGAAATCTAGCCAGCTCTGTGGCAAGGACCCCCTGGCCTGCTTCTGAAAGCCCCTTTTAGAAGTTTGCACCGCCCTTTCGGCCAGCCCATTGGAAGGCGGGTGGTATGGGGCTGTGCGGTTGTGGTGCACGCCATTGGCCATCATAAAAACGTCAAATTCTTTGCTGGTAAAGTGAGTGCCATTATCTGGAACAGCACATCCGGAATGCCGTGTGTGCTAAAAGAGGGCCGGAGCTTCTCAATTGTTGCTCTCGATGTGGTGGAGAACATTTTGTAGGCCTCCAGCCACTTAGAATGTGCATCTACAATAAGCAGGAACATGGATCCTTAGAAAGGCCAAACCTTTCTTTTCAATCTGAGCGTAGTTACGCTCTGCTGTGGCCAGTGCTGAGGATAGTTACTTTCTGCTGTGGCCAATGTTCTGCACGTGAATGCGATTGGCCACCCTCTACCATCACCCATTCGGTGTGACAGCACAATACCAATGCCCTATTGCAAGGCGTCACATGTGACCAACAACGGTTTCGCGGGGTCGTAAGGTGTCAACAGCCTGGACAACGTCAACTGTCTTTTTACCCGGGTGAAAGCTTCCTCCTGAGGTGCTCTACTCTACCACTCCTAGCGCTTTTTAGTAAAGATTGTCGGAGGGGACGGGGTTGAGTATGGTCACCAGGCCAGGAGTAAACTTCTGTAATAGTTTACTAGTCCTACAAAGGAACAAAATTCAATGTCATAATATACACCAGTATATCATGGTGCAGACACACACTGATGGACACACACACGGACCAATCAACATGCACAAACACCGCAGCCAATCACCAGTTAGAATACACACACTATAAAGGCAGAGGGCACCATGGTTCCCACTCATTCTGGGTGCTGCCTCTCAGTGTAACAAGAACTCATCCAGTCCAGCACAGACTTACAACACGTGCTGAGAAAATCAACTGGTTCAGACAAGGCTTAGGTCTCTAGTTTAAGTTAGCATCATTTAGACCCACAGTCATCGTGTGTTAGTTAGTTCGAAGTAGTTAATAAAATTGAGTTGAACCTTCATCAGTGTTGGAAGTGTCTGTTCATATCCCAAGTTTACACTAGCCAACACTTCATTCAGTTGCCTTATTCGTAGTGGGAGCTCGACTCTTGGAACTGCGATGCCACTCAATTGCAAGGAATCTTAACCCTCAGGTTGGTCTACATTGAAGGTCAGGGCTTCTGGGCTGAGCTTGTTTGCCTCGGGCGGGGTTGCATGTCGCCTGGAAGCCCTGGGGTTTTCTTTCCCTGTGGCTGCTCCGACCACAAGTGGTGCATCTCTGGTATCTCCCTCTCCTGACTCAGAGGAGGAGTCCTGCCTGGCTATTGTGGGCCTAGGCCCACGTGCCTGGCCTTGGTGGGGCTTGGGCCAGGGTGAAATCCGGGGAATGCTGTATGCTGGTAGGGTGCACGCCCCACACTGTTAACCTTCATGTCCCCTGGAGTTCTGATCCCTTCTCCACTCTTTTCTGCCTTTTTAAGGTCCAACAACGGTTCTGTTAGCAGCTTCTGCTGGGTCGTATGTTGTTCAGTCCACATACCAGTCGCAGTATCTCAGGAAGAGATGGACCATTTAGAAGTAGAAGTAGAACAGTACAGCACAGAACAGGCCCTTCGGCCCTCAATGTTGTGCCGAACAATGATCACCCTACTCAAACCCACGTATCCACCCTATACCCGTAACCCAACAACCCCCCCCCAACCTTAACTTTTTTTTTTAGGGACACTACGGGCAATTTAGCATAGCCAATCCACCTAACCCGCACATCTTTGGACTGTGGGAGGAAACCGGAGCACACACGGGGAGGACATGCAGACTCCGCACAGACTGCGACTTCTACATTGTTGTAGAAGTCTGCTAATTTTCATTAAGCGTGTCAAGAATTCTGTACAGACTCCCTTAACATCACCAGGGGCATATCAGGCTTTTTAGAGAGTATGAAAAAAACAATTAATTGCTAAAGCAAACTATTTACAGGTCACAATCCAGGTCGCAGCCGAGACTTCTCCGCTGAGGCTCCTTTCTGAGCCAGCTTTTATGTGTGAATTTAATTACCTCACTCATGGGTTCCCTTCCTCATCTGAAGAAAGCAATTGGCCAATAACAACATTGAGGGGAAAATTTACCTCAAAGAAATGGAAGGCAATAAAACATTCTGAAGATATTGCTCTCCTTGAAGCTAACTTCTATGTTGCAGAGGGATATTAAGGCCAGATATTTTATCTTCCCCGTCCTGGTAAAATCCACTGGCACAGTGGATTAAAAGAGAATATTTAGCAAGATTAGAGGACTGAGTAAATAATATCTGATTGAGAAGTGTAATTATTGGATTATAAACCTGATTGGACAGTCCATTGTATAAAATCAGTGAAACATTACAACCTGAATGTTTCTGCCAGCTAAGATACTTTGGTGTTGGCTTTTGCTCAAATGAAAATGAAATAAAAAATGAAATGAAAATCGCTTATTGTCACGAGTAGGCTTCAATGAAGTTACTGTGAAAAGCCCCTAGTCGCCACATTCCGGCGCCTGTCCGGGGAGGCTGGTACGGGAATCAAACCGTGCTGCTGGCCTGCTTTATAAGCCAGCGATTTAGCCTTGTGAGCTAAACCAGCCCCTTAATCTAATCGTACACAAATCTAGCGTTGGCATCAGAACCACTTATTTAAGCCCAAGTCTTTGATAAGTTAACACTGATCCATAAAATATGAAGGACTTAATTTGTTTTTATTATTTCACCTCAGCATGTGGGTGAACTTGTATATAACCTATTCTTTAACTTCATCTTAAACGGTTGGTATTCTTACTTGCTTTGTCTCCATTGATCACTCGGTTTTCTGCAAGATTAATCTCCTACACTACCTGAACAAGTGGAAAATCGGTGACAAAGTTCATAGGAATATAGGAATTTTCAGGCTTCGAGTAGACTATTATTACATTAATCAAGCAAGGGCCGTCATCCAGAAAATATTGTGCACTCGTCATCAAATGGTTGGATTTGGGATTACTTTTTAGGTTATTCACATTGATATCTTCTTGATCCCAGGTGCATCATTATGCTGCACAGTTAATCCTTGGAGATAGAGACATTACTTAGGCCAATTATGTAGATTACTACGGGAGGCTCAGTGTGGTCTGGAAACGAGACAATAATTAGAAAATAAGAAACACTCTCAATAAACAAATGAAGCCAAATTATTATCCATAAGAAAAGCCAAATAACCTAAACACACTGGGATTCAATCCTGCGTGATTTAACATGGGCTGGAATTCTCCAGCCAATGGGAATCTCTTTTCCTGGTGGCCGCGCACCCCTGCCAGTGAGTCTCCCAATGGCGTGGGGTGACTTCAATGGGAAATCCCATTGACAAGCAGCAGGAAGAGAGAATTCCAGCGAATGGTGCGCTACCGAGAGACATGCGGCTAAGTAAGTGCCACTTGATAGCACTGTTGATGACCCCTTACATCACTTTACTGTGAGTAAACTGATGGGGCAGTAATTGGTCGGGTTGGATTTGTCCTGCTTTTTCTGCACAGGGCACACCTGGGCTATTTTCCACAATGGCGGGTAGATGCCAGTGTTGTAGCTGGACTGGAACAGCCTAACTAGGGGTGCAGCAAGATCTGGAGCACAAATTTTCAGAACTATAGCCAGAATATTGTCAGGGCCCATAGCCTTTGCAGTATCCAGTGCCTTCACTTGTTTCTGGATATCACATGGAGTGAATGGTATTGGCAGAAGACTGACATCTGTGTTGCTGGGGGGCCTCTAGAGGAGACCGGGATGGTTCATCTTCTTGGCACTTCAGGCTGAAGATTATTGCAAATGCTTCAGCCTTATCCTTTGCACTGATGTGCTGGGCTCCTCCATCATTAAGGATGGGGATATTTGGGAAGCCCCCTCCTCCAGTGAGTTGTTTACTTGTCCACCACCATTCATGATTTTATTTGGCAGGACTGCAGAGCTTAGATCTGATGCGTGGGTTGTGACATCAACATCACTTGCTGCTTGTGTCGTTTGGAACACAAGTAGCCCGGTATGTCTGGTGCTGCTCCAGGTATGCCTTCCTGGGTTGATCCTCTGGCTTGGTGATAATGGTAGAGCGGGGAAATGCCGGGCCATGGTGCAACCGAACCACTCTTGGTGATGGACGTTGAAGTCCCCCACCTAGAACACATTTTGTGCCCTCAATGCAACCTCCAAGTGGTGTTCAACTGATATTCATTAGCTAACGGTGGCCGGTATGTGGTAATCAGCAGGAGGTTTCCTTTCCCATTTTTGACCTGAAGCCATGGGGTCCAGAGTCAATGCTGATGACCCCTCGGGCAACTCCCTCCTGACTGCATAAGACTGTGCCACCACCCCTCCTGGATCTGTCCTGCCGGTGGTGTCTGGGATATTATCTGTAAGGTATAATTCTGGGAGCTGTTGCTTGACTAGTATGTGAGGCAGCCTTTGAGGATAAGGGGTAAGGGGTAAATCTTTTCGGACAATCTGAGGATACTGGGTAGACCATTTAGGACAGAGGTGAGGAGAAATGTCATCACACAAAGAGTGGTGAATCTGTTGGATTCACTACCACAGAGATTAGTTGAGGTCAAAACATTTTGTCATTTCAAGAAGGAATTAGATATAGCTCTTGGAGCTAAAGGAATCAAAGGATATGGGGAGAAAGCGGGATCAGGGTATTGAACTTGATGATCAGCCATGATCATAATGAATGGCAGAGCAGGCTAGAAGGGCCGAATAGCCTCCTCCTGCTTCTATTTTCTATGCATGTTTCTATGTATGGAGGACTGGGGAATCGATGAAAGCGTCAATTAGAAGCAGACTTATGACTATTAAAGTATGGTGTTAAACTGGAAAAAAAAGGAGCAACTAATCTGTTTCCAATGTTAGAAATACAAATGCAACAATTAATTTGTCCGAACTGTTAAGCGGGTAGTCTAAAAAATATCTATTTGGCCTTCGCAGTGTATAAATCTGTCACAGCAAAAATTACAACACTCATCAGTATTCTGTAATGCATGCATAAGAACCCCACAGATTTCACCATAACTCCCCATAGAAAAAGGTGCATTCAAATAGTTTCTCATCTAGCTATCTTCGGGAACAGACTTATTAGAAGATTTGTGTGTTTGTGTGTGTGTCCAGTTGCTTTCAGTTCACTTTTAGGGACAGCTCACTGGAGTTATTTATCTAATTTCCAAGCACTTGCAGTAAAGGAACATTTGCAAATTCCAATGAGAGTTTAGGACGACTTGACCTGTAGAGTTTTTTTCTTTACCTTTAAATTCCTTTCCTTTACATTGATTATGGAGATGGTGATCAACCTAAAATTGATACATTTATTCAGACCTTCCACCTCTGTTCCATTGACAAATATAATTATTCATTGGGGACATAGTCTGAGCATCTGTTCTCAGGCATGTGCCAATAAACATTAGTAACATTACTGTGCAGCTCTGGTTCAAAATATTGGATGAGAATTGAGGGCAGTATGGATGATTTAAAAATATTCAGTTCCTTGTGGCAGGGTGAACCACAATTTCCATATTTTTTCTAAAAAAGCAGCTCAAGCAAGAGATTTACAATGTCAGGCCTTGCCTTTAGGAGATGGCATCACCAGCACAAGCTACTTGAAATCCCCCATGTGTATGATAACTTGTCCATGGAATGTTGCCTTTTATTACACAGACCATGTGGGATGAATGTGATTTTTTTTTTTACATTGCCTATTTGGAGACTAGATTCACTTACCTGGTAAATATGTGAAGTTTGCTGTCGATGTACCCTTTTCAAATAGGCCAATAGTGTTGACAGAGTGAAGTTCATTCAAGTTAGAATGTGCACACACATAAGCCATTTCAGATTTTTCACTTGGCTTATTTGATTCCAATCATGCAAAAAATAAATTTGACACATTCCTCTGATAAACAGAGATTGTAATGTTGAATTCTACAGTGAGATATATACTGACAAACAGGGCTTTCGAGATTGTTGCAAGGAATACTTTGTAACACAGAGTGAAAATTGCTCTGTGATAATTGAGCCAGTACAAAATACAAGTTATAGTGCCAAACATGAGAATGCATTGACGCCGCTGTCGAGGCATCGGAGCACGGCATTCGAAGGGCGTCTGGCGCTGGCCACCATTTTCAGCTCACGTGCGATTCTCCGCCCAATCCCGTTTCGCGATTCCAGCGTTGCTGGACGGAGAATCCTTCACGAGGAACTGCTGGTTAGTACATTTCACTATGATTCAATGAAAGATATAATTGGCTTAACATTACTTCCGTCTTTATAAAAGCCATCTTAGTTCCTCCAGAACATCAGACCTACCCACTGGTCTTTACTCAGTTTAAGAGAATTATATTGGAAACTCTTTCAAGCAACAGACATCATGGGCATTGCTCTAGTTCAGTTAGAAATAAACAGGAACCCCCTTTATGTAGTTTCACAGTGTTACCTACTATTAGAACATACTATAGTATTGAAGCACATGATAACGTATCTCTTAGATGAGCCACATTCAAACACTGCTGCAAAGTTTGAGTTCCTGGTTTGTTATCATGAAATCATTTCTTCCTGCAGTCCCATTGTTGTCAGCTGCAGCTCTAAAAGAGCAAAGCACAGACACAGAGAAAAGAACCAAGTCACCTGGGTGTAGCAGATGAGATTTTTCTCAAATTAAGCACTGTGAAAGCATCATGATTTGTGCTCACACTATCATTAAACTGAAGTTTATATCTGGTTGGGGAACACTTAATCTTACTGTTGAATGTAAAATGGATCAATGGTAGAATTATTTCTCTTGTTGAGTTGTAATGGCTATTTCTGCTTGCTGTTAAGATTACAAAATCTGAAAAGGCTGCATCTCTGTTGAAAAAAATACGCAAAGCAAGTAAAATAAAATAGACATTTAAAAAATGTGAATAAAATAAATAGTCAACTAACCCAATATTAAAATATTCCCTAATGTCCTCACTTCTTCTCCTGATGGTTTTGCTGGGGCACAGAGTCCATCCGTGTCAATTCCTCTTCAAGGGTTGGATTCTCCGCCCCACCGCGCTACATTTTTATTTCACCCCACCGGCGGGATGCTCCGTTACGCCGGCCGGTTAATGGGGTTTCCCATTGTTGGACAGCCCCACGCCGTCTGAAACCTCCAGGCTGCCAGCAAAATACAGCATCCTACCGGCGGAGAATCCAGCCCCATGTCTTTGCCTGAAAGGTTATTTTTCATGTCTGAACCTAAAGGTAAAGTCGCCGTAGTCCCAGGTGACCATGGGCTGATTTCCCCTTTGAGGAGGGAGAGCTGACTGGTGGTGATTTTTTTTTTAAACAACTTTTAATGAGGTATTTTTGGCATAACACACAACCACAGTACAAAAAACAATACAGTACAAAGAACAGTAATAAAAATAAACAGCTGCCGACATCCGTCCCTCCAAGGCCCGCCTATTTAACCCTCTACTCTATAATACCCTAGCCCCCCGCCGCCCACCCCTTCTGATGATTAGTCTCCCCGCAAAGAAGTCAATGAATGGTTGCCACCTCCGGGCGAACCCTGACACCAACCCTCTCAAGGCGAACTTGATCTTTTCCAGGCCGAGTAAGCTCACCATGTCGGTTAACCAGGCCTCTGACTTCGGAGGCCGAGACTCCCTCCAAGCCAGTAGTATCCGTCGCCGGGCTACCAAGGAGGAAAAGGCCAGAACATCTGCCTCTCCCTCCTCCTGAACAGCCGGGTCCTCCAACACCCCAAAGATCGCTACCCCTGGACTCATTTCCACCCTTGTCTTCAATACCCTGGACGTGACATCCGCGAACCCCTGCCAATATGCCCTAAGTTTTGGGCATGCCCAGAACATATGGACATGGTTCGCTGGTCCACCCGCACATCTGACACACTTGTCTTCCACCCAAAAAAACCTACTCATCAGGGTCGCTGTCATGTGCACTCGGTGCACCACCTTAAACTGGATCAAGCTGAGCCTTGCGCATGTAGCGGTTGAGTTGACCCTGCTCAGCGCCTCCGCCCAGAGGCCGCCCTCCATCTCACCCCCCAGTTCCTCCTCCCACTTACACTTCAGCTCCTCTGTATGCGGCTCCTCTGCCCCCATTAATTCTTTGTAGATGACCGTGATGCTCTCCTCCCCCACCCATCCCCTAGACACTACCCTATCTTGAATCCCTCTTCGTGGCAGGAGTGGGAAGGATGGTACCTGCCTGCGCAGAAAGTCCCGCAACTGTAGATATCTGAAATCATTCCTTGCTGTCAGCCCGAACTTCTCCTCCAGTGCCCTTAAGCTAGGAAAGCTCCCCTCCAGAAACAGGTCCCCCATCTTCTCAATCCCCGCCCTTTGCCATACACGAAATCCCCCATCTAAGCTCCCCGGAGTGAACCGATGATTGTTATATATTGGGGACCAAATCGACGCCCTGACTGGTGGTGATTTAACCTGAGGATTACCACACCTCAGACGAGGGGCAAGGTTGAGAAGACGGGGCCTTCATGAATAACCTCAGCCAGTATGGGAATTGAACCCACGCTGCTGGCTTCGCTCTGCATCACAAACCTTCTGTCTAGCCAAGTGAGCTAAACCGGTCTGAAGCAGTGAGTATTAACAGGATATAATCTATAGCTTCCCAGCAGAATGAGGTGGACAGCAATAATAAGTCACAATTATGATTCCTACTGTTTCCTAACTAAGAGAGTTTATCTCATTAAACAGAGGTCACAGGTACCTTTGTGCACTGTGTGATTCAATTGTACATTAGACAGCTAAATGACAAACTTAATCACTGTGTAACTAAAGATTTTAAAAAAATTCTTAGACTGTAATATGATTTCCAATATTGTGCAATATTGTAATTACAGCTTCTTTTGAAGAAATATGGATGCCAGTAACCTGTCACATGATATATAGCTATGTTTGGCGCACACATTTGAATTCAATCCATTAATTTTGGCAAACAATGGTGATTCCGTGGTGCCATACTCTCAGTGAAGAAGTTACACTCACAGTGAGCGCAGTTTGGAAATAGGCTGAATCATTTTAGCTTGCATTCTACAAACTGTGGAGTGTAGCTCCCCAGTGGCCATGTGGAGCACTTCTGCAGTTTAATATCTTATACAATAGCGTGTTTCACAAAACATCACCCAGTTGGTTTGAGTCTAAAATTATGCAGAGCTATTTCATCACCAACATTCCAAACTATAACAGATTTCTTCACCACCCTGGCCTGGGACATTGCAACCAATTGTTACGCATCCTTCCCTTTCCCAGGTATCATCATCATTCTCCCCATTCTGATCAGATTGACAAACATCAGCAAACGTCAAGGGACCTTCTAGTTTATGTGACATGTTACGACCAGGTGAGGACAAATGTCAGGAGTTGGCCTTTTTTTCCCACTCCTCAATTAATCCTAACAGAGTTTTGTGTAAGTGATCATTAATTCAATGTCTGTATTTAACCATTTACATGCTGATTGTAAAGTACTCACTCTAACAGGCCTTCTTGAGTTTAAATACAAAGGGGTTCATTTTTATTGAGCTAAAAACCCATGCAGGTAAGATAGAAAGCTTTTCAAAAACGTAAACACACATCCTGACCACACGCACACAAACGCATACAAATTATATGGCAGGAGGTTACGTTTCGCCAAATTTAAGATTCAATGATGAAAGGTAAAAAACATTTATAGGGCGGGATTCAGCGGAAAAAATTCTAAGTGTCATTTTGGGCATGTTTGGCAGGATGTTTTGCATTGGCCGCATTGGCAAGATTGGGACCTGTATTCAGCAACACTTAGTCCCAAAAATGAGCCCCCACGTGAATCTGGCCATGCCTGGCGCCCTCACTGTCTGATTTGCCTGCCTCACGCCTCAGCTGCTCACCACTAACAAGGGGTGGCTGCTTTTAAAAGCTCCCTCACCACTTACTCCAGGTCAACAAATGAGGATGGCAGCGCGCAGACCTGCTCCTTGCTTTGGGGATGCTGACCTGGACAGGGCTTCTCAACACTATTGAGAACAGGGGGCACCCTGTTCCTCCGAGGGGGTCCAAGACCCAGCAGCAGGGTCAGCAATGCTGCCTGGGAGGCAGTGGCATTCGCAATGAGTGCGGTAGCATGAGCAGGAGGACCACTGGCCATTGTCGGAAGAAGACAAACGACCTTGAACGAGCTGCAAGGGTAAGTTACTACCTCTCTCCTGGCTTGAGTTCCACCTGTCACCCCCTCAAATTTCCAAAGCCCCCCAATGGGCCCTGAAGTTGTAGAGTTGCCCGAAGAGAGAGCAATGACTGACAATGAGGTTGGCCTGCGCCAGCGAGGTGAGGATCCACTGCCCCTTTACCCAGATGACCTGTCTCAAGTGAGTTATTGGTATCCCACAAAATTATCCTCTCCTCACTGACCACATGTCCACTGACACTCTGGATCTGCAGCTAATGAGGCCGGGCCATCCGGAGTCGTACCTCCCTGCCTCCCAAGACAACATCTCGGAGGAGGGCTCTGAGGATTTCACCGGTGATGGGTCACAGCTGTCACTCTCACCTTCTACCAGCGGAGAGACACACGCTTCAGTGGGCGACATTGGTAGGCAGGCCTCAGAGGCACTATCTAGTTGGCACCGTACAGCTTCTGATGAACATCAGCTGGAGGCAGGAAAATCCAAGGGAGTCAAAAGTCGGAGATTCGCTGGATCCCAGCCAGATGTTGAGCCTCTGGGCAAGGTTCTCCTAGAGCTGAGGCAGGTGATAGGCCATTGCTGTGGGATTCAGGAGTGGTTGTCAGCAACATTCCAGCGACTGCATAGCCAATTGGTGGAGATCCAAAGGATTCAGGCGGGGGAGATGGTACCTGCCATGCTTGGCACCCAGGCCAACACTGTTAGGGTGGCAACTGCAGTGGAAAACCTGGAGCACGACATCCTCATCTTGATTGTCCAAAGCATTGCTAAGCCTGTGACGACCATGGCTGAGGGTCCCGACATCATGTCCCAGTCGATGAGGGGCATGTCCCAGACACAGATGGAAATTGGCATTCCAGAGTGTGGCCCAGTCACTGAGGACCATCATTGAGGGAGTCCGCACCCTGATGCAGACAATTGGGAGACCCCAGGACTGGCAGAACCAGATGACTGAGAGGCTTCTGGAGCTCATTCCAGCTGCCCCTCCATCCATGGAGTCACCTAGGGCCTTACAGGCACCCTCAGGGAGGAGGAAGCGCTGTAGCCCAACCTGCGGCCTGCCACCAAGGAGACTATGGCAGTCTCCAGTTCTTCTGAATCCCCCCGACTGACACTGGACCATCTCTAGAGTAGCAGGCAGAACAGGGTGGCACGGCGATGCTTGTGACACTGATAAGTTGGCCGAGGCCCTCTGGCTCCAGGCCCTCTAGAGGATGCAAAGGATGCAGGGCACAGAAAGCAGTAGGCTGCTTCCATCCTGGGGACACACCTGGACATACTACGAGACCACAGAAGATCGAGAAGAGTGAGGATCACTGAGTGGACATTGGCAAGGTCACTATCCGTAGCTAGGGGAATGGAAATATATCAGGTTAAAATGTTCATTATTAAAACATGTCATAACTGATAAATGTGAAGCCCTGTCACTCCGAGAGTTCAGGCACAATGATCAGGCATCAAAGGACATGTGGTGCACTAATTATCCTCTGAGACATGGCACCTGTGCCTTCGAGGATGCATTTGAGAGTTGAGTGTGAAGTGCTCTCACAACTAACAAGGCTAATTCCTCATGTGAAATAGCCTTCAGCTGTGAAGCTAGAAGCTGCTCATGGGATTAGGTAGGTAGGTCAGGTGTTTTTCGTGCATAAGGCAGACTCAGTGGGCTGAAGATCTCCTCTGTGCTGCATTATTCTGCGATTCTGTGATTTTGTGATCCTTACTTTCCATTTCTGATCCACTTCCTGACCCATGTCCTCCAATTCCATGTGCTTTAATTTTTCCTGAGAGTCTTTTCAATGGAACGTTGCCCAATGTCTCCTGGAAGTCCATGTAAATACCAACTATAGATATTCCATATCTACCATATTAGTGATCTCCTCAAAATGTTGTACTAGGTTACTTAGACATGACTTATCCTTTACCCATTAATGCTGGACCCCACAGCCATTCTATCCCTAATAATGAACTCTAATAACTACCCCACAATAGAGATTGGGCTATCGGTCTATCATTTTCTGGTTTCTCTCTCGAACATTCTTAAATAACATTGGAAGAGTGGAAAATTCCAGAATCAAGAGAATTTTGGAAGAGGTTAGCTAAAGTATGTATAATTTCCTCATCTACTTTCATACATTGGGGTGGAAATCACCTGGTCAACTCTTGTTTTATTTGTGTCAGGTCTCCCTCTTGTCTGTAAAACGTCAGTCACTTCGACCACTTTATTATTCAAACATTTTACCCAGGTGCCCTTGCGAGATGGACAAAGGACAAATAAACGTTTATAATTCAACCAAATTTATTATCAAAAACAGTAAAAACTATTACTCCCTTTAAATTATCCCAACTACAATAATCCCAAGATTCTTAATACTACCTTGCGTCGATGAATTAAATCGAGCCGTGGGTCCAATTCTCTGAGTCTCGGTTATCTTGAGGTCTCTGTCCGTGCAGGTGGGTCTCGCACGGCGCTTCCTTCTAACCTCTGGTTGAATCTTACCATTTACCCATTAATGCTGGACCCCACAGCCATTCTATCGAATCTTCTTTGTTGCCTCTACGATGAGTTTTCACTGGGGAGGGTCCTGGTAGTGGATTCTTACACCCCTCTTCGTACCTTTCCAGAATGTTCTCTGGCTTTCAGCCAATGAGGTCTTGGGGCGGGGGTTGCAGCACCCACTGAAGTTGCTGATTGCAACACCGCAGGAACCTATCCCCAAGGGACCATCTCCAGGTATTGTCCCCATGTAACCTTACTCCATACATGGTACCAGTGGGAGGTCTGGGTGCCAGAAAGTCTAATTTTAGCTGGGCAGTCCACAAAAATCAATCCATTTTAGTGGGACCGATTATCTCCTGTTTACAGGGCAGGCCCAGGCTTACATAGAAACATATCGAGAAAATAGAACTAGGAGGACGCTATTTGGACCTTTGAGACAGCTCCACCATTCATTTTGATCATGGCTTATCATCAAGTTCAATATTCCCTGATCCTGCCTTCCCCACATGTCCCTTGATTTCTTTAACTCTAAATACGTATCGACTGTCTATCTCTGCTCAGTGGATTTAAACTTGGCTGTTGAAATTCCCAGCAGGCCTGCCTGTGGTTTAATTTAAAATGCCTAGTTCTTAATTTAAAGTATCCAATTGTACATCGGACGTAAAATCCAGGACTCTCAGTTCAACCATCCCTGATCTTGCCCTATGTATTTTCTGTGTCAAATCTCGGTCTTGGTTTATCTGTGTCAGGCCTCCCTCACTATTGTACCTGGGCTGTGTCTCCCTCTTCAGTTTATCCCTGCCAGGTCTCACTCTTCTCTTTTGCTCTGCCGGGTCTCCTAATGGATTTATTGTGCTGGGTTTCCCTCTATGATTTATCTGTGTCACATCTCTTTCCTGTTTTAGTTGCTCCGGGTCTCCCTCTTATTTTTATGTGTGCTGGATCTCCCTCTTAGTTTTATCTGCTCCAGGTTTCCCCCTTAGCTTAACTGTGAAGGGTTTCCCACTCACTTTATCTCAGCTGGGTCTCCTTCTTGTGTGAACTGTGCTAGGCGTATCTCTCATTTTCTTTCTCTTCCAGGTCTCTCACTTATTTTATCTGAGCTGAGTTATAATGATATTCATTTTGAGACTACAGTTACACAGCAATTGTGACGTGCTAAATAGCCCTCAACAAAGAACATCTGCAGAGGAATTTGTGAGTGAGTAAATTTTGACAGGCATTCAGAACGGTGGTACCTGGGAGAATTACACTGAATGCCAAGGTGAATTTAGTCTTGAATTCTCTCCAGGATATCTGTTATTATGTTTATAATTTTACAGATAGGTTGACTACATTCCTGAGGGATTATGTATGCGAAGGTCGACACTGAAAGCATCACAGCTCGATTTCTAACCCAGGCTCTCTGTATTGGGAAATTCGGAGAAGAAGTCTTGAGTTTATTCTTGTCATTTTTTCCTCCGTGATGACTGACGGTCTGTAAATTCAGGAGAGTTGAGGAATTAATGAATATGTCATAATACCCATTTATCAAGTGATACAACAGTCTATAGTATATTATAAGTCTATGCTTATGTTGTATGTTTTGCTATATACTGCCACATTATTGAATCTATAAAGTAGTATTTTTCCAAAATTAATTCTTTTTCTATTTCAGTCTATGGAAAAATATTCAAACCTCTTCAAAATTCCAAAGATTGAGTATTAGCTGAAAACTCATAAGTGCCTGTCACATGTGAGTTACAAGCATTTCCTCTTAATTGGTAACAGAATTTTGAAAATTAATAAAAAATTTGGAGGTTGTCCTTGGTGTTGGGCAGCCATTTTATATTCCCTCCAATTTTCATTTCCATTGACTTTACTGAAAAATATGTCGGGTGTGAAGCAAAGACAGCTGTTACGCATCCCATCTGATATTTGATTCCAATGATTTTGGAGAGTATTAAACAAGCAAAGGCTATCATAGGAAATGATCCCTTGCAATTAAAAGTGGTAAAAAGGGCGGTTCAGTGATTCACACTGCAGATACAGACTGCAGGAGCAGAACATTACAGGGGATGAAGTGGGTGGGTAGTTCAGACAGCCATAATGTACTGCCGGAAGGCTAAACATAGGCAGTTTGAGATCTGCGTCCATCACTGGGGAGGATGTCCTGCCCTCAGGAGCTGTCAACCAACCTAATTGGATGGCAGCTCCATCAATCCCGCAAGTGGTCGCAGGCGGTACTGCAATGAGGAAGAGCAGCAACTGATGTAACACAAAAGAAAAGCAAAGTAACAGCAATGAATGACTCCGCTAACGAGAAATTGGCACAGATATTCATGTTAACTCTACATGGCAGCACACCAAATTCATTCTTTCATTGCTTATTCTTCAAGCAAAAAAAAATTACCCGTTGAAACTCTTCAATTCCGAAAGTAGATTCGTCTGAAGATTATTGCATAATTAAAGCATAATTATTGCTTTAATTATTTCTGAAACCTATAACATAAATAGTCTCTCCGAAATTCATAGATTGGTTGTTCTTAAATGGAGAATGACCCTCTTTCAGAGCAGCAGCATAATGTTGGCTCCCTTGTATTATTTACTTGTACAGACACATCCACCTCCGCTTTCTGTTTGGACCATGTCTGGGAGACTCCAATACCTGGTGAGATTCATTTATTTGAAATAAATTCCAGAAAAATGGCTGTTGGTGTGGTGTGCTCAGTCTTATTAAAATGTAGCCCTTAGACAGACTATTGAATTCACAATGAGCTTCTTGTCAACTTCACATGTGTTTTCTTTGAAATGTTATTCTCTAATGAGTAATAGAAAAGGAAATTATAATTGGATTTATTTGAGAATTCCTCCTCGAAGGGAAAACACGCTGCTTTACTGGGGACTGAGACATTCAGGTTAAACAGAGTTGCTATGAGTGAAATAGGTTTGGCGACATTTGATCCAGTATCTAGTCAGCTGAACCACAGCACAAAACAACCTATAATTCATTGGCGTAATTTGGCAGCCTATAATGACGTGGGAAATGCAATGCAACCTGCCACGTTAGAGATCTGCATGTTATTGGGCAGTCTTTTTCTGAAGTGGACACACACTTCCGGAATTCTCCGGATGTTGCGATTCACTTTTCCTGCCAGCAGCGCACCGGCCTCAGCGGGTTTCCCGGGAGCAGTTTCATTGGGAAATCCCATTGGCAGGCAGCAGGAAGACAAAATCCCGCTGTCAGTGAATGGTGCGCCACCGAGAAACATATTGCTGTGGAAGCAGAGAATCCAGCCCACTATACTTAATCCATGATTTCTTGTGCAGGCACTGGAAAAAAAATATTGGGAAATGATCCATTCCTCAGCATTGATATCTGGCAGCATGAGTGCGTGACATCTGTTCATTTTTAGACATTCTTCTTTACAATATCAAAATATCAAGAGATAGCAAATTCAACACAAAGTTTATATTATGCACCATAACCTCCACGGAGTGGCATTCACAGTCAGATTGCCATTCCGCTCCTATGTGCTCACACTGAATTGCAGCCTCACCTTTCTCACCAGGACAGATGAGGAAAGTGCAGTGCAGTGGGCTCCTGGGAGGTTCAGTCAAGTGCAGGAGAGTCAAGAGAAAGAACAACAGTCCTTTTTTTGCTAGCTGCCATAAAGCAACTGGGTTTAGGTCGAGCAACTTTGAGAAGCCAAGGAGAGGGTTAAAATGACCATAAGATATAGAATCAGAATTAGGCCATCTGGCCCATCGACTCTGCTCTGCCATTTGATCATGACTGATATGTTTCTCATCCCCATTCTCCTGCCTTCTCCCCATAACCCCTGATCCCCTTATTAACCAAGAACCTATCTTTGTACTCATAGTAATCATAGAATTTACAGTACAGAAGGAGGCTATTCAGGCCATCAAGTCTGCATGAGCCCCTGAAAAGAGCACCCCACTTAAGCCCACGCCTCCACCCTTTCCCCGTAACCTCACCAAACCTTTTTTATACTAAGGGCCAATTTATCAGGGTCAATCCACCTAACCTGCGCATCTTTGGACTATGGGAGGGAGCCGGAGGACCCTGAGTAAACCCACGCAGACACGGGGAGAAAGTGTATCACCCGAGGCCGGAATTGAACCCAGGAGAGCTAACCACTGTGCCGCCCAAAGATACTCAGTGATTTGGCCTCCTCAGCCTTCTGTGGCAATGAGTTCCACAGATTCACCACCCTGTGGCTGAATAAGTTCCTCATCTCAGTTTTAAAGGATCATCCACAAGTCTGAGGCTCTGCCCTCAGGTTCTAGTCCCTCCTGCTAGTGAAAACATCCTCCCCACCTCCTACACTATCTAGGCCTCTTCGTATTCTGTAAGTTCATCCTTCTAAATTCCATCGAGTACAGACACAGAGTCTTCAACCGCTCTTTATATGGCAGGCTCTTCATTCCCGGGATCATTCCTATGAACCTCCTCTGGATGGGTGATGGTTACGTCAACATCCTGGGAGATACCATTGACCAGATACTGAACTGGACAAGCCATATAAATACTGTGTTTTAATTAGGGCAAAATTATGGTCCCAAAGCAGGAGGCTCCACCAGTCGCCTGGGCACACCCCCTCAGCCGTCGCAAACGCCTTCCCCATCACTGGCAAAATACCAGCAGAGTTTGGTTGGTTTAAGTTCTCACTGTCAGGGGAGGTGGGGGGAGGGTTTGGTCTCCTCAGAAAAGGAGACCAAAACTGCACACAATATTCTAAGTGTGGCCTCACCAAGGCCCTGTATAATTACAGCAACACATCCCTGCTTCTGAACTCGAAAACTCTCGCAATGAAGGCCAACATACCATTAGCCTACTTTACAGCCTGCTGAACCTGCATGCGTACCTTCAGCGACTGGTGCACAATGACACTCAGGTCCCGCTGCACACTCCCTCTCCCAACAACCATTCAGGTAGAAATCTGCCTTCCTGTTTTTGCTTCCAAAGTGAATAACCTCGCACTTATCCAAATTACACTGCATCTGCCATTGGTTTGCCCACTTGCCTAACCTGTCCAGATCATGCTGTAGGAACCCTGCAACCTCATCACTGTTAACCCTTCCACCCAACTTGGTATCATCTGCAAACTTTGAGATGTTACATTTTGTTCCCTCATCCAAATCATTAATATACTCCAGGGATGAGTGCAGAGCCAAGGAGGTGACATCTGCTGTGGACTGGTTGAGGTGGTATGCAAATTGCAGTAGATCAAGGTTTTCTAGGAGTATGGAGTTGATGGGCGGGATTCTCCGGTCGATGACGCCAAAATCACGTTGGGCAAGAGAATCCCCGTTTGCGATGAAATCGGGGGCGGCGCTGCTTTTGTGATGCTCCGCCTCTCCAAGTCGGCGTATTCTAGGAGTATGGCGCATGCTGTATCAACGGCCTCAGGACGTTGCCTGAGGCCCACCTACCAATGCTCCGCTCCCGACCGGTCGAGTTCCCGACGGCGTGCGTCTCTCATGGTCTCACCTGTCGGGAACTCGGCATGGTGGCTGCAGACTCAGTCCAGCACCGCCACAGTCGGGGGAGGGCCGATCCGCGGGCAGGGGGGACTTTGGTAGGGGCTGGGGGCACCGTCGGGGGGTGGCCCCTGGCTCGCGAGCCGGCCAAATGGGGGCATTATTTTGCAGGCCGGGTCTGGGCGCGGTCAACGCCATGTTGCACGGCATGGCCGCTACAGGCCGCCGCTGTGCCCATTGCTACAGACCCAGCAATTCTCCAGGCCAGATCGGCAGCTAGAACTGGGTGCTTTACACTGTCTTCCTGCTAGCCCCCAGCCAAACAGAGGATTGGTGGCCATTTTGCGGCAGATTTTCGGTCATATAAGTCCACCGTTCACACGCCGGTGTCAGGACATAGCCTGAGAATTGGAGAATCCATCCCAATGTGTCTAGTCTTGTTAGCCTTGTTAGTTCACCACTCTTTGGGTGAAGAAATTTCTCCTCATCTCTGTCTTAAATGTCTTAAATGGTCTATCCCGTATCTTCAGGCTGTGACCCCGGGTTCTGGACACCTCCACCATCGGGAACATCATTCTTACATCTACCTTGTCTAGTCCTGTTAGAATTTCATGGGCTCAAAAGCCAATAAAAAGATTTTTTTTTTAAAGAATTTATAGGTGTCTGTGAGATGCCCCTCATTCTTCTGAATTCCAGCGAATACAATTATAACTGACTCAATATCTCCTCATACATCAGTCCCGCCATCCCAGGAATCAGTCTGGTAAACCTTCGCTACACTCCTGCTATAGTGTTTAGTACTGGTGGGAAATATACAGCAATTGGCAGAACCCTGAAGAGTATTGACAGGCAGAGGGACCTGGGTGTACAGGTCTACAGGTCACCGAAAATGGCAACGCAGGTGGAGAAGGTAGTCAAGAAGGCATACGGGCTGCTTGCCTTCATCGGCCGTGGCATGGAGTATAAAAATTGGTAAGTCATGTTGAAGGTGTATAGAACTTTAGCTGGGCCACACTTGGAATATGGTGTTCAATTCTGGGGGCCTCACTACTCGAAGGATGTGGAAGCTTTGGAGAGGGTACCAAGAAGAGGTTTACCAGGATGTTGCTTGGTATGGAGGGCATTAGCTATGAGGAGAGGTTGGATAAAGTCTACAAAATTATGAGGGGCATGGAGAGAGTGGATAGCTTTTGTCCAGGGTGGAAGAGGCAATTACTAGGGGAGATAGGTTTAAGGTGCGAGGGACAAGGTTTAGAGGAGATATGCGAGGGAAGTTTTTTTACACAGATGGTAGAGTGCCTGGAACTCACTGCCAGAGAAGGTGGTGGAAGCAGGTACAATAGTGATGTTTAAGGGGCATTTTGGCAAATGTAAGAATAGGATGGTAATAGAGGAATAGGGACCCCGGAAGTGTGTTTTAGATTAATGGGCAGCATGGCCAGCACAGGTTTGGCGGCCGTATAGCCTATTCCTGAGCTGTACTTTTCTTTGTTCTTTGTTCTTTGATAATGGTCCGCTGGTTCAGTTTTCACATGGCCTCACAGGCCCAAGGAAAATCAATTGGCGAATTTTTGGCACACCCAAGGACGCGCGCCACCTCGTGTGAGGTCGGGGCGCATTGACTGAATCGCTACGGGACTGTTTCACCTGTGGGCTCCAACGCGCCAATTCCGAAATTGAACTCCTTACGAAGGTCCACTTAACCCTCCAGCAGGCAGTGGACTTCACCATTTCCCGGGAGAGCGTGAAGTGCGGGATCCAGGAGTTTATCGGTTCTGAACCTCAGTGGTCATTGTCTGCACCATGGTGTCAATGTTCTCAGTAACTGAGCCATGCTCTGGAGCGCCTCGGCAATGTCCACCTGCATCTGGGACACATCCCTCAGTGACTGAGTCATGATGTAGAGGCCCTCAGGTATGGCTGTCACAGAATGAGCCATGCCTTGGGCACCAGCACTCAAGTAGTAGGCGTCGTGCTCCAGGCTTTCCACTGCGTTCGCCACTCGAGCAGTGTAGGCCGTGGTGCCATGTATTGTTGCCCCCATCTCCTGCATCCAAAGCCTTTGGGTCTCCTCCAATTGGCTATGCAGTCGCTGGAATGTTGTGAACATCCTCTTCTGAATGTGACGGCTGTGTCCTATCATCAGCTCTGGGGGAACTTTGTCCAGAGGCTTGGCATCTGATTGAACCCAGCTGAGTCCCGAGATCCAGCAGATCTCCCACTGCTGACTCCCTTGGATGTTCTTGCCTTCTTCTGATGTGCATCAGCAATTGTGTGGCGCTAGCCAGATTGTGCCCCAGCAGCCTGTTCAATAATGTTTCCCACCGAGGTGTGTGTGTCTGCGCTGGTGGAAAGTGGCGGCGATAGCTATGATGCGTCCATGGTGGTCTCCTTGGAACTTTCTTCTGAGGTGGTGTCTTGGGTGCCTGGGAGGGAACGATTCCAGATGACCCAACCTCATCAGGTGGAGATCCTGAGAGACAATGAACATGTAGTCAGTGAGAGGGAAGGATCATTTTGTCTGACATGAACAATTCACTTGAGAAAGGTCATCTGGGTGAAGGGGTATTAGATTCTCACCTCTGTAGCGCAAGCCAACCTCACTGTTGGTGACTGCTTTCTTCTTGGACAAACCACGTAATTTCCAGGGCCTATTCCTCATAGAGGATGAGGACTCAGATCTCTTGCATCCCGTCCCCCACCCCGTCTTGACCCTTTCCCACTTATTATAAGCGATCTCATGGGGGAAAAGAGAGGGAATTGTGAGATGCACATTTGATTGGTCAGAGGGGTCCAAAGCAGGTGGCATATGTGGGAACTGCATCCGTACATGACAGGGTTGCGCTGGTGGGTGCTGAGGAACAAGTACAAAGACCATGTGGGGAGGGTGCGAGGTGTCAGCCAGTGATTTGTGGCCGGAAGGGCGGGGTTTGGGAATTTGAGGAGTGGCAGGCGGAACTGATGCCAGGAGAGAGGTAGTAACTTCTCTTTGCAGCCCGAAGGAGGACGTTGGTCTTTTCCGACATTGGGCAATGGTCCTCCTGGTCATGCTGCCCACACAGACAGCCTCTGTCACTGCCTCCCAGTCGGCATTGCTGACCCTGCTGCTCATCTTCCAATCCCCTCGGGGAAACAGAATGTTCCGTCTCTTATCGACTGCATCGATTCTCGCCTGGCCGGGTCTGCACGCTGCCATGCTTGTGTGTTGACTGGGAGTGAGTGGTGAGGGAGCTCTTAAAAGCAGCTTTCTCTTGTTAGCGACAAGAAGCTAAGGCCTGGGTCTGATGAATCAGACGGTAAGGGAGCCAGTAATGGCCAGGATCTCGTGGGGGCTCATTTTTGTTTTTTTGGAAATATTTTTATTACATTTCTTTAACAATTTTAATCCCAACCCTATAAAAGCACAAAATACCAATTGAACAGTAAGAGTCCCCTCCCCCACGTGTTGAATCTGTATTTTGGTTTGACATATTTGCCACAATCACACAGCAATTCTAAACAAGAGATTTGAATTCCCAGTGACCAGTTGAAAGGATCGCATGACAAGATTTCAAGTTTTAAGACTTTTAATGTGACAAAAACTAAAATTAACTTCAACAAAACAAAACTAATCAAACAGGACTTTATTGTAATCTGGGGCCTCAGTGGGGAATGCCCCACCAAGGCCACACTTAGTCCAGATTCCTGCACCGAGGAACTTTTTTTCAGCAAAACTTCTCAATGCAGGAGGATATCTCTCGCCTCACCCCCCCCCCCCCCCCCCCCCCCCCCCCTCCCCCCCCAAAACGACATGACCCTCGGACACTCCAAAGCCCCAACTCAGCTATAAGGCAGCCCTTGGGCCCTTCCCACATCCAACCTCACACGGGCAGGGAACCCTCAGGCCCAATCCCCAGCACAGGCACAACGCCAGCCTGGCAATGCCACCTGGCAGTGCCTTGGTGGCACCAGCAGAACCACGGCAGCACCTTGCCCAGCGGGAAACCACATGGGGGCCCCCGATCCCCAGGGAGACCTCCCCGAGTGCCATTCCATCTGGTCCGTGTACTACTGAATGGCGCTCGCCTAAGGTCTGTGAGGCGAAGGGGTGAGATCCCAATGCCTCGGGGAGATCAGGTGAGTTGCATATTAAACTGAGGCTAGATGCTCACTCTAATATGCAGATTTGACAAATACAGATCGTGGTGTGGTGAAACGCGAGGATCCCAGAAGAGGCCTCTCCCGACATCTACCGTCCAAGTCACATCCCCATTCACCCTAACGAGGGCGCGACGCGGCCCGTGGCCAGACGATTGCGCTCTGAAAGTCAATCCACAGTTCGTCCACTTGCTTCAGCCTTGTTTTCAGATGTGAACATTATACACGTTGCTGCCAGTCAGACTCACATTGATCTCCCTGTCCCCTTGGTAACAGCAGAATTCTAAACCCTCTTCACTACCCTATTTGATCTATAACACACTATCACCATTGTTGTAATGTAATGCAGCTGCCAATTTGCTCACAGCACCTCCCACTCTATAAAGAAATAATCCGAAAATATAATCAACTTGTAAAACCTCACATCCATAACAAAAACAGAAAATACTGGACACTCTCAGTAGGTCTGACAGCATCTGTGGAGAGAAAAAAGGGGCTAACGTTTCGAGTCTGGATGACTCTTTGTCAAAGCTGTTTCAGATTCCAGCATCCGCAGTAATTTGTTTTTATCCTCACATTTATAACATCGTTCAAAGGCTGACCAATGTACACGCATGTTAGCACTAACATGTAAATATTAACAGGAGAAGAACATAATTGGCAAGTGTTGCAAAACATAAACAATAGTCAAAACACCTTTAACCTACACAAAAGGTTATCGACATTGGCCTCATCCTCTTTCCTGCAAGATCAATGCCTTTATATCATGCCACGTTTACATTCACACAAAATTATTTTCCCTTCGGTCAAGTTATTTCCTCTGCTTTTCAGGGAATAAAATTTGCTGAGGATTTGCGACTTTCACCAACAATGGTCACCTTTGAACTCCCACGTTATTTGTGCTGTGAACAAGGCCCATCCATAATTACCCATAATCTACAAGGGGTTTCAAAGAGAGGCAAGTGGTTAGAGCTTGACTGCATCAAACATGGCTGACCAGCAATCTCTCCCACTCTTACCACTAGCCATAGGCATGCTGGAAGGATTAGCAGGTTGGTTATCAATCTGTTTAACCACATCGTAAACACTTCTTTCATGGCCAACAAATCCTGAAGTGGGAGATGAACCGGGAACTTTAGTCTCAGAGGCAAAGGCATGACCCACTGAACTGCAAGTTCTCCCTGTAAGAAAGCTATGAAAAGCTAAAAAAGGTATTCATTACATTAGTGCTTTAATTATTTTCCCTTAGCACAGGGAGAGGTGGGTATGTGTTACCGGAAGGAGGGTGAATTAGGAATCCTTTCATCATTTACATACTCCCTTCATTCTATGGCAATAGAAAAAGCTTTTTCTCAAGTTAGACTTTGCCGGCAGCTTCCCAACTAATTTTGGTGAAAAGCCTTCAGCCCCCTGCCCTAATGTACACTATATATTTGCATATTACCCCGTCTCCACTTTGGTGTGGTAGAAAGTTGCTTCCTCACAAAAAGGGAAGACAAATTGTGACTCAATGAGACTTTTTTGTGTGGGAAGTGGTGGTGAAGCTAGTGGTGTTGCAAGGAGAGGAAGAAATTCCCTATGCCACACATCTTCACTTCAGCACATTAAAAAAACAGGAAAACTTGCATTTATATAGCACCTAGTCAATTGACATCACACTTATTAACTATTGTTGTTATGAATGGTGGAGGTCTTGTGCTATAGTGGATAGTGTTCCTGCCTAAGGTTTATATCCCAGTCTAGGACTTGACCAAGCATGCGGCGCTCATAGCGTGGTCAACCTACATATCCTTCCAGCAGACGCCAATAGCAGGTGGTAAGAGTGGGAGAGATTCCTGGTCAGCCAAGTGTTCGAAAGTAAGGTTGGAAATGCAGATAAAAAGTACACGTTGCCACAGCAACTCTGATTCCTAAGCGACCTATAACACACTATCACCACTGTTGTCGGGATGCAGCTGCCAATTTGCACACAGCACCTCCTACAAACAGAAATGTGATAATGGCCAGATAATCTATTTTTGTGATGTCGGCAGGGGAGCAGTTGCTGGTCAGGACACCAAGTCCAATGCTGCTCTTCAAAGTAGTGGCGTGGGATATTCCACGGCCGCCTGAGCAGGCAGACATGGCCTCATCCAAAAGATAGCATCTCTAACAGTGCAGTACTGCAAGGCTTGAACTGTCGCTCAAGCCTTAAGAGTGGGACTTGAACCCACAATGATCTGCTTCGGAGGCAAGCATGCTACTAAGTGACACCTGACAATAGCAAATATATAGCTGTTTCAAAAAGGTGTCTCAGCACAGAGCTACGACTGCAATTTATTGCTGCCTGAGAACTTTGCAAATGTCACAGGAGATGTTTAAAGTATGCTACCGCTGTACATTCCTTCCTCCCCGCACACTCTCAATGGAATAACACTGAATTTCTACAGTGGCAGCGATTGGAGAGAGACTTGTTTCTGTTTGCTGAATTAATGTGCTCCTAAATGGCTCGAGGCCAGGTAAGTTAGCATTTGTGCTTTCAAAGGTTTTCAACGCTTGCAATGAGCCATGAAATTACTGCATGCTGCTGAAAATGGCAGCTGATGAAAGGCACGGAGCAGGTCCCAAAGGCAGAGTGGCAGCTTGAAGGGAAGAAATCTACATAACGTCTGAGCTGGATACTCTCTACTGTGGACAGGATACAAATTAAGAAAATGGAAATGTGTTTCCTCTAACATGCTGACACACGATCAGTAGCAAACAATTTTTGAAGCAATAGGAAATATAGCTAACAATAAACATTTAATTCCTAATGGATACCTCTGCAATTATTACCCGCTTCCCAAATTATTCCTTCTAATTGCTTGCCTGATGAGGAAAAAAAATAAATCCGTGATTCTTCTTTCTTTTCTCGTATCCTCGCTGTCAAATAAGAAGGGAAAACTTTTCTGTGGCGTTGCTTTGAGGCCATCTGTGATATTTATTCACTATTAAAGCTGATTTTCTCACAAATTGGATGGTTTTCAATCAGGAATACTCATTTAAATAATGGAAAAAAAGCAGGGGGGATATTTCTGAGTATCGTATATGAAAGCTTAAAAGTAAAAAGTAAACTTGCCTTTTATTCAAAGAAATAATATGCTGATAGATTGAGACTGCAATGATGACTTCCCTCTCCTCGTCCATCAATTGATGTCTCACAGCAATCGTTATGCAGTTGTACAATGCGGTGATTAAGTGGGAGTCATCAGCAATTAACTAATGGTTAATAGCCTGTAAATCCCGAAACCACATACTTTTTAAAAAAGTGTTGACGTAACTCTGACGTAAAAGACACAAACACACCTCATTTTCCCATTTTCCTCACCCTTCACCGGAGACGTAACGAGGCTCCCACCCTCTCTAAGTGGGGAAACTAATTTCAATACCAGCACGAGGGCACAATGGTTCGCACTGCTGCCTCGCGGGGACCCGAGTTCAATTCCAGCCTCGGGTGACTGTCTTTGTAGGGGGTTGCACGTTCTCCCCGTGTTCTGCCTGGGTTTCCTCCGGGTGCTCCGGTTTCCTCCCACAGATGTGCAGGTTAGGTGGATTGTTAAATTGCGCCTTAGTGTCCAAAAGGTGAGGTGGGGTTGCGGGAATAGGGTGGGGGTGTGCGCCGAGGTAGGGTGCTCTGTTGGAGGGTCGGTGCGGACTCGATGGGCCGAATGGTCTCCTTCTTCACTGTGGGGATTCGATGAACTCTGTGAATACATTTTTTAAAATTTTAATATGGTTAACCATTTCATCGTTCCACATTCAGAATTTCACCCTTGCCAATGTGACGTCATGTTGGCAAGCTTTATAACTGCTTTATAAAAACATGAAGCAGTCAAAGAGAACCTGCCAGGGGCACATAGTAAGTATAGCCCCAGGGGGGCAGGGACATGCACGCTGGCACTGCTCCCTGGGACCAAGAGGCAGTGTCAGGGGAGGGCCCTCTGGGAGCTCCATTGTGGTGGGGTGGGGTGGGGGGGGGGGGCACAGAATCCCCTTATGTGTGGGGGTGGGGTAGCCCCTGTGCTTGTGGGGATGGGTTCCCCTTATGTGTCACTGTACCCTTGAGGGGGATAAGTGTTGCCTCGGTGTGTGTGTGGGGGGGCGGGGGGCTTCATTCAAGGTGGAAGTGCATTTTTTCAATGCAGATCAGGGAACCCTTTAAAAAAGGCACCCGATCTCTGTGAATCACGCTGTGAACCATGCCTCCAGACCTTTTCGGCACTGTATCCGGTTATTTGGAGAGAAACCCCCTGGCTGTGAAATTGGAGATCTTACACCGGTTTTCTTGCCTCAGTCATATTTCTCATTTGATGAAATCTTCAATCGGGTGGGTGCAGACTCAATGGGCCGAATGGCCTCCTTCTTCAGTGTAGCAATTCCGTGGTTCTCTAAGGAAACAGCTGAGCAAAGCCACAGGTTTTATCAATAAGCCTGTTTAGGTTTGGCAGCACCTGAGTTCAGGCACACAGTGATTTTGTGTCGACTGGATAAACAAAGGGCGATGATTGCAGAAAGTTCACAGGTCATCGAGTTTGCCTCCTCACTAAATTTGGCACAATGTATCCTTTTCATATATGTTCTAGGTTGGAGAATTTTGGGTTCCATACACTCATGTAAGGGCAACAATGAAAATCGAGTAATGTAACCTGCATGGGCAAGATTTCCTTCTCGGGGTGTGAATGGATTATCATGGCGGCACGGTGGTTAGGCCAGTTCGATTCCGACCTTGGGTGACTGTATGAAGATTCCACATTCTCCTTATATCTGCGTGGATTTCCTGCTGGCGCTCCGGTTTCCTCCAACAGTCCAAAAATGTGCAGATTAGGTGGATTGGCCATTCTAAATTGACCCTTAGTGTCCAAAGGTCAGGTGGAGTTACAGTTTTGTGCGAATGGGGCGGGGGAGTGGGCCTAGGTGGGGTGCAGACTCGATGGGCCAAATGGCCACTTCTGCACGGTTGGGATTCTATGATTCTATGAACTGTTCCCGGCTTCCGATCCTGCTCCGCCAGGGCGATGCGGTCACACCCCGTTGATTTTCATGGGACGGATTGCTCATTAGTTAGAGAGTGGGTTAGGTGGCCGATTAGCCGTCACGGAGGCAGGAACTCCGCACGTGCACATGGAGGAGGAACAATCTCATAATGCCCATGTTAGGCCCAGATGGCAGGAGTTGTTCCATACCTTCTCAATATCACCACCGTGGTCATTGCCATATGAGATGAGCGTCTGTGATGGAAATGGTACATAGAGTGGGTTCATTAATGGGTGCATTACAATCCACCCCGAACAACAGCATACTGAAGACTGGGCTGCATCGTGAACTCTCAGCACATGTAGAGCCTGCAGCTCCTCCAAGGCTAGTTCTCAGAACCTCCCACAGGTTCAGATGTCAAGACAATAGGACCAAATTCCTCACTATCAGGAGTAGGCCTTTCAGCATTTCGAGCCTGTCCCACCATTTAATATGATTATGGCTGATCTGTGACCTAACTCCATATACCTGCCATTTAGACTCCGTCCATTTAGACTCCGTCCCCTAGTTTTAGAATCTCCAACCAATGAAAAATGTTTATCTTTATCTCCTGTCTTTTCCTGTTAGTATCGTGAATACTTCGATCAGATCACCCCTTAACCTTCTAAATTCCAGTGAAAACAGCCCTAATTTGTGTAATGTCTCCTCATAACGTAACCCTCGTAGTCCAGGTTATCACTTTTGTAAACCTATGTTGCACTCCCTCCAAGGCCAGAATATCCTTCCTAAGGTGTGGTGGCCAGAATTGCTCACAAAACTCCAGGTCTGGTCTAACCAGGGTTTTGTATAACTGCAGCATTACTTCTGTTATCACCTCACTATCAAGAGCAGCCCAGAGCAGAACACAGAGAGAGTACTGCCACAAGGCAGTCAAAGCACTTGCTTACATCTGTTTCCATAGCTAGTTTTCCTGGAACGTGTCACTAATTTGTTGCCAGAGGCTGGAGCTTGAGGGCCACCACTCCACATTAAGCATGGCTAGCCAGGAGACTCTCCCATGCTTCACCTGCCAAGCTGATAATAAACCTATTTTGCCACATTATATGACTTAATAGAGAGGTTTTTAAAATGATGAAAGGTTTTGATAGAGTGGTTGCAGAGAGAATGTTTCCTCTTGTGGGAAGAGCATAATTAGAGTCCATTACTGTAAAGTAGTCACTAAGAAATGCCAACGGGAATTTAGTAGAGGGGTGTCGGGTCAGGATGGTGTGGTCATCCTGTCACAGGCCACAGAACGGTTGAGAAGGACAAAGAGGGAAAGTTTACCCTTGTCGTAATCACATCGGATGTCACTTGCGATTTTGGTAAGAGCTGTCGACCCTGCAAAGTCCTCCTTACTAACATCTGGGAGCATGTGTGAAAATTGGGAGAGCTGTCTCACAGACCAGTCAAGCAATAGCCTGACATAGCCATACTCACAGAATCATACCTTACAGTTAACATCCCAGGCACCGTTATCGCCATCCTGTCCCACTGGCAGGACAAACCCAGCAGAGGTGGCAGCACAGTGGTATACAGTCATGAGGGAGTTTCCTTGGGAGTCCTCAACATCGACTCGCGACCCCATGCAGTCTCATAGCTTCGGGTCAAACATGGGCAAGGAACCCTCCTGCTGATTACCACATACCGGCCACCGCCAGCTGCTGAATCAGTACTCCCCTATGTTGAACACCACTTCGAGGAAGCACTGAGGGTGGCAAGAGAACAGTGTATGCTCTGGGTGGGGGGCTTTAATGTCCATCACAGAGAGTGACTCAGTAGCACCACTACTGACCGAGCTGGCTGAACATAGATCATAGACATAGAACATTACAGTGCAGTACAGGCCCTTCGGCCCCTCGATGTTGCGCCGACCTGCGAAACCCCTCTAAAGCCCATCTACACTATTTCCTTATCGTCTATGTCTATCCAATGATCATTTGAATGCCCTTAGTGTTGGCGAATCCACTACTGTTGCAGGCAGGGAATTCCACGCTGAGTTGTATAGGACATAACTGCTCGACTGGGTCTGCAGCAGGTGGTGATGGAACCAACAAGATGGAAAAAATATATTAGACCTCATCCTCAACAATCTGTCTGCCGCAGATGCAGCTGTCCATGACAGTATTGATAGAAGTACCTCCGCACAGTCCTTGTGGAGACAGAGTCACTTCTTCATGTTGAGAACAGCCTCCATCGTGTTGTGTGGCACTACCACTCTGCTAAATGAAACAGATTTCAAACAGATCTAGCAAGTCAAGACTGGGTATCCATGAGGCGCTGTGGGCAATCAGCAGCAGCAGCATTGTACTCAGCCACAATCGGTAACCTCATGTCTCGGCATATTCCCCACTTTACCATTACCACCAATCCCGGTTGAATGGAAAGTGCAGGAGAGCATGCCAGGAGCAACATCAGGCATACAGAAAAATGAGGTGTCAAGCTGGTGAAGATACAACACAGAACTACTTGTGTGCCAAACGGCATAAGCAGCAAGGAGTAGACAGGGCTAAGCGATTCCACAACTAACGGATCAGATCCAAGCTCTGCAGTCCTGTCAAATCCAGTCGTGAATGGTGATGAACAATCGGACAACTCACCGGTGGAGGAGGCTTCACAGATATCCCCAGCAACATCTGTGCAAAAGACAAGGCTGAAGCATAGTGTAGAGTGGGTGATCCATCTCGATCGCCTTCAGAGGTCACATACGTCAGTCTTCAGCCAATTCGATTCACCTCATGTGATATCCAGAAATGGCTGAAAGCACTGGATACTCCAAAGGGTATGGGCCGTGACAATATTCCAGCAATAGTACTTAAAACGTGCTCCAGAGCCTTCCGCACCCCTAGCCAAGCTGTTCCATTACAGCTACAACACTGATATCTATACAGCAATGCGGGAAATTACCCAGCCATGACCTAAACACAAAAAGCTGGACAAATCCAACCCAGCCAATTACCGCCCTATCATTTTACTCACAAACATCAGTAAAGTGATGGAAGGGGCCATCAACAGTGCTATCAAAAGGCATTTACCTAGCAATAACCTGCTTACTGACGCTCGGTTTGATTCCACCAGAGTCACTCAGCTCCTGACCTCATTACCGCCTTGGTTCAAACATTTTTAAAAAAATATAAATTTAGAGTACCCAAATATTTTTTTCCAATTAAAGGGCAATTTAACGTGTCCAATCCACCTAACCTGCACATCTTTTTGGGTTGTGGGGGCTAAACGCACGCAGACACGGGGAGAATGTGCAAACTCCTCACAGACAGTGACCCAGGGCTGGGATTCGAACCCAGGTCCTCAGTGCCGTAGGCAGCAATGCTAACCACTGTGCCACCGTGCTGCCCCCGCCTTGGTTCAAACATGACAAGAGAGCTGAATGCCAGAGGTGAAGTCAGAGTGACTGCCCTTGACATCAAGGCAGCATTTGACTGAGTACGGCATCAAGGAGCCTCAGCAAAACTGGAGTCAATGGGAATCAGGAGGGAAACTCGTGACTGGTTTGAGTCATATGTGGCACAAAGGGTTTTGGTTGTTGGAGGTCAACCATCTTTGTCCTGGGACATCGCTGCAGCAGTTCCTCAGGCGAGTGCTCTAGGCCAAATTATCTTCAGCTGCTTCATCGATGATTTTCCTTCCAACATAAGGTCAGATGTGATGATGTTCGCTGATGATTATACAATGTTCAGCACCTCATGACTGCTCAGACATTGAAGCAGTCCACAGAAGACCGGGACAATATCCAGGCTTGGGCTGACAAGTGGCAAGTAACTTTCACACCAGGCGATGACCATCTCCAAGAAGAGAGAATCAAACCATTGCCCCTTGACATTCAATGGCATTACCATCACTGAATCCCTCGCAATCAACATCCTGGGAGTTACCATTGACCACAAACTGAACTGGACTAGCCATATTAATACTGTGACTAAAAGGGCAGTTCAGAGGCCTAGAGTCCTGCGTGAGTAACTCACCTCCTGACTCCCCAAAGCCTGTCCACCACCTACAAGGCACAAGTCAGGAGTGTAATAGAACACTTGCCTGGATGAGTGCAGCTCCAATGGCACCACTTGGAACACAATCGATTCCAATGAGAAATGGCGCCGGATTCACAATTGACACTCGGGAGGCTGACAAGCTGCAGCCGCATAGATACACTTCACTCACCACACACGCCATCCCAGCCAATAAGATGTCACTGGTTGTGCCGGAGCATGCCCATCCCACTGATGGGATGGCTGGGGGCCAGAGGGTGCCTAGGTGGGTGGCCTGGGGGGGACACCCATACGACCTGTGGCCCTAAGTTCACAGTGGGCAGTCAGAGGTGAGCGCAGCTACATGGCTGCCTTGCAGGCTAATGCAATGGTGTTCCATTCCAGTCTACCCTGACCCCACAGCTCACTTCCTGGTCACCTCCCGCTACTCCCCCCCCCCCCCCCCCCCCCCCCCCCCCCCGGCCGGCAGAAGCCCCCCCCCCCCGCCAGCGGCTCAACTGTGGCCATGTTGGACACTTTCCGTTAGTCCATTCTCTCCCTCATCAGCCACGGCCCTTGTTTCACAATTTTTAAAAGCATAAGTGAACCTAGCCGTCGGGAATGCGCCCTGGTGGAAGCGGAGAATCGCGGAGGCCGTGGAGCACACCAGGTCACGATATGCCAAGGGTGTTTACTGTACATGCAGAGTGGAACGCATTGACGCTGCTGTCGATGTGCCGGATTATTGCGATTTGGCGTGAAACTGGCACCCGCCAGGTCTCAGGTGAACCAGAGGTTCAGATGCTCCAGTGGAGGCCGTCGCCAACCCAGGGTCCATATTTTCCATTTAGACGAGCCAGAGGAGGAGGATGACTGCATACAGTTACATGTGGACAGCACCAGAGTGTTCCCCATTCAGGTTGCAGTAGGAGTGGATGGACAGCTGCTCGACATGCAGCTGGACACTGCTGCAGTGACAGCCTTCTCCAAAAATGTCACAGCAATTTTCAGAAACCTGAACTGTTTTTCAGTCAGTACAGTAAAATTCACCACGTGATTATGTTAGCTTTAACTTTAGCAAGTCCCAGCATCCATTTCCGTCTGTGGATTAAAAATGCCAGACGATCCACCAATTTGTTACAATCCCAGACCTGACCCCAAAGCCTTTTGTTCCCAGTTGAGACTCCCAAATATTCCAGACAAGACCCACAGTTTTGTTATGATCTGGTTCGAGACCAGTAACTTTCTGTTTAAAGTAGGCAAAATTTTAAATCTCCGATATTTACCAAGAGACTAAAGCCACAAGATTCTATGGTTTTGAATAAACAGAAATAATGTTACTACTGGAGTAAACAAAGCAGTCATAGGTTTAAGGTGCGAGGGGCAAGGTTTAGAGGAGATGTGGGAGGAGGTTTTTTACACAGAGGGTAGTGGTTGCCTGGAACTCGCTGCCGGTGGAGGTGGTGGAAGCAGGGACGATAGTGACGTTTAAGGGGCATCTTGACAAATACATGAATAGGATGGGAATAGATGGATACAGCCCCCGGAAATGTAGATGGTTTTAGGTTAGACGGACAGCATGGTCGGCACAGGCTTGGAGGGCCAAAGGGCCTGTTCTTGTGGTGTACTTTTCTTTGTTCTTTATTAATGTTATCTATCTTGAATTCCAATATCCAGAATTAACATGAGGAGAACCTGGATGAACAAGCAAACTGTGGTCAAATATATAAACACCTGGACATTAAATGGCAGACCCAACTTGAACTTCCATGGATTTCATCAGCAATCCACCCAGTGAATCACAAACGTTCTTCAAAATTTGTCTTCCTCACAAGGAATTTCAGCTCTTCAGCAGGGTAGCATAGTGGTTAGCACAGTTGCTTCACAGCTCCAGGGTCACAGCATTGATTCCCGGCTTGGGTCACTGTCTGTGCGGAGTCTGTACGTTCTTCCCATGTCTGCGTGGGTTTCCTCCGGGTGCTCTGGTTTCCTTCCACAGTCCAAAGATGTGCAGGTTAGGTGGATTGGCCATGCTACATTGCCCTTAGTGTCCAAAAAGGTTGGGTGGGGTTACTGGGCTACAGGGATACGGTGGAGGTGTGGGCTTGGGTAGGGTGCTCTTCCCAAGAGTTGATGCAGATTTGATGGGCCTGTAAATTCTATTATTCTATGATTCTCTTTTGAGTATCTAGCTTCTGATTTCCCACAGTGGTAACTCCCATTCAGCTTGGGGGCCTTCCTGCTTTGTCTTTCATCTGCAAGTAATAGCCAGGCAACAGGACGCAAACTGAGAATGCCCTGCAACTGCTCATCACCCAGCTACTCAAACTCTTCACCTGAGACTGCATCCTACTATATTCATAAAGTGTGCATCTATGTACCAGCATGATTCCAGCTCTCCAGCTACTCTGAACAGCGCCCCACTGCTCCTGGGCTTCCCTTTGCCCCAGCTGCTTCACAAAGCAAATAACAGCACTTCAATTTTGCTGAGCTTTCACTGCTCCCCACAGGATTCTCCAACTCCCAGCTTCACTCCGTCAAAGGCTGCTGTTCACTTCAGCTTCACTGAGACAACAGCTGCTCGGAGTTTCTTTTAGCCCCAGTCTCCACAACAGCGCAAACGCAATGACCTTCTGCTGCCCCCTCCAGCCCCAGAACCACCTGAGTACTCCCTAATCACCAAGGGTTGCTGTTCATTGCCCCAAAATTGATGTGTGTCACCTGTTAATATCTCCCAAAAGGGTTCCGTCTCTACCCTGAGGCAGGATCTGATGTATCCAAGCTGGGAATATTTTGTTCCTTAAATGTTATAACCTCCAGTCAACCAAATGTCACCGTTCCCCCCCCCCCCCCCCCCCCCCACCGAGGTGTTAATTAACAAAAACACACAAACACAAATATAGATTCCTTTATACTTAGGAAGGGTGGAATCAACATAAGGCATCAACAAGCAACAACAGAGGATTTCTCCTGTAGAATTTCATAGAATCATAGAATATACAGCGCAGAATGAGGCCATTCGGCCCATCGAGTCTGCACCATCCCTTGGAAAGTGAACCCTACTTAAGTCCACGCCTCCATCCTATCCCCGTAACCTAGCAACTCCACTTACCCTTTTTTGGACACTAAGGGCAATGTGTCATGGCCAATTCACCTAAACTGCACATCTTTGGACTGTGGGAGGAAACCGGAGCACCCGGAGGGAACCAACGCAGACACGGGGAGAAAGTGCAGACTCCACACAGACAGTGACCCAAGCCGGGAATTGAACCTGGGACCCTGGGGCTGTGAAGCAACTGTGCGAACCACTGTGCTACCGTGCTGATCGTTATATACTGAACAGGGATAGGCTGAAGCTGAACAGCAGAACCATTGGCCATGCAGACACAGGCTCAGGAGACCAAAGACTCGCCACCACGTCAGTGGTTCTGCGCGGTAGGGATTCTTCATATTATATGGTGGGGGAAGAGCAGTAAACTGATCCAAGATATATTGTAATGTGGGGAAAGTGCAGCAAATCAGACACAAGGCCAGAGTGAATTTACAATGAAACACACCGTGGTGTGGCACAGGGTTGTCAAAATGTCAGACCCCCCCTCAAAATGAAGGAGGTTCAATTGGCCGGATGAAGATTGGATGAGCATTTAAAGGTGGAAGTGATCAAGATTTTAACAGAGTTTGAACTTGCTCAAGGCTGAGGTTCCACTTTGTCCTCCAATGGCAAATTGCACCAGTTTTCCACACAAGACAATCACTGGCAGTCCCCACACTGTGCTGTCACTGAGGTGCAGGAATACGATGAAATCACCACTGTTCTCAGAGAATATGGACCCTTCCAGATGTTCATCTTCTTCTTTCTGAGCCTTTGCATCTTTCCCAACAGTTTCAGCCATTATGCCCATATTTTTGTTGCAGATATTCCAGAACATCACTGCATACTTCCCAGGACTCTCAATCTGAGTGAAGCGTTGGTGAATCGGACTATCCCTCTGGAACAAGAAAGGGGAAACACCAGAGGCAGGATTCTCCGTTTCAGAGACTATGGCTGGGATTCTCCGTTCCCCGCCGTTGATTTTGTAACCAATTGGGCGGAGAATCCCTTTTGATGGCGAAAACGGTGGGGGGGGCCTCTTTGACGCAGGATTCGTATGCTCCGCCCCTCCAAAACGGCATCATCGCGTCACGCGCCACACGCCGTTGGGACGGTCTCCTGAAGGCCCTCCTCCGATGCTCCGCCCTCGATGGGCCGCGTGCCCGACCGCATGGTTGACATGTGGTGTCAACGTTCGGGTATAGCGCCGCCACAGTCAGGCGGGAGCCACGCTGCTGGCTGGGGGGGCCTTCCGCGAGGGCTGGGGGGACTAGTAGGGGGTAGTCATGAAAACGAAATGAAATGAAAATCGCTTATTGTCACGAGTAGGCTTCAATGAAGTTACTGTGAAAAGCCCCTAGTCGCCACATTCCGGCTCCTGTCCGGGGAGGCTGGTACGGGAATCGAACCGTGCTGCTGGCCTGCTTGGTCTGCATTCAAAGCCAGCGATTTAGCCCAGTGAGGTAAACCAGCCCCTGGTTGGTAAACCATCTATCATTGGATGGCCAGGGGGGCATTATCAGGCAGGTCGGGTCCGCGAATGGCCGGCTCCATGTGGTACGCCGCGACTGCTGCAGGCCGTCGGCCTGGGCATGCGCGACCACGGACACAGCAATTCTCCGGCGGTTTATATTGTTTTACGCCCATCGAGGGCGGAGCATCGGAGGAGGGCCTTCAGGTGACGCGCTGAGGCCGTCCCAACGGCGCGTGGCGCGCGACGCAATGATGCCGTTTGGAGGGGCGGAGCATATGAATCCTGCGTCTAAGAGGCCCCCCCCCCTCCCCCCGATTTCGCCGTCAATAGGGATTCTCCGCCCGATCGTCGATTACAAAATCAGCGGCGGGGAACGGAGAGTCCCGCCCATAGTCTCTGAAAAGGAGCATCCCACCTCTGGTGTTTCCCCTTTCTTGTTCCAGAGGGATAGGAAGCCGGGTATTTTACGTGGCGTGGCTGCTGGCCCCTCACCAATTTCAGGATTGGGAAGGGAGCGGCACCGATTTTGTTCCACATTAAACGACACAGATCCTCCGCACTTAGCCTCAGAAACAGAGAATCCAGCCCGAAGTGTTGACGCCGGGACAGAATTGATGGTGTTCTACGACAGCAAAATTGGCGCCACTCCCGGGGAAATTAATCAACCGTTAATAGGCTAGCACCAGCAACACATGGAACATGATCGATTCCAATGAAAAGCGGTGTTGGATTCGCCGGGATTGGGATTGACACTCGAGAGGAGGATAATTTGCAGCCGCACATAATCACTCCACACCACACACACTCTCAACCCAGCCAACAAGGTGGCAGCAAGATGTGCGGCACCCTGGTTCACTGATGCTGAACTCAAGACCTTACTGGACGTTGTGGAGGAAAGGCGGGCCACACTGTACCCCGGGGTGGGAAGGAGGTTGCCACCCACCGCCCTTCACTGGGCCTAGGATCAGGTGACAGAGGCCGTGGGTAACACCTCCAGGACCTGCCAACAGTGCAGGAAGAAACAGCTCAACCTCCTCGGGGTGGCCAGGGTGATAGGCAGAACTGCGCCCCTGGCAACAACCCCCATCCCACATCCGTAAGTGCTTGTGTGAGGTCAAAGTGCTACGGTGGGCAGGAGTAGACGTTGTCAAATGGTGCAGATCACAGAGCTCATCCCAGAGTGGGTCATCATCATCCTCCATCTCATGGACCAGATCCGCTGTTAATGCCACCCCGTAGTGAGGTGGGTAGGAATCACAGAAGGGGTTGCAAGGGAGGTGTGGGGGGGGGGGGTGGGGTGCGGTGGTGGTGATGGTGGGGGTTCCCGTGCTAGTGAAAAGGCCACGAGTCGGTAAACGTGGAGGTACTTAGAGTAACCCGTGCGTGTCAGCCCTGGTGCACATTGTGCGGCCTCCTGTGCCTGCCCAGGTCCCATGTCCTGCCCATCCTTGCCTTCCCCCTGCACAATGTTGTGGAGGATGCAGCACGCCATCATGATGGGGGAGACTCTCCTAGCGCTATACTGGAGGGCACCCCCGGACCGGTCCAGGCACCTGAACCTTATCTTCAGGAGACCAAAGCACCGCTCGATCGCCTTCCTGGTCGCTGCATGGATGCCATTGTAGCGGGTCTCCACGTCGTTCTGTGGCCTCTGGATAGGCCTCATCAGCCACGCCTGCAGCGGATAACTCCTGTCGCCCAGGCGCCCACCCCTCACCCGGGAGTGCTCCTGGAAGTGTCAGGAACCATCGACTGTGCCAGGATGACGGGTGCTCACGTGCAAGGTGTGCAGCTCATGGTCACACACTAGCTGCATGTTCATCAAATGGAACCCCTTTCATTTTGTGAAAACCAGCCTGTTGTGGGCCGGTGCTAGTCGGGTGACATGCTTCCCGTTGATCACCCCCTGGACCTGGGGCATCCCGCCGATGGCGGCGAACACCGCTGCCCAGGCATCCTGGTGGGCCCGGTCCACAATGAATTTGAAATATTGTGCTGAGAGATCATACAGGGCCTCCGTGACAGCATGGATGCTCCAGTGCACCGAGCTCTGTGAGATTCCGGACAGGTCCCACTCAGCACCTGGAAGGACCCCGTCATGTAAAAGTTCAGGCCGACCATCACCTTGACCACTGGGATTTGGTTTCCTCCCCCATACCCTCGTTGTTCCAGGTGTGCCAGGATCTGGCAGATATGTTGCACTATCTCCCTGATCAGCCAGAGTCCCCATACGGCCGATGCCACTGTACGCAACCACATGCCATGGTGGGCGGACAATGGGGTGCACAGCATGATGGCTGCCTTGCAGGCTACAGCAGTGGTGGTCCATGCCTGTACACCCTGGTCCTGGGCGGGGGGGGGGGGGGGGGGGGGGGGGGGGGGGGGGGGGGGGGGAGGGGGGGGGGGGGGGGACCCTGACCTCACGGCATCCCCTGGTCACCCTTCGCTATTCCCCCCGGCCTTGGAGTTGAACAGATTCCCATTTGTTCTGCAGTTTAGCTCCACTCCAGCAGGGCGCTTGCTGAGGATGAGCATTGTAGCAAAGAAGATAGAGAAGAGCATCGGTACGATCACACAACCCTATTTGACCCAATCCGAAAGTGAATTGGGTTTGTGGTGGATCCATTGGTCAGGATCACAGCTTGCATATCAACATGGAGCAAACGGAGGATGGTGACAAACTTTTGGGAGCAGCCAAAACGGAGGAGGACGCCCCTTAATCCCTCATGGTTGACAGTTTTGAAGGCCTATGTGAGGTCAAAGGTTGATGCTGTTCCCTGCATTTCTCTTGTAGTTGTTGCGCAGTGAAGATTGTCTGTTGTGCTCCTAGTGAGCGGAATCCACATTGCGACTCTGGGAGGAGCTCTTCAGCCAGAGAGAGAATAAGGAGGATTCTTGTGTTGACCTTCCCTGTGGCCGACAGCAGGGAAATTCCTCTGTCGTTACTGCCATGGGACTTGTCACCTTTCTTGAAGGTACTCACGGCATCTCTGAAATCTTCCTGCATGTTCTCCTCCTTCTAGATACGGGCATGAGGTCATGTATTTGTACCACTAGTACTTCTCCGTCATGTTTTAGTGTTTCAGCACAGATTCCATCTACTCCAGATGCTCTTTATCTTCCTGATGTTATTTAGCTGTTGGATGGCCTTTTCTAACCTGTGCCAGGTTGGGGTAGTGCTGAGATGGTGGTGGGTACGATGCTGCGGGACGGAGTTGAGGACACTCGTGTTGAAGACAGAGGGTGGGATTTTCCAGCCCTTCGTGCTGGTGGCCTTGCAGCAGGTTCACGTAAAATGTCACAGACATCTGCGGGACTGAAAGATTCCACTGGCAGCCAATGACGAGCCGCCTCGATCGTCGGAAAACACACCTGCAAGGGGGCGAGCGGAAAATCCCACCCAGAGATTGCCTCTCTTATCTTGATGAGTCCCTCTCAGGCCTTGGCCAGCAGTAAGTTGGGGTCTTGAGTGCTTGATCCATGGGTGGTCTTGACTGTGCCACGGAAACCTCGCATGTCATGGCTGTCGGCCAAGTGCTGGATCTCCTGTGTTTTCTCCACCCAGGTTGGGCCGTGAGTTTTTGCTGGACATCAGTCTTCAGCTGTCTGCAGACCTGCATTCTTGCTCTCGAGATGGTTTTCTGTCATCAGCTCCGATCATGTCATGGGTGATACGCACGTCCCAGCGATCCCTTGTTTGGACGATGACATAGTTGTGCAGGTGCCAATGCACAAAGCGCGTGTGATGCCATCAGGTCTTGTACTTGCCTCTCTGATGGAATAAGGCGTCAGTTATGACAAATTTGTGTTCTAGGCACTTTGTCAGGAGCAAGGTACTGTTGGTGTTGGATTTCCCTAAATGATAAGAAGGTATGAACTGCGGCAGAACTGAGAGATTTAGATGTCCAAGTACAAGGTGTCAAGAAGGCAGAAATACAAGGAAACTCTGAAAATCTCTTCAACAAAAAGCTATTGAAGCGAGGTCAATTAAAAATTTAAAAAACTATGGTTGATGAATTTTTTTAGGCATTGCATTAAGGATTTTGGAAACAAACTGGATAGATATAAATCAGATATGATCTAATTGAATGATGTAACAAGCTTCAGTGGCTAAATGGGCTAATGCAGGAATAAGAGAACAAAACTGGTCATGATGTTGAACCCACTTCGGACCCATCATCAATCTGAGCTACATCCCTATCATTCTTGAGTACTAGTCAGCTTTTTTAATGCATTGTGACATTTTTCTTATATCATGCACCGACTTCCTATGACACACCTTATTGGATGCATTCTGAGAATTCCTTTATCTATGCAGGCAGACGGTTCTCCAAAAATACTGTTAAACCTGTCAACACAACTTCCCTTTCACAAATGAAAACAGATAATGCTGAAAAATTACAGAGAGTCATGAACACAGTCCAGTCCATCACACAAAATCGGCTCCCATCCATTGGCTCGGTCTACACCTCCTGCTGCCTTGGGAAAGCGGGCAGCATAATCAATGACCCCTCCCATGGGTTATTCTCCCTTCCAACCTCTTCCATCGGGCAGGAGATACATAAATCTGAGAACACGCACTAACAGGTTCAAAAACAGCTTCTTCCCCGCTGTTACCAAACTCCTGAATGACCCTCTTATGGACTGAACTGATCTCTTCACATATCTTCTCTACTGAGTAGTACTACAGTCCAACGCTTCACTCGCTGCCTGTATCTATGTATTTACATTGTGTACATATGTATACCCTTTTTTTTTACATGGATGGAATGATCTGTCTGGACTATACGCAGACAATACTTTTCACTGAATCTCGGTACAATTGACAATGGATCAAATCAATCAATCAAATACTGAGTAGAATTGTTAAAATGTCGTCCATCTGCAACATCAACTCTCTTTCTCTCTCCACAGATGCTACTGGATTTATTGAATATTTCTAGGATTTCCTGTTTTTATTTCAGATTTCCAACATCGGCACTACTTTGCTTTTGCTTTTTATGCACAATTATTGATTATTTTTGATTATTTCATACATGTTAAAATGCTTGTGAATTTTAATCTTTTTTATTTAAAATTTAGAGTACCCAATTCTTCGCCTAAAATGTGTGATATCGGCTGAGTCACCCACTAAACAGGTTTCTGTTTCTATTGGTGTCGCCAGACGACCGAGCCAATACATATATCAAAATTATCCCTCTGAATGTTTTCCTAATTTATGTTCGATCACCAGCTGTCTTATGTTTCTCTTACATTTTGTACAGAAGTGCTGCTCTGGCTAATCTCCAGAACCCCAGCACAATTCATATCTTAGGAGGATTGAGAAAGGGTGCCCAAGTTCCCTGCAGTTCCCCAACTCTCTTCAACAGCCTAGTTTTCATGGCCTAATGGCTTATCCCACTTCTATCAATCTGGCATTCTAACATTTCCTACGGAAGCAACATTCTGTAGCCTGCTGTTCAAAAGTTTGCTTATCTACCCATTGTTAGGGAGTCCGAACAGAATCACTCCTGTGCATTTGAAAGAGTACAGAGTAAATGGAGGACGGAAGTTCCCTTGCATTGTCTTACCTCAGCCAGTGGTCTGATGAGGTTCACTGTTGTCCTTTCGTGAAAAGCCCTGGGTGGTAGAGAAGATAATAAAAGCTGTGGCCTTTTTCCTTCGGGGCCCTGCAGACCACCCTCATGGAAATGCTACTTTGTGGTAGAAGAAAGCATTGTTAAACTTTTCATTTTAAAGCACAGAACATAGCTTGTAATCTTTATCCTATACTTCCTCTCATAACAATGTTATTCAGTTCATTGATATTTCATGTATTTTAAAGTTTAATTTAAATTAACTTGTTTAATTTGCTTGTATGAAGATTAACATATGGTACTGATTACCAAAATTGTTAATTTACAATTATTTTTTATCCTGGAACTGATCTCAGTCTTGCCACATGACCTTGAGCTAGAGTAAAGCTGCTCATACAATACCTGGTTTAACATTCTGAAAAGTATCACATTACAAAATAACCCCTTTTCCCAACATTAGTGCCGTGTGCAACATCTGATTCCTAATTTAAACAGATAGCATTTGATGAACGAGAAGCAACAAGCTTTCCCCTGTTAGTTTGCAAAGGCAATGACAAAAATGTCATTGAAACAGTGTCATTTTGGCTGATATCGTTATCACAGAAATAATAACAGTTCTTCCTTCAAACAATAAAAGGTTTGTCAAATATGTTTCCATTAAGGCAATGGTGTAACTGATAAACAGGTGAAAAGCAACTGAACTTGATTGGAAAAATCACCTAGAAATCTAAAACGCTCGACCACTATCCATTTTGGAAATCCTGCTGTTCACAAAAATGAGGGCAAGAGTTTTAACGGTAACATTGAAATGAAGCAGATGTCTGTGTGTGCAAGATGTTGAATGATCTTCATGCTCAGAACTATGCATATTTGAGGATACGAGGTGATCAACGATGCAGCGGCATTCTGGGAAGCAACAACTTGCATTTATCTTTTTAATATTCATTTTTTACGGGATGTGGACTTGACCGGCTAAGTCAGAATTTGATGTCAATCCCTAAGCCCTTGAGAAGGTGGTGGTGAGCTGCCTTCTTGAATCATTGCAGTCCATGTCATGTAGGTGCACCCACTGTGCTATTAGGGAGGGAGTTCCAGGATTTTGACCCAGCGACAATGAAGGAACAGCGGTACATTTCCAAATATGAATGGTGAGTGACTTGGAGGGGAACTCCCAGGTAGCGATGTTCCCATGTATCTGCTGCTCTTGTCCTACAAGATGGTAGTGGTCGTAGGTTTGGAAGGTGCTGCCTCAGCAGACTTGGTGAGTTCCTGCAGTGCATCTTGTAGATGGTACACACGGCTGCTACTGTGCGTTGGTGGTGGAGGGAGTGAATGTTAGCGAAAGGGGTGCCAATCAAGCAGGTTGCTTTGTCCTGGATGGTGTTGAGCTCCTTGAGTGTTGTTGGAGCTGCACTCATCCAGGCAAGTGGGGAGAATTCCATCACACTCCTGACTTGTGACTTGTAGGTGGTGGACAGGCTTTGGGGAGTCAGGAGGTGAGCTACTTCTTCACCACTGACAGCTATTGTAGCCACAGGCTAGTCCAGTTCAGTTTATGGTCAATGATAACCTCCAGGATGGGGGATTCAGTGATGGCAATGCTATTATATAGCACCGTAATGCAATAAAACACAGCAATGTGCATCACAAGAGAATAACCAGACAAAGGAATTGAGACTAAGACAAAGATGGAACCATTAGGACTTGTCGTCAAAAGTTTGGTTAAAGAGGTGGGTTTTAAAGAGTGTTATAAAGGAGGAAAATTGGAAGGTCTAGAGAGATCTAGGAAGAGAATTCCAGACCTTGGGGTCTGGATGGCTGGAGGTCCCAACAGTTGTTTGCTGAAGGGAATGGAGGCAGACAAGAGGTCAAAATTTGAAGAATGTAGAATTCTTTGGAGGACTGTAAGGCCTCAGGAGATTACAAAGATAGTGACGTGAAACCACGGAAGAATTCTTGAATGTAGTTGAAGTTTTTGAGGACCAGAAGTCCAATTAGCGAGTGAAGGAGTTATTGATGATTGGAACTTACTGCAAGTTAGGAGACGGACATTAATGAGTCAGAGAGCGCGAATCAGCGAAAAACCAGCAGGTAAAAATGGTGGCTGGAAGTCAGCAGGTGTCAGAGGCTGCAGACCTGAATGGGACAGTGCTGGAGAGCAACTAGTAAAAGTGACGGAAGTCAACAGGAGTTGGAGAGAGAATACCAGGAGTAGCACCAGCCATACCAAAATAAAGGTGTCAACCTGATGAAGCTACAACACAGGACTGCTGGCATGCCAAACAACATAAGCAGCAAGTGATAAACAGAGCTAAGCAATCCTACAACCAACGGATCAGATCTAAACTCTGCAGTCCTGTCACATCCAGCGTGAATGGTGGTGGACAATAAAACAACTCACTGGAGGAGGAGACTCCACAAATATCCCCATCCTCAATGATGGAAGAGCCCAGCACAACTGTGCAAAGGACAAGGCTGAAGCATTCGCAACAATCTTCAGCCTAAAGTGCTGAGTGGATGATCCATCTTAGTCTCCTTCAGAGGTCCCCAACATCACATATGTCAGTTTTCAGCCAATACGATTCACTCCATGTGATATTGTGAAATAATGGAATGAACATTTAAGTTATGAAGAGAGGTTGGATAAACTTGGGTTGTTTTCACTAGAGCAGAGATGACTGAGGGGCAACCTGATCGAGGTGTACAAGATTATGAGGGGCATGGACAGAATGGATAGGGAGCAGATGTTCCCCTTAGTTGACAGGTCAGTCATGAGGGGAAACAAGGTCAAGGTCAGAGGCAGGAGGTTTAGGGGAGATTTGAGGAAAATCTTTTTATCCAGAGGGTGGTGATGGTCTGGAATGCACTGCATGGGAGGCTGGTCAAGGCAGGTTGCCTCAAATCCTTTAAAAAGTACCTGGCACATCATAGTATTCAAGGCTATGGGTCAAGTGCTGGCAAATTGGATTAGGTAAACAGGTCAGGTGTTTTCATGCTTCAGTGCAGACTCGGTGGGTCAAAGACCTTGTACTGAAAGTAACGTTTGAAGAGGAATAAGGTACTGGAAAGAAAACATCTGAAACAATGACTTTTGTTTTCTTTTACTTCGGATATTATTTACCCCTTTATTCTCCTCTGTGTTTGTCTGTCTTGTGTGTGTGTCTGTGGGTGCAAGTTAAAGTGGAGAATTAGGAATTAGATGATAGTTAACCAGCTGTCTTTGCTGCATATTTCATTACATTTCTTGTTATTAATAAAAATGTAATAGTGTTTACTTTTGCAAACCTGGTGACTGTAATTAGTGCGTAGCCAAGGGCCAAATACTTTAGGTATTTTTCTAAGAATTATTGGTTAATTCACTTGAGTTGAGACTCTGGGTAAAGTGGAGCTGGGTAGTTCTAATTTGGGGGCTCAGGTCCAGGATCTTTGGAACGGTAAATGGCGAAGTTTGGGTTGCAGTATAAATTAAGAGACATCTGGGTCGGAATTCTCCATTAGCCGACACCAAAATCGGGAAAGATGATTGGGCGGAGTATCCGTTCTGACGCCGAAATCGTGGCAAGTGCCAATTTGACGCCAAATCGCAATGCTCCAGCACCTCCACAGCGGCAGCAATGCGTTCCCGAACGCACATACATTAGACACTGTTTGCATATCAATAGCGGGCACGAACCAGTATTCTCCGGGGACTCTGCGATTCTCCACCTCCGATAGGCTGAGTTCCCGTTGGCATGGTTCACATGTGCTTTTAAAAATCGTGAAACCGCCGTAGCGGCTTCTGAGGGAGAGAGAGGGGGCAGGGAAAGTGTCCAACATCCCCCTGGTGTGCTGACAGTTGTGCCGCTGGCCGGAGGGGCTTCTGCCAGGGCTGAGGGGAGTGGTGAGGATGGCCAGGAGGTGGGATGTGGGGTTAGGGTGGACGGGCATAGCAGTGCCCGTCCACCGACAAAGCAGCTATGCAGCTGCGCACACCGCTAACAGCTCACTGTGAGCTTAGGGCCACAGGCTGTATAGGTGTGTCCCCCCCCCCCCCCCCCCCCCCCCCCCCCCTCAGGGCACACCTCTGGGTGCCCTCTGGCCAACCCATCAGCTGTATGGGCACACTCCAGCACAACCAGTGCCACCTTGTTGGCTGGGATGCATATGTGTGGGGAGTGTAATGTGTATGTGCGGCTGCAACTTGTCAGCCTCCCGAGTGTCAATCACGGACTCGGCGAATCCTGCACCGTTTTTCATTGGAATCGATTGTGTTCCATGTGGCACCAGTGCTAGCCCCTCAATGGTAATGGAATCGGTCCAGGTGCGGCGCTGGTTTTTCTGTCGTAAATGTCCACGGATTATGCGTTGGTGTCAACACTTAGTCTCAGAAACTAAGAATCCTGCCACTGGTTTACAATGATAAGGAGGATTTCAAAAAGGGAGCAATAGTGGCGAATACTACAGCGCAGACTGTAGCTTTAACTGTGTTTAGGAGACCAAGGTAAACACTGCTATGGGAGCAGGTGTGAGGAATGAGGTAGATGTGAGATGTGCAGGGTTTTTGTTGAAGAAGATCACCCCATTTTCCTCAACTGATGTAGCCAAACCCATAACTATTTTAAGGGACACAGGGGCTACTCAAACTCTTTTACCGGAAAAAGATTTGGTTTTCCCTCCAGAAAGCTCAATGAAAGCTTTGGGGCAGGATACTCCAGTGTGCCAGACCCGTTTCCTGGCGCTGCGCACCCCCACTGGCAGCAGGATTCTCCGTTCCCATAGCCGGCCAATGAGGCGCCCCATTGTGGCCACCCCGCACCGTCGGGAAACCCCAGGCATGGGTGCGCTGCCGCTGGACCAGAGCATCCCGCTAATGGAGAATTCCGCTGAAGGTATTAGTGAATTGTATAGTTGGAGATTATTTCCCAGCTCTATTGTATAAAGTACAACTGGAATGTGATTTAGTGTCAGGTCCAGTAGTTGTCGTGGTGGTTAAGAAATTCCCAGTGGACAGAATAGACTTGCTTTTGCCGAATGATTTGGTAGAAGTGAAGGTGATAGCTTCATCCATGATTATAGATAGCCTGAGTGAAGTACTGCAGAAAGCACATGAGATACCAATGAGAGGGCGTGTTGGACTTAGAAAAACTCATTGGGCTCAAAAAAAGAAATGTTGAAAGACATTAATCGCATATCAAATGGCAATGGTTTGAGTTGGGATTATGAAGTAATGATAAATAACTGCTACCAAATAGACTGGTCGCTAACTGATCTTGAACAAATGGCAAGTAATTCTTCCAAAGAACATAGAAAATACAGTGCAGAAGGAGGCCAGTCGGCCCATCGAGTCTGCACTGACCCATTTAAGCCCTCACTTCCACCCTATCCCCACAACACAATAACCGCTCCTAAACCTTTTGGTCACTAAGGGCAATTTATCATGGCCAATACACCTAACCTGCATGTCTTTGGGCTGTGGGAGGAAAGCAGAGCACCCGGAGGAAACCCACGCAGACACGCGGAGAACATGCAGACTCCGCACAGACAGGGACCCTGCCGCTGTGAAGACACAGTGCTACCCACTTGTGTTACCGTGGTACCCTAGGAAAGGAGACAGCAAATTGGAAGAAGCAAGTGACTTGGACTTTCCTAAAAGTGATTTGTTACTGCCTCTTGCAGTAAACCCATTGCCATGCACTTCATGTGCAGATATTCCTCAGTGTATGCCTGTTTTGAAGGGCAATATACATAATAGCATGGCATTAGTTATTGAAGACAAGGAAGCAAGGACTGTCAAGTGACACCAAGCAAATAGCTGATTCGCCCACATCCTTTCAAAAGCCCACAGCGCCTCTTCAAGGTAAAGGAAACAAATAGCAAAGGAGATTAAATAATCAGTAATCAATTCATTTTTAAAATTAAAAGGTAGGTGGGTGGAGAATCATGTGGAATCATGGAGAATTCTGCCACCACATCTATTATCAGTTGAAGTATAGAAAACACAAATTGTTTCAGTCCGTATTACTAAATGGAGATGAGGGCTGTGTTTACAAAGACTCTGATGGGGAGGTAAAAGCTATAAAACAAAGAATGGTACAGATCCAGCCAACCAACTCTACGGAGATTGAACACTCAGCTTTACTTGCTGCTGGAGGTAACCAGGTGAAGGAACAGAGAGAATGTATAGCTGGAGGGGTTGAAGAGTGTTTAGTGATCAAAAATGAACCAAGTATTTCCCGCAGTATTGACAATTCTGCTTGTAGTTTGGCTGTAGTGTCTCGAAATTTGAATAGACATTCATTGGACAATCAGAAAAGACTGGCTGCATTACACGAGAGACTGAAAGAGACAGAAATGCAAAATAAACTAATTCAGGGGATCCCCTCTAATTTGGACAGTCAGGAGCCTGATAAAGGGAAGCACGTTGTTTCATTTTGAAGAAGAAAGTGTAAAAAAGACACTGTTTGAAGATATCCAAGGGAGTTCTAAAACCAAAGATGCAAATCTATCAACAGTAGAAGAACAGAGAGAAGATATAATAAAGATATTGAAAGAGTGCGGACAGAGTTGCACAGAGAAACACCAGGGGGAACTCTGTTAACTAATTATGATGTAGGCATAAGCAACTCTGAACAAAGAACGCTACATCTGTCTCAAGACTGGCTCAGTTAGAGACTAAAATACAGTGCATGTTGGCAGAAACAAACAAAAATGCCGTGGTCCACAGAATGCCAAGTAGGATTTTGGAGGCTAACGTTAGTGAGCGAGCCGGTGCTGGCTGCCCTGAATTGTTCTGACCATTTAAAGTGACCATAGTGACCTGGGGGTTGAGGTAGTGCTACTAACCCTTCAACACTTTGAAGTCTACATCCAACATGACAATAAAGAAAGCTTAGTTTAAACAGACCATAATCAACTTGTATTTATAGAGAAGTTTAAAACCAGATGCGGCAGTTTTGGACTGGACAGTTAAATGTCAAAGTTGAGCACATTCCTGGAAAGGATAATGTGATTTTGGAGGTTTCGTCGCAGGTTTTAAGGGCTGACTAGTTACCAATGTAGAGAATGGGAAGGGAACTTATATAATGGGGATGGATTGGATGGATAGGTGTTTGTGATTTATGTCTTGCACACCTTATAATGAAATGTCCTGAAGTTTCATTATTTTAGGGAGGGAGGTATGTTCAAGTCCTTCCTGTTTATTCCCTCATTTCTCCTTTCTTTTATTTTGCCATTCCCATTTTTGTTGTCTGTCTATCTTGTGTGTATGTGTGTGTGTGTGTGTGTAGAAGGTGGGGCAAGTCAAAGAGTGGAATTAGGAATTAGATAATAGTTAACCAGTTGTATTTGCTGCATAGTTCATTACAGCTCTTGTTATAAATAAATAGTAATCGTGTTTACATTTACAAACCTGGTGACTTTAATTATTGGGCAAAGGCTTTGGGTATCTTTCTCAGAGTTAGTTCACTTGTGTTGTGACTCTGGGTCAAGTGGGGCTGGAGTTGACCGTGCACTAGTCTAGGGTCTCATGACACACGATAAACATTGGGAGGCTGTTTCCACTCTTGGGAGAGCACAGGACCAGCGGACATAGTCATAGAATAAGAGGGTGCTCATTTAAGGTGGATTTGAGGAAGAATTTCTTCTCTCAAACACTGGTGAATCTTTAGAATGATTGACCTCAGGAAGCTGCGGAGGCCGTGTCCTTGAACATAGGTTCCTAAAAAAAATGCTGCCACAACATCCTTACTGTCCAAAGGTTGCTAATCATGACTCAATAATTCACTGAAGTCACAATGGGGTAAGTATCAGAGACCTCAAGAACTACCTCAGTTAGTATGGGGATTGAATCGGTGCCATGTTCTAACCAACTGACCTAACTAGTCCTTCAGTTTAGGACTGAAAACCTTTTTGGGAAAAAGGTTGATAAAGAGGTATTAGAAAGGCTGGCTGTACTTCAAGCTGATAAAACACCCAGACCAGGTAGGGTATATTCAAGGATGCTAAGCGAATTAAGGCTGGGAATTATGGAGACAGTGGCGTTAATCGTCCAATCCTCCTTTGTTACAAAGTTAGTGCCTGAGTACTGCAGAACTGCATTATAGCCTTGTTCAATAAAGGGTATAAAAATAAACCCAGCAACTGCTGACCAGTAAGTATAATTATGATTGTGAGAAAGTTTTTACAGATGAAAGTACAGGTCAAAATAAACAATCAAGTTTAATTAATCATTGATTAATTAGGGGAAGCCAGCACAGGTTTCTTAAAGGCAAATTGTATTTAAATAAATTGATTAAATTCTTTGATCAGGTAACAGAGAGGATTGATGAAGGTAATTCAGTTGATACGGTATACTTGGACATCCAGAAGCATTTGATAAAATGCCACGTAATAGGCTTGTCAGTAAGGTCTATGACCATGGAATAAAAGGGACAGCGGCAGACTGGATAAAAGTTAGCTGAATGCCGGAAAACAAAGAATAGTGGTGAATGGTGTTTTCCTTCGCTGTTAGGGACCATTCCTTTTCTTGATATATATTAATGGTTTAAATCTGGATGTGAAGGGCACAATGTCAAAATTTGCAAATGAGACAAAACTTGGAAGAGTTGTGAACTTGGAGGAGGACTTTAATTGGCCTAATATAGATCAGGATAATGTTACATTATAGGGAAAGGAGCAGGCAAAATTACTGAAATGCGTTTGTTTTCAGATCAACTAGGAACCTACATCTGTTCCTGGACCGAGAAGCGCGTCAAATGGACCAAGTGACTGTGAGGGCCACTTGGATAAGCGTGGTCATCCTACAACAACATTTCAATCATTAATGGAGAAGACCAAGGAACAAACTGAAGAAGAACTTCTAAATTAGAAGAGCGCTAACTTCAATGGGGCCAGGGTAAAAAGCAAGCAAAGACTGACAGTAAAACTTAGAGTGGAATGATGGATGAACATTGAGGAGATGTTTCAGATACAGGCAAAATATATTCAAACAAGGAAACCAAAGCAGGGCTGCTTGGATGCTGAGAATATGTGAGAACAAAAAAAGTGGGTGAATTTTGCATGTCAGGTGAATTCTTTAAGCGAGAACCAGGCTCAATCCAATAAGCTGAGAGACAAGTTGAAGAGGAAAATAAGGCTGGCAAAGAGACAATATGAGACTAGCACAATAAGTGGAACCCAAAACCCTTCTACCAGCTGGTAAATAGTAAGCAAAGTGATGGAATCATCATTGACAGTGCTATCCACTGTTGGGTAGGGTGCACTTTCCAAGAGCCGGTGCAGACTCGATGGGCCAAATGGCCTCCTTCTGCACTGTAAATTCTATGATCTATGATTCAGTGGCACTTATTCAGCAATAACCTGCTCATTGGCACTCAGGCAGAATTTCCTCTTTCTTTGACTATATACCCACTCAAGTGGGAAAGGTGGTATGCAGCCGGCTGGCTACACTGCTGGCTTCCTCTGCCATATTTTTTTTTACAGATTTTTAAATGGCGCCTCAATCCGAAAAAAATAAAAAAGGATTCTCCCCCCCTCCCCCTCCCCCACCCCCCTAGAACCCACCGTCCCGAACCTCTGCAACGGAAGGGGAAAGCGGCCAGGGAACAGAGCCTGAGCATGACCCTCTTCTCCCTTACTTACCTGTACGCCTTCATGGATTCTGCTCACCAGCTCCCCATTTTGAAAAACTACACCGAGGAGCTCCGCTCTTTAAAAAAGATTCGGTGGGGTCGCTGGGCTGGTGGGGTCACTGGGCTGAGTTAGGATGTCTTTCAGAGGATCGCTGCAGACTTGATGGGCCGAATGGCCTCCTTCTGCATCGTAGGGATTCTATGATGAGATAAAATGCACCTTAGAATCTGGATGACAGACACAGGTTGACCAACCAGCTTAAGTACAAGAGTTATGGTACAGAGGCCTCAGAATGCTCATAAATACTTGCTCCATCACAGTAGGATAACCCCAAAAGTGTTCCTAAACTATGGAGGTACCACCCATTGATTTACAACACCACGTCCAGCTCGAGAGAAGTGTAACTCATGCTTTAAAAAAATCATTCGCAAAGATGTGTAAATCAGTTCGGCATATGGGGTAATTTATTCCAGAGACTGAATTACGGCATGTGTACCCCATCATTGAATGTACAAGTTCATTTTAAGGATTACTCAGGCAAAATCACAGGTATTTTATTCATGTTGAGTGAAAAACTCAGCACTAATAAAACCTCAAATTAGGCAAGTTCACATTCCACGTAGCCAAAGACTCGTGGGAGTAAACCTATTTGATAAACGTGGCTTCAACCTTGAAAATCTCATTGCAGCATACATTAATGCGATCACTGACACTGACTATGCACTAAGGTATTCTCCTGTACCTATCAGATTTGGGAAGATCACGTGTTATGCTGCCCACACCGACAGAGCAATCCCACTAGTTTCACAAAATTTGAGATTTTGCAAGATCTTTGGATTTCCACAGGTGCAGGGTGCCATCGACTGCACTCATGTGGCACTCAGAGTTCGCTGGCATCAAGCTGTCAACCATGTGAATCGCAAGGCCTCCACTCACTGAATGTTCAGCTGGTCTGCAATCACACTAAATGGTGTGTGCTCAATTCCCAGAAAGTGTGCACGACCCCTACATTCTCAGCCACTCTCCGATCCTGATGTTTATCGGGGTCTAAAGGTTGCACGGTTAGCTCCTCAGAGACAAGAGGATGCGGCCCATGAGGCCTGTGTGGAGTTACAATGAAGCTCATGCTGCACTTGCACTTTGGTGGAGCAGACCATTAGGACGCTGATGACCAGGCGAGGTTCTTGTGCCTGGACCCATCTGCTGGAGCCCTGTGATACAATCCACAAGGGGTGTCACATATCACTGTTGCCTAATGCGCCCTACACAACTTTGTGCTGTAATGGGGGAAGGAACTGCCTGAGGTGAAGATGGATGACTGCCACATCTCCTCTGATGAGGAGGACTTTGATGGGATGAGACTGGGGAGCTCCGTGAGGGCGAGGATGTTGACCTTGAGGCCATGGCGATGTCAAGATGAGGCAGGTGAGCTCGGGATGTGCTCACAACAACTAGATTCATAGGAGGGAATGAAGACATACAACGAGGACTCCCCAAAACCGGCACATGGCATCTGTGAGCATTCGACTTGCGTCTGACTGATGGCAGCACACATACCCTCTGTCATAAGGCTCCTGTTATGGACACACAGCAGATGGCCAAAACCCCCAATATTCAGAAGGATGATGACAACTTGCAGTGAGGGCAGTGCTTGATCCCCACAGAGCTTATGCAAATGTCTGCCTCCTGTTTGGCTCATGGCATCTTGATTGCTCTCAATGATCGGGGTCATATCACGACAATGCAGTGGGGAAATGTAACTTCTCCTGATCCATTGTCATCCTACATGAGCTGAACCCTTGAGGATCACAGTGTCACCAGAGGTGAAGCTGATAATAGCGACAGGCCAGCTGCTCCTCAAAGGTTCAGAGGTTTCACAGGGAGAATGACCAGACTTTGTGATGCCAGCCCAGTACATACTGGCAGACATTATCATTCCCATCAAGATACAGGCATGACTGATGTATTCCGTCACTGTGAAGAAACACCATCAACGTGCTGGGAAGATTGTTCACAGCACAGAGAGGAAGTCCTGACTGTGAACCCTACCATTATCTTGTACAGGAATCAAGTTTTCACTTCAGACTGACAGGAACACAGCACATCAGAACAAGGAGCTGTAGAAAGGGTGAAATTAGTGGGAGTTTATCTACAGTAGTGGACATTATGTACAAATAATTAACAGCCATCCCACACTGTGTAGCCACAATCTTTTGACCTTTATACCCTTGCCACTATGTCTTGGTGCATCCACAATATTCACAGCAGAGATTAAGGTAGCCAGCTGACTACTGTGCACTGTTTTCTGTGATGACCTTGCTAGGTGTCCTCTGGAGGGCCGAGACCTGGGAGGCCCGCAGTCTGCTTTTGAGATCCTGCTCTGTGATAGTGCTATCCTCCTTGGCCTGTGGAGCTGGAGTTTCTGGGGGGTCACAGGATGAGGAGATTTGAATGGGCCAGATACTCCGAGAGCCAACTAGGTGGATGGCCCTGGGACGTGCACCAGCTGATCTTTCTCCTTATGGGTGCCAGAGAGGCCGTGGCTGCCCACTTAAGTGGGAGGTGCAGCTGTGGTGAGCTCAAGGTGCATCACCTCCCTCTGGCCTTGACACTGATGGATGCCAGCAAATGCCTCTGCCATTGCATGCAGCTCCTGCAGCAGTGCAAGACAGATGTCTTGGACCAAGTCTCTGTGGTAGCTGCCATCTGAACAGTGTTGATCTCAGTGCGTTGGCATGTTGATGCTATCACCACAGTCTGAAGATTCCTCCGTCGAGCTTTGCAATCTGAGGAGTGCAGTGTTTACCCATTCCTGATTTTCTTTACCTTTGAAGCTCCAGCAACTTGAGGCATGACTGAACCTAGACGCTCCTCACCCGACTGAGATTCACCAGATTCCTGGCCTCCAGCAATGCTTCGAGTGCCAGGACCCTGGGATGTCCCTGCTGTGGGTCAGATAATGCGATGTGCCCACCGGACTGTGACCCCCCAGGCTACTCTAGAATTAAGTCCCACAGAGGTGTGTGTCTGTGCGCTGGTGGAAAGTCTGGGTGAGTACTGTGACAGTTGAAGTTGAGGACCTGGCTCATGGATCTCGGCAGCTTCCCAGATGTGCCTGCAAAAGGGAGGAACTTAGTGCACGCCAAGGGCCTGAGAAGCAGGAGACATCACTCCCAGCATTGTTGTCTGATGGATGCTGAAGTGCTGGATCCTCGCTTAATTCAGTGCTGCTTACCTCACCACCAGCACAGGAAAGGCCCACATCCTCACTGGCTGGCTGAATTTCACTCTCCTCAAAGTCCATCAGAAACTTCAGATCTGGCATCCCTCCGCCAGTCTGGGATCTCTCCCTCTTGTGTACCAGTTTGCCCTGCATGAAGACCGAAGAAGAGAATGTAAGCAGGATGCCTGCCAGACCAAATGATAAGGATGCCTGACATGTGTGGATAGAGAGTGGGACCATGGAGGTGATGGAAACATGGCCCACAGAGGAGATGAAGGTGTGTGTGGAAGAGTTAGTGATGGTGTCCCATGAGCTGACATTGAGTGAGAACCCTGTAGATTTGTAATGGGTGTGTGAGTGTTGAGAAGAATGAATTACCCTGACAGAACGGAGAAGATCACCCATCCTCTTGCAGCACTGGATGACTGTCTGTTTCTACCGGGTGTTGACACCAGCGACCACTGCCACCCCGTCCCGTGCTGGATTTGTCACCCTGGTTGCAGGTCTTCGCCCAGAGCCTGAGTGAATAAGTAGAAGTTCACTTACTTCTCTTGTCTTTATCCTTCTGAAATATATGTTGCGCTGGTTAAATACAATTTTTGCCGTATCGCATGTTTCTTTTAATCGTTCGTGGGGAATTGCAAAATAGTTCTGAATCATAATCTGAATAAGCATTTTGCTAATTTTGAGCACTGATTTACAGTAAAGAACAAATTTGATATTTAGTGTGTTTGCACCAGAAAATATGCATAACCCTGCATTATAGTGGCAATGTAAATCAAACTGTAAATTTATAAATATATACCTACCTTGCTTGTTTTTTAATTTCATGGTGGCAATATTGCTTGGCATCGAAGGCTGTCAGAGAGAAACAGTTTATTTAGGCCAAACTTCAAGAGTCAGAATAGTCCAATTCTGTTCAATTACTGAATTTCTGCATGTTTGGCAGATGGTCTGGTACATAATTTAGCGGGGTTTGCACATCTATTTAAAAGGTTAATTCACACAAGAATTGTCTATTCCACAAACCAGCTATGCCCATTAAAATTGTTAACAGTGTTTATTCCTTTGTTAATGGCCTGATGGTATTTTGCAATTTCCCTCCATCAGTATGAAGGAATTGCTGCCGCCAATTATTTGTCTGGAGTTTATTTCCAGGATAACTAAACTTAAAAATGACTCACTATCCAGTCTCCAACACATCAAAACACAAAGGTTTCTCCTCAAGCTCATAGAATTCCTACAGTGCGAGCACCCTACCTCGGCCCATTCACCCGCCTGAGCCTCAGACCCTTGAGGGGGGGGCTTGTTTAGCTCAGCTGGCTGGACAGCTGGTTTGTGAGGCCAACAGCGAGGCTAATCCCGCCTGGAATACGGTGGCTGTGACAGACAGTGCCAGCAGCCTGACACGGAGGACCGGCATCCAATTCCGCAAGTAAATGAATGACCTTGTTTGTCCTATCTGTTGGGCTGGCTGCCACCTTGAGTGGGCTCTGGTTTCAGGAATATTGTTGATGGAGGGGAGAACCCATCACGGTGGGAATGGACTTGAGGGGGAGCTGGGATGAGAGACCCCAATTTGATTGTTTACATGGAATGTGCGCGGTTTGGGGGGACCAAGTGAAGCGTGCAAGAGTTTTCTCTCATTTGAAGAGTTTGAGGGCTGGTGTGGTGCTTTGTCATGAGAGCCACTTGCGAGTGAGGGACCAGATTAGGCTCTGTGTCCCACTCGGGTTTGACAGCGGGGCCCCGGGGGGGGGGGGGGGGGCGGTGATACTAATTAATAAAAGAGTTTGGTTTCAGATGGGGAAGGTGATAGTGGAGCAGAGTGGGAGGTATGTCGCGGTCACAGGAACGTTGGAAGGTAAGTCGGTGGTTTTGGTGAGCGTGTACACTCCAAATTGGGATGATGTAGCGCTCTTGAGGGGAATGTTGGCTACCATACCAGACATGGATACGCACCAGTTGATCTTGGGGGGGAGATTTAAAATGTTTTGAACCCTAAGTTGGATCGGTCTAAGCCAAAGTTGTTGGCCCCTTTGGGTTGTTGCGACGGTTACTGACGCCGTTTATGAAGGAAGCGGCTGGGGTGGATCCATGGCGGTTTTTGCAACCTTGGGCAGGAAATTCTCTTTTATTTCCTGGTGCATAACCTGCATTTGTGTATTGACTTTTTCGTGAGGAGGGGGTCTCTGCTGCCAAGGGTGTGGAAAACGGGATATTCCGCGATAGTTATTTTGGATCATGATCCACATCTGGTAGATGTGGTTTTGGAGATAGGGTCGGTTCAGCGGCCGGCATGGAGTTTGGATGCGGGGTGGTTGGCCAATTTGGGGTTTAGTGTGAAGGGCGAGGGTCATAGATGAGTGTGTGGAGTTTAACAAAGATGTGGAGATTTCGCCCTCGGTACTGTGGGAGGCACTCTGGGGGCTATACTGCAAAGCACCACCAGAGCTTTAGTAAGCCTATGTACCACTCAATGAAGCAGCTTGGGCCTCATTATAACAGGACTGTGTGTGGTCCTGGGCACCACACCTTAGGAAGGATATTTTGACCTTGGAGGGAGTGCAACGTAGGTTTACTAAAATGATACCCGGACTACAGAGGTTCAATTATAAGGAGAGATTACAGAAATTAGACCTGTTTTCACTAGAATTTAGTAGTTTGAGGGGTGACCTGATCAAAGTATTAAAGATATCAACAGAGAAGGGCAAGATAAATAAAGATTAACTATTTCCACTGGTTGGAGATTCTGAAACTAAGGAGCATAGTCTAAAACCTAGTGCTAGACTGTTCAAGAAAGCTGTTAGGCAGAACTTGGCCATGCAACGGGTGGTAGAGGTTTGGAACTCTCTCCCACAAACAGCAGTTGAAGCTAGATCAGTTGTTAATTTTAAATTTGAGATAAATGGATTTTTGTTCAGCAATATGGGCCAAAGGCAGATATATGGAGTTAGGCCAAGATCAGCCATGATCTCATTAAATGGCAGGACAGGCACAAGGAAATGAATGGCCTAATCCTGTTCCTAAGTTCCTATGGGACTTTGCCTTAGTCTTGGGCCTCCGCACTGGCATCATCAACCATGACCTCAGCAGGTATCCATTGTCCCCCCACGAGCCAACCCGTGAGCCTGAGGTGGTCCTCAAAGACTCTGGTACCTCAGAGAGCCCCAGAATGTAGCTGCGATACATGTTTCCAGAATTGCATACACACACGTTCATGATGTTAAGGAGGTGGCGGCACACGATTTGAACATTCAGGAAGTGGAACCCCTTCCGGTTGATGAAGGGCGCTCCCTGATGTGATGGTGCTTTCAAGTCGACATGCATGCCTTTTCTGGGCCCCTAGACCTTAGGCGCCCCGGAGATGGTGGATGCACTTAGAACCATAGAACCATAGAAACATTACAGCACAGAAGGAGACCATTCAGCCCATCCTGCCCATGCCAGCCCGAGGTTAACCAGGTGCCTTTTCTAATCCCACCTTCCTGTACCTGGCCCATAGCCCTGTAGCTTACAGCACTTAAGATTCAGGTCCAGATACATTTTAAAAGAGTTTAGGGTCTTTGCCTCCACCACCAACTGGGGCATCGAATTCCAGATACCCACTAACCTCTGCGTAAAAAAGTTCTTCCTCATGTCCCCTCCACATCTTTTGTCATTTATCTTGAATCTATATCCCCTGGTTCTAGAATTCTCCATCAAGGGAAATAATTTTATGCTGTCCACTCTATCACTTCACAATTTTGCACACCTCAACTAAGTCATCCCTCAGCCTGCTTTGTTCCAAGGAAAATAAACGCAACCTATCCAATCTCTCCTTGTAGCTACACATTTCTAGCCCTGGCAACATTCTTGTAAACCTCCTCTGCACTCTCTCCAAAGCATTAACGTCCTTCCTATAATGTGAACTGCACATCATACTCCAGTCGTGGCCTTACCATTGTTTTATATAATTCCAACATTATATCCTTATGTTTATATTCTATACCTCTGCCAACGAAGGAGAGCATTCCATACACTTTCTTTACAACCATGTCTACTTGAACTGCTGCCTTTAGGAACCTGCGTACGTGTTCACCAAGATCTCTCACTTCATCTACCACTCTTAGTATATTCCCATTTATTATATACTCCCTGTAACTGTTTGACCTCCCTAAATGCATGACGGCACACTTCTGAGTGTTAAATTCCGTTTTCCACTTTATCGCCTACTCCACAAATCCATCCATATCATTTTGGAGAGGTGATGATTGTGAAATGCCAAACAGGCTCCTGCTCGAGCCCTGGAATGACCCGGTGATGGAAAGGTTTAGTGCTTCCGTAACCTTCAAGGTCACCAGGAGCAGTTGTCTTCCTCCTCCACATGGTACCAGGTGCCCGAGCACGTGGCACAGGTTCCATACCGTTTCCTTGGTGAAACTGAGTCTTCAGCGGCACATGGTGTCCAACAGCTCATTGTAGGACATGCGAGGCCTGTACACCCGAGGTCTCCTTCTCTGATGACTTCTGGCCCCCTCCATAGCTTGATGAGAATCCGGCTCTTGAGCCTGCTCAGTGCACCCCCTGTTCTGGTGCAGATTCCAGTCTGGTTTGGCCTTGCTGCAGTTGGTGACGTCAGTCCATCACCACAGCATTAACAAGGATTATTTCCAGCTCGGCTGGCGCTATTCCAAAATTCATTGTTACTCTGGGAGGAATGGGAGAAGTAGAGACAGAGACACAGTCAGTAAAAGTATCCATACCAGACTCTCAATCGCTCCCGACACCCTTTGTTCTCATGATCCTGGAGGCTGACAATCCTACTCCATCTCTGGCAGCATGTGCCACCTCAATTAGCTGGTGGCTGTAACACATCACTGCCTCAATTTCCACAGGCACTGCCCAGCCACCTCATAGTTACCAGTGGCCCCCTGTCCAGCTGTTGCCTCCTCTCATTCCAGCTGTAGTGGGTTCTTCATGTGCTATGGCTCATGGACGCCCAAGTGAGGTATGATCACTCCTGGATCACCCAATATAGTTGGGTTGTCACTGCTGCGAGGCGTTAGCCTACCTCTCACAATGACCAGTCCCTAAACATTGACAACTAAGAATTATGTCGCTAACCCTGACCAGGCAGCTGAGAGTGCTAAAGGATGTATGACGATGGCCATTTGGATGGATGAGCATGATTCACAGGAATGTGAGAGGTCATAAGTCCTTTCAGAGACAGACAAGGCCCAGACCAATGTGTACTGTGGATACTCAGCCTTGCACATCTCACGATCTTATTGCTGTCTAGCCATAATACTCAAAGCACCTGTGCAGTCAGTGCATGACCTGTGACTTAAAGCCCAATGGGGAGTCAAATATTGCCCCCCTCCCGAACCCTTAACATTTCTGTCCCGCCTTCTCTCTCTGAGTGACATGTAGCCAGACCCTTGGGCAGGCAGCTTTCAGTCTCTAGACTCCCTTCCGCCCGCCCACATCAGGAACCCTGATCCCCCAGGTCATTGGCAGCAACATGTGGGAGATTGTGCTCAGCTCTCTGGGGTTCATGTAAAGAATCACAGTGACTGTGAGAAGGTCCTCATTGGGGAACCCTTGCACTATAATTTCTGATAAGTATGCAGTTCAGGCTGTCTAAAAATAATGAGCTTTGACACATTCTAGGAAGCATTTCAGAGTTCATGGAGTGTGAGGTGCTGTGTTAATATCTGAACAGCTTCTTTGATTGAGGCAACACCTGCCAGAGCTGGTGCTTGTCATAGTTAGTGGGGTATGAAATGGAATGTCAACAGAGAAACACAGAGGGTTGGATTCTCCACTGGCGGAATTCTCCGTTGCACCGGCAGCTCGGGGATTTTCCGACGGCGTGCGGCTGCCCACACTGGGAAAGCCCATTGGCCAGGAGGGAAATGGAGAATCCCACCCAGAGCCTTTAAAACAAACAGAGAGCAGTGTAGTCATTACAAACTGAATGGGCTTTGAAATTGACTTCAAATTAAATATTTCAAAGGTTTATCAGCAAGCATAGAGAAGACTAGCCATACGACCCCCATCCCAGCGGAGACCCTCAACCTGAAACCATTCAGCCCAGCCCCAGCCCCACAAGCCCCAGCTCTTGAAAGAAGGAGCCCCTCCCAGACAGTGGCTGGCTTGCCCTTGAGCACCGTGGAGGTAAGTGCTAAGTGGGTACCTGATGTCCTTGCTCCCCTTTGGAATCCATGGTGTCTGGTCCCCACTTTTATGGTCCAGTCAAAAGTTGTGCCCGGGTGAGTTCCGCCTGGGGCGGGGGGTGGGTGCGCACGGAGACGGAAATATTCCAGAAGATCTGACATTAAATACACCAATCATATGAAAATGCACACAGCTGCATGCTGAACAGCTTCCCGGGCATTCTGGGTGATATCTGTTTGCATAAGCGGGATGGGCCAGGGAAGGTGGTAGACCATTTTTGATCTCTCTCAGAATTAATCCGGCGTAGCCTCGGTGGAGGAGCTGAAGGGCAAATGGGAGGAGGAGCTGGGTGAGGAGCTGGATGATGGCCTGTGAGCTTGCGCCAGGCTCAGCCTGATCCAGTTTAAAGTGTTACACAGGGCGTATATGACAGGGGCGAGGATGAGTAAATTTTTTGGGGTGGAGGACAGATGTGTGAGGTGTTCGGGGAGCTCGGCAAACCACGCCCATATGTTCTGGGCGTGCCTGGTGCTTGCGGAGTTTTGGAAGGGCTTTGCAAAGGTTATGTCCAAGGTCTTGGATACTCGGGTAAAACTGAGTTGGGGGATAGCGTTATTTGGGGTATGGGAGCAATGATTGTAGTCAACTCAAAAAGCCTAGCCAATTTGTGCTTTATATAGTCTGGTATCATCAACTGGAGCACTGCAATTATTGCCCTGGCTGAGACCAACTAATTTAATACTCATCAGGGAACACCTAGAACTTCAACATATTGTCCTGGCTCTCTAATGCCGATAGCTGTGCCAGTTTTAAGAAAACATACCAAAAGTACATGCAAATACAATCCAATTTTCATCCAGGACGTATTTAGCTTCACATGACATTGTATGGCACAACATGCTGTGTGAAATTCTCCCATGGCCCCGCCCACAGGTTCAAAGGCACACGAGAGTGGGGAATTTGGCAGGAGTGTGAAAATTGTTTTCACGCCGGCATGAATTTCCTACCCGAACATTCCTACCAGCTCATGTCCGTCATGGCTGATCAGGAAACCCGCTCGAGGCTGGTGTGGAACTGACATGCATGTCACAACGGAGATCCAGATGAAGGAACAACTAGAATTTACTACCCAAGCCCGATTGCCCACAACGCCAGCAGGACCGGCGCAAGACACATCTGGAACAATGTGGTGAGCAGATGTTGCGACTTACCTGAACAATGCCTGAGGTGCCTCTAATGTTCGGAATGGAGGCCGCTTGCAACCCCGGATCCCGTAACCCCACAGCACTGGGTGGGGGGAGCATCTATAGTTGGATCCTGAAGTTGGTGTCATTGGCGATTTCCATCTTCTAGCCTCAAATTGTTCCTGGAGATGCATCTTCCAGACTGCTCTAGGAGATCCATCTTCATTGACAAGAGGCCCATCATTTTTATTCAATCTTTCTGATGTTTATCACCTTTTCAATATGACGCCCAGATATGATGGCCTGCGATGGGCTACCTGCTATCAGGCCTGCCCTGCCATGCAATATGTTGCGAAACAACCATTTGCATAATTAATGAGGTCAGGGCCCAATATCTGGCATGGTTTCCCGCTGGCCTCCATGTTCCTGCCCCCACCATGAGACTTGGTCCCATATGGGATAATTCCAGCCATTACTGTTGTCTGTAATTCCCCAAATCTATATGTCCTGAAAGCTCAAATGGGATAAGTGCTAAAGTACTAAAATTGAACAGAAGGAAAACTGATAAATTTAATTTCGATGAATATACATTGTTAAAAACACATAAAAATGTGACTAACTTTTTTTAAGAAGTCTTTTCATGTTGCAACCAGCACTTAAACAGAAAGTTTGATGATGTAAGTTGTTGTGTCACCAATGTATTATTTTTATCTTTTTGAAGATAAATAGGAAAAGTGTACTTTAAACATTTTGCAGCACCAGATTTGGTATTTGTTATCGGGATTCGCAGTAACAATCAACACAGCAGCTGTGTGTTCGCATTGCCAGACAGGCTGTTCCAAGAGTTCAACCTGCCTCAAAACGGCCCAAATCAGCAAACCCACTTAAATTACCACATTTGTCATGAGTGCAACGCAAATTCCACTTTCTTTACGAAATGTACAAGCACATTCAGCAGTCCAGACATTAATATTACAAATTTTTAAAATGACAGTTAAAGAACTCAATAAACAGGGCAGCACGGTGGCGCAGTGGTTAGCATTGCAGCCTTACGGCGCCGTGGTCCCAGGTTCGATCCCGGCTCTGGGTCACTGTCCGTGTGGCGTTTGCACATTCTCCCCGTGTTTGCCTGGGCTTCGCCCCCACAACCCAAAGAGGTGTAGGTTAGATGGATTGGCCATACTAAACTGCCCCTTAAATTGGAAAAAATGAATAGGGTACACTAAATTTTTTTTTTAAATAACTCATTGAAGATTACAAATAGCCTGGGAACACAATATGTGGCACATTTATCACGCGTGTTGATACGATTGGAGATGAAGCAATCTGGGATACATTTTCTGTGAGCAATTCGGAGATGGAAAACATTTACGTACGAACAAAAAACCTTAAATGATAAACCTGCAGATGTGTGAAGGTCTCAAAACTCATCAACGACTGCAGCTCCTGATAAGGAGTTCTGCGATTTTTGATACTGACTATGTGTGTATGTGTGGGAAAAAATGGGAGTAGCAGTCTAGGAACTGATAGGGACAGCGGTGTAAAAGGAAGAAGTGGTGGCCTCTTTAGGGGTATGGCAGCAGGCCTGGAAAGGAAAATAAAAATAAATAACCCTGGAGATGCACAGTGGGTCAGATAACCTCGCAACAGCTTAACATTGCAGTTTGCATCTTGTCAGAGTGGAAGTGGGAAATGGTGGGCAGGATTCGCCTTTGGGAGACTAAGGCCGAAATTCACCTGAAAAATGTCTATGTGCGAGTTTGGGCATGTTTCGTGGAATGCTTCTCGGTGGCTGCAGCACCGATAAACATCTTACTATTCAACTGCACTTGCCGTCCTTTTTGGCCTCGGGAGTTTCTCCTCGGCAAGGCCGTACTTAGAGGGATTTCCTGATTGCGAGCTTCAGCAGATTGGGCCGCTATTTTGTCCGGCTGCCCAATCTCCCCGTCCCCTCCTTTCAGGCTCCCCCTGTTTTCAAACACCTCCCATCCACACCTTGGGGAGGCTCCTGGGAACCCCGCTAACCAACCCTTCTACCTGGTAAGGCCCCCTAGCCCAATACCTGGCATTGCCAACCTCACACCTGGGCATCTTGACTAGCAGCCTAGCACCCTGGCAGTACTTGTGCCAGCCTGCAATGCCAAGGTTTCCAGGTGCCAGAGGGAGCGACAGGGGACCACCCTGCCTTGTCCCCGACAACCTGGAGGTCACTAATGGCCTGGGAGAGCCCCCAACCCTGTTATATTAGAGCTGGGCCATGTTTGTGTAGACCAGTACTGAATAGCACCCTGGCAAGGTCTCGCAGGTACAGCTGGTGAGTCCCAAATGCCGGAGAATCCAGCAAACGCATATTTAAATGAGCCATATGGCTCACTTAAATATGCTGATCTGAGTCACGCCTGGTGATCCAGATCACGAGATTCCGTTGAACCTCACGAGATGTGTCAAGCGTTGCAAATTGTTCAGTGGCCTTGTCTCGACACCCAGTCAGGCGTGACGAGGCCGTTGAATCTTGCCCTAAGTGTTGGTGCTGAGACTGAATTGTGTGCGGTTCGCGTTCCCTTGGGGCACTATTTGGAAAGCGAGTCAGGACAATTCCTAGCCCGGTGGGCATTCTAACAGCTGGGGCCAGAGTTAACGCTGAAGAGCCTGACAAAATCCTCCGGTAGCACAGTGGTTAGCACAGTTGCTTCACAGCTCCAGGGTCCCAGGTTTGATTCCCGGCTCGGGTGACTGTCTGTGTGGAGTCTGCATGTTCTCCCGATGTCTGCGTGGGTTTTCTCCAGGTGCTCCGGTTTCCTCCCACAGTCCAAAGATGTGCAGGTTAGGTGGATTGGCCATGCTAAATTGCCCTTAGTGTCTAAAAAAGGTTAGGTGGGTTTACGGGAATAAGGTGGAGGTGTGGGTATAGAGTGGAGGTATGCGCTTGGGTAGGGTGCTCTTTCCAAGGGCTGGTGCAGACTCGATGGGCCGAATGGCCTCCTTCCTCACTTTAAATTCTACGATTCTAGCTGGAGCTGTTTTCATTTAATTTTTAAATGTATTTTATTCTCAACATGTATCAACAAGAACAGTAACAAATACAGCAACACATTCAACAACCTACAGTTTGTACAATTCTCTCCCACGATGAACAATTCTTCAAACATTGTCATGAAAAATCCCCACCGGGCCTCAAATCCCTTCTCCAACCCCCTCAACTCAAATTTGATCTTTTCCAAACGTAAAAAATCATACAAGTCCCCCAGCCAGGTTTGGCACTCCCGGTGGCGTGCCCACCCTCCAATTTAACAAAATCCTCCGGCGGGCAATTAGAGATGTGAAAGCCACAACATCGGCCTTTCTTTCTCCACCAGCTCCAGCCCTCCAACCCAATAATTTTGGATAATGTCCCAAACACCGCTCTGCAATATCGTACCAACTTCTCCTCACCCCCCCCCCCCCCCCCCCAGAACATGTGTACGTGGTTCGCCGGCCCTCGCCCACACCTTTCGCACATGATAACCACCCCTCAAAAGAACCCGCTCATTCGTGGTCGAGTCATGTGCACTCTGTGCACAGTCTTAAACTGGATCAGGCTCATTCGCGCAGTAGCATTCACCCTGCGCGTAGCCTCGCACAAATCTATTTCACTTGAGCTGTTTTAAAGCGCTCCAGTTACCACACGCCCACTGCAGCCACGAAGACCGCACAGAGAAGTCCTGTGTTTGCTTGGTTTGACACTTACCTATTGAATTGTAGCCAGTGCATCGCCAGCATTTACTTATTTCCCTACCACCGCACCAACCCTCTGGCATCCCCCAAAGATTTACCTTTGGCCTCCTCTTTATCATCTTGGCAACATTAACCATGGATATGAGTTTACTTTCATGTTGATGTTAATGACAGTTAGCTGTACTTTCCCATCACTTCTGTCTTTTTTCATTCTGTACGTCTGACAGTCAGTCTGATAACATCGTCCACAAACTCACCATCAATTCCTTCCCTCTTCCTGTCACTGTGCAAGTTCAAATCAGTATCAACACCTACACTGTGCACAATCCGGAACTGAACTTCTGGTCTCATTTCTGCTCCACCGTAAATACACCATTTTTACATCAATACTATTACCCACTTCCAACATTGAACTTAAGAACCAGGAGCCATTCAGCCCTTCAAGCCTGCTCCACCATTCAATATGAACATGGCTGATCTCATCACAGCCTCAACTCGACTTTCCTGCCCATTCTCCATAACCCTCCAGCCCATTACTAAATAAAAACCTGTCTCTCTCCTCCTTAAATTTACTAAATGACCCAGCATCCACCACACCAGACTCTCTCAGAGTTTCACGGAGACATGACTCACTCATGCCTCACCAGACAGTGCCATACAACCTGAGGGCTTCTCAATTCACCAGGTGGACTGCACAGCATCCTTGGGCAAGGGGAAGGGGGGGAGGGGTTTGCCTCCTCATCAACACCACCTGGAGCTCAGATGTGATGACCCAGGTGAACTACTGCTCACAGAATACCTGACTGTGAAGTGCCGTCCATATTGCCTTCCATGGGAGTTCATTTCTGTCATCATTACAGCAGTCTACATCTCACTCCAGACGGAAGTGAAGAAGGCGCTTGAACCACTATAAACAACCTTGAAACGGAATACCCAGAGGCCTTGTTCATTGTGGGTGGTGACTTCAACCAGGCTGACCTCAAAAATGTACTGCCAAAAATCCACCAACACATCTCCTGCTCCACCAGGGGCCTTAACATCCATGACCACTGCTACACAAACATCAAGGACCCCTACCACTCCATCCCCCACCACATTTCAGAAAATCAGACCACAAGACAGTGCTCTTTCTCCTGGCATCTCCAAGCAGAAACTTAAGCAGGAGGATCCGGTTAAGAAGATCGTGCTTGTCCGAGGCAACAGAAGAGCTCCTACCCGACTGCTTGGAGTCAGTAGACTGGTCCATATTCAAGAACTTAGCGGCCAACCTAGACGAGTATGCCACGACCGTCACAGACTTGATCAATAAGTGCATTGAGGGCTGCCTGCCAAGGAAGGTAGTACGAGCATTCCCCAACTGGAAACCATGGTTTAACCGGCGATCCACTCCCTACTGAAGTCCAAGGGTCTAAAGCGTTCAAGACAGGTGACCTTGACTTATACAAGAAATCTAGGTTCGACCTCTGCAAGGCCATCGGAGATACCAGACGAAGCGAGAGTCACAGACTAATGACGCAAACCCTCGGCGATTGTGGCAAGGCTTACACCATATAACGTGTTATGAAGCAAAGCTGAGTAGGATCTCTGGTAACAGCGCACCCCTCCCCGAAGAACATGATGCATCTATGCTCATTTCGAGCAGGAAGCCAACGAACAAATGTCACCTGCTCCAACAGCCTCGGACACACCCATACCTACCTTCACAGCCCAAGATGTTAGATCGGCCTTCTCGAAACTGAATCCATGGAAAACAATGTGTCCTGACAGAGTCCCCGGTCATACACTCAGATCCTGAGCGGACCCAGTAGATCGCAGCCAGTCAGGCAGCTGAGCAGTAGCCCGAGCCCCCAAAGCACATCCGAGGATGCGGGGGTTCACAAAGAACTGTCAGTGCTCACCCGCATTCTCCACCAGTGCAGAGACGCACACCTCAGTGGGGCGCAGCTCTAGATTAAACTCGGGGTCACTTTTTGGACAACACCTCACAGACATGTCCGTACAGCAGTCAGAGGCAGGGACAGCCCAGGTCTCCGGCAGTCCAGAAGCTGCTGGAGAGCATCTCCCACTCAGTCCCAGTCAGATGATTAGCCTGATGGTAGGCTGATGGCGAAAGTGAAGTCTCATGGGGTCCAGGGTGTACTAGCTAGATGGATAAAGAACTTGTTGGCAACAGGAGACAGAGAGTAGTAGTGGAAGGGAGTTTCTCAAAATGGAGAACTGTGACCATTGGTGTTCCACAGGGATCCGTGCTGGGACCACTGTTGTTTGTGATATACATAAATGATCTGGAGGAAGGTAGAGGTGGTCTGATTAGCAAGTTTGCAGATGACACTAAGATTGGTGGAGTAACAGATAGTGAAGGGGACTGTCAGAGAATACAGCAGAATGTAGATAGATTGGAGAGTTGGGTGGAGAAATGGCAGATGGAGTTCAATCCGGGCAAATGCGAGGTCATGCATTTTGGAAGATCCAATTCAAGAGCGAACTGTGCGGTAAATGAAAAAGCCCTGGGGGAAATTGATGTACAGAGAGATCTGGGTGTTCAGGTCCATTGTACCCTGAAGGTGGCTGTGCAGGTCGATAGAGTGGTCAAGAAGGCATACGGCAACGCTTTCCTTCATTGGAAGGGGTATTGAGTACAAGAGTTGGCAGGGCATGTTACAGTTGTATAAGACTTTGGTTTGGCCACATTTGGAATACTGCGTACAGTTCTGGTCGCCACATTACCAAAAGGATGTGGATGCATTGGAGAGGGTGCAGAGGTGGTTCACCAGGATGTTGCCTGGTATGGAGGGCGCTAGCTATGGAGAGAGGTTGAGTAGATTAGGATAATTTTCATTAGAAAGACAGAGGTTGAGGGGGGACCACATTGAGGTCTACAAAATCATGAGAGGTATAGACAGGTGGATAGCAAGAAGCTTTTTCCCAGAATGGGGGACTCAATTACTGGGGGTCACGAGTTCAAGGCGAGAGGGGAAAAGTTTAAGGGAGATATGCGTGGAAAGTTCTTTACGCAGAGGGTGGTGGGTGCCTGGAACTCATTGCCGGCGGAGGTGGTAGAGGCGGGCACGATAGCGTCATTTAAGATGTATCTAGACAGATACATGAATGGGCAGGGAGCAGAGGGATACAGATCCTTAGAAAATAGGTGACAGTTTTAGATAGAGGATCTGGATTGGCGCAGGCTTGGAGGGCCGAAGGGCCTGTTCCTGTGCTGTAAATTTTCTTTGTTCTTTGTTATTTGTTCTTTGTTCTCTGGAAACAGCTACCAGCTCAATGCTGGAGATGCAAAGGCAGGCAGTGGAACATCAGATAGAACTTTGAGAGTCATTCAAGGTCCGTCCACGTCCTGCCTGATTTTATGTTGTCCAGTTTCTGACTTTTCAGCTCCCATTGGATTCTCTGCTCCCACCTGTCACGGGCAGGATGGGAGAATTCCCATCAAAATATTTTCATAGGATATATAACACAGAAACAGACTCTTGAGCCCAACCAGTCAATTCTGGCATTTATTCACGTTCTGTACACAGGACGTGAACCCACATACTTGTAGTTCAGAGGAGAACATTACTAATTGAGCCACTGCGGACATTCACAATTGTGTCTTCGACTAAGGAAGACTTAGAATCCCTGCAGTGCACAAAGAGGTCTGCACCGACTCTCTGAAAGAGGCCCACTCCCCCCCCCCCCCCAATCCCTTTAAATCCCGTAATCCCCACCTAACCTGCGCATCCCTGAACACTAAGGGGCAACTTTAGCGTGGTCAATCTACCTAACCTGCACATTTGGGGACTGTGGGAGGAAACCTGAGCACCCGGAGGAAACCCACGCAGGCACGGGGAGAAAGTGCAAACTTCACACAATCATCCAAGGCTGGAATCTAACCCAGGTCCCTGGCGCTGTGAGGCAGCAGTGCAAACCACTGTGCCACCGTGTCGCCCTTTGAATGATAGGATCGGCTTCATACAATGATAGTCCTACAACGGATACTTTGCAAAATATTTATCACCAAAGTGTAGTAAACCACTGTTACACCTGTATTAGGTGATGTAAGGTAGGACCTGTACTACAGGTTCGTCGGTAGTCACTGCCTGCTGGCTCCGCCCAGTAGGAGGAGCGTGTCCTCTATGCAGCAGCCATTTCACCAGCAGCTGTGGGAGGCCACACATCTTACTGCAATAAAGCCATGTTTGTATCCAACTTAGTCTTTGTACAATTGATCGTGCATCAATTTATTGCAGTAAGATTTTCTAAAAGATGAACCTCCGAATCAAACCACATCGCCTGCAGTTGGATCCACAATCAACCAACGCAAAAAGGACTTTAATCACTGGCTAGCTTGCTTCGAGGCCTATATCAACTGAGCGACCACCCCTCCGACGGAGACTCAGAAGATACAGATCCTGTACTCAAGGTTGAGCTCCAACGTGTTTCCGCTGATCCAGGACGCCCCGAATTACGCAGATACCATGGCGCAGAAAACAAACACACTCTTCGCCAGGCACGTACTCGCCACTCGCTCTCAACTCACTGGTGAGTCCATAGAAGACTTCTAGCGGGCCCTAATCCCACTCGTCTGGGACTGTGACTGTCAGGCCGTTACAGCCACTGAACATTCCAACCTTCTTATGCGCGATGCGTTTGTAACGGGGATTGAGTCAGACCTCGTACGCCAAAGACTGCTAGAAAGGGCCACGCTCAACCTACCTGAGACTAAAAAGCTAGTGCTCTCCATGACGGTCACCTCACGTAATGTTCAGGCCTACCCCTCCGGCCGCGCGGCCCACCCCTCCTATCCCTCGTGGACGCCACAGACGGCCGCGCCAGCCGGGGCTTCACCCAGCCAGTACGCCTGCGCCACATGCCGACCCGCGCATCCCGAGGGCCCCCAATGTTATTTCTGCAGCCAGTAGAAGCACCCCCGCCAACACTGCCCTGCCCGCACTGCCATTTGCAAGGCTTGCGGCAAAAAGGGGCACTTTGCCGCGGTGTGCCAGGCCCGCGCAGTCGCCGCTATCGCCCCCCTCCCCCCTGACCTACACACAATGGACGCCGCCATCTTCGTCCCAGACCACGCGCAGCCAGTGGGCGCCGCCATCTTCACCTCCCGGGGTGACGCACGGCCAGTGGGCGCTGCCATCTTCAACTCTCGGGGCCGTGAGCGGCCAATGGCCGCCACCATTTTGTCCCCCGCAGGATATTCAGGTGCCGTCATCCTGTCTTCCTCACGGGGCATGGACGCTGAGAGCATTCCATGACCTGGGCCCCCCACGCTCTCCATCTTCTGACGCCAGCAACGACCGACCGCAACCCGCATCAGTGACAATCGACCAGTCCCGTCCGCACAACCTGGCCACCGCTTCGCCCAGTGTGAGAATCAACGGTCATGTGACCTCTTGCCTGCTGGACTCCGGGAGCACCGAAAGCTTCATCCATCCGGATACGGTAAGGCTCCCTCGCGGTCCACCCCACCAATCAAGGAATCTCCCTGGCCTCCGGATCCCATTCCGTCACGATCTGGGGGTTCTGCACGGTCACTCTCATGGTCCAGGGCGCAGAATTCAGCGGCTTCCGCCTCTACGTCCTTCCTAATCTCTGCGCTGCTCTACTACTAGGCCTGGACTTACAGTGCAATCTCCAGAGCCTTACCCTCAAATTCGGCGGGCCCCTACCACCCCTCAATGTGTGCGGCCTCGTGACCCTAAAGGTCGACCCACCCTCCCTATTTGCCAATCTAACTCCAATCAAACCCGTTGCCACCAGGAGCAGACGGTACAGCACCCAGGACAAGACCTTCATCAAGTCCGAGGTCCAGCGGTTGCTTCGGGAAGGCATCATCGAGGCCAGCAACAGCCCCTGGAGAGCTCAAGTGGTAGTCGTTAAAACTGGGGAGAAACACAGAATGGTAGTGGACTACAGCCAGACCATCAATCCGTACACGCTGCTCGATGCGTCCCCCCTCCCACGCATATCTGATATGGTCAATCAGATATCGCAGTACCGGGTCTTCTCAACGATAGACCTCAAATCCGCCTACCACCAGCTCCCCATTCGTAAATCGGACCATCCATACACTGCTTTCAAGGCGAACAGTCGCCTCTTCGGCGTCACTAACGGGGTCTCAGTCTTACAAAGGGAGATGGACTGAATGGTCGACCGGTACGGTTTGCGGGCCACCTTCCCGTACCTAGACAACGTCACCATCTGCAGCCACGACGCCAACCTTGCCAAATTCCTCCACACTGTCACTCTTCTCAACCTCACCTACAACAAGGAGAAGTGCATGTTCAGCACAACCCACTTAGCCATCCTCGGCTATGTGGTCCAGAACGGAGTTCTGGGGCCCGATCCCGACCGCATGCGCCCCCTCATGGAGCTTCCCCTCTCCCACTGCCCCAAGCCCTCAAACGCTGCCTGGGGTTCTTCTCCTACTACGCCCAGTGGGTCCCAAACTATGCGGACAAGGCCCGCCCACTCATTCAATCCATCCACTTTCCCCTTATGGCCGAGGCACAACGGGCCTTCACCCGTATCAGAGCTGATGTAGCCAAGGCCGGGATGCACGCAGTAGACGAGACACTGCCCTTCCAAGTAGAAAGCGATGCATCAGACGTCGCACTTGCCGTACAATCAGGCAGCAGACCCATGGCATTCTTTTCCCGCACCCTTCATGCCTCAGAAATTCGGCACTCGTCTGTCGAAAAAGAGGCCCAAGCTATCGTTGAAGCTGTGCGGCATTGGATGCGTTACCTGGCCGGCAGGAGATTCACTCTCCTCACTGACCAACCATCGGTAGCCTTCATGTTTAACAACACGCAGCGGGGCAAGAACAAAAACGATAAAATCTTGCGGTGGAGAATCGAGCTCTCCACCTATAATTGCGAGATTTTGTATCGCCCCGGCAAACTCAACGAGCCCCCAGGTGCCCTAACCCGAGGTACATGTGCCAGCGCACAAGTAGACCAACTCTGGGCCCTACACGACAGCCTTTGTCACCCGGAGGTCACACGATTGTACCATCTTGTCAAGGCTCGCAATCTGCCCTACTCCGTCGAGGAAGTATGGACAGTCACCAGGGACTGCCAGGTCTGTGCGGAGTGCAAGCTGCACTTCTACCGGCCGGTCCGTGCGTGCCTGGTAAAGGCCTCCCGCCCCTTTGAACGCCTCAGCGTGGACTTCAAAGGGCCCCTTCCCTCCACCGACTGAAATACGTATATTCTCAGTGTGGTCAACTTCAGATTCCCCTTCGCCATCCCATGCCCCGATATGACTCTGCCACCGTCATCAAAGCCCTAAACACAATCTTCGCTCTGTTCGGTTTCCCCGCCTACATCCACAGTGACAGGGGATCCTCATTCATGAGCGATGAGCTGCGTCAGTTCCTGCTCAGCAGGGGTATCGCCTCCAGCAGGACGACCAGCTACGACACCTGGGGAAACGGGCAGGTAGAGAGGGAGAATGGGACGGTATGGAGGGCCGTCCAACTGGCCCTACGGTCCAGGAACCTCCTAGCAGGTCCTCCCTGATGCCCTACACTCCATCCGGTCACTACTGTGCACCGCTACGAATAACACACCCCGTGAACGTCTTTTTGCCTTCCCCAGGAAGTCCAGATTCGGGGTGTCACTTCCCACTTGGCACGCAGCTCAAGGACCGGTCCTGCTCCATAGGCACGTCCGACTCCAAAAGGCAGATCCGTTGGTGGATAGGGTGCACTTCCTCCATGCCAACCCCCAGTATGCCTATGTGGTGTACCCCGTCGGCCGCCAAGACACTGTCTCCCTCAGGGACCTGGCACCAGCAGGTTCCACCCATACACACTTCTCCGGCCCGTTGCCACCCTCCCCTCCCCCGGCGCTCCCAACATTAACCCCACCAGGACCATCCCTCCTTCCCTTTCCCACGCCAGAGGATGAAGAGGATTTCGACACACTCCCGGAGTTATCCGAGGCCAGCATCGGCATCGCCTGCATCGACATCGCCGCCACCGCTACGTTGCTCCTAGCGGAACATCAAGGAACGAGATTGGTTGAATCCCTAACTGGCACCGGACTTTCAAAGGACATTTTTTAAATTTTCCCTGATAAAACACTACATAAATTCACTACTGTATATAGTTCTCCACCACCCCCCGCTGGACTCATTTTTAACACGGGTTGAATGTGGTAAACCACTGTTACACCTGTATTAGGTGATGTAAGGTCAGACCTGTACTACAGGTTCGCTGGTAGCCCCTGCCTGCTGGCTCCGCCCAGTAGGAAGAGCGTGTCCTCTATTCAGCAGCTATTTTGCCACACATCTTACTGCAATAAAGCCACAGTTGTATCCAACCTTAGTCTTTGTACAATTGATCGTGCATCACAAAGCAAATTAGTTGCACCTTTAAATGTATTTTTCCTTTCTATGCCCATGGAAGAAAGTAAAAACTGGGTTCCATTTAGTGGCTTTCCTTGGAGTTTTGATTGAGATTGGAAAGCTCAATGCGTGAGGGATAATAGGTTATGATTTAGATTCTGGAGTTCTAGTACAGCTATTTAAAACACCAATGGTTTGCACTGTTACATTTCCCATGGCAAGTAAGATTTAGCACTCGATAATACTCTGTCCCTCGGAGCGTTCCCATTCTGAAGTATGTAAGATGTTTCACTGCAAACTGAATAGTTCGCCAGTGACATCAATATAGGCAGTTGTTAATAGTGACTTCAAAAGGTATTGTAAGATATTCTGCAAATGTACAGGTGCACAAATAATTATAGTTATTTGAACTTGCGATGGCTCAGGTAACCCTACCCTTCATTTATTGTTCACTGGATGAGTGGACAGATCATAGAGTGGGCCTTGTCCAAAAGAAAATCAAACACTTTACTGTCCTTAAAGAACTGGATACCAAACCCAAATGGCTCTTTATATCCTGCAATGAATTATGAGCATGCATTTTTATAAAGGAATCACTGTGTGAAACATTCCAGTCTGTCAGGAGAGCTGTGAAAAGAAACTCTCATTCTTTATCTAGAATTTCCCAGTCTCTTCCTGACTACAGTGAATAATTCACTAATAATTTGTAAATAAAACAGGATTGCTCAGAGTTGGTCAAGATTAACTGCGGATGACAAAACACCCACTTCCTGCTTCTGGCTGCATTGACATTATTAGTGTGTGTTTGTCAAGATGGTTAATTTTGGTTGTATCCACGTTGATAACAGAGAGCACATCTTGCCTGAGTTACAAGAGGGATTAGCAGGGAATAGGGAAATATTAGAACAACATTTCAGCTGGTTAATTTAACCCCAAGAAATACCTCTCTGATCAGCAATTTACTAGTACAGGTTTCTATCCAGGCATGATAATCAGTGGAAGCACAGATTTAATTATTTTTTATTATTGTACCTATTGTGTATATTGCTTGAATTAAAATGCCTCACGTCATTTATAGATAAGTGTACTGACAGGCATTAGAACCACAGAACCATAGAAAAGGAATGGCAAAGAAACACGTCATTCAGCCCATCGTGTCTGTACTAGCTGAAATTTTTTTTAAAACAGCTGCATAGGTGACAGTACTTTAGGTGCAGATCAAGGTACCTTTTAAATGAGGTGAGAGTTTTTGCATCGAGCACCGGACCACGCAACAAATTCCAAACACTCACAAACCTCTGGGTAAAAAAGCTACGGTGCAGAATAAGGCCATTCAGCCCATTGAGTCTGCACCGAACCTCCAAAGGACCACCCTTCCGAGACCCACACCCCCACCCTATCCCCATAACGCCAACCAATCCTTTTGGACACGAGGGGGCAATTTAGCATGGCCAATGAACCTGACCTGCACGTCTTTGAACTATGGGACAAAACCAGAAAACCCCCAGGAAACCCACGCAGACACAGAGTGAAGGTGCAAACTCAACACACGCAGTTACCCAAGTTCGGAATTGAAACTGGGTCCCTGGCTCTGTGAGGCAGCAGTGCGAACCACTGTGCCACCATTCTGCCCTCAGAATCTTGTACACCTTATTTAGGTCATCCCTCAGCCTCCTCTGTTCTAAGGAACACTATCCTAGCGAATCCAATCTTTCCTCATAGTTGCAATTTTCAAAGCCTGGCAACATTCTTGTGAATCTCCTCTGCATTCTCCGTAGAGCAATTATATCCTTCCTGTAATGTGGTGACCAGAACTGTATACAAAATTCCAGCTGTGGCCTAGCCAGCGTTTTATACAGTTCCATCATTACATCCCTGCTTTTGTATTTAATACCTTATTCAGTAATGAGAATCATTCTATATACTTTCTTTACCATCTTATCCACCTGTCCTGTCACTTTCAGGGGCCAGTGAACATGCAGCTCAAGGTCTCCCACTTCCTCAACCCTTCCCAACATCCTCCCATTTATTGTGTTTTCCCTAATTTTGTTTACCCTCCTCAAATGCATTCCCTGGATTCTCTGGATTGAATTCCATCTGTCACTTTCCCGACCACTGAACCAGACCATTGATGTCATTTTGGAGACAACAGCTATCCTCTTCACTATCAACTACATGACCAATTTTTCCCAAACATGCCACCCACATTTAAGTCCAAATCATTAATATATACAATAAAAAGGAAGGGGCCCATCACTGAGCCCTGTGGTACCCCTTTTAAAAATTGCTTTCCATTCAAAAAAATATCCATCAACCATTATGCTTTGTTTCCTGTCACTGAGCCGATTTTGGATCTAACTCACTACCTTTCCCTGTATTCCATGAGATTTTACTTTTCTGTCATGTGGAACTTTGGCAAATGTCTCACTGAAATCCGTGCAGATAACATCTACTACACCACCCTCATCAACATCTACTACACCACCCTCGTCAACATCTACGACACCACCCTCGTCAACATCTACGACACCACCCTCATCAACATCTACGACACCACCCTCGTCAACATCTACTACACCACCCTCATCAACATCTAGGACACCACCCTCATCGATCCCCTTGTTACTTCCTCAAAAACTTTGATCAAATTGGTCAGACACAACTTTCCCCTATCAAAATCCTGCTAATTACCCCTGATTAATCCATTCCTTTCAAAGTGACAGTTTATGAGAGACACTCAGAATTGATTCTAATAATTTTCCCACCACCCAAGTCAGATTGATTGGCCTATAAGTAATTGGCCTACCCTTTGCATTATTTTTAAATAATGAAACAACATCCACAAACCTCTAATCTTCTGGTACCTTGCTTCTATCTAGAGAGGATTGGAATACGATCCGCAGAACATCCGTTATTTCCTCCCTGGCTTCCTTTTAACAGCCTGAGATACAATCCGTACGGCCTTGGTGCTTTATCTATATTCAAGGATGACAGTCCCTGCAGCATTTCCTCTCTCACTATGAGTATGGTATCTAATATTTTGCACTCCCCTTCTTCAACTAGAATAGACAGGGACAAAGTGAAATGAAATGAAATGAAATTTGCTTATTGTCACGAGTAGGCTTCAATGAAGTTACTGTGAAAAGCCCCTAGTCGCCACATTCCGGCGCCTGTCTGGGGAGGCTGATACGGGAAGTACTCATTATTTAAAACTCTTTTATGGATGTGGATGTCGCTGGCCAGGCCAGAATTTATTGCCCATCCCTTCTGGTTGCTCTTGAGAAGGTGGTGGTGAGCTGCCTTCTTGAATCGCTGCCGTCCTTGAGGGGTAGGTACACCCAGTGTGCTGCTGGGGAAGGAATTCCAGGATTTTGACCCAGCAACAGTGAAGGAACGGCGATATATTTCCAAGTCAGGATGATGAATGACTTGGAGGGGAATTTCAGGGTGGTGGTGTTCCCAGGTATCTGCTGTCCTTGTCCTTCGAGATGGTCGTGGTCATGGGTTTGGAAGGTGCTGCCTAAGGAACCTTGGCAAGTTCCTGCAGTACATCTTGGAGATGGTGCACACGGCTGCCACTGGTGGAGGGATGGAATGTTTATTGAAGGGGTACCAATCAAATGGACTGCTTTGTCCTGGAATATGTCAAGCATCTTGAGTATTGTTGGAGCTGCACTCATCCAGGTAAGTGTGGCATAGTCCATCACACTCCTGACTTGTGCATTGTAGGTGGTGGACAGGCTTTGGGAGTCAGGAGGTGAGTTACTCGCTGCCGGATTCCTAGAATTTGACCTGCTCTTGCAGCCACAGGATTTATATGGTGAGTCCAGTTATGTTTCTGGATCAATGATAACTCCAGGATGTTGACAATGGGTGATTCAGCGATGGTAATATCAAAGGGGTGATGGTTAGATCCTCTCTTGTTGGAGATTGTTGTTTCCTGCCACTTGTGTGGTGGAAATGTTATTTACCCCTTGTCCTCTCAAGCCTGAATATTGTCCAGGTATTGTTGCATTAGGACATGGATCTGTACCTGAGGAGTCACGAATGGTGCTGAACATAGTACAGTTATCAGCAAATATCCCCATTTCTTTTAAAAAAAATAAATTTAGTGTATCCAATTCATTTTTTTTTTCCAATTAAGGGGCAATTTAGCCTGTTCAATCCTTCTACCTTGCATATTTTTTGGTTGTGGGGGTGAAACCCACGCAAACACGGAGAGAAGGTGCAAAATCCACACGGACAGTGACCCAGAGCTGGGATCGAACCTGGGACCTCGGCGCCGTTAGGCAACAGAGCTAACCCACTGCGCCACCGTGCTGCCATCAACATCCGCATTTCTGACCTTATGATGGAAGGAAGATCATTATGAAGCAGCTTAAGATGGTTACTATCCTGTGGAATTCCTCCAGTGATGCTCTGGAACTGAGGTGATTGATCTTCAACTGCCACAAGCATCTTCCTTTGTGCCAGACATGACTCCATTGACTCAATGAGAACTCTACCCACATCTTCAGCATCAGGGCAGCAGTTACCCATGTACATCTATGTTGGCCCTACCCTTTCCTTTGTTATTCTCTTGCTCTTAATGGACTGGATTTTTTCTAAGGTTTTCTTTGATATTTCCCACCTATCCTGTCTTTTCTTTCCTATTTACCATTTTTACATCACACCTGTATCTTCGATACTCGAGGATTTCTTCAGTATTAGGTTTCTCGTGACTGTCAAAAGCCTTCTTTTCCTGCTTTCTCTTACTCTGTATGCCTCTGAATAACCAAGGGGCTGCAGATTTGGCAGTACCACCCTTTTTCTTTGTGGGGACATGTCGACACTGTGCCCATAAGATCGTGTCTTTGAATGCCTCCCAGTGGTCTGCCATTGTTTTCCCTTCAAGCAGCTGTATCTCGCAGGTCACTTCTCCGCCTCAAAAATTTGTCTTTCCCCAATTGAAAACGTTTACTTCTGTTCTATCTTTACCCTGTTCCTTAATTATGCTAAATCTAACTGTATTATGGTCACTATTTCCAAAATGGTCACCCACTGCCACTACATCCACTTGTCCAGCTTAATTTCCTAAAACTAACCCTAGAATTGTGCCCCTCTCATTGGGCTTGTTACGTGCTGGCTAAAAAAAATTCTCTTGAATGCAGTTGAAGAATTTTGAGTTCTCTGTGCCCTTTACATTATTCGTTTTACAGTTGATATCAGGGTGGTTGAAGTCTCCAATCTGTCTACATATTTACCCTTCTATCTCCCTCTCACTATATGGGGATCTATAATACACTCGTATAGTAGGGCTGATCCCTTTAAATTTCCGAGCTCAACACATACAGCTTTGTTTGATGATTCATTTAGTCTATCATCCCTCCTCTCAGCTGCAATTTATTATTTAACCGATAATCTTGCACCCCCACCTTTTAAGCCCCTCTCTATCCTGCCTGAAAACTCTATATCAAGGGATGTTGAGCTGTCATTTTTGCCCCTCTTTAAGCCGTGCCATTTCACATTGTAAGTGAAGTACCATGGTTAAATGTACTACATGTGAATTTAATGTGTTATGTATCAGCAGACCACATACAAATGTATTGTGTGACTGCATATGCACCATGTGTCAAATGTGAACTTGTGTAAAAGGTGCAGGCGGCAGAGCTTGTGAAGCTGTTCCAACACTGTTACAACACTGGCATATACCCGATAACATGGAAAATATGTCCTGTACCCGGTAAGGACAAATATCATCCAGCCAAATACTGCCCGAACAAGGTCTGCAGAGTTTATTATAGCATCAGCCCAAAAATAATCGCAGAAGCTACATTGAGGATGTGAGGTAAGAGTGGCTGGGTGATGATATCATGGGGTGATGCCACTGGGGTAGTAATCCAGAAGCCTGGGTTAATGTTCTGGAGGCACAGATTGAAATCTCACCTCAGCAACAGGTGGAATTTCAATTCAACTATAAAGTCTGGGTCAAATCTAGGGGGTGATTTAACTGGACAATTTCCAAGTGTCATTTTGGGTGCATTTGGTGGGATGTTTCTCAACGGCCGCGTTGGCGAGATCGCGGCCCGTGTTTAACAGTACTTAGCGCCGCAAATGAGTCCCATGGGATTCTCGCCTTGACTGACTGCCTCGCCGTCTGATTCGTCTGACATGCGCCTCAATGTCTCACCACTAACAAGAGGGAGCTGCTTTTAAACGTTCCCTCACTACTTACTCCCAGTCAACACATAGGCATGGCAGCGGGCAGGCCTGTCTCTCGCTTTGGGGATGGCAGGCCGGTCAGGCTTCACGATTTTGTCGATGGCAGACAGGACACCCTGTTCCTCCGAGGCAGCCGGAGGACCAGCTGCAGGGTCAGCAGTACCACCTGGGAGGCAATGGCAGCGGCTGTTAGTATGGGCAGCATGACCAGGAGAACCGCCATCCAATGTCAGAAGAGGATCAACCACCTCCACCGGGCTGCAAGGGTAAGTTACCGCCTCTCTCCTGGCATCAGTTCCGCCTGCCATCGTCCCTCAAATTCCAAACCCCACCCCACAAATCAATGGCTGACACATTGCGCCGTCCCCGCATTATATCTTTGTGCCTGTTCCTCAGCAGCCCTGGCGCCCACCCGCACAACCCCTTCTTCTCCAGGTGTGGTGCCCATTCATGCAACCCGCTACGGACACGCCTGACCTATCAAGCATGCAACAAGTGATCCAGTCGGATGTCGAGCCTCTGGACAAGGTTATCCCAGAGCTGAAGTAGATGATAGGACACAGCCGTAACATTCAGGAAGAGATGTCAGTGACATTCCAGTGACTGCATAGATAATTTTAGGAGTCTCAAAGGCTTTGGTCGCAGGAGGTGGTGCCAGCAATGCATGGCACTGAGGCCAATACCGCTAGGGTGATGACCATAGTAGAAAGCCTGGAGCACGACGCCGGGTCCTGAGTGATGGTGCCAAAGGCATGGCTCAGTCTGTGACGACCATGGCTGAGGATCTTGAAATCATGTCCCAGTTGCTGAAGGACATATTCCAAACACAGGTGGACATTGCCAAGTCACTGCATAGCCATATTCCAGTCACTGCGGGACATGTCCCAGAAGCAGGTGGACATTGCCGAGGGCACTCCAGAACATGGCCCAGTTACTGAGAACCATCGCTGAGGGCATCGACACGATGGTGCAGACAATGGGGAGCTGCCAGGACTGGCAGAGCCAGTTAACTCAGAGGCCTCTGGACCTCACTCCAATTGCCCTTCTGTCCCAAGAAAAATGGCAGGGGCATATGGGAGGAGGAAGCTCTGGAGGCCATCCAGGGACCTCCCATTAAGGAAGCACCTCCAGTGCTTCCGAATCCGCCCCCCCCCCCCCCCCCCCCCCCCCCAACACATCCCTCCATCCCCCTGACATCAGCACATCTCAAGGGCATTGGGCATTATAGGGTGGCATAGTAATGCCTGTGGCACTGGTAAGTCGGCCAGGGACCTCCGGGGGGGGGGGGGGGGGGGGGGGGGAGTGGAAAAGTCAAATATTCACTATTAAAACATGTTACACCTGATACATGTGAAGTCTCTGTCACGTTAATCTTCACAGTGGGCCTGCCTGCAGCCCCCCCACCCCCACCCTCCAAAGGCAGAGTAGTCCAGGCTCAATTGCCTCCGATGCAGACCCCGTTCAGAGGATCTCCCACTCTAAGCAGAAAGGTAAGAGTCAGACTTTTGCAGAAACTTTAGAGCACCAGAGCTAACCTCACAGTGAGTTATCATCATTCTCCTGCCAACACAGGACCATCAGCCTGGGGAGATGTTACACTGACCTTTGGAGGGTGGAACTGGGTACTCAGGGAGAAGGCAGAATAATAGGGAGGTGGTGGATTTTGGGGGAGTGGAGATTGTTGTGAAAGGAGGGAAATGGGGGGAATAGGAGGAAGGGGAGGAAAGAGGGAAATGGGGAAGAAGGGTTGGGGGGGGGAGGGGAAAGAGGGAAATTTGTTGTCATGTCCAGAACTTTGTTGTAGAAATGATTTGTCCATCAATGTGACATTCCACATATCAGTGGCATTCGGCGTCGGGCCGCCCCAAAGGTGCGGAATTCTCTGCACCTTTAGGGGCCAAGCCCTCACATTGAGGGGCTAGGCCCACGCCGGAGTGGTTGCCGCTCCACCGGCTGGCATGAACGGCCTTTGGCGCCACGCCAGCCGAGGCCAAAAGGACTTCGCCGGCCGGCGTAAGTCCGCGCATGCGCTGGAGTGTCAGCGGCTGCTGCGTCATACTGCCGCATACGTAGGGGAGGGGGGTCACTTCCGCCTCCGCCATGGTGAAGACCATGGCAAAGGCGGAAGACAAAGAGTGCCCCCACAGCACAGGCCCACCCGCCGATCGGTGGGCCCCGATCGCGGGCCAGGCCATCGTGGGGGGCACCTCCCCGGGGTCAGATCACCCCCCCCCCCCCCCCCAGGACCCCGGCGCCCGCCCGCACCGCCAATCCCGCCGCTCAGGTAGGTGGTTTAATCCACGCTGGCGGGAGAGGCTTGTCAGCGGCGGGACTTCAGCCCATCGCGGGCCGGAGAATCGCCGCGGGGGGCCCGCCGACCGGCGCGGCACGATTCCCACCCCCGCCGAATCTCGGGTGGTGGAGAATTCGGGACACAGCGGGGTGGGATTGACGCCGGCCCCAGGCGATTCTCCGACCCGGCGGGGGGTCGGAAAATCCCGCTCAATGTCGCGCACCAGGTCCCATAGCGTCTTCGTGCTTCAAACCGGATTGCCTTCTGAACTCACACGTTTCCCTGATTCCAGTGTTCCAGGACCCAGGTATCATGGAAAAAATTGTTCTCCTCTCCGGCTACAAAAAAGGAAGGAATCAGCAACACTAGCCTCCAGGCATCTGCAGCCACCAGCAGGAGCAAGCAGCAAACGCAATCTGCTGCTGTGAAGTGCTCTCACATGGCTAATTTGCAATAGCCTTCAGGCTGATCACAGTCAAAGGGAATGAAATTGAATTTCAGCATTGAGGCCAAAGCAAGCCTCAGTTCTGGAAGCATTTTGTGAGACAGACAGGCTGCAGCTTGCCCCTGTTATGGGTCTCCACAATATTTAAAGATGGTACAAGGTCCCTGACCCGCAGCCCAGAGGCGACCCCTGACCTGAACACTTCAGCCCACCGACCAATCCCAGCGCCCTGACTAATACCCCCTCCTCCCGAGCACTGGGGCAGCAGTTCTGGTGCCCTTGAGCTGCCTGCTGAAAAATGGAAATGGCTACTCACCTCCTCAGTTCCCCTCAGCAGTCTCTGCAAAAGGAGCACTAAATGACGCCCAAGTAATTTTTCGCAGGCAAGTTGGGTAATTCCCAGGAGGCCACTGCAGTTGACTTTAATCTTGATCATGAAATTGAAATGAAGCAGATGAGAGTTAACGATATTCCCACCATCTTTGGGCGAGATCATAGAATCCCTACAGTGCAGTAAGAAGCCATTCAACTCATCGAGTCTGCACAGACCCTTCGAATGAGCAATCTACCCAGTTCCTCTAACTGCATAACACAACCTTCACATCCCAAGACACGAAGGGCAGATTTTTTTGACATGGCCAATCCACAAAACCTGCACATCTTTGGACTGCGGGTGGAAACTGGAGTACCTGGATGAAACCCACGCAGACACGGGGAGAATGAACAAACTCCACATAGATAATAATCCGAGGCCGGAATTGAAACCGGGTCCCTGGCGCTGTGAGGCAGCAGTGCCACCATGCCCTCGAGATCCAGAACCTGCCATCGGGTGTGGGCTTGGTGAATCGCAAACTGGTTCGTGCCTGGCGCAAATCTCATTTGTATCCTCCCTCGTTATTTACTTTGCCGCACGCCCCGAGCGGTACCAGGCACATCGCGGTGGTTCAATCGCGCTTCTACTCCCATTAATGATGAGCATGAAATTAAAATCGATTGTCATCGAAAACCATCTTCACATGGTTCACTAATGGCGTTCAGGGAAGGAAATCTCCCCTCCTTACCATGCGATTCCAAACCCAGAGCAATGTGGTTGACTCTTAACTAACCTCTGAAATGGCTTAGCCATTAGTGAAAGGGCAATTAGGGAAGAAAAACAACGCTGACTTTGCCAGCAATGGGCGCTTCCAAGTCAGAAATAAATTAAAATAAATACATCTGGTATTGCTTTCAAATCAACATTCACCTAAATATGGCAATAAGGAATCGTCATGAAAGAGAAGTCAGTGAAAATCAGGAGGGAAACATTCCATCGTGTCATGTATTCACCAAGTCTCTGTATACTTATATTTCTGATTTATCAATCGCAGTAATTCAAACATCACACTAGTTCCAAATATACAATAGATTTAATTTACAAAACTTTAAAATATAACAGAACTCATAAGAGTTTGGACACCCATATGGCTTAAGCTCAGAGCCTGGCCTTTTCTAGACGCTTCTCTGCTTAATTAGCTCTCCAGCTCAACCATCAGATTAAATAATAAAGAATGGTTAGAGAAATCAGAGAACAGACCAACACAATCAAAGACGGATCAATCAAACAATTGAACTTTACAGCTGAAATGTTCTTGCTGTTCCTGCCAGCAAGACAAGGGATTCTCTGATTCCCCGCCGGGTCAGAGAATCGCCGGGGGCCAGCCTGAATCCCGTCCGCCACTACGACGCCGGCTGCCGAATTCTCCAGTGCCGGTTTTCAGCCGGGGGAGGGGATTATGCAGCCCCGGTCAGGGCCTGTTGGCAGTGGCACCCCGGCAATTCTCCAGGCCCTGATGTGCCGAGCAGCCACCCATTTTCGGCCAGTCCCACCGGCGTGAAATGGACATGGTCCATCACAGCAGGACCTGGCTAGAAGGCCGTCTACCGGGTTCCTCAGAGGGGCGCGGGAGATCCGACCCAGGGGGGGACCCCCACGGTGGCCTGGCCCGCGATCGGGACCCAGTGATATGCAGGGCGGGCCTGTGCCGTGGGGGCACTCTTTCCCTTTGCGTCAGCCTCTGTAGGGCTCCGCCATGGCCGGCGCGGAGAAGAAACCCACTGCGCATGCGCAAGAGACACGGCAGCAGTTCTGCGCATGCACCAGAACACCCCGGCGGTTCTGCACATGCGCCAACGCACGCCCGTCCACGGCGGCTCTTCAGCGTTGGTTGGCGCAACGCCAACCCCTCCGCCGCCGGCCTAGCCCCATGAAATGTGGAGGATTCCGCAACTTCCAGACGGCCTGACGCCGGAGTGCCACCTAAGGCAACCCCCTCCCCCACTCCAGTAGTGGAGGGTCCACAAGCAAATAACAGGTCCCCTCTGACACTGCAATACCCGCCATTGAGGGGAACAGAAAATCACATCTACATCTTTTCTCCCTTGTAATTAAACAACTTGCTTTCAATTAAATCATCCAAAACAACATATATACTTCAAGTTATTTCTTAAGCGTTACCTTTATCTCTTTTCTCTAAGTACAGAAATGGTTTATGATATAGAAATGTCAGTTTGAACTGTAATAAGATCTATGATTCTGATGTTGTGCTTCTGTATGATCAACGTGATAGGAAAAGGAAATGTATCCTCATAGTCAAAGTCTTTGAAATATCCTGGTCTGGTCACTATCATAGAATCACAGCACAGAAGAGGAGGCCCTTTCGCCCATCGAGTCTGCACTGACGCATGACCTGTCTATCTAATCCCATTTGCCAGGACTTGACCCATAGCCTTGAATGTTAAGTGCTCATCTAGATATTTTTAAAATTATGTGAGGCAACCCGTTTCTACCACCCTCCCAGGCAGTGCATTCCAGACCGTCACCACCCTCTGGTGAAAAGGTTTTTCCTCAAACCCTAAACCTTCTGCCCCTCACCTTGAACTTGTGTCCCCTCGTAACTGACTCTTTAACTATGGGAACAGCTGCTCCCATCCACCCAGTCCATGCTCCTCATAATCTCGTACACCTCAATCAGGTCACCCCTCAGTCTTCTCTGCTACAGCAAAGACAACCCAAGCCTATACAACCTCTCTTCATAACTTAAATGTTCCATCCCAGGCAACACCCTGGTGAATCACCTCTGCACCCCCTCCAGTGTAATCACATCCTTCCTATAATGTGCTGACCAGAATAGCGCACAGTACTCCAGCTGTGGCCTCGCCAAAGTTCAATATAACTCCGACATGACCTCCCTCCTTTTGTAATTTGTACTTCTACCTTCAGAGATCTATGGACAAACATGCCAAGGTCCCTTTGTTCCTCAGAACTTCCCAATGTAATTTCATTCATTGAATGCTTCCTTGCCATATTACTCATCAAAGTGTATCACCTCACACTTTTCAGGCTTAAATTGGATCAGCCAGTTTTCTGCCCATTTGACCATCCCGCCTATATCTTCCTGTACCGCAAGACACTCAACCTCACTATTAACCACCCAGCCAATCTTTCTGTTATCCACAAACTTATTAATCCTACCCCCCCCCCCCCCCCCCCCCCCACACACACACACACACACACACACTTAGTCAACTATGTTGTTTATATAAATGACAAACAAGAGGTTGAATAAACTCGGTTTGTTCTCACGGCAAAGACAGAGGTTGAGGGGTAACCTGATAGAGGTCTACAAAATTATGAGGGTCATAGACAGAGTGGATAGTCAGAGGCTTTTTCCCAGGGTAGAGGGGTCAATTACTAGGGGGCATAGGTTTAAGGGGCGAGGGGCAAGGTTTAGAGGAGATGTACAAGGCAAGTATTTTACACAGAGGGTAGTGGTTGCCTGGAACTCGCTGATGGAGGAGGAGGTTGAAGCAGGGAAGATAGTGACGTTAAGGGGTGTCTTGACAAATTCATGAATAGGATGGGAATAGAGGGAAACGGACCCCGGAAGTGTAGAAGATTTTAGGTGAGAGGGCAGCATGGTCGGCGCAGGCTTGGAGGGCCAAAGGGCCTGTTCCTGTGCTGTATTTTTCTTTGATCTTTGTACTAATGGGGGACCCAGCACAGATCACTGTGGTACACCACTGGTCACTGGCTTCCAGTCACTAAAGCAGTCGTCTGTCATCACATTCTGTCTCCTACAGCTAAGCCAATTTTGAATCGACCTTATCAGGTTACCCTGTAAGCCATGTGCATTTACCTTCTTTATGAGTCTCCCATGTCTCCCATAAGGCAGCACGGTAGCATGGTGGTTAGCATAAATGCTTCACAGCTCCAGGGTCCCAGGTTCGATTCCCGGCTGGGTCACTGTCTGTGTGGAGTCTGCACGTCCTCCCCGTGTGTGCGTGGGTTTCCTCCGGGTGCTCCGGTTTCCTCCCACAGTCCAAAGATGTGCGGGTTAGGTGGATTGGCCATGCTAAATTGCCCGTAGTGTCCTAAAAAATAAGGTTAAGAGGGGGGGTTGTTGGGTTACGGGTTTAGGGTGGATACGTGGGTTTGAGTAGGGTGATCATTGCTCGGCACAACATCGAGGGCCGAAGGGCCTGTTCTGTGCTGTACTGTTCTATGTTCTATGTGGGACCTTGTCAATAGCTTTGCTGAAATCCATGTAAACTACATCAACTGCACTACCCTCATCTACACACTTGGTCACATGCTCACAGTCCAATCAAATTTGTTAAGCATGGTCTCCCTTTGAAGAAGCCATGCTGACTATTCCTGATCATTCCTTGCCTCTCCAAGTGGAGATAGATTCTCTCCTTCAGAATTTCTCCAATAGTTTCCTAACCACTGACATGAGATTCATTGATCTGTAGTTCCCTGGCTTATTTCGACAACCTTTCTTAAATAGTGGGACCACATTAGCTGTTCTCCAGTCCTCTTGCACCTCCCCTGAAGCTAGAGAGGAATTAACTCTCCTCCCTCGCTTTCCACATCCCGGGACACAATTCATCCGGACCTGGCTATTTGTCTACTTTTAAGCCTGCCAACACCTCCAAAGCTTGTGACTCCCTATGAAAATTTGCTCAAGGACCTCACCGTCTCTCTCCCCGAGTTCCATAGCTACCTCCTCATTCTTGTGGGTGAAGACAAGTCTGAAGTATTCATTCAACACCCTACCAATGTCCTCTGGCTCCACCCACAGATTTTCCTGTTGGTCCCTAATGAGCCCTACTCTTTTCCTTATTATCCTCTTCCCATTGATGTACGTGTAGAATATCTTGGGTTTTTCCCTATTTTTACCAGCCAGAGCTTTATTATATCCCCCCCCAACCCCTTTGCTCTCTTAATTGCTTTCTTAAACTCCATCCTGCACTTTCTGTACTCCATTAATGTCTCCGTTGATTTGCTCCCCTTGTATTTGCTAAAAGCCTCTCTTTTCCTTCTCATCGTATCCTGAATGTCTCTGGCCATCCATGGTTTTCTGGGCTTGTTACACCTTCCTATTACCCTGGAGGGAACATGTTGGGCATGTACCCTCCCCATTTCCTTTTTGAACGCCCCCACTGCTCTTCTGTACATTTCCCCACAAGTAACTCTTTCGAGTCCACCTTGGCCACATCCTGCCTTATTTTACTAAAATCCGCTCTCCCACAATCCACAACCTTTTTTTGCATCTTGTCCATTTCTTTGTCTATAACAAACTTATATTTTACCATGTTGTGGTCGCTATCACCAAAATACTCCCCCGCCAACACATCAATCACCCGTCCAGCATCATTCCCCAGAATTAGGTCCAGCACTGCACCATCCCTTGTTGGACCCTCTATATATTGAACTGAAAGGTTCTCCTGTATGCATTTTAAGAACTCCACTCCATCTAAGCCCTCAACACAGTGACTATCCCAATTAATGCTGGGAAAGTTGAAATCACCTAATATAATTATCCTATTATTATTTTTACACACCTCTGTGAATTGTGCATAAATTTGCTCCTTGATTTCCCGCTCACTATCTGGGGGTCTATGACAAACAACGCCTGGAGCCGATTCTGATTTATTGATTCTCCGTCCCACGAGGAAATGCGCTTTGAGCATCCCGGGATGGAGAATTCACCAATAGAATCCCTACAGTACGGAAGGAAGTCATTCGGCCCATCGAATCTGCACCGACTCTCTGAAAGAGCACTCTACTCAGATCCACTCCCCCACCCTATCCCTGTAACCTCAACCCAGTAACCTGGACAGAAAAGGGCAATTTTATCCACCTGACTCCAGTCCAACGCCGGCATCTCCACATGATGTCCACGTATTTGAACTGTGGGAGGAAACCGGAGCACCTGGAGAAAACCCACAAAGAAACGGGGAGAACACACAAACTCCACACAGTCATCTAAGGCAGGAATTGCACCCGGGTCCCTGGCGCTGTGAGGCAGCAGAGCTAACCACTGTGCCACCGTGCCGCCCCTTTGCACTGGCATTCTTGTTAATAGATAGTGACAAATTAAGAATGATCAGTCGGATTTGCAAGTTCCGCCCTATCAGAAGTTAAGCTGCTGTCTTTCCGGTGAAATAGTGTGAGATGATTCAATATGTGCGAAACAGGATGTGAATGGATTGTTTAAATATTTTCCACTCTGACTTAATCATCCTGTTGAATTGCTCTGCATCACCATTCGATTGTGGATCAGAGCACGATGCCAGATGACAATCAACTCCACAACCTGCTAGGAAGTCCATGAACTGATCGGAAACAAATGGCAGTCCATTGTCTGTAGTGATTGCCTCTATAAAAATAAAATAGGAAACAGGATTTGACAAACAACTGGTCTCGAATGTCAATGTCTGAAGTGGTTGTCACAGAATTTGTTGTCGTGATTTACGGCCATTTGTTCTGCAGATCATGAACAAGCATAAAACGATGAATTCCAGGGGCTGCACCTCTCCAAAAGTATCAACTTGGAGTTGTCTCCATATTTCTGTTGGCCAAGGGGTCAGTTGTGGAGGTGTGGGACACAATTTAACTGTTTTCTCACTGAGTGATCTGCAGTTTCTAATTAATTCTTCTTTACACCAGACTGCTTCACAAAATCAGTGCTTCACCTTCACAATGGGCACAATATAATACACATTGCTGCAGCACTTTTGGGATAACTGCTCGAGTTCCACAGGCAATGCATTCATCATGGAACAATACATGTTCACAGAGTGCTCTGTAACATGGCATCAGCTCTCCCCCATTCACCAAGCCACTCGGTGAGGTCCTGTCTTACTTTCTGCAGATCCTGCCTCCAAATCTTCTCACTGCTGTAGCTGTATAGACTTTAGTTAGGCAACATTTAGAATGTAGTGTTCAATTCTGGTTGCCGCATTACAAGAAGGACGTGGAGGCTTTGGAGAGGGTACAGAAGAGGTTTACCAGGATGTCGCCTGGTACGGAGGGCGTTAGCTATGAGGAGAGGTTGGATGAAGTTGGTTTGTTCTCACTGGAACGACGGAGGTTGAGGGGCGACCTGATGGAAGTTTATAAAATTATGAGTGACATGGACAGAGTGGATAGTCAGAAGCTTTTTCCCAGGGTGGATGAGTCAATTACTATGGGACGAACGTTTAAGGTTCAAGGGGCAAAGTTTAGAGGAGATGTGCGAGGGAAGCTTTTTTACACAGAGGATAGTGGGTGCCTGGAACTCGCTGCCGGAGGAGGTGGTGGAAGCAGGTATGAAGTTGCATTTAAGGGGCGTTTTGACAAATACATGAATAAGATGGGAATAGAGGGATACGGACCTCAAAAGTGTAGACGGTTTTAGATTAGACAAGCAACATGGTCGGCGCAGGCTGAAGAGCCTGTTCCTGTTCTGTACTTTTCTTTGTTCTTTGTATAACCAGATTCAAGGTTATGCAAAATCATTGCAATCATGTCGTCTTCAAAGTTGCAATATTCTTCATTATCACTGGTGCTATCTGCGATAGTAGTATGGCTCAGCAAGTCAGCCACTCAAAGGTACACTGATGAAAGGGATTTGACCATCACTACAGAGGTCAATGACCTCTTCCTAATGTAGTTAAGAATGTAATCAGTGTTTGGTGATCAGTGCAGAGAGTGAACTTTCTATCGTAGAGTTGTATGTGCCAATGTTCACATGTATTGATGCAGGCTAGTTCTTCCTGCTGCCCAGTGTGTATATGTTCAGCTTCTGCCAATGGACATGATGTATAAGAGACTGGCCATTCACTTCCTTCATACACTCGACGTACAGCTCCAATTGCAGTCCCCAAAGTATCTGTTGTGACAAACATTTTCACTTGTAGGCTGAAATGTACAAAGACTGGGCGCAATTCTCCCACCTGGGGACTAAGACTGTTGGTGGGGCCAGGAACACTGAGTGTTTCCCACTGTGGATGCCAGCGGGAAAACACACCAAATCTTAAAGCCCTGACCTCATTCATTGTTCAACTGGGCATTTAGCATTATCTTCCATGGTGGGGCTGGCCTAATGGTTCATAGTGCAGGATAGGATGCTGGACTATGTTGAAATTAGCTCAACATCACTGACCCACAATTGAAGAAAGAAGGTGGGCCTATTGACAATGAAGACGGATCTCCAGGAATATTCTGAGGCTGGAAGATGGACCTCCTTGATGACACCGAATCTGGAAGATTCACCTGGGTTCGGTGTCTAAGGTTGCCTGCGGCATCCATCCTGAATTCAAGAGCCAGCCCAGAAGTGTGCATTTGTTCCTGTTGATCATCAAGTTGTGTTGTTTGAGTCGAGCGTGCATGACTGATAATCACTGATTGTGCTCTGTGTTCCCTTCTAAGGACAACAATGTCATCAAGTAGGTTGAACATCCCTTCAATATCTGACAAGACTGAAGAAATTACCCACTGGAATGAACTAGGAGCTGAACATAGGCAATACGGATAAAAACAGAAAATGCTGGAAAACTTCAGCAGGTTCTTGCAACTTCTGTGGAGAGATGAACAGAGTTAACATTTCGACTGCAATCTGACTCTTCTTCAGAGCTCCAGATCCATAGTCGATAGTGAATTCTGGGATACAAAACTCACCTCCGTGAATAACAAAAGCTGTAAAATGTTAGCTTTTCTCTTCTGGAGCACCGTTTTCCTTATCCTGGCCGTGATCAGCCTGTCCACCCCTCCAAAGAATGACTTTGGCAAAAATACCGGCAGACACTGGAACAGAAACAAGAGCCTTGGCAGAATGTTCATTTTTACTGCCTGCACCTGGCCTGCCAACGACAAGGGGAGACTATCCCATCGGCCCAAGACCTCCTTCATCCTCCCCACCAGGCTCGTGAAAATAAGTTTATGAAGTCGCACCCAGTCTTGCAACCTCAAATACCTCAAATGCGTTGTGGTTCTGACAGTTTTGCAGTAATTGGGTCATATTTCCCTTAATCATCTAAGTTCATTGAAATCTTGGATCTTCTTTGTCTTTTCAGTCGTTGATGTAACAGTCGATGCTACAGCTGTGACAGTTTTCCCAGGAGTTGAAGGTCATTCCGCCTTAGAAGCTCCTTCCCAGAGGCCTTCGAGGGAACAACAAGTTCCTCGGATATCCCTGAATTCTTTTCTTCTGGCCACAGAGGGTCCAAAGGCCGATTCACTTCCGTCTTCTCTTTTGGATCAGTCCTTCATTCACAGTCTTCATTGTCGTTGCAGTTCAGTCATCCTTAAACCTACACGTAGCTTCCCAGCTATGCTGGAAGCCACATTGCTGAAGTGTTGTCCTATTTTGCAAATGGCGATACCTTACAGATGCAGAAGAAAGCTCTCAAGTCTCCAAATTATCTTCCCTAAGGGCCGAGAATACTGAGGGAGATTGAATTCCTCACGATTGTGACTTGGGGAAGAATACAGTAGGGATTCGAGTGGCCAGAATCTGTACTTGTAAAATCAGAGTTACAGAAATATAATGTAAATTGTTAAAGATATAGGACCTTGGAGGGGAAGAATCAAATCTCGGCAGGTAGGGACCGAAGGTCAGGAGGGGTGGAGGTCGCATTTCTTTTTTACAAATATTTTCCAATTAAGGGGCAATTTAGTGTGGCCAATCCACCTACCCTGCACATCTTTGGATTGTGGGGGTGAGATCCACAGAGACACGGGGAGTATGTGCAAACTCCACATGGACAGTGACCCGGGACCGGGATTGAACCAGGGTCCTTGTGGCCGTGAGGCAGTAGTGCTAATGACTGCGCCACTGTGACTTCCGGAGGTCGGATTTCTGGGGTGGGGTGGGTAGGTCAGAGAATGGATGGTGGTCAGACATCAGGGCTGAAAACCCCCACATACCCTACATCCGAGTCAGGGGCGCTTAGAAGTTAAAGCCCGTCGTTTCATGTTGTTAAAAAGTAAGATAGCATACTTGAGGGGGTGGGGAGGTTTAGTGTAAGAGGTTAACAGATAGGATATGCTAATGTATGGCATAAATGATGTTATGTCACTGACATCAGGCAGTCATGTGTTAGACTCTCTCCCTCTGTCACCTGTTTCGAAGCAGGACTCATGAACAAGAATTAAGAAAAAACCAGAGTCTGTCTACAGTCTAATAACCAAGTGTCACATCTGGAGTCCAGAACAGAAGGACATATCTCACAACACTAACAAGGTCACCAGCTAACCCTCCAACTCCCTTGGGTGTCGGCCAAACACCTGTGATTGATTTTAAAAAGAAACTTCTGTGGCAGATGTTACAACTGTTAGAAAATTTCCAAAGGGGTCCTGTACCCTGCTTCTCCAAAGAATTCCACAAACTTTAGACTTTCTCCTAAAAACTGTGAAGCCCACAATTCCAATTTCATATTCCTTGCTCGCGAAGGTAGCTGTCATTTTATCTGTGCAGCTGCCTCAGTTCTAGTGCATCTACAATACTAGCAGCCACCAGACCAGGTGGAAAAGTGTCTAAATATATCTTACTGTTATGCCACCCTGGGGAAGTGTGCGGTCAATGCCAGCCCCGCATGCCCCAGAGTCAAAACACAAGTGATTTAACTAATAATTCTTGTGAGAATCCCCAAAACCTTTGGTCCCAATATTTACAGTCACCAGGTTTGTAAGTTGAAACACAATTACTGTTTATTTATATCTAGAACAAAATGAACTATACAGAAAACACAGCTGCTTAATGTTGAGCTAATACCAGACTCCTCTTTAACTTCGCCACCTCCTACCCACATATACAAGACAGACAAACACAGAAGGGGTGGGAGAGGTGGAAAAATAATAAGGATTCAGGTGAAAAGAGAAGAGCCCTTGCTTCAGATGATGAGTCCTTTAGAGCAGTGCTTCTCAAAGTGTGGTACGCGTACCGGTGCCGGTACGCGAGCCATCGTCTGCCTGTACGTGGAGTATTTCCAGAAAAGAAAGAGACAATAATCCTGGATTGGCTTTTTTCGCTCACCGGTCCCTGGCACATTGAAAAAAAAACTGCCGGTCCGCCACATCAGATAGTTTGAGAAGCACTGCTTTAGAGCATTTCCTTCACAGTAATGAGTGCGGTTTAAAGTCTCTGGAGTGCAGCATGTAATAATCTTCTTTGCCGCTCATCAGTGTAGCTTTTCCAGGATTGGCCTCCGGCTTCATACCAGCATGTTCTTAGCGAGTGTTATCAGCTGCTGATCTTTTCTTGCACATCAGTCTCTTTTTTGTACAGAGAGGGAGTAATCAGATTCTGGATTGTACTTCACACCAGACTTTCTGTTGGAGAGAGTGAGTTATCAGATTCTCACAGTGGCCGTTTGGTGAGAATTCACTGGATATTCCTGGAGTGAGTTAGTTAGATTCTTCCATACAGCTTTAATTGGAGCCTCATGGCTCTGAGAAACATTCCAGTGAGGTAATATCCAATCACCGCCTGTTACCAGACAGGGCACAGCCTCCTGGGCCCATTCATTGGTCACCAGCCGCATCAATCAATCTGAGTCATTACTGATGTCAGTCTAAAACAGCACAGCCTTAATTAAAGGCACAGGCCATTTACAAACCGCTTTGTCTTAAAGATACAGGCTGTATTAAAGTCACAGCTCATCCATGGTAATAGCTAAAATAAAATAAAGGGGAAAGAAGGGAATGAACATTGAACAAATAGGAAGGACCCTTATACACACCTATGAAAGCAGGACAAATCCAATCCACCCAATTAACAGCCACATTGGATTATTCTTGATCATCAGCAAAGTGAGGAAAAACCTCATCGACAGTACAACCAAATGGCACTTACTCAGCAATAACCTGGTCCCCAATGATCAGTTCCATCAGGACCATTCAGCTCCAAAGTCCATTAATGCCTTGGTAGAAGACACAAGACAGACAAAAGAGCTGAATTTCAGAGGTGAGGTGAGATGAGAGCGACTGCCTTTGCTATGATCTAACAGCACTTCATACTTCAAGTTCTCGTTGGAAGGTGAAGGATGTGGTAACCAGGCAAGACTGTATTTCCAGCTTTTTCTGTGTTTATTTCAGATTTACAGGATCTGCAGTATTTTTCTTTTGAAATAGGAACGCCAAATGTCCTAATTAACCTTTTGTGTGGAATCACCATTATTATGCTATCTAGATGATGTTACTCCCAATCTCACTTTTTAAACAAACTTTTCTCTCCAAGGGCGCGATTTAATGGCTACATTGCACCCGAAAAGCAGCTTGTCACGGCACAGCGTGGCTGATAGAAGCCAGGAGACTCCGCTCCTGGGATCTACCCAGCTCGCAACACGTCGTGAGATCCAGCACGATCTTGTGAGACGCTGTGATGTAAATCCAGCCCATTGTGGGTGGAATCAATTTTGAGCAATCTGCATATTAAAGCAAGACAGCTAGTCTCACTTTAATGTGCAGATTAACAAGTTACCCGAGGCGTGGGATCTGGCTCCTTTGCTTCAGAGGTCTTGGGTGAATGTTGTTCAGCATAGGTCTCCACAAATGGGGACCAGACAGAATGGCACTTGAGGGGGTCTCCCAGGGGACTGAAGGCCCCCAGTGCATGCCCTTTGTGCAGGGTGGTAACATGGGAAGCCTGGCATTGTCAGCCTGGCATTGTCACCTGGGTGCAAGGTTGGCACTAAGGTGCTCAGGTGGCATTGCAAGCTGGCGGGGATGATGCTAGGTTGGCACTGTTAAACTGGCATATTTTGTGTGGGTGCGATTGGGCTGGGTGTACCCTGTGTGGGTGTTGGGGGAGGTCGGGGGTCACTTCGGGGGCCTCGGAGATCAGAACATCATTTAAAAATGGTGTCCCGATCTCTCGCTACACTGGGGAGTTCCGGCGAGCAGAGCCCCTCAGTGTACAAAACAGGGCTATGAGCAGCCTCAGCCGCATGTTCCCTCTTGAGGCCCCTTATCAAACATGAGTTGCGGTTTATAGCCATGTGTTTAGCACCGGGAAACAGGCGGTTAAATGTGCTCGCTATGGGACTTTGTTCCCATTTGGTGAAATCGCACCCCATGTTTTGAGGCATTGCAGTAAATCTCTGGGAATGTGGTGGATCCAGGCAGCTGACACTTTGACCACATTTTGCAGAATCCACATATCATTTGCTTCAACTGCCAACTCATATGTATTGATTCAGCACATTTATCTATACGTTTACAGGATATGGCTTCGCTGGCTACGCCAGCATTTATTGCCATCCCTAATTGCGCTTGAGAAGGTGGTGGTGAGCTGCCTTCTTGAACCGCTGCAATCCCTGTGGTGTAGGCACACCTACAGTGCAGTTGGGAGGGAGTTTCAATATTTCGACTAAGCCGACAATGAAAGAACGGCAATATAAATATGCGTGTGCCTGTGCGTGTGTGTGGAATAGTTGGGGTCTTCATAGTCGCAAAGTAATGCAAACAATTGCAAAAATAATTAAATGGGGGCGGCCTGTAGGGAAATAACTCAATTTATGCTGCTTAAGTGGAGCTATTTTTGTTATTGAATGAGCTCTCTTTTATGAAGCATCCACGAGCTGGTTTCCATTAAAAAAAATTAAACATTCAAAATAGTTTTTAGTGAGTACTAAATCCAATCCTAATATCAACTGAAAATGACTTGGAGCTTCCCAGCGGATTCTTAACTTCTCTGTTGGATGGCAGTGTTATATTACTGAGCTGGGGGTGCACTTCCTGTAATTCAAAGCATCTTCATCATTTGCTCCACTTTTAATTTACAAATTTTGTTAAATGACAGCACAGCAGCCTAAACACGCTTGTGGACTCATGTTACATTTCATATTTGATGGTGTGTTTTATGAGTTAAAGAACTTCCTTTTTGACTTTATTTCAATCCTGAGGACCTGGAAATATAATATTCACCAAATGCTTCTTTTGTTCTCTCAATTGGATTATTAAAAATCCTTCACCATGATTGCAGCCAGATGGGAGGATTTGAGTTAGGGCCGATTTACTGACATGCTGATAGCACTCTTACTGGAGTCTTCTTGCTGAAGAGTTTCAAATGGACATTGCAGAGATTCTTACTGAAAAGTAATGCAACAGTTCAGGGGCATACGTTTTTTGCCCAAAGGAACAATAAACACATCAGTGGGGGAAAGGGAGTCACTGAAAGATGAGGAGAAGTTTAGAAAGGAAGTTATTCTTTTGTGCACCGTTTGTAGTTCCATTATAAACATTACTTGTGGTGATTTGAAGTGATTGTCCATGTTCTTGCCCCCTGCGCAGGGTGGCACTCTGGCACTGATGGTACCAGCCAGATACTGCCAAGATGCCAAGGTGGCACTGCCATCTGTAGGGACACTGCCAGGGTGCCATGCTGGCAGTGCCAAGCTAGAATTGTTTGCACGGCGGTGATGGGGCCCGGGGGTGCCTGTGCATGTGAGGTGAGGTGCAGGGTGGGGGGGTACGTGCACCCCCTTATAGGTGAGTTGGGGCTTTGAGGGGGTTCATGGGTCATGTTCAGATGCCATTCAGGAGATCAGGACGCCATTTATCTCTCCCTGCACTGACGAGTTTCGGCGAACTGGGCTCCTCAGTACAGGAAACATGACTAAGTCTGACCTTGGCCGCGCGTTCCCCTCTGAGGCCCCGTATCTAACCGGAGTCGCATTAGATAGCGTTGTGTTTCTGGGTGCTACGAGCGCCGGGAAACATGCGGCTAAACAGGCTCACATTTGGAACATAGCTCCCATTTGATTCAATCGCGCCCATAGAGACCAGAGCAGCCGTGGGGCTGTTGGCCTCTGTACAGCTTTTCTTATTAATAAATACCTTTTGTGTTTCTAATGAAGTCTGTTAACATGCATCATTACATTTCTATAAATGGATGCCTAGATTTCGATGCAATTAATAATCTTAGAAACGCATCCCTTTTTAGTAAAGACTAGCCTTGTTAGTTTATTTATATGTTGATCTAAATTATGTAAATAATATAGAGGTTAAGTGTAATGTGTTAAACGCTTGACTTATAATGTAGCAAAGAAAATTAAAATAAAAGTGCTGGAAGTAAGAAGCAACTCCTGTTTGAACGTTTACCACCGAAAGACGATATAGGAGTAAGTTACCTGGGAAGGAACCCGACAACATATGTATGCATCCATTGAGTAATCCAGATATGGAAACAGCACCTCAGGCATATGCAGAATATCTCTGGCATTAATAATGTTAGATTTTTTGATCTGGGAAAACGTGGCAGAACTTTCACTGTCTCTTTTTTTTTAAATAAGTTTTATTGAAACCCCCCCCCCGGGTTGCTGCTGCTATTGACCAAGTTACCTATCTTTGAGCCAGGAAGTCCAGAAAAGGCTGCCAACATTTATAGAACCCTTGTATTGATCCACTCAGGGCAAATTTGACCCTCTCCAATTTTATAAATCCCGCCATATCACTGATCCAGGCCTCCACCCTTGGGGGCCTCGCATCCTTCCACTGCATCAAAATCCTCCACCGGGCTACTAGGGACGCAAAGGCCAGGACACCGGCCTCTTTTGCCTCCTGCACTCCCGGCTCCACCGCAACTCCAAAAATCGCGAGTCCCCAGCCTGGTTTTACCCTGGATCCAGCCACCCTCGACACCGTCCCCGCCACCCCCTTCCAGAATTCTTCCAGTGCCGGGCATTCCAGAACATATGGGCATGATTCGCTGGACTCCCCGAACACCTGGTGCACCTGTCCTCACCCCCAAAGAACCTACTCATGCTAGTCCCGGACATGTGGGCCCGGTGCAGCACCTTGAATTGGATGAGACTAAGCCTCGCACATGAAGAGGAAGAGTTGACTCTCTCCAAGGCATCCGCCCAAGTCCCGTCCTCTATCTGCTCCACAAGTTCCTCCTCCCATTTAGCCTTCAGCTCCTCCACTGACGACTCCTCCACCTCCTGCATTACCTTATAAATGACAGACACCTTCCCCTCTCCGACCCACCCCCCCGAAAGCACTCTGTCCATCACCCCCCCCCCCCCCCCCCCCCCCCCCCCCCCCCCGCGAGGGCAGCAAAGGGAACTCCTCTACCTGTCGCCTAGCAAACGCCTTTACCTGCAAGTATCTGAACATGTTCCCTTCGGGGAGCCCAAATTTATCTTCCAGTTCCCCCAGGCCCGCAAACCTCCCGCCAGTTTACTGATGCCTACCCTTTGCCACCCCTTAAACCCCCCATCAGTGTTCCCCGGGATGAACCGATGATTTCCACCTAATGGAGCCTCCATCGATCCCCCTATTTCTCCCCTATGCCGTCTCCACTGTCCCCAGATTCTTAGGGTCGCCGCCACCACCGGGCTCGTGGTATACCTCTTAGGGGAGACCGGCAACGGCGCCGTTACCATGGCACTCAGGCTCGTACCTCTGCAAGACGCCATCTCCATTCTTTTCCCCGCCGCCCCCCCCCCCCCCCCCATCACCCATTTACGCATCATTGACACATTGGCCGCCCAATAGTACCCCAAAAGGTTGGGCAGCGCCAGCCCGCCTCTATCCCTCCCTCGCTCCAGGAAAACCCTCTTCACTCTCGGAGTCCCATGTGCCCACAAGAAGCTCAAAATACTGCTAGTCACCCTCCTAAAGAAAGCCATGGGGATGAAGATGGGCAGGCACTGAAAGAGGAACAATAACCTCGGAAGCACCGTCATTTTGACGGACTGCACCCTCCCCGCCAACGCCAATGGCAGCATGTCCCACCTTTTGAACTCTTCCTCCATCAGATCTACAAGTCTGGTGAAATTATGCTTGTGAAGAGTCCCCCAGTCCCTGGCCACCTGCACCCCCAGGTACCTAAAACTCTCCCCTGCCCTCCTAAGCGGGAGCCTACCAATTCCTTCCTCCTGGTCCCCAGGGTGCACCACAAACACCTCACTCTTGCCTAGATTTAGTTTATAGCCTGAAAAGGTCCCAAACTCAGCTAGCAGCTCCATCATCCCCGGCATCCCTCCCACCGGGTCCGCCACGTACAGTAGCAGGTCATCGGCATACAACGACACCCTATGTTCCTCCCCACCTCGCACCAAACCCCTCCACCTCCCTGAATCCCTCAACGCCATCGCCAACGGCTCGATTGCCAATGCAAACAACAAGGGGGAAACCCTGCCTGGTCCCTCGGTAAAGCCGGAAGTACTCCAACCTCCTCCCATTCGTGGCCACACACGCCATCGGGGCCTCATATAGCAGCCTCACCCATCTAATAAACCCTTCCCCAAATCCAAACCTCCCCAACACCTCCCATAAGTACCCCCACTCCACTCTATCGAAGGCCTTCTCCGCATCCAGCGCCACCACTATCTCAGCCTCCCCCTCAATCGCCGGCATCATAATGACATTCAGCAATCTCCGCACATTCGTGTTCAGCTGCCTTCCCTTCACAAAACCTGTTTGGTCCTTGTGTACAACCCCTAGCACACAGTCCTCTATCCTGGTGGCCAGGATTTTTGCCAGCACCTTGGCATCCACATTGAGGAGAGATATGGGCCTGTATGAACCACATTGCTGGGGGTCCTTGTCCCTCTTTAAGATTAACGGAATCAGCGCCCGCGACATCATCTGGGGCAAAGTCCCCCCTTCCCACGCCTCATTAAGTGTCCGCACCAACAAGGGGCCCACTAGGTCCACAAACTTTTTATAAAACTCCACCGGGAACCCATCCGGCCCCGGCGCCTTCCCTGACTGCATCTGCCCAATCCCCTTAACCAGCTCCTCCAGCTCAATCGGCGCACCCAACCCCTCCACCTGCTCCTCCTGCACCTTTGGGAAAGAAAGCCTGTCACGAAACCTCTCCATTCCCCTCCTCTCCACCGCTGGCTCCGACCAGTACAGTTCCCCGTAAAAGTCCTTGAAGACCTCATTCACCTCTACCCCCTTCCGCACCACATTCCCACTCTTGTCTCTCACTCCAGCAATTTGCCTAGCCACATCCCGCTTGCGGAGCTGATGAGCCAGCACCCTACTCGCCTTTTCACCATGTTCATACACTGCCCCTTGTGCGTTCCTCCACTGTGCCTCCGCCTTTCTAGTAGTCAGCAAATCAAATTTAGCCTGTAGGCTGCGCCTCTCTCCCAACAGTCCCTCCTCTGGTGCCTCCACGTACCTCCTATCTACCTCCAGCATCTTCCCCACCAGTCTATCCCTCTCACTCCTCTCGCTCCTCTCCCTGTGTGCTCGGATGGATATCAGCTCCCCACGAATCACTGCCTTCAGGGCTTCCCAGACCATCCCCACCTGGACCTCCCCCGTATCATTCACCTCGAGGTACCCCTCAATACTTGCCCGGACCCTCCTATACACCTCCTCCTCCGCCAACAACCCCACATCCAATCGCCACAACGGGCGCTGGTCCCGCACCTCCCCCATCTCCAACTCCATCCAATGTGGAGCGTGGTCGGAGATTGCAATGGCTAAATATTCGGCCTCCTCCACTCTCGGAATCAGTCCCCTACTCACCACGAAGAAGTCTATCCGAGAATAAACCCTATGTACGTGGGAGACGAAAGAGTACTCCCATGCCCTCGGCCTCACAAACCTCCATGGGTCCACCCCTTCCATCTGGCCCATAAACCCTCTCAGTACTTTGGCCGCCGCTGGCCTCCTACCCGTCCTTGAACTGGACCGATCCAGTGAAGGATCCAACACCGTATTGAAGTGTCGCCCCATAATCAGACCTCCCGCCTCTAGATCCGGGACCCGTCCCAGCATACGCCTCATAAAGCCCACATCGTCCCAATTTGGGGCATACACACTAGCAAGTACCAGCTTCTCTCCCTCTAGCCTGCCCCTAACCATAACATACCTACCCCCCTTATCCGCCACCACCTCAGATGCCTGAAACGACACATTATTCCCCACCAGAATCGCCACTCCCCGGTTCCTCACATCCAACCCAGAGTGGAAAACTTGCCCCACCCATCCCTTCCTCAGGCGGACCTGGTCCGCCACCTTCAGGTGGGTCTCCTGAAGCATTGCCACATCTGCCTTTAGCCCCCTCAGATGAGCAAGTACCCTCGACCGCTTCACCGGCTCATTCAATCCTCTCGCATTCCAGGTGACCAACCAGATCAGAGGGCGTCCCGCCCCCCCCCCCCCCCCCCCAGTCGACTAGCCATAGCCCGTCGTCTGCCCGCCCCAGGCCAGCACCCCCCGCCTGACCCAGTCCCCACAGCGACAACAACTCACCTCTGTCCCCCCGGCCCACACCAGCTCCTTCCTGACCCTGCCAGCAACAGCAACAACCCGGTATTCCCCTATCCCCCCCCCCCCCCCCCCCCCCCCACCCACCCCCAGGCTAGGAACCTTCCATTGTACTTCCATGGGTCAGCTAACCTCTGCTGATCCTGGAAACCCCCGCCAAAAACCCAACCCCTCCCAAAGTGGGATCATCCCCCATCCTGTCCCTCCTCCAGGCACTGCTCCAGCGCGGGGAAGAACCAGTTAAGGCCCCGCCACCCCCGGTCATCGTCTCCACCCCCCAGCCTCGCAATGCGGGAAACCCGAGGAAAGCCCGTGCTTTCGCCCTGCCCCACCACACCCTTCTGACGCAGCTCCCAAATACCAGCCCCACTCCACACCCCCAACCCGATATAGAATACAACAAACCTCCCCAACCCTCCCCGTAAGATACAAAATTCAAACAATGCCCCACAACAAAAAACAAAACACCCCAATAAATAACCATATCAAAATTACAAAAGTACAGAAAAAGAGAACACAGCAACAGCAGAAACCAGCAATAAAGCATTTCAACCGACCCCGCAACCCCCAACCCCTAGTTCGAGTCCAGTTTCTCCATCTGCACGAAGGCCCACGCCTCCTCCGGGGAATCAAAATAATAATGCCGGTCCAAATAAGTTACCCACAGGTGCGCAGGCTGCAACATTCCAAACTTTATCTTCTTCTTGCTGAGCACCTCTTTCGTCCGATTAAACCCGGACCGCTGCTTAGCCACCTCCGCACTCCAATCCTGGTAGATCCGTACTACCCCATTCTCCCAATTGCTGCTCTTCACCTTCTTGGCCCAGCGCAGCACATACTCCCGATCACTGAACCGGTGGAACCTCACCAGCACTGCACGCGGGGGTTTGTTCTCCTTAGGCCTCCTGGCCAGTACTCGGTGAGCTCCCTCCAGCTCCAGGGGCAGATGGAAAGATCCTGCCCCCACTAGCGAGTTCAGCATCATGGCCACGTAGGTTGTCAGATCCAACCCCTCCAGCCCCTCCGCAAGGCCCAGGATCCTCAGACTGTTCCGCCTCATGCAGTGATCAAGCTCCTCGAAGCGGTCTTGCCACTTCTTATGGAGTGCCTCGTGCCCCTCCACCTTACTCACAAGGACCACGGCCTCCTCCTCTCGTTCAGTAGCCTGCGCCTGCAACGCCTGGATGGCAGCACCCTGGGTCGTCTGAATCTCCGAGAGCTTTTTATTCATTTCCTGCAGAGAGCTCAGCACCTCAGCCTTGAAATCTGAAAAACAGCGCAGGAGAGCAGCTTGCTGATCCTGGGCCCACAGCTTCCACTCCTCTGGTGCTCTGCCGGCCGCCATCTTGGAATCCTTCCCCCGTTTTTTCTGGGGAGATGCTGCCGTTTTTTTCCCTTTTTCCACTCCGGGTTCGAGTCATGAAATGCGGAGAAAGTCGTTCAGCACACCTTCTCCCACCGGGAGACGTCGAAAAAATTCAGCCGAAAAGTCAGTTTGAGTCGGGAGCTCCCAAATGTGCGGCTTCCTACGTCATCGCCGCCACCGGAAGTCATCAACTTCCACTGTTTCAATGTGCTAATTGTATGTATACCCAGAACGGAGGTATATAATTTATTTTTTCACCAATAAATTAGAATTGTGGAGGACTTTGGTGGAGTAATGGTGGAGTAATGTAGGGCGAAGACACGCACGAGGTGGCTTCCACTGAAGTACTGGACCCTGCCTTCGTCCCATAGATTGTTTATTTTCAGAAACCCACCGCGTTTCTGTCATAAAGGTCGTGTATGACTGACATGCCCAGAAAAATCAGGGAAAAGAAGGCTGGAAACAGAAACTTGTAGAAAGAGTCTGAGACTTCTCAGAACTCTTGGGCAAGTAAAATGGCAGAGTCAGTTCTGGTGCTCTGTCCACACTACCAATGGCCGAGGTGCTTTCTAGTACCTCGTGAAGGAATTCAAAAAAGCACCGACGAATTGTGTCGGTAGGCATCAAGGAATTAATTGAAGAGACCTTGGCCCCCATTCGAACGGCTTTGAGGACAACTAAGCAGACCACAGAAGGGCACCACAATCAAAGATAGGGAGGTGGCCTTGATGGCCACAGTTAGCGGACTTCCTAACTGGAATCAGAATTGTCTTCGGTGATCAAAACAAATGGATCATTGAGAGCCAAGACGAATGACGTAGAAAATAGGTCCAGGAGACAGAATATTCAGATTATGGGTTGCCAGAAGGAATGGAGGGCCCAACACCCATGGAGTATTTTTTGGGCATGTTCAGCAAGATGGTGGATTCACGTCCCCTCCTGAGTTGGACCGAGCCCATCGTACACTTCAGCCGCGCCGCATCCTGAAGATCCACTGCATGTGGTGATAGTGAGGTTCAACAACTTCAAGGAGAAGGAGAATGACTTGCAATGGGCAAAGGAGCAAACCGACTTTAAGTGTGATGGCCGCTCCATCAGGTTCTATCAGGATTTGGGTGCGGAGCTAATAAAGAAGAGGGCCGCATTCAATGGAATCAAGGCTGCCCTGGATTAAAGTGAAGTCTGGTTTGGTACAGTTTACCCAGCTCGGCTCAGAGCTACATTCGAGGGAAAAGACTATTTCTTCAATGCTCCAGGAAAGGCGGACTCCTTTGTTAAAAAAACAAGTTGGGCACATTGTAATTGGGTTTTTCAGTTCTGTTGATAGGTGTGTTGAATTGTTACAGTGTTGGGTTTTCATGTTCGCTCTGTTTTTTTCTTGTTCTTGTTTGGATTTGAATAGGGATAGTCAGAATGGATTTGTTAAAGGAAGGTCTTGTCTCACAAATCTGATTGAATTCTTTGAGGAAGTGACAAGAAGGGTTGATGAAAATGCAGTGGATGTTCAGTGCATGGACTTTAGCAAGGTGTTTGACAAGGCCCCACTTGGCAGATTGGTCAAGAAAGTGAAAGCTCATGGGATACAGGGTAATGTGGCAAACTGGATAAAAAGTTGGCTCAGTGTCAGAAAACAAAGGGTAATGGTCGATGGCTTCCCTTGAAAATGGAAAATTGTCTCAAGGGTTAAGTGTTGGGAGCCTTATTGTTTGTGTTATATATTAACAATTAGAATGCCAACATGGGGGGCACGATTAGGGGATTTGCAGACCACACAAAGATTGGCCAAGTGGTGAGCAGCGTGGAGGATGGCTATAGTCTCCAAAATGATATAGATGGGTCAGTGGAGTGAGCGATAAAGTGGCAGATGGAATTTAACACAGAGAAGTGTGAGGTCTTGCATTTAGGGAGGTCAAACAGTTATAGGGAGTATATAATAAATGGGAATATACTAAGAAGGGTAAATAAAGTGAGAGATCTGCCCGTGCAAGTGCAAAGGTTCCTAAAGGCAGCAGTCCAAGTAGACAAGGTTGTAAAGAAAGTATATGGAATGCTCTCCCTCACTGGCAAGCATATAGAATATAAAAGTAAGGATATAATGTTGAAATTGGATAAACTCTCGTGAGGCCACAACTGGAGTATTGTGTGTTTTTCTGGTCACCATATTACAGGAAGGTCTTCTTGTTCTGGAGAGAGTGCAGAGGAGGTTTACATGAATGTTGCCAGGGCAAGAAAAGTGCAGCTACGAGACGAGATTGGATACGTTGGTACTTTCCTTGGGGGACAAAGAAGGCTGAGAGGTGACTTAATTGAAGTGTACAAAATTATGAGGGGAAAAGATGGAGTAGACAGGATAAAATTGTTTTCCTTGGTGGAGACTTCCAGAAGCAGAGAACATGGATTCAAGATAAGTGGCAGAAGGTGTTGAGGGGACAAGAAGAAGAACCTTTTTATGCAGAGGGTAGTGGGAGTCTGGAATTTGCTGCCTGAGTTGGTGGTAAAGGCAGAGACCCTAAACTAATTTAAAAAGTACTTGGATCTACATCTTAAGTGCTGTAAGCTATAGGTCTAGGAAGGTGGAATTGGAAAGGGCACCTAAGTGTCCATGGGCTGGCATGGACAAGGTGGGCCGAATGGCTTCCTTCTGTGCTGTAACTTTTCTATAGTTCAATGGTTCTATGGGCTGAGTTCTTGTAGTTCTTGTTTAGATTTGGAGTTTTACACTCCGTGGAGTTTTGTTCATTATGAAAAATATAGCTTCCTTTCATTGTTGTTTACTTAGTTAACGGGAGAGGTTTTGAGGCATTTACTGCAGCTCAATACAGTAATTTATTTAGGTAATGAACTGAGAGTTTTTGTTATGTTTGGTAGATGTAGGCTTTTGTAGATTTTGTTTGCCTCGCTTCTATTTTTATATGTATTAGGGTATGGTTCTTTTCAAGGGTGATGGTGTTGGGGGGAGGGGTTGGGTGTAGTTTGCTGATGGTGCCTGGAGATTTTTCTTTGTCCAGTCTTTTGACGTGGTTTGGTGGCCATTTTGGGTAGATTTGTTTGTACCTTTTAAGTATCCCTTGGGTAATTTATCTTGGTAGAAATGGCTGACTCCGGATTAAGGGGTTTGGGAGACCCCAATCCATTTGATCACCTGGAATATTAGGGGTTTTGATGGTCCAGTGAAGAGATTGCGGGCATTTGCTCACATTAAGAGTTTAAACGACGTGGTGTTTCCACAAGATCCCATTTGCGGGTCAGAGGCCAAACTAGGCTGCACAAGGGGTAGGTAGGACAGATCTTTTATTCAGGTTTTGATGGGAGGGCCAGGGGTGCAGCTATCACAATTAATAGATCCTTGGTGCTTCTTGCACCCAAGCAATGAAGATTTTTTTTTCACATGTCCATCAAGTATATTCGTGGATTGATTTTTTTGTTCTCTAGAGTTCTCTCCTCCCTTCAGTGGTGGCGGCTGAGTATTCAGTAATTGTTATTTTCGACCATGTCCCGCACTTTGATGATTGTCACTAGAGTCTGGCCCCACCCAACGTCCATCATGGAGTTTAGACACAACACTATTAGTGGATAAGATATTTTGTGAGCCTATGTCCACTGCCTTAGAGGACCACCTTCCACACTGTAGAAAGCCCTTAAAGTAGTCCTGCGGGGGGGGAAATGATCTCCGACAGAGCGCATTTGGTGAGGACAGCGAGAGTGGAGCAGCAGATGCTGGTGGACTCCATCCTTGAGGTGGGCCGCCAGTACTCGTGTGATCCTACCCCGGAGTTGCTGAGGTGTAGGAAAAACACAGTTTGAACTATTGCCGACTAGCAGGGCAGTAATCCAATTGCGGTCTTCGATGAATACGGGGAGATTGCCAGTCACCTTTTGGCTCACCAGCTGAAATAGCAGGCGGCCTCCCGGGATCTCACACAGATATTCAATTTGAGCCGTAACCTTGGCCGGGATTCTCCCCTACCATGCGGGGCGGGGGTTCCACTCCGGCGTCGGGAATTCTCCGCACCATTAGGGGCCAAGCCCTCACATTGAGGGGCTAGGCCCGCGCCGGAGTGGCTCCCGCTCCGCCGGCCGGCGGGCCTTGGCCTTTGACGCACCGCCAGCCGGGACCGAAAGGCCTTCGCCGGCCGGCGGAAATCCGCGCATGCGCCGGTGCATCAGTGGCTGCTGACGTCATACCGGCGCATGCGCGGGGGAGGGGGTCTCTTCCGCCCCCGCCATGGTGAAGGCCGTGGCCGGGCGGAAGAAAAAGAGTGCCCCCACGGCACAGGCCCGTCCGCCGATCGGTGGGCCCCGATTGCGGGCCAGGCCACCGTGGGGGCACACCCCGGGGTCAGATCGCCTCGCGCGCCACCCCCCCCCCCCCCCCCCCCCCCCAGGAGCCCGCCAATCCCGCCGGTCAGGTAGGTGTTTTGATTCCCTCCGGCGGGAGAGGCCTGTCAGCGGCGGGACTTAGGCCCATCGTAGCCAGAGAATCGCCGCAGGGGGGCCCGCCGACCGGCGCGGCACGATTCCCGCCCCCACCGAATCTCGGGGGGCGGAGAATTCGGGACACGGCGGGGGCGGGATTGACGCCGGCCCCGGGCGATTCTGCGACCCCCCCGAGGGCTCGGAGAATTCCGCCCCTTGTTTCTGCCCCTCCTCTGGCTAATGTGGCTTTTGAATCTTTTTACCGTGAACTGTATAGATTGGAGCCTCCTGTGATGGATAGGTTATGTCTGACCTTTTGGATGTGCTACCCACCCCAACTGATGAGTTGGAGATGAGCGGTGAGTTAGAATCCCCGCTACACCCTGATGAAAGTTTAAAATGTATTGGATTGATGCAATCAGGCAAAGTCTCTCTCCGAATGGTTTTCCGATTGAATTCTATAAGAAGTTCTCGGAGCAGCTTGTGTCTTTAATTCTGGACATGTTCAATGATTCCCTATCCCAAGGATCACTGCCTTCCACCCTCACTCAGGCTTCTATCTCTTTGCTTCTTAAGAGGGACAAGGACTCGACAGAGTGTGGTTCATACAGTCCAATTTCACTTTTGAACGTGGACGCAAGCTCCTTGCAAGATGCTGGTGCTGTGACTGGAGCTCTGTCTGCCAAATATAATCTCAGAGGATCAGACGGGCTTTGTAAAGGGTCGACAATTGTTGGCTATTGTACGTCACATGTTAAATGTTCCTGTTCTCCTGCTCAGTGCCTGAACCTGAGGTAATTGTATCTTTGAACGCCGAAAAGGCATTTGACACAGTGGAGTGAGAGCATTTATTTGAGATTCTTGGGAGGTTTGGTTTTGGCCACAAATGTATTTCTTGAATTCGTCTATTGGACAAGGCCCCCACTGCCAGTGTTCATATGAACTCTGATTATTTCCCTTTGAATAGGGGCATGAGGCAGGGCTGTCCTCTGTCCCTATTCCTGTTTGCTCTGACAATAGAGCCGCTCACTATAGCGCTGAGGTCCTCTAGTAAGTGGAGGGGGATTAGTGGGGGAGGAGCAGAGCATGCACCCAGTTAGAACTAACCACATTTATTTTTATTTTTGTTATTCTGAATTTAAGATACTGTGCCTATCTCCGTTGATGGCCTGAGCAGATTATGTAACCTGGGGAGGACTGGGTTCTTTCTGACCTTTCCTTGAGGTCGGTGTTTTACGGAATGAGTGGTGGTGTTGCACCTCAAACTTCGTCAACTAGCATTAAAAAACACTCAAATTCTCAAGTTATCGGACAACAATCTCCTTTATTGCACCTTACCAAGTTACCCCAAAAGTATCAAAACACCACTGTAAAGGGTATCAGAGGCTCTGTCGCACATTATCAAAACTCTGCTCTCCAAAATATGTCAAAACTCATGACTTCGACCTAAATACCACCTGTTAAGAGGCAGATGATTAAGCGTCACCTTGTTGGATCCCAATGTCCTCTCTGGGTCCCAGACCCAGGGCATGGCTTCCTACGATGATTATTCTGGTTTCCTCCCACAAGTCCTGAAAGACGTGCTGTTACGTGAATTGGACATTCCGAATTCTCCCTCTGTGTACCCAAACAGGTGCCGGAATGTGGCGACTAGGGGCGTTTCACAGTAACTTCACTGCAGTGTTAATATAAGCCTATTTGTGACAATAATAAAGATTATTAGTATTATTATTTCTTTAGGTTATAACCTCTGCTCTCCTTTTTATAGATTCTACTCATGTTTCCAGTCACGTACTCACAGGACTGCAGTAAGCAACCAATGTGCTTGAGTCACGAATGCTCAAAGAGTCGTGACTCACTCAGGGGTTGGCATTCTCTCAGGAACACGAGACACAGGGTCTGTGTTTAATTACTGTCTGTCCGTGACATAGCTTCAGCCATTGTCCAATCAGCTCCTATGCTTACTCCCTGGCTGCACATCTTGTTCTTCACTGCAGATCCCTGCTGTTTATGCTGCTTATGCTGATACAGAGTTAGTCTTTTTAACCATCAGGCTTTGCTGGTGTCTTCACTTTGCTGGTGTCTATATGAATACCCATCAGGCTACAGTGGCACACACCGAGGTGGGCTCAGTTAATCCTTGATTGATTTGTTGATTGTTCCTAAACCAATTTGGGTGTTTTTTTTCCCCTTAAGTGGTTCTCTTCATCTGGGTGAGCAGTGTGCTGTTAATAAATCCTGGTTTTGTTTGGTGGCCCGCAGGAGATTCCCCTTATTGAACCGGTGGGGAGGGAGTCGGTTCCTCCTCCCAGGGCACCCAATTGTTGGGCGTATTGGCAATTCTTCTTCCCTTCAGTCATGGGGTCTCCCCCGCTGAGGCTGGCATAATCTTTTTTTTGGTAGTAGTGGGGGAGATGCACTGACCTGGATGTGGTTGAGGGGGTCCAGGACCACCTGGGATATGGGTTTGGGGGTCTGCTGAAGGTCCTGGGGTGCTGACTTTTGTGTGTCAGAGTGTGCTGTCCAGGCCAGGTTCTGGCTGTGGTTGGTGTCCTGTTGCCCCCTGGAGCTTGGGATGTCCCTTCTCAAAGGCGACATCCTGAGAGGACTCTTCAGGGACCTGGGGTTAAGCTGAGGTCTGTACTTCAGTTGATATCATGTTTCCCCCCCCCCCCCCCCCCCTTGTGGTTGGGATGCTATTTTTTGATTGAGCAGTTTTGTTTGTTTCTCATCGATGATGGTGAGCGAGTGTTTGGGGAATACGGAGCCATGGTTGGATCCTGACCCTTTATTATCCTGTGGTCCACTCCTGGTAGTTCTTTCCTCCCTGTTGTTGTGAGATGTTGATGTCAGTGATCATAATCTGAATATATAGCTGCTGGTCCTCTCTGTATAATTGTATGGAATGACATTGATTCTGTACGGGGCCTGAGACTCATGCTGCACTGTGTGTTATACATGTAACATGCTTTTAGGAACTGAGGTTTTAGCAAATTTTCTTACTTTTTTAAAAGTGTGGGCATAAAGAATCCACACTTGGATCCTGCAGGGATGGGTCTAGTATCCGGGGAAAGGAGGTGACAGTGTGTCATTGTCGCCTCTGGCGCTGCCGGAGTTGAGTGAGATGTATATTGACGTGTTCCCGAACGTGGCACGTAAACTTTATCCTGAGCAATCGCCACGTGGGAAGGTGTGCACCATTTTACTATGTTTTCATGGCTTTATCCAGTTCTCCCTTCTTCTCCAGTGGGGCTTTTAGAGATATCAAGTTATGTCTAATGATTGTATTGACCCAGTTGTACTGCTGTTCTCCTGGCCCCTCTGTATTCATGTTGAGCCTTTATCTTTCCTTGTGGTGCTGGACCATTCCTGTGGTTCTGTTGTGTTTGTTAAAATGTATAATCACAATAATTATAACTTTCAAGAAAAGGATTTGAAGGAATATTAATGATGATCTGGATAATAAGCAACCTGGTATATTGTTTTCATTGTGTAATGTCATATCAGTTTGTAGAAGCTACTAAGAGACAGGTAGCGTCAGTGATAATGGGATTACAACACAAATAATGTGGGGAGGGAAGATACAAAGTTAAGATATAAATATGCAGCTGCCAGGTTATTTTCTTTGAATCACTCCAAAGCTTTGAACAAAAAAAGTGCGGAACTCAGAGCCATGACTTCAGCATTGAATGTTTCCCATCACTTAATCAGGCCAATCCTCTCTAGAAGCCCTGCCTATGTCTCTGCACTATTTACAATTATAAATATTTTGGATTTCCTGTATCCCTTGGCCCTGATAGTAGTCAGTTAACAGAAAGCCCTCCACAGACTCTCTGCACAATCTTACAGCCATTGATAAAGACCTAAGTGTGTGCAAAGCCTCTCAAAGAACTGACAGCATGGATAAGAAAAAAAAAATCCATCTCAGTATTAATCATAGCATGTTTTCTTACAGGGATATAATTCCAACCCAACATGAACCATTGATAGAAGCAACTTTTACTGTGTATAATGCAATAATATTAACAAGTACTCAGGAATTCAAGCTTAGGTGACTGATTAATCAACAAATATATGTTTTATCTAATATATAGTTTTCTAGAATTCATCCTGGGTGAATCACGTTACCATACAGTTGCAAAATAAGACACTGCTGAGAGCAACTGACCTCTCCATTATGATGATAAAGTTCTAGCCAAAATATATCAGCTTGAGACATGTTTCATTAGAAATATGTGCATGGTGTGTAGCTCCTCTCAGTATCTGGCACAGTCCAGTCTGCAGCCGGATAAGAAGCAAATGCAAATGTTTTGATAAGAACTGAATGCAAATATTTATGATATGATATTCCCTTGGAATTATCTGAGGATAAAACAAAGTGTATTATTTTCCCATTTCCCTTTCACGTTTGCCAAAATGTCCTTTTCGCCTAGAAATTTGCATTTTTTCAAAATTGATTCAGCTTGCATATTATGTTCAGCAATTTGTTTGCTGAGGATGGTAATTAGTTATTGTAATTACAGAGATGACAGTTCCTAAATTGTTTTTAAAGCATTAGAGTGACTGTGTGCCAGAAGATTGCAGTACTTTTAGTTTTGAACTAGATGGGGGGAAAAAAATCCTCCCACTCTAAAGCTGGTTCACTGCGCATTTTCAACAACAAAGTAGTCTTTCTACCGATCAAAGGATATGTTCAAAATAGGTTGTTCTGGCTTTTTATATCACTACTTGGGCATGGACTAACTTCTGGTTGCAAATGTTGTACATTTTGCAAAAGCTTTCTCCCAGAAAATCATGGGAAGCAAGAATGGTAATTTAAATTATATTTAGTTAGTGATGCCATGAGGGACGATATCTGCGGCGTTCCTGATACTCTGTTGATTTGTGGACTCCCATAGCAGCAAAACTGGCACCACACCTGGACCAATTCAGCTATTGTGGAGGGGCTAGCACCAGCGGCACGTGCAGCACAATCGATTCCAATGAGAAACGGTGTCGGATTTGCCGGGGTCAGTATTGACACTCGAGAGGCTGACAAGATGCAGCCGCATATACACGTTATAATTCCCACACAGACACTCATACCAACCAATAAGATGGCACTGGTTGTGCTGGAGCGCGTCCATACAGCTGATGAGTCGGCTGGGGCCAGAGGGCACCTAGGGGGAGTGGCCCCCGGGGGGGGGACACCCATACGACCCATGACCCTAAGTTCACAGTGGGCAGTCAGCGGCGTGTGTAGCTGCATGGCTGCCTTTCCGGCTGCGGCAATGGTGATCTGTTTCCGTCAATCATGACCCCACAGCCCACCTCCTGGCCGCTCCTTGCTACTCCCCCTGGGCCTTTGCAGAAGCCCCCTGGCCACAGGCAGAACTGTCAGCAAACTATGGCGATGTTGGACACTTTCTATACCCACTCTCTCACTCATCAGCCACGGTGCCTGTTTCACGATTTTTAAAAGCACAAGTGAGCCTCACCGTCAGGAATTCGCCCCGGTGGAGGTGGAAAATCGCGGAGGCCCTGGAGAACACCGGGTCAGACCAATGGTTTGCTGTATGTGTGTTCTAGAACGCATTGACGCTGCTGTCGAGGCAGCAGAGAATTGTGATTTTGCATGAAACCTGCGCCCGTCATGATTTCGGCATCAAAACCGATTCTCCGTCCAATCGCATTTCCCGTTTCCGGCGTCGGCCGAAGGAGAATCCCGCCACTGATGTTTTCATTTGTTTTGAAAAAATACAGTTGCTCTTATATACACAGTGAACTTTCTTTACTGTCAACTCTTAAAAATGCAAAAGGGTAAAATTTGGTTCTTGTTGCATTTATTTTTCAAGAAGAAAACAGGGGCAAAAAAGGAAATATTTTTGGGCTTTTATATTACCTTGTTTAGAAAAATTACTCATATGCTTCTTTCCAAGATAGTCATGTACTCGATGTTCATTAACACTCGAAGTCTTCAATTGAAAGCAAATAATGTTTATTGAGTAATTATAACTATTAAACTGTGAGTTTGTTCTGCTTTAGCAATTAATTAGAGATTAAATTAACTAGATTAATTAAATATTAACTATGATTAACAAAACCTGCACTCTGAGCTATCTCTCTCTACCTCTGGTCTTTAGTCACTCCAAACACGAAGAGACGGGGGGACGGGATTCTCCGGCGGGTGCGGGAATCGCGCCACGCCGGTCGGCGGCCGCTCGCAGGGCCCCCCCAGCGATTCTCCACCCCGCAATAGCCCACCAATGCGTGGGGGGGGGGGCCTGTGCCATGGGGGCACTCTTTTCCTACGTGCCGGCCATGTAGGCCTCCGCGATGGCCGGCACAAAGGTGAACCTCCCCTGCGCATGCGCGGGGACGACGTCAGCAGCCGCTGACGCTCCCGCACATGCGCGGACCCGCACCGGACGGCGGAGTCCCTTCGGCCCCGGCTGGTGTGGCACCAAAGGCCTTCAACGCCGGCCAGCAGGCCGCAAACCACTCTGGCGCAAGCCTAGCCCCTGAAGGTGCTGGGTACGGGAGAATCCCGCCCGGGAACTCTGCTTGAGTATGTCTTTTATACCCATCTCTGGTGCTGGCATCTAGTGGTTACCTAGCTGTTACTTCTGTACATTAACCCTTTATATAAATACAGATATGCCGATCACTACAGGGAACAATTCCTGAGCCTGCATTATAGGAACCACTATATTGGTAAATGTTGCTTAGCCTAAAACAGGCAATAGGTTGTTTAATCAATGTCTAGTTCATGCCTCCTCACTGATTGCCAATCAGTAGAGTAAGTACCAGATTGTTCAGTTCCCAAGTGGTTGCCAACAAAATGTGAGTTAAATTTAACAATAGCAGTGGTCCCTGACTCCACAAGCACTCATGGCCATACCACCCACCCCCCCCCCCCCCCCCCCCCCCCCCCCCTCCACACCATCGTCACTTCAACTCCTTCATGGAACTTACTGCCAACTTCACATAAGTCTCTTAAAATCTTGAAAAGGGTGAACAGCCTGTGGAAGTGTTAGAAGCCTCAGCAGTTCATCCAGATAAGTTATGAAGGCCAAGGCCCAATTTCAGGTCCGTATATATTTCAACCCTAGTATATCCCCCAAGTGAGGCTGGTTACGACTTGATTTTGGGTGTCCACTCAACTGCATTTGTGGAAATAAATATTTGTTGGTGATTAATAATGAAAATATGGATGAAAAGTACAGATCATTCTATTTATTTAATGTACGAGAGCACTAAAAACAAATCCTCATTTAATAATAATAATCCTTTTTAGTGTCACAAGTAGGCTTGCATTAACACTGCAATGAAGTTACTGTGAAAAGCCCCTAGTCGCCACATTCCAGCGCCTGTTCGTGTTCACAGAGGGAGAGTTCAAAATGTGCAATTCACCTAACAGTACGTCTTTCGGGACTTGTTGGAGGAAACTGGAGCACCCGGAGGAAACCCACGCAGACAAGGGGAAACATTCCCAAGCTGGGAATCGAACCCAGGTCCCTGGCACTGTGAAGCAACAGTGCTAACCACTATGCTACCATGCCATCATCACAAGAACAAGAAAAGCGAATGCTGTGACTGGTGGACTGAGTGCTACGCTGACTTAAGAGGCTGTCAGATAACATTTTCGGTGCACCAGACCACTGATGCTTTGCTTCATAAACCTGTATCAGATAATAACCAGTGACCACCTCAAACTAAAGCATATGCTGAATAATCCTGGAATTGAATCTCTCCAAAATATTCAGCTGAGTCATCCTCTCCTTCAGTACAGGAGCCAACTCCAGTGTGTGGGCCATCATTTTCACAACCCTTTTTATTCATGAAGGGGTACTCTTCAAAGCAAATACTGAAATTAGATGAAAGATGGTCACTTAATGGCCTAGATGGATCACTGACTTGAAAGGTTGCACATCAAATTGGCAAGGCAACCTCTGTAAATGATTTTAAAAGTCCTGAGAGTGACGTGATAACATTCTTTCCAAGGCCAAACCAAAGGCAAACAGCAATGTGCGGGTTTCTTCTCACTTCACTAAAAGAGCGAGAGATGAGCCGGGAATTTCAAAAGAGCAAGAGGAGAAGGATAATTACAAACGGCGGATCAGAAAGACTTGTGGACTAACCAAAGCTGCTGATTGATGAGTACACCCAGCTGAGTATTTTGAATCTTTTAGTCTAATCATTGCTTAATGACAAAAATTTTTTTTAAACGTATAGATTAGTACCAGACAATTAAAATAGAAGTATGAAGTAAGAAACAAGGTTCCTAGCTAAAGTAAATAAGGCCCCTAGATAACGTAATTTTTTTTAAGGGAGTAACGAGCTTAATCAAAAGGGACATCATGGCAGGAGGCTCAGACTTGTGATATGCTACTCCTGCACAATGTGGGAAATGAGGGACGCTTCCAGCATCCCCGGTGACAATGTCGGCAGAAGGTGTCTCCAAATACAGTTAAATTCTACCTAACCGGATTTCAGAGCTGGAGGTGCAGGTGGATAAAGTGTGGAGCGTCCGCGATACAGAGGAAGCATGTTTAGTGAGGTATTTGAGGAAGTAACCAGAAGGGTTGACGAAGGTTGAGCAGTGGATGTGGTGCACATGGATTTTAGCAAGGCACTTGACAAAGTCCCACATGGCAAATTAGTCAAGAAAGTGAAAGCCCATGGGATACAGGGCACTGTGGAAAACTGGATAAAAGGTTTGATTAGTAAGAGGAAACAAAGGGTAATGGTCGCTGGCTGCCCTTGCAATTGGAAAGTTGTTTCAAGTGGTGTTCCACAGGCTTGGTGTTGGGACCCTTACGGTTCGTGTTATATATTAACCATTTCGACATGACCGTGGGGAACACGATTGGGAAATTTGCAGACAACACAAAGATTGGCTGGGTGGTGGACTTTGCAGAGGATAGCTATAATTTCCAAAATGATAAGGATCGATTGATGGGGTGGCCGATAAAGTGGCAGATGGAATTTAACATTCAGACGTGTGCCGTCATGCATTTAGGGTGGTCAAACAGTTATAGGGAGTACACAGTACATGGGAATATAGAAAGAGGGGTAGATGGAGTGAGAGATCTTGGTGAACAAGTACAGAATCCCTGAAGGCAGCAGTTCAAATAGACACGGTTGTTAAGAAAGCATATTCATTGGCAGAGGTATAGAATATAAAAGTAAGGATATAATGTTGGAATTGTACAAAACACTGGTGAGGCCACAACTGGAGTAATGTGTGCACTTCCTGTCACCACATTACAGGAAGGACATTATTTCTCTGGTGAGAGTGCAGACGAGGTTTACAAGAATGTTGGCAGGGCTAGAAAAGTGCAGCTATGAGGAGAGATTAGATAGGTTGGGGTTATTTTCCTTGGAAAAAATAAGGCTGAGGGGTGGCTTCTTGAAGTGTAAAAAATGATGAGGGGAAAAGATGGAGTGGACAGGATAAAATTATTTCCCTTGTTGGAGAATTCTAGAACCAGGGGACATAGATTCAAGACAAGTGGCAGAAGGTGTAGAGGGGACATGAGGGAGAACATTTTTACGCAGAGGGTAGTGGATGTCTGGAGTTCACTGGCTGAGTTGGTGGAGGAGCTCTGAAGCTCTTTTTAAAAAGTACCTGGATCTGCACGTTAAGTGCTCTAAGCTAAAGGGCTATGGGCGAGGTGTAGGAAGGTGGGATTAGAAAGGGCACCTTGGGCTGGCAAGGACAAGATGGGTTGAATGGCCTCCTTCTGTGCTGTAACTTTTCTATGATTCTATGCTATAAAAGGAAAGTTATGGAATATCACTTTAATGAACAAGAGGGAATGGGCTTTGAGCATACGTTGCCAAGCTGCATATCAAGAACGTTGAAAGATAGAATGAATAGATTTGCTAGTTAAGGTCATTATCACCACAGATTTTTCTTCTGGTTACATTGAAATGATCTCCAATGCTGCTTTTTTCTATTAATTGGAGAGAGGCTTTTTATTACTTATTTTATGATTTTATAAGTAACATCTTAACTACTGATATAAAATATGATTTATTTTAGGACATTAACGTAAGTCAATATACTAAAGGCACATGTTTATGTCCTAAAAATATAGAGTAGAATTGAATCATGGAATGATTACAGCATTGAAGGAGGTTATTCATCCGGTTATGTCTGTACTAGCTATCTGAAAAACCACTGTGTTGCTTTTACCCTGCAGCCCAGCTTCCCCTTCAGATAATGGTGCAATTGTCTTTTGCAAGACTTGAATGAATTTGCCTCCACCACACTGCAAGGCAGTGCATTCCAGATCCTAACCAATTGCTGCATAATTTGTTTCTCCTCTTGTTGCTTCTTTTGCCAATCGCTTTAAAACAGTGTCCTCTGATTATTGATCCTTCCACCAATGGGAACTGTTTCTCTATATCTACTCTGTCCAGCCCCTTATGATTTTCAATACCTCTATTAAATTTCCTCACAACCAGTAGCAACTTGCCTATTTATGTGATTTATGCAGTTTTTACCAAGTGCTGACCATAGAGTATAATATTGTATTAACACAATTGCTTCAGAAGGACAACATAAATGATCACAAGAAAAAAAATTACCAGTGCGGAGGAATGGCATGCTAATTAGTCCGGCCTGTTTTAGCCTGCAGTCTTTAACCTTTCATTTGCAAGGATTTTTGAAATGCATCGGCTTGTGAAAATATTAGAGTACAGGAAAAAGATCGACCAAAGACAATAATAGAGGGGTGTGGGGCAGAACCAATTAGCAGAGATGTGAAGAACCCAATGTGATAGCAGAGAGTTCAAGGTCTATTTAAGACAGTTTATAATCTCAGCTGACATTTCAGTGCAGTACTGAGGGAGATGTTAAACCAGCCCCTTCAACGAAATGTAAAATATTCCATGTATCATTCCAAAAAACATTGAAGACTTAGCCTGGTTAATATTTACCCCTCAGCCAACAGCGTAAGAACAAACAAAATGTCATGCAGAGAGTTGCTGTTTGTTGAATCTTGTTTTAAAATAAGCACAGATCATATTCACTACGAAACATATTTGGGGGGATTTTCCAGGGCCGCTAGCCAGAGGTGGGAATCGCGATGGGTCACTGAATCGGGAGTGAGGGCAGAAATGGGAATCTCACCATTCGTCAAATATATTGCAAGTATCCCAACCCACCCCGCCACCCACGATAAGGTTCTTGGTCAGAGAGGGCAAGGGCATGCTAATAACCATTCCCATTAATCTAAATGTAATTATCGGGCAGGAAGTCCAATCCATCCGTCTCCTGGCATGCTCAAGCCCCCCCAACCAGGAGTCACCCTGGCGTTAATTGGTACAAGTCCTGGCAAGTGAAGGCCTGGTACCTTGCACTCTGAGGTGGTGGAAAGTGGGTACATACCCTCCCTATACTTGCCGACAGGGTGCCGCGGGGGTGCTTCAGGGTGGTGGGAGCTGAAGGGGTTGGGCTGAGCGGGAGGACTCAGTTCGAGGGACTGTCCTAGGATGGGGGTCACTTGGCCGATTATCCCATTTGGAGCCTTGAAAAGCATTAAACTCATTCAGCATGTCAAGTTTCAGTTTAAAGTCTCCTAGTATGTCAATAAAAATAATCTGTAGGAAGAAAGTGAGAGTGTTCTCCCTGTAGCCTTAAAACCTTTAAACTCTCTTCCAGCAATATCAATGATCATAGAATCATATAATCCCCACAGGCAGAAGGAAGCCATTCAGCCCATCAAATCTGTACCGACCCTTCAAAAGAGTATCCCACATCAGCCCACTCCCATGACCTGCCCCCATAACACCACCTAACTGGCACACCTTTGGATACAAAGGGGCAATTTAGCATGGTAAATTCTCCTAACCGGCACATCTTTGGAATGTAAGTGATGCAGTTCAAAGCTTTTAGGCTTCAACGCATACACAGAAGCTTGAAAAAGTTAAAATGCAATGAAATTCACTGAGAAAAGCACTTCAAAGGTTTCCACCATATGAAATAGAAGAATTGCGCCCATCAGTCTTCAAACTGCGATTGAAAATATCTTATGATACACAGGTCATGAAGTTAGATTATCAGCAGTGGCTCAATTGATAGCATTCATCTTTGAGTTACAAAGGTCTCAGTTCAGGTCCCACTCCAGGGCTTCAGCACAAATCAAAACTGACACTCCAATATGGTACTGAGGGATGTAGTGTTCAGAACATTCTGCAGGACATTCTGGGGGGGGGGGAGGGTGAACAGCCAGCTGTCGTGGTGCACATAGGCACCAACGATATAGGTAAAAAATGGGATGAGGTCCTACAAGCGGAATTCAGGGAGTTAGGAGTTAAACTAAAAAGTAGGACCTCAAAGGTAGTAATCTCAGGATTGCTACCAGTGCCACGAGCTAGTCAGAGTAGGAATGTCAGGATAGATAGGATGAATGCGTGGCTCGAGAGATGGTGCAAGAGGGAGGGATTCAAATTCCTGGGGCATTGGGACCGGTTCTGGGGGAGGTGGGACCAGTACAAACCGGACGGTCTGCACTTGGGCAGGACTGGAACCGATGTCCTAGGGGGGGTGTTTGCTAGAGCTGTTGGGGAGGGTTTAAACTAATGTGGCAGGGGGATGGGAACCAATGCTGGAAGTTGGAAGGTAGTAAAACAGGGACAGAAACAAAAGGAAGTAAGGGGAAAAGTGCAAGGCAGAGAAGACATAGTCAGAAATCCATAAGGGCGACAGTACAAGGTACAGTGACTGAGGGGAGCACAGTGAATAGGCCCAGTAATAACAAAAGGAATAAAACTGGAGATGTTAAGATTCAAAACAGAGGTAAAAAAACCAACATAAGTGTACTTTACCTGAATGCTCGTAGTATTCGGAATAAAGTAAATGAGTTGGTGGCACAAATCATCGTAAATGACTATGATTTAGTGCCCATTACTGAAACATGGTTAAAGGATGGTCACGACTGGGAGTTAAATATCCGAGGGTATCAAACTATTCGGAAGGACAGAGTGGTAAGTGGCAATAGTAAGGGATGACATCGGTGCTATGGAGGATAAGGTTGAATCCATTTGGGTGGAAATCAGGAATAGTAAGGCGAAAAAGTCACTGATAGGAGTAGTCTATCGGCCACCAAATAGTAACGAGATGGTGGGGCAGGCAATAAACAAAGAAATAACTGATGCATGTAGAAATGGTACAGCAGTTATCATGGGGGATTTTAATCTACATGTCGATTGGTTTAACCAGGTCGGTCAAGGCAACCGTGAGGAGGAGTTTATAGAATGTATCCGCGATAGTTTCCTAGAACAGTATGTAATGGAACCTATGAGGGAACAAGCGGTCCTAGATCTTGTCCTGTGTAATGAGACAGGATTGATTCATGATCTCATAGTTAGGGATCCTCTCGGAAGGAGCGATCACAATATGGTGGAATTTAAAATACAGATGGAGGGTGAGAAAGTAAAATCAAATACTAGTGTTTTGTGTTTAAACAAAGGAGATTACAAGGGGATGAGAGAAGAACTAGCTAAGGTAGACTGGGAGCTAAGACTTTATGGTGGAACAGTTGAGGAACAGTGGAGAACCTTCCAAGCGATTTTTCACAGTGCTCAGCAAAGGTTTATACCAACAAAAAGGAAGGACGGAAGAAAGAGGGAAAATCGACCGTGGATATCTAAGGAAATAAGGGAGAGTATCAAATTGAAGGAAAAAGCATATAAAGTGGCAAAGAGTGCTGGGAGATTAGAGGACTGGGAAATCTTTAGGGGGCAACAGAAAGCTACTAAAAAAGCTATAAAGAAGAGTAAGATAGAGTATGAGAGTAAACTTGCTCAGAATATAAAAACAGACAGTAAAAGTTTTTACAAATATATAAGACAAAAAAGAGTGGCTAAGGTAAATATTGGTCCTTTAGAGGATGAGAAGGGTGTTTTAATAATGGGAAATGAGGAAATGGCTGAGGAACTGAACAGGTTTTTTGGGTCGGTCTTCACAGTGGAAGACACAAATAACATGCCAGCGACTGATAGAAATGAGGCTATGACAGGTGAGGACCTTGAGAGGATTGTTATCACTAAGGAGGGAGTGATGGGCAAGCTAATGGGGCTAAAGGTAGACAAGTCTCCTGGCCCTGATGGAATGCATCCCAGAGTGCTAAAAGAGATGGCTAGGGAAATTGCAGATGCACTAGTGATAATTTACCGAAATTCACTAGACTCTGGGGTGGTCCCGGTGGATTGGATATTAGCAAACGTGACGCCACTGTTTAAAAAAGGAGGTAGGCAGAAAGCAGGAAATTATAGGCCAGTGAGTTTAACTTCGGTAATAGGGAAGATGCTGGAATCTATCATCAAGGAAGAAATTGCGAGGCATCTGGATAGAAATTGTCCCATTGGGCAGACGCAGCATGGGTTCGTTAAAGGCAGGTCATGCCTAACTAATTTAGTGGAAATTTTTGAGGACATTACCAGTGCAGTACATAACGGGGAGCTGATGGATGTGGTATATCTGGATTTCCAGAAAGCCTTTGACAAGGTGCCACACAAAAGGTTGCTGCATAAGATAAAGATGCATGGCATTAAGGGTAAAGTAGTAGCATGGATAGAGGATTGGTTAATTAATAGAAAGCAAAGAGTTGGGATAAATGGGTGTTTCTCTGGTTGTCAATCAGTAGCTAGTGGTGTCCCTCAGGGATCCGTGTTGGGCCCACAATTGTTCACAATTTACATTGATGATTTGGAGTTGGGGACCAAGGGCAATGTGTCCAAGTTTGCAGATGACACTAAGATGAGTGGTAAAGCGAAAAGTGCAGAGGATACTGGAAGTCTGCAGAGGGATTTGGATAGGTTAAGTGAATGGGCTCGGGTCTGGCAGATGGAATACAATGTTGACAAATGTGAGGTTATCCATTTTGGTAGGAATAACAGCAAACGGGATTATTATTTAAACGATAAAATATTAAAGCATGCCGCTGTTCAGAGAGACTTGGGTGTGCTAGTGCATGAGTCACAGAAGGTTGGTTTACAAGTGCAACAGGTGATTAAGAAGGCAAATGGAATTTTGTCCTTCATTGCTAGAGGGATGGAGTTTAAGACTAGGGAGGTTATGTTGCAATTGTATAAGGTGTTAGTGCGGCCACACCTGGAGTATTGTGTTCAGTTTTGGTCTCCTTACTTGAGAAAGGACGTACTGGCACTGGAGGGTGTGCAGAGGAGATTCACTAGGTTAATCCCAGAGCTGAAGGGGTTGGATTATGAGGAGAGGTTGAGTAGACTGGGACTGTACTCGTTGGAATTTAGAAGGATGAGGGGGGATCTTATAGAAACATTTAAAATTATGAAGGGAATAGATAGGATAGATGCGGGCAGGTTGTTTCCACTGGCGGGTGACAGCAGAACTAGGGGGCATAGCCTCAAAATAAGGGGAAGTAGATTTAGGACTGAGTTTAGGAGGAACTTCTTCACCCAAAGGGTTGTGAATCTATGGAATTCCTTGCCCAGTGAAGCAGTTGAGGCTCCTTCATTACATGTTTTTAAGGTAAAGATAGATCGTTTTTTGAAGAATAAAGGGATTAAGGGTTATGGTGTTCGGGCCGGAAAGTGGAGCTGAGTCCACAAAAGATCAGCCATGATCTAATTGAATGGCGGAGCAGGCTCGAGGGGCCAGATGGCCTACTCCTGCTCCTAGTTCTTATGTTCTTATGTTCTTATGTGTGTCTATTGACTACGCACTGTGTATAATTAGTTAAGCCTGGGTGTGTTCATTGAGAAAAAGAAACTAAAATGGGGCAAGCTACTGTAAGAATAAAAACGCAGATGTTTTAACATCACCGAATAAAGCTCCTGTTACACACATAGAGGCTAGTGTATTATCTCTGTAAAAATCCAAGGCATAACACACAACAACTGGCCATGAAGGTCATGGAGAAAAGTTTAATTTTACTGGCCCCTTTTCTGGGAGATGCAGTCATACCATGGGGTCAATTAATTTCAGAGTTCAGAAGCTAGTTGTTTGTTGCAGGGATGGGCAATCTGGATGTAACAGTGATCCTGAAGAAGATGATACAAAAAACAAAGAACAAAGAAAATTACAGCACAGGAACAGACCCTTCAACCCTCCAAGCCTGCGTCGACCATGCCGACAATCTAAACTAAAATCTTCTACACTTCCGGGATCCGTATCCCTCTATTCCCATCCTATTCATGTATTTGTCAAGACGCCCCTTAAACGTCACTATCGTCCCTGCTTCCACCAATTCCTTCGGCAGTGAGTTCCAGGCACCCACTACTTATGTATTGATTCGGAGCAGAAGGCCAATGAATATTCAAGCAGCTCACAGAAAACACAACTAGGTTTGGTACGGTGGTAAGTGCTCTCAAAATGTAATCTAGGCCAAAGAAAAGTGCGATGATAGAACAATATACATTCCATCGGACAAAACAATATATGGCAGTGTTGTGGCAATTGGCTTCTACAAGTAAAATTGGCACAGTAACCAACAAACTAATCTGACCAATTAATTGAAACAATTTCAATTCCATGAAATAGGGAACATCTCCTCCTGGAGGATCATGATTTAACCATGGAAAAAGCCATGCCCTCAGCAGTCCAAATCAAGTCTGCCATGTTGCAGTCAAAGGGATTACATAGGAATATACCCTCAGTCACAAAATCACAGAACCAAAGGAAATAACAGTGCAGAAGAGGCCCTTCAGCCCATCAAGTCCGCACCGACACATGAAAAACACCTGACCTAACTATCTAATTCCATTTGCCAGCACTTGGCCTATAGCCTTGAATGTTATGAGGTGTCAAGTGCTCATGAATCCAGGTACTTTTAAAAGGAGTTGAGACATCCTGCCTCTCCCACCCTCCCAGCAGTACATTCCAGACCATCACCACCCTCTGGGTAAAAAGATTTTTCCGACATATCCCCTATCTTGATTTTGTGTCCCCCTCGTGCTTGACCCTTCAACTAAGGGGAACAGCTGCCCCCTATCCACACTATCCGTGTTGCTGATAATCTTGTACACCTCGATCAGGTCACCCCACAATTTTCTCTGCTCCAGCGTAAACAACCAAAGCCTATCCAACCTCTCTTGATAACTTAAATTTCTATCCCAGCCACCACCCTGGTGAATCTCCTCTGCATCCCCTCCAGTGCAATCACATCCTTCCTATATTGTGATGACCAGCAATGTACACAGTATTCCAAGTGTGGTTTCACCAAAGTTCTATACAGCTCCAACATGACCTCTCTGCTTTTGTAATCTATGCTTCGATTGATAAAGACAAGTGTCCCATATGCCTTTGTCACCACTCTATTAACCTGCCCTTCTACCATCAGAGAAATATGGACAAACATGCCAAGGTCCTTTGTTCCTCGGAACTTCTCACTCTCATGCCACTCATTGAATATTTCCTTGTATCATTGCTCCTTCCAAAGTGCATCACCTCACACTTTTCAGGGTTAAATTCCATCTGCCACTTATCTGCCCATTTGACCATTCCTTCTTTAACTTCCTGTAACTTCACTGTTAGCCACCAGGGAATTTTTGGTGTCATCTGCAAACTTACTGATCCTACCCCCCACGTAGTCACCTACATTGTTTATATAAATGACAAACAATAGGTACACCACAGGGCACTAGCTTCCAATCATTAAAACAGCTGTCTGCCATAAGACAAAGGTCATAAGACATAGGAGCAGAATTAGGTCATTTGGTCCACCAGGTCTGCTTCACCTTTCAATCATAGCTAATATGTTCCTCATCCCCATTCTCCTGCCCACTCCCCATAAGCCCAAAACCCCTAATTAATCAACCAGAGCACCTAGAGTAAACCCACGCGGACACAGGGAGAAAGTGCAAACTCTACACATTCACCTCAGACTGGCATTAAACCCAGGTTGTTAGCGCTGTGAGGCAGCAGTGCCAACCATTGTGCCACCATGCCACCTGGTCTACCCACTACCTTCATCGACACACCTGGTCACCTCCTCAAACAATTCAATCAAATTTTTTAGTCATAACATCCCTCTGACAAAACCATGCTGATTATCCCGGATCAAACCTTGCCTCTCCAAATGGAGATAGATTCATTACTTCTGAATTTTCTCCAATAGCTTTCCTACCACTGACATGAAACTCACTGGTCTGTAGTTCCCTGGCTTATCTCCAGAACCTTTCTTAAACAGTGGAACCCCATCAGCTGTTCTCCAGTCCTCTGGCATCTCCCCCGTGGCCAAAGATGAATTAAAAATTTGGGTGAGAGTCTCTTCAATCTCCTCCCTTGCCTCCCACAGCAGCCTGGGACACAATACATCCGGACCTGGGGGTTTTCCACTTTTAAGCCTGCCAACACCTCCAATACCTTGTCACTCCCTGTGTCAAGGGTCTCAGGGTTGCAGACAGAGCTTGCCCAACCAGCTCAAGTGCATAGGTTATGGACAGCATGGGCTATCTCATCAACCTGTGCCCCACAGTCGGGTAACATTAAACTGAGACCCTACTTGTGGACATGCTCATCAAAGCACAGCAGCATGTGCAATTTGAGGGAAAGAGTGTAACCCTTGCTTAAATCACATTGCAAAGGTGTACAAGTTGAAGCAGAGGACTTCATCAGTTCAACCCATGGAAGAGTGTCTTCCTGAGAGTGACGTAAGGCATGTGAATACCGACACTCACAGTAAAGCAGCAGGTCATTTTAAGGAATGCTCGGTTGAGATTGTGGGCATCACAGCGTTGTTCCCCAACAATGTTGATGCAACAGTATCTACATTGAGCATCAAACTCTGTCATAGGTATTCTTTGCAACTTTCTCTCACTCCTGTGGCAGACAATCTTCAAGCTTATGACAACTAGATTATTATGGTTTTGGGAATGATCACAATTATAGTAGGCTACAAATTGTTGCCCCAGATAGGTTCACATTCAATGCAGCCAAAAGCAGAAGCCTTTTCGATAGTCCTGGCTTCAAACTTGAAGATCCCACCGGAGCTCTTGTAATCGATTACGGAGGTAATACGCGCAATTATCCTTCAATATTGACCGGATTTGGGGAAATTAAGGGGTATGGTCACGCTCCTTGCTAAAGCACAACTTTCTGCCAGTTTCGCAAAATTTGAGGCGGTAGCCATTTGCAATCAATGCTGAAGTGTCACAAGAGCTGAGACAACATGAAGCAGCTTGTATCACTGAGAGAATTGACTCACCACTGTAGACATCAAACCTACTCAGGGGCTGTTTAGCACAGGGCTAATTCGTTGGCTTTGAAAGCAGACCAAGGCAGGCCAGCACCATGGTTCAATTCCCGTAACAGCCTCCCCGAACAGTTGCCGGAATGTGGCAACTAGGGACTTTTCACAGTAACTTCATTTGAAGCCTACTCGTGACAATAAGCGATTTTCATTTCATTTCATTTCATTGTGTGACAGAAACATGGCAACAGCTGGAGTGAAGCCAACACACAACCCATCAAAGTCACTATTGTGTTCTGACTGTCTCACATGAAAGAGTTGGCATCTTTTCTCGGTACTGCCAACATTTACCACAGATTTGTTGCTGAGTACTCAGACATCACAGAACCTCTGTCGATATATTTCCAAGTCACAATGGTGAGTATCTTGGAGGGGAACTTCCAGGTGGTGGTATTCTCATGTGTCTGCTGCCCTTATCCTTCTAGATGGTAGCAGTCATGAGTTCCAAAGGTGTTGCCTAAGGAATCTTGGTAAATTCCTGCAGTGCGTCTTGTTGATGGTACACATTGATGCTACTGTGTGTCGACTGTTTGTGGAAGGGGGAGAAATCAAGTGGGCTGCTTTGTTCTGGATGGTGTCGAGCTTTTTGAGTGTTGTTGGAGCTGCACTCATCCAGGCAAGTGGAGAGTATTCCATTACGCTCCTGACTTGTGTCTTGTAGATGGTCGACATGGTTGGGAAGCCAAGAGCTGAGTTACTTGCCTCACGATTCCTAATCTCTGACCTGCTCTTATAGCCACACCACTCATCCAGTTCAGCTTCTGGCAGAGTGTTAGCACAGCTGCCTCAGAGCACCAGGGACTCGGATTCAAATCCAGCCGTGGGCCACTGTTTGTGTGGAGTTGCACGTTCTCTCCGTGTCTGCATGGGTTTCCACCGGATGCTCGGTTTTCCTCCCACAGTCCAGAAAGTACTTATTAGGTTAAGTGGACATGCTAAATTTCCTTTAGTGAACAAAGATGTGCAGGTTAGACAGGGTTACAGCGATAGGGTGGGGGAGTGAGCTGAGATAGGGGGGGCGATTCTCCGCTCCGTGGACCAAGTGCCCGCGCCATCGTGAACGGCATCGCATTTCACAACAGCGCGAACAGGGCCCAGGCATTACCTGGCCCCCTGCACAGCGCTGGAGCGGTTCACGCCACTCCAGCCTCCTTACGCGACACCAAATGGGCGCCGCACCAACCCACGCATGCGCAGTTGGGGCAGCTCAATCTTGCTCATGTGCAGTTGGGCCGCGCCATCCTTCGCATGTGCGGGGAACTTCTTACGCACGCCAGCCCCGACGCAATATGGCGTGAGTGTTCAGGGACCAGCCGGGGGAGGAGAGGCCGGCCCACCAATTGGTGGGCCCTGATCGCTGGCCAGACCGCTTCGGAGGCCCCCCCCCCCCGGGTGAAGGAGCCCCCCTCCCGCCGGCAGCGACCAGGGGTGGACGGCGCCGGCGGGACCCTGTCGTTTGCGGCGATTCTCCGAGCAGCCCGGCGCGATTTGCGCGGCGTTGGTTTCGGTGGGGGGTGGGAGAATCGCGTGCGGAGGTCGGGGCGGTGTGGCGCCCCAGCGATTCTCCCACCCGGGGGGGGGGGAGGGCGGAGAATACCATCCAGGGTGCTCTTTCAGAGGGTCAGTGCAGACGCAATGCACCGAATGGCCTCATTCTTCAGTGTAGGGATTCTATAGATCCATGGGTTTCTGTGGATGGAAGCCCTTCATTTCCAGTCTGTCTCATCAGGAATCCACCGTTTGAAAACAAACCCCCCCCCCATCCCATTACCTATCGAATGTCAAATCAAATCAGATGATGACATTATCACTGTGAATGGGACAGATAGTTTAACGGTAGCAAAGATGGGTGCAATAGATTGAGATTGTTTTGCATTGTCTCATAAGTAAAACCAGAGCAGGAATTAGTCACAGTTTATTGAGATGTTTTTTAATTCACACAGTTATTTGGTGAAGATTATTGCAGCTGGACAAAGAGAAATGCCTTGTTAGTGAAATATTAGGCTCTCAGTAAATGATCACAATAACAGTTTTTCTGTGCTTATTTAGATGAACCTGGGAATCAATGTCATCCCCTCTCTGAGGGACGCAATCTCACCCCTTCTGGGAATTCCCGGAAAAGATCGTGCAGACCATCTTTAAATAATGTTGAGTCATGGACTGAGAGAGGTTTGAAGAAAGCCAGAGAAAAAGCAAGATGATATCAAAGGCAGATGATGACAATGAACAAATTAACAGAGTATATAAGTATTTAGATGCACACTTGCAATGCCAAGGCATACAAGACTATGGGCCAAATGCTGGACAATGGGATTAGAATACTTAGGTGGTCGTTTCTGACCGGCGCAGATGCAACAGCACAGAAGCAATGGGCCGAAGGGCCTTTTCTGTGCTGTAGACCTCTGTGACTCTACTTTTTAATAGAAATTAACCTTCTGTTCTGAAGATTGGGGTTCCATTCTACAGGCACTGGTCACTGTCCATTGATCCATCAAGTAGACACAAAACAAATATGAATCTTGATAGTGAATGCTGACAGGTTAATTGTAACTCCTGCTGCTAACCGACCCCTCACCTGGATCAAGCGCGCTCGGCCCGCACTGCAGCCACAGGTACATATGCCGTTCCTCCCGCCAAGATGGTGACCCCGGCATGTTCAATCCTGCAACTTCAACAACGCAGATGGAATGTCAACCGTCAGGTTTTATAACTACTTTTGCCTTCATATTTATTGAATCTTTTGGTTGAATAGTTGAAAATGATTTCTCTCCACCCTAACTACACAAGTGCAGCACAGAAGCACAGTGGGTAGCACTGTTGCTTCACGGCATCAGGGTCCTCAATTCAATTCCCGGCTTGGGTCACTGTCTGTGCGGAGTCTGCACGTTCTCCCCGTGTCTGCGTGGGTTTCCTCCAGGTGCTCCGGTTTCCTGCCACAAGTCCCGAAAGACATGCTGTTAGGTGAATTGGACATTCTGAATTCTCCCTCTGTGTACCCGAACAGGCGCCGGAATGTGGCGACTAGGGGCTTTTCACAGTAACTTCATTGCAGTGTTAATGTAAACCTACTTATATTAAAAAAAATTATTATATGACCACGTTATCCCTGAAGTTCTCTGAGTTCCAGATTGACAATCAGAATGGAATGCCAATTGGTTCCACACTTTCTGAGAACCAATTTGGCACAAAGAGATATCCAAACGGCAATAGTTTATTTGTCTAACATTGGAGAGTGCAAAGCTTTATCAAGTCAGTGAACAAGTTGGAAAAGTGGTCTGTCAGGAGTTTCTACACAGCCTTACTAACTTTACTTGGTAAATAGTGGGACTCTTCATCCTTAGAGCATTGTTTTGAGTCCTATGTTGGGTGCCAGATTCTTTTCTTAAAAGCTATTTTTGGCAAAATCCGCTTTTATTGATTTTTACCAACTCATTAAAAGATTATAAATTGAAAGTATGAGGTGGAGTTAGAATTCCTCTTTGCAAGTACCATGCCCAATGTTGATTTGGATTTGTTCCAAGATTCATTTGTTATTGATTTTTCCAAGGGCTTTCTTACTTCATTATTTAACTTTAAGTCTAATCCCACAGAACTCTTACTTCTCCCGACGATGCCGCACATACTTTTTCTTCATCTTGAAAAAATTAGGGGGGTGGGAACAAATTCCTGAATCTGGCCAGGCACAACATCACTGATGATGTCACTGATAGCATCTCCACATGTGCCAGAAGCGTTCCCTTAGTGTTGTAATGTCAATAAATGCACCCTCATTGATTACAGGGGGTGGTAGCTGAGCTAATGCTTAGCTCATTCAATATTTTAACTTCCAATAGGGGTCACTAGAGAGCAGTCAAGGGTGAGAACACTGACATAGTTTCTACAGAGGTTATGAGACCAATTAAGCACATCTACGATCACGTAGGCCAACATCAGCTGGATCAGCAAAGACCAGAGATCAGTCCAGTATCTCTCTGGTCTATATGGCTCTGCTGCTCATTAGATATATCCTAAGCTAATGCAGATCCAATCTTACCTTCCTCACGGTGCTAAAGCAGTATATTGCCAAGCACTAACTGCAGTACAAAAACAAGATATTACAGATACTGGAAAGCTGAAATAAAAACATTAAAGTGCTAGAAATGCTCAGGATATCTGACAGCATCAATGGAGAGAGAAACAGAGTTGATGCCCTTTTGGCAGAACTGCATTATATTATCAATCATTTATTATACTCATTATATGATCATAATTGATATGTAGCTCCTTTTCTAGTAAACAAATAAAATATGGTCCAGGAGCAGCGTATATATAATAACTGAGGAAACTAGCAAGTGCGAAGCAATAGCATCATAAAAGCTAACAATTCGCAAACTGTCTGGAACATCAATCTAAGTTATGTGAACACAAGCAATTGCATTGAAAATGCAGTGGGGTGTAGACTTGCAACCTAAGATGTAGATATCCCCAATATCATTTCACTCCTATTGAGGGGGAAAATAATAAGGATGAAAGTCAAAAGATGCTCCAGATGGTGATTTTGTGGCACATTTTCTTCACAGCAAGCTTGCAGATTAAAGTCCTTGGATTACAGCCTGTAATGATTTCCTTTGCTGATTCAGTCATCCAGGGTCTCCGTAGTTTAGAAAATGCAGTACTCACAAGTAACAGGCTTTCTGGAGATACACCTGACCAAACTTTGCTTTCAGTTCGAGGATCACCTTCAGGCCTCTATCGTTTTGGAGAGAGAGTTGGTCAGTTCTGGACTCTGCTTGCACAGCCCTTAAGAGTGCTCCTCCACATATATCCGTCCAGGCTGCCTGCCAGTACAGAAACACAGCCTTTCTGGAGCAGAACGGAGAGGAGAGGACAGCGGACCTTCCTCGGGGCTGCAAGGAGTCAAATTGAAACCAAAATGAAACCTCGGAACATTGGAGACGTCCTAGTGGAATAGGATCTCATCATCACCGGTCACCGGGCAGAGCACAGACATTTGGGCCAATCCGTTGGCCACCAGCCACTCAATCAAACCGAGACGCAACCCATCTCTCTGTCACTTATGCTGGCCAGTCTACAATCTCTGGTTTAAACTAGCACAATCCTTTGGATTATTCTGTTTGGATTAAATGTATAGGCTGCTTACAGGCTGCTTTCCTTAAAGTAAGATGTCCATTAGTCATCCGTAGATCAAAATATAATGGCAAAAATAAAAGAAAGGGGAAATAAGCAGGGAATAAACAGGAAGGCCTCTTACAACATAAACACTCCAACCAATGTTCAATCGCTTGATCTTGACATACCCCATCATCTCTCCACTTCCAATAACTCTGTCATCTGAGACTACCATTGACCCAGTATCAGGAGGAGCGTACAGAATGACAGGATCACTGTGAAGCAGACTGGGAGGAGTGTGAAACAGGTTAGTATTACTGTGAAGCAGACCAGGAGGAGTATGTACCAGGTCAGGATCACTGTGAAGCAGACCGGGAGGAGTGTGAAGCAGAGTCAGTAATACTGTGAAGCTGATCAGGAGGAATGTGTATCAGGTCATTATCACAATGAAGAGACTGGGAGGATTGTGTTGCAGGCCAGTATCGCTGTGAAGCAGGCCAGGAGGAGTGTGTACCAGGTCAGGATCACTGTGAAGCAGACCGGGGATAGTGCGAGGCAGGTCAGGATCACTGTGAAGAGACCAGGAGGAGTGTGTGGCAGCTCAGGGTCACTGTGAAGAGACCAGGAGTCATGTGAAGCAGATCAGGATCACTGTGAAGAAGACCGGGAGGAGTATGTAGCAGGTCAGGATCACTGTGAAGCAGACTGGGAAGAGTGTGTCACAGGTTAGGATCACTGTGAAGCAGACCAGAAGTTTGCCAGAAGTCAGGATCACTGTGAAGCAGACTGGGAGGAGTGTGAAGTAGGTCAGGATCACTTTGAAGCAGACTGGGAAGAGTGTGTTGCAGGTTAGAATCACTGTGAAGCAGACCAGAAGTTTGCCAGAAGTCAGGATCACTGTGAAGCAGACTGGGAGGAGTATGTAGCAGGTCAGGATCACTGTGAAGCAGACTGGGAAGAGTGTGTTGCAGGTTAGGATCACTGTGAAGCAGACCAGAAGTTTGCCAGAAGTCAGGATCACTGTGAAGCAGACTGGGAGGAGTATGTAGCAGGTCAGGATCACTGTGAAGCAGATTGGGAAGAGTGTGTCACAGGTTAGGATCACTGTGAAGCAGACCAGAAGTTTGCCAGAAGTCAGGATCACTGTGAAGCAGACTGGGAGGAGTGTGAAGTAGGTCAGGATCACTTTGAAGCAGACTGGGAAGAGTGTGTCACAGGTTAGGATCACTGTGAAGCAGACCAGAAGTTTGCTAGAAGTCAGGATCACTGTGAAGCAGACTGGGAGGAGTGTGAAGTAGGTCAGGATCACTTTGAAGCAGACTGGGAAGAGTGTGTCACAGGTTAGGATCACTGTGAAGCAGACCAGAAGTTTGCCAGAAGTCAGGATCACTGTGAAGCAGACTGGGAGGAGTATGTAGCAGGTCAGGATCACTTTGAAGCAGAGTGTGAAGTAGGTCAGGATCGCTGTGGAATTTTGTGGGTTATGTTTGTCGTGCTCTTTGTGGCCATGTCATTTGCTTGTTGATGATAGGGGTGATTCTCTGATTTTCTTTCTCTTTTTGCTATAGGCGATTATGTCTAAGGACGAGATGCATAGATGGGGGATGGGGCTCACATCCCTTGGTTTAGTGGCGTTTGGGGACTGAACCTCGGGCCGGACTCAGTCATCTTGCTAGTGCTAAGCGCTAGACTAGTTAACGGGAGCGGTATGGGGGTGGGGCGACGACATGTTGGGCCAGTTGGTTTTCAAACCTTTTTGCCCGGGACCCATTTTTACCAACCGGTCATCCTACAGCCTTTTTTAAATGGTGGACCACATTAGCTGTTCTGGCACATCCCCGTGGCCACAGAGGAATTAAAAATTTGGGTCAGAGCCCCGGCAATCTCCTCCCTTTGCCTCCCCCTGAGTGGGCAATCATGCGAACTGCATTCTCTTTTTTTTTAAACAGCACATGGAGTCCCATGAGTTCTATTGTGAACACCGATAACTTCTAATACACTATTATAGTGACCCAATTGCAGAGGTTTCAAACATTCACACAGATTTCACATGCTGGTCCTTCAAATTCCACTTGCCCTGCCCCAGAGGAGAACCACACGTAATTTCTGTTCTGTGATTGCTGCGGATGACTTCTTCTGTTTGAAGAACTAACAAATTGCTGCAGTCCCTGTTTATATAGCTGTCACATAATTCCTCCTCCCTGTGATGGTGTAGGCATTGAAGTACTTGTGGAAGCCAGTGAACTGGTGCTGACAGCCAGCATTGCAACTCGCCATTCTCACCCCTCACACAAACTTCACTCGGCCTCTCTCCGTGTCCTTGACAGGCCCCGAGCTCCAACAGTCCCAACGCCGGGAATACCGCCCCCGCCTCCTCCCATTGGTCAGCGGGATAATGGTGTGCCGAATGTGACGTTAGGAAAGCTAATCACCCATTGGATATTCTGGGTGCCAATCAGATGGAGCAGGACAAAATGCTGCTGATGTACCATCAATTGGACTCGAGACACGATTAGGATATGAACTGTGGCTTTAATCAGCTAGTTGTTAGCCCGGTGGTCGACTACAGAGAAAGGCCGACCGCCGGGAACTCTGGCAACGTATACCCCGCCTCAGAGGCGGGGTCTACTTGCCTCTCGACCAATTGGTGAGCAGTCACATGACTAGTCCCAGCCAGTCGGACGAGAGGCACATGACCAGCCAGAGCCAATGGGAAACCAATGCTCTGCACCAATGGCAGTGCTCACATTCATACCACCACATTCACCCCTCGTGGAGAAAGAAGGCGGTGGGTGTGTAAGTGGAAGAGAGAGGGGAGAGGGGGAGGTCCGAGGACTCGTGGTATGAGCAGCGAAAATCGAGACAGGTGGGCTGCCCACTGGCTCGTGGCAAAAAAAACAATACTACTAATACTAACTTAAGGTGCAACAGAATAACAACAGAGTGTAAAAAAAATGTCCCTTGGCTGCATCAGATGGATACGATCAGCCTGTCGGGTGCCCGTGGTGTTCTGGAGGACCGTCGCAGTGGATCCGGTGACGCCCTTGCCTCCGGGAGCGTCGGTCATAGATGTGTCTCCGTACCCCGGGCCAGAGGTGGAGATGCTGTAATCGGGGGAGAGGGGGCATGTGCACTGGGTCGTGGGGGCGCGGGGGGCGCTGGGGGGAATTGGGGTTGGGGGGGAGGTGTTGATGTAGGGGGAGAAGGCCGCACGCCGGCGGGTGCCAGGTCCCAAAGCGAGACCGTATCCTGCCGACCGTCGGGATACTCCACGTACGCATACTGCGGGTTGGCGTGGAGTAACTGGACTCGTCCAACCAACGGGTCGGACTTGTGCATCCACACATGCTTCCGGAGCAAGATGGGCCCGGGGGTGGCCAGCCAGGTCGGGAGAGGGGATACTGAGGACGACTTCTTGGGGAAAACAAGAAGACGTTCATGAGGTGTTTGATTAGTCGTAGTACAGAGGAGAGACCGGATTGAATGCAGGGCATCGGGAATGACTTCTTGCCAACGGGGAATAGGGAGATCTCTGGACCGTAGGGCCAGCAGGATGGTCTTCCAAATGGTGCCATTCTCCCGCTCGACCTGACCGTTACCCCGGGGGTTATAACTGGTTGTCCTGCTAGAGGCTATGCCCCTGCTGAGCAGGAATTGACGCTGTTCGTCACTCATCAAGGAGGACCCCCAGTCGCTGTGGATGTACGCGGGGTAACCGAACAGGGAGAAGATGGATAGGAGGGCCTTTATGACGGTTGTTGTGGTCATAGAACATAGAACATAGAACAGTACAGCACAGAACAGGCCCTTCGGCCCTCGATGTTGTGCCGAACAATGATCACCCCACTTAAACCCACGTAACCCGTATACCCGTAACCCAACAATCCCCCCATTAACCTTACACTACGGGCAATTTAGCATGGCCAATCCACCTAACCCGCACATCTTTGGACTGTGGGAGGAAACCGGAGCACCCGGAGGAAACCCACGCGCACACGGGGAGGACGTGCAGACTCCACACAGACAGTGACCCAGCCGGGAATCGAACCTGGGACCCTGGAGCTGTGAAGCATTGATGCTAACCACCATGCTACCATGAGGCCATGTCGGGACAGTGAATGGCGAAAGGGAAGCGGGAGTATTCGTCGATAACACTCAAGAAATATGCGTTACGGTTGTTGGAGGGGAGGGGACCCTTGAAGTCTATACTGAGACGTTCAAAGGGGCGGGATGCCTTGATCAGATGCACTCGTTCGGGGCGGTAGAAGTGCGGTTTGCACTCGGCGCAGACGTGGCAGTCCCTGGTGACGGTCCTGACTTCCTCAACGGAGTAGGGCAGGTTGCGGGTCTTAATAAAATGGTAAAAACGAGTGACCCCCTGGATGGCAGAGGTCCGTGTGGAGGGAGCGGAGGCGGTCAATCTGCGTGCTGGCGCAGGTACCGCGGGATAGGGCATCAGAAGGCTCGTTGAGCTTCCCAGGACGATACAAGATATCGTAGTTGTACGTGGACAACTCGATCCGCCATCGCAAGATCTTGTCGTTCTTGATCTTGCCCCTCTGTGCATTATCAAACCTCCTGGCGGCCAGATAGTGCCTCCAATATCGCACAGCTTCGACTATGGCCTGTGCCTCCTTTTCCACCGAGGAATGGCGGATTTCGGAAGCCTGGAGGGTTCGTGAGAAGAAGGCCACGGGTCTGCCCGCTTGGTTCAGGCTGGCCGCCAGAGCTATGTCCGACGCGTCGCTCTCTACCTGGAATGGGAGGGACTCGTCGATAACATGCACCGTGGCCTTTGCAATATCCGCTTTGATGTGGCTAAAGGCCTGGCGGGCCTCCATCGACAGGGGAAAGGAGGTGGACTGGATGAGGGGGCGGGCTTTGTCGGCGTAGTTGGGGACCCACTGGGCGTAATAGGAGAAGACGCCCAGGCAGCGTTTGAGGGATTTGAGGGTGTTGGGGAGGGGGAGTTCCATCAGGGGGCGCATGCATTTGGGGTCGGGGCCTATCACTCCGTTACGCACTACGTAGCCGAGGATGGCTAGACGGTCGGTGCTAAACACGCACTTATCCTTATTGTAAGTTAAATTAAGGAGTTTTGCGGTTCGGAGGAATTTTTGGAGATTGATGTCGTGGTCCTGTTGGTCATGGCCACAGATGGTGACATTATCGAGATACGGGAAGGTGGCCCGTAAACCGTGCTTGTCGACCATTCGGTCCATCTCCTGTTGGAAGACCGAGACTCCATTTGTGACACCGAATGGAACCCTGAGGAAATGGTAGAAGCGCCCATCTGCTTCAAACTAGGTGTACTTTCGGTCACTCGCGCGGATGGGGAGTTGGTGGTAGGCGGACTTAAGGTCCACCGCGGGGAAGACTTTGTATTTCGCGATCCTGTTAACCAGGTCGGAAATACGGGGGAGAGGATACGCGTCCAGCTGCGTAAACCTGTTGATGGTCTGACTGTACTCGATGACCATCCGGTTTTTCTCCCCAATCCGAAATACCAGCACTTGGGCTCGCGAGGGACTGTTGCTGGCCTCGATAACTCCTTCCTTAAGGAGCCTCTGGGCCTCGGACCCGATGAAGGTCCGGTCTTGGGCACTGTATCGTCTGCTCCTAGTGGCGACAGGTTTACAATCTGGGGTGAGATTAGCAAACAAGGAAGGGGGATCCACTTTGAGGGACGCGAGGCTGCAAACAGTAAGAGGGGGAATAGGGCCGCCGAATTGGAAGGTCAAGCTCTGCAGGTTGCACTGGAAATCCAGTCCCAAGAGTGCCGGAGCGCATAGACGGGAGGGATGAGGAGTTTGAAGTTTTTGAAAACCCTCCCCTGGACCGTGAGGTCCGCTATGCAGCACCCGGTGATTTGGACTGAGTGTGAACCCAAGGCCAATTCAATCTTACGCTTAACTGGATGGATGGGGAGCGCGCAGCGTCTTACCGTGTCGGGGTGGACGAAACTTTCCGTGCTCCCGGAGTTCAGCAGGCATCTCGTTTTGTGTCCGTTGAGCTGGATCGTTGTCGTAGTCTTGGCGAGCGTGCGTGGTGTGATGGAAACAAGTCGTGGCGAGAGTTCCAGATCCTCCTCGGTGGCAGAGTAATCGCTGGCAGGGCCTTCCATGTTGGCCCAAGATGGCGGCACCCAGGACCCGCACATGGAATCGGGGTCCCAAGAGGGCGGCGCCCAGGATCCGCACATGGAGCCGGGTCCCCAAGATGGCGGTGCCCGTGGGAACCTCATGGCGGCTGGGGGCAGTGTCAGCGGCATCTGCGGGCCGATCGGGGCAGCTGGGAGCGAGGGTCGGGGGGACCGTGGGGCTGTTGCGGGGGCCGGGAGGCGGGCCGGAGAGGTTGGTGCGTGGCGCTGGGCCCTAGGGGGGCCCGGGGGGGGGGGGGGGGGGGGGGGGGGTGGAACAGCAGCGACTGACTTGGTCTGGCAGACCACCGCGTAGTGGCCCTTCTTCCCGCAGCTCTTACACAGAGCGGAGCGGGCCGGGCAGAGCGGAGCGGGCCGGGCAGCGCGGGCAGGGGTGCTTGGAGAGACCACAAAAATAGCAACGGTGCCCCGCTAGTTTGTCGGAGCGGCCAGCAGCGCAGGCCTGGAGGGGGGTCGGGGTCCATTCGTCTTCATAATCACATGTTGCACCTGTAAACCAACTTTTTGAGACTCATGCACTAGCACACCCAGGTCTCTCTGCACAGCAGCATGTTTTAATATTTCATCATTTAAATAATAATCCCTTTTGCTGTTATTCCTACCAAAATGGATAACCCACATTTGTCAACATTGTATTCCATCTGCCAGACCCTAGCCCATTCACTTAACCTATCCAAATCCCTCTGCAGACTTCCGGTATCCTCTGCACTATTTGCTTTCCCACTCATCTCAGTGTCAAGGATGAGCCACTTTTTGAAGGGATGGTGGGCAGGTGCGAGTGCTGCTAGAGGGGACCTACGCACCATACACATATGTTCTGGTCTTGTCCCAGGCTGGAGGAGTTTTGGAGGTCCTTTTCTGACATCATGGCGATGATCCTGAGTGTAAGGGTGGAACCCTGCCCACTGGCTCCAGTTTTTGGGTCTCCGAAGTGCCGGAACTGCAGCCGGGCGCTGGGGGATGACCTGGCATTCGCTTCATTGATAGGTCGGCAGAGCATCCTGTTGGACTGGATGCTGGTGGCACTGTCGAAGGCTCCGGCGTGGATAGGTGATTTGATGGAGTCCTTGAGACGGTCAAATACACCGTAAGGGGCTCGATAGAGGGGTTTTATTGTAGGTGTCGACCATTTATAATATACTTGAAAGAATTGGTCACCGCTCTTTGTTAGGGGCAGGAGGTTTACTCGTTGTTGGAGGAGGTGTTTTGGTGGGGGGAGACTAGCAGGAGGGGGTAGGCGGGATGTGTATTTTGTAAAATGGTTTTTTGTCATTTTTGTATGAAATTTTAAAAATTTAATAAAAATGATTTCCAAACAAAAAAAGTGCTGAACATGAGAAGTGAGGTGAGAATGACTGCCCTTGATATCAAGGCCACATTTGAGAGTGTGGCATCGAGGACCCCGAGTAAAACTGTAGTCAATGAGAATCAGGGGAAAGACCCTTCACTGGTTGGAGTCAAACCTGGCACAAAGAAAGATGATTGTGGTTGTTGAAGGTCAGTCACCTCAGCTCCAGGACATCACTGCAGGGGTTCCTCAGGATAGTGTCCCTAGGCCCAACCACCTTCAGCTGCTTCATCAATGTCCTCGTTCCATCATAAGATCAGAAGTGGAAATGTTCATTGCTGCCTACGGCGCTGAGGACACGGGTTCGAATCCCGGCCCTGGGTCACTGTTCGTGTGGAGTTTGCACATTCTCCCCGTGTCTGCGTGGGTTTCACCCCCACAATCCAAAGATGTGCAGGTTAGGTAGATCGGCCACTCTAAATTGCCCCTTAATTGGAAAATATAATTGGGTACTCTAAATTTTTTATTTTTTTTTAAAGTGGAAATGTTCACTGTGATTGCACAATGTTCAGCACCATTCGCAACAAATCAGATACCGAAGCAATTCATGCCCAAATTCAGCATGAACTGGACAATATTCAGATTTGAGCTGACGAATGGCAAGTAACATCTGCGCCACACAGGTGCCAGGCAATGACCATCTCTAGCAAGAGAGAATCGGACTATCACCCCATGACATTCAATGGCATCACCATCACTGAATATCTCATATTCAACATCCTAGGGTTACAATTGACTCGAAACTGAACTGAACTAGCCACATAAATGCTGAGCAAGAAGAGCAGATCAGATGCTCAGAATCCTGCAGCGAGTAACTCACCTCCTACCTCCCCAAAGGCTGTCCACAATCTACAAGTCATAAGTCAGGAGTGTGATGGAATATTCTCCACTTGCCTCGATGAGTGTAGCTCCAACAGCATTCAGGACAAAGCAGCCTGCTTGATTGGCACCACTTCAACAAAGATTCAATCCCTCCACCACCAACGCACAGTAGCAGCAATGTGTACCATCTACAAGATGCACAGCAGCACCTCACCAAGGCTCTTTAGGCAGCACCTTCCAAACCCACAACCACTGCCATCTAGAAGGACAAGGGCAGCAGATACATGGGACCACCACCACCTGGAAGCTCCCCTTCTAATCACTCACCACCTTGACGTGGAAATATATCGCCGTTCCTTCACTGTTGCTGAGTCAAAATCCTAGAGTTCTCTCCCTACCACCTCCGCCGTTGTACCTACACCATGTGGACTGCGGCAGTAAAAGAAGGCAGCTCACCACCACCTTCTCAAGGGTAATTAGGGAAGGGCATCAAATGCTGGTCCAGCCAGTCACACCCACATTCCATGAATGAATTGTTAAAAAAACAAGGCCCTAATTATTTATCTCTTGTGCAAAGCATATAACTGCATTGTTTGGGTGCTTTGATTTAAAAAATGAATACCATTGATCATGAAACTTGAAAGCGTAACCAGTAACAGTTCAACATCTCTCTCAATAAACTGCCTATGACCTAACCTGCAAGGTTTGTGTTTGTATATCAGCTTTTGTAGCCTGTTAAATTAAAAAGTAATTTTGTCCAAAGCTTTGTGTGGTGCAGCGAATTAACATTTGCTTATTGACATTTCTACACCCGCCCTAGAAACTGTAGATGTGCAAAGTACAACTCAAGACTGTATGTGGCAAATGTCAATGGAGAACATCACCATCAGGCTTCAGAACATCACTGCCACAAATCCAAAAGTGTCAATGACACTTCGCACAGATACAGATGTATTCATTAAACATCAAGTGTGGGCTGGTGTGGATCCATGGTGCATGACAGTGCTGGTGATATATATTTTGGTTTTACTTTTCTTAATTTTAACAGATTTGTACTCTATCTGATGCCTCATCAATTAACTCCTAGATGCCATTGAATAGGATCTTATTACTGTCTTTTTTATTTGTATTGTATGAGAACATAGACCAAAATTTTGTATGTTTTTGAAACAGTAGTTTGGATTGTGAGGGAGTGCTAGAAGTGACTGGGTACGTTGGCTCAGATAGTTTAACTGGGCAGGAAGAGCTTGATTTACAAGGTGCAACTAGTGGTGTCAAGGAATTTAGTTTTCCAGCTTCACGAAAGTGACTCTGAAGCCTTGATAGAACGTGGGAGAGGCTGTGGAGAGGAAACAATTTTCACATTTTCTGGTTGCGCGCAAATGCTTTGTGCCACTGATAAGATTGATGGTATCTGTATACATTGAAGTGAGGCCAAACACATTTCTTTCAGTACATCACCAAAATGGTCACTTTCAACTTGAGCCCTTGAAAATTCCTGCGTACCTCCCTATCTAATTAAAAAGATGCTGTGGAAAATAAACAAGTTGAAAAAAGTCATTTGGTCAAAACTGGTCACGTAACTCAAGTCTTGAAAGTGAAGTTTGTAAACTACCAGTCAGTTACTATTATATGTGAGACTGGTAAAAACAATAATAAATTGTTATTCCTTCGCCATTCAATCCTGGGCTAGTGCAACTCGAAAAACATTACAGAAAATCGTGACATTAGCTACATGAAGGCATCCCTCTGACTGATATATGTGTATAGCTTTCTGCCACTCATTGCAATGTTTGCGCTATGATTGTATGGGAGTTCTCATGAAGATGGCATTGAACCAGTGAAAAATAATGAGGTTGAGCAAATTATTTTGATTTTATTGCAATACTGTAAAATTCCGTACATGAATATGACTATTTTGAAATTACATTTTGAAGAATCTATTTCACATTATGGGGGCGATTTTCCAGTTGCATTGCACCCGGAATAATGTCGGGAGAATAGCAGGAGAGCCGCTAAATGGGGGTTGCATTGGGTGCCGACCAGTACTTGATGTTCCAGGCCTGTTGCAGCTGCCGTGATCTGGTTCAGGTCCTCACTGGGCGTGAACCAGATTTGCATAATTAAATCAGCATTTAAAATGCTAGGTCGCTTTCAAGCTGGATTCTCCCGGCTCCCGGCATTATTCCCATCACTGGCACAGTGTGAGGCCGGTGGGAATCACTACTGGTCTCCACTACCGGAGACCAGACGTGATGACCACATCTGGGAGCGAGGAGCACATTGGAGCTCCTGGATGATCGGGGACATGTCAAACCTTTAAAATGGTGAAACGATCTCTGTTAAGTCAGTAAGAAGTCTGACAACACAAGGTTAAAGTCTAACAGGTTTGTTTCGAATCACTAACTTTCGGTGCTCCGAAAGCTAGTGATTTGAAAAAACTTGTTTAACCTGGTGTAAGACTTCTTACTGTGCTCACTCCTAGGGGCTGGTTTAGCTCACTGGGCTGATCGCTGGCTTTTCAAGCAGGCCAGCAGCACAGTTCGATTCCCGTACCAGCCTCCCCGGACAGGCGCCGGAATGTGGCGACTAGGGGCTTTTCACAGTAACTTCATTGAAGCCTACTCGTGACAAGCCATTTTCATTCCAGTCTAACACCAGCATCTCCACATCTGTGAAGCCAGGTTTGCCAGTGTGTTTTGACTATGCCCCTCTTAGTGCCAGTGCAAATCGTGCCCCACTCCAATAAAATGACTGAGTACAGGAAGATCGAGATGCAAATTGCGCCAGCTGTTCACACCAATGTTCTTGCCCAATATGGCACTTAGTCATTTTTAGGAAACTCCCACTCTAAATTTCCTCTTTCCTTCAATTTTCCAAATCCTAAATATTATTTTCTTAAGGCAGAGAAAGTTGGGTAAAGAACTGCTTCCTAGTTTCATTTAAACCATTCCTGTTTTATGTTCATTTGCATGTAAAGTTTGAGAGCATTAGTAATTAGGATGACTGCTTCCCCCATTTTTCCCTTTTTCCAGTCTGGAACTATCTAGGTTCTGCTTTGTGCTTTCCCGAAGGCCTAGCCAAGGCCAGAAAATAGATATAAAAACATTTTACCTACAACATGGCACAGAATGCTGTAATACAGCAATCTTAGGCTGCTCCCTCCCATTCTCAACGTAGCATGTGTCATCCCACAGTAAGAAGAGGACAGACAAGCTGTTCAGGAGGCCTCGAACTCTGCTGTTGAAAACTGACTCACCCATTAGTTCTCAACTCTCTTGAGTCATCCTTGCCCCTTTTCCAAACTCCGAAAGCATCATGTGTGCAAGGATGTGGGGGTGCGAAAACCACATAATGGGTGAGATTCTCTGAAAATGAGGCTATGTCCCCACGCCGGCGGGAAAACCAGCGCTAACCACTCTGGCGTCAACACCCCCGAAAGTGAGGAATTCTCACCTTTCTCAGGGGCTAGAGTGTCGCCAGAGTGGTTCCCCCAGCTCCGGCCAGCGGCAAAGGGCTGGCGCGAGTTCACGCATGCGCGGAACGGCTGGTGTGATCTCACGCATGCGCAGACCGGCCAGCATATTTCCACGCATGTGCAGGACGACCGGCATATTTCCACGCATGCATGGCGGTTCCCTTATCCGCGTCTGCCCCGGGGCAATATGGCGGAACCCTATAGAGGCCCGGCATGGAGGAAAGAAATATTCACTGTCATAAATAGGCTTACATTAACACTGCAATGAAGTTACTGTGTAAATCCGCTAGTCGCCACATTTCGGCACCTGTTCGGGAACACGGAGGGAGAATTCAGAGCGTGAAATTCTCCGACCCCACGCAGGGTCGGAGAATCGCCCGGGGCCACTGAAAATCCGGCCTCCGCCGTGGCAGAAATTCTTCACCACCCGGGAATTGGCGGGGAAGGGAATCACCCCACGCCGATCGGCGAGCCCCCTGCGGCGATACTCCGGCCCGCGATGGGCCGAAGTCCCGCCGCTGGGAGGCCTCTCCCACCGCCGTGGTTTGAACCACCTCTGGTGGCGGCGGGATCGGCGGCGCGAGCAGGCCCCTGGGGTCCTGGGGGGGGCGCAGGGTGATCGGACCCCGGTGGGTGTCCCCACGGTGGCCAGGCCAGCGCTCGGGGCCCACCGATCGGCGGGTGGGCCAATGCAGTTGGGGCACTCTTTTTCTTCCGCAGCCGCCACTGCCTCCACCATGGCGGAGGCGGAAGAGAATCCCCCAGCGCGCATGCGCCGATGGTGACGTCAGCGGCAGCTGCCGCTGATGTCACCACCGGCGCATGCGCGAACCGGCGAAGGCCTTTCGGCCAGCCCCGGCGTCGGGCGGTGGGCGTCAAAGGCTGCTGGTGCTGGTTTTGGTGCCAGTCGGTGTGGTGCCAACCACTCCGGTGCGGGCCTAGCCCCCAAAGGCGTGGAGAATTCCGCACCTTTGGGGAGGCCCGACGCCGGAGTGGTTGGCACCACTCCCTTACGCCGGGAGCCCCCGCCCCACCGGGGAGAATCCCGCCCAGAATGTCCATTTACCTAACAAGCACATCTTTCGAGACGTGTGGGAGGAAACCGGAGCGCCCATGGTGTTAAAACCTGAATCCTGACTGAAAACAGCCTCCAGTCTGCTCACTTGCAGTCTTAATGGAGGATGTGCAAGGGACCAAACAAGGAGATGGGTTGACACTTTAAATATTACCATGAGGCTAAGTTGTGCATTTCGGACTCCAGCCTCTTTGCCCTTACACCCCCTCCACCATTATTTCTGACAGGTCAGGTAACTCAAAATCCAACGTAGACATGGTTGCTGACGATTTCACAATGTTCAGCAGCATTCACAACTTCTTAGAAAATGTAGCAATCCATGTCCAAATGCAGCAAGTGCTGGACAATGTTCAGGCTTGGGCTGCTAAGTGGAAGTGACATTCACACCACACAAGGTCCAGGCATCTCCAACAAATAAGAGAGAGGGAAGTATGGTGGCGCAGTGGGTTAGCCCTGCTGCCTCATGGCGCCGAGGTCCCAGGTTCGATCCCGGCCCTGGGTCACTGTCCGTGTGGAGTTTGCACATTCTCCCCGTGTCTGCGTGGGTTTCGCCCCCACAACCCAAAGATGTGCAGGCTAGGTAGATTGGCCACGCTAAATTGCCCCTTAATTGGAAAAACTGATTGGGTACTCTAAATTTAAAGAAAAAAAAAACAAATAAGAGAGAATCTATTCATCTTCCTTTGACATTCATCAGAATTACCATTGTTGAATCAGCCATTATTAACATCCTGGGGTCTACCATTAACTAGAAACTGAACTGGACCAGCTATATAAATACTGCAGCTACAAGAGCGCGTCAGAGGCTGGGAATTTTACGGAGAGTAACTCACCTCCTGACTCCTCAAAGCCAGTCTATAATCTACAAGGCACAAGTTAGGAGTGTGATGGAATATTCTCCAATTGCTTAGATGAGTGCGGCTCAAACAAGAAGCTCGACACCATCCAGGACAAAGCTGCCCACTTGATTGGCAGTCCATCCGCCAAGTTAAACATTCACTCCTTTAACAACAATTGCACAGTCCCAAGAGAGTGTATTGTTTACAAGATGGACTGCAACAGCTCACCAAGGCTCTTTTAACAGCACCTTCCATGTCCATGATCTCTGCCAGGTAGGACAAGAGCAGAAGACCACCACCTTCAAGTTCCCCGTCAATCTGGGAACTATATTGCCATTCTTTCACTGTCATGGGCTCAAAATTCTAGAACTCCCTTTCCAGCAGTACCAAGGTGCAGTGTACCTTCAACAGATTTCTTTTATTGGTTCATGGGATGTGGGCATCGCTGGCTGTGCCAGCAGTTATTGCCCACCCCTAATTTCCCTTGGGGTGCAGTTAAGAGTCAACCACATTGCTGTGGTCTGGAGTGACATGTAGGCCAGATCGGGTAAGGATGGCAGATTTCCTTCCCTAAAGGACATTAGTGAACCAGATGAGTTTTTAATGACAATGGACAATGGTTTCATGGTCATCACTGGACTTGACCAGCGATGACCATGACACCAGACCAGATGGCCTGCAGTGGTTTACCTCTACCTTCTCAGGGGCAATTAGGGATGGGCAACGAATGCTGGCCTCCAAAGATGCTCAGCATATTCCATTTCAAGAATTTTGAAAGGTTCAAGAGGACAAAGACAGGTTGGTTAAATGGACTGACACAAGGCTGCTGAAATTTAACGCAGAAAATAATAAAGTAATTTCGGTAGGAAAATTGAGGGGTATTTTCAGCCAAATAGTACATATTGAAGTATTGTGCATGGTTCCTGTCACAATCATGATAAGGAAATAATTGTTCATCGAAGGTGAGCAACAGAGATGCTTCCAGGTATTAGAAAATTTAAGTCATAAGGAAAATTTAAGAAAATTGGAATTACCTTTAGAATAGACTTTGAAGTGATGTAATTGATTTTTAAATATTGTTAACAAATCTTACAAAGTTAACCCAATTGTTGAAGGTTGCTAATATCAACGGACCAAAGTTAAAATTAGGAAGTCAGTTGGAACTGTCTTTTACCCAATGGGCAGTAAGATTTGTGAAATATTTTATCAGTGAAGGTGATTAAGGCAAACTGTATCAATGGGTTAAGGAACAGGATTTGAATAAGGGAGTGGAGTAATCTCCAAAAGGTGGGTTTGTTGGAACTAATAGCCTCTTCCTGCCAGGCACTCAATTGCCAATTTTTCAACGTTTATTAAGCCATAATTAAGAGGTGTGCAGTGGTAGAGCCTATGTTATTGATACCTTAATGGTTTGTATGATTGACATTCTTATAGGGTTGTAGGAACAGCTTTTTGTTTAAATAATATTTCTGAGCAGGTGCTTCCTTTTCATCAATAGTTCTATAGTTGCTATTGATATTTTATTGGACATTAGTTATGTATATGTGGTGAATTATAAACCTACTAATTCACACTGTGTTCCAGTATATGTATTGTGTCCTTGTGGGCTTTGTATACGAGCTGTTGCGCGGCTCTGCCCATAGGGGGAGATGAAATGAAAATCGCTTATTGTCACGAGTAGGCTTCAATGAAGTTACTGTGAAAAGCCCCTAGTCGCCACATTCCGGCGCCTGTCCGGGGAGGCTGGTACGGGAATCGAACCGTGCTGCTGGCCTGCTTGGTCTGCTTTAAAAGCCAGCGATTTAGCCTGGTGAGCTAAACCAGCCCCTGAGGAGTTTGTACTAGGCTCCACCCTTGGCTCCGCCCATGGCTCCACCCATGAACCGGAAGTATAAAGCTCTGCAGTCGTGAGCCTGCTGCCAGTTCATCTCGTTGCAGGCAGGCTCTGTTGTAAGATTATTAAAACCACTGTTCACTTCCAATCACGTGTCTTGTGAATTGATGGTCACATCAGTATACAGTGCATGAAAGGAGCATGGATTGGCATGGAATGTATGGGGGCCATGGGGAGAGGCTGGGTTGGATGAATGCAAGAGGGCTTAATTGATTTTATTACAACTGGGACAAAGTCCCAGAGAACTGTGGTGGACTTTCTAACCAACTCACCGTGACATTTTCACACCCTTGTGGCTACCTAAGATTTGATTTATTGGTGTTTAGGCTAGTGGGCCTGACTCCATCCTGTACCTTCCCTGCTCTCCCTCACACCTCCAACACTGAAGCAGAAATCACATAAACTGAGGTGAATCTGTCATGTTGGGAAATTTCCTGACTTGAGCAATCCACCTGGGTTGTCAAAATCAGGACCGTTATCTCTTTTCCTCTCTCCACGGATGCTGCTCGACCTGCTGAGCATTTCCAGAAACCTCTGTTTCTATTTCAGATTTCTAGCCTCCACTGTATTGCGTGAGCTCCAAAGTTGAACCTTATGGGTTTTTTTTTTGCTAGTCCGTTACTTTATCAGAGTATAGAACTGGGGAGGTTAACACCATGTATAGGACACTATGTTTTGAAATTGAAACTGTGTCATACTGGTATCAAGTGGTTGAACGCTATTTCAAAGTTAATGTACTGTACTAGTTTGAGATGTCCAGACAACTTACCCTCGTCTGGTTCATTGGCTTGATGTTCTTCTCCCAAGTCTTGTTGGGGTTGTATCTCCTTCTGTCAAGCATCCCTCCCAAAATAGGCACCACTAATACTGCTGCTGTTTATGTTACTAGATATTGTAAAAAAGTAAATCGGATGTAGAGAAGATGATAGGAAAATAGGGAGGTAAATACAGGAGTTCCAGATCTCCTCTAACTTTGTGTGACAAATTGCTTCCTTTATGCTCTTCTGAATGACCTGCCTGTAAACATAAGATTACATTCAGTCTGGAACTCATTAGGTAATCTATCAATTAATTTTACAATTTTAAACACCTCAATTAGATTACCCTCAATATTCTGTTCGCATTGGAAAGGAAATTAAGTTTCTGCAACCTATTCTCATGAGTTAACACCAAGACCTGGTGTCATTCTGATGGATATGCGCTGAACCCTCTCCAAGACCAATGTAACTGTCCTGAGGTGCAGTGCCCAGAATTGAGTGTAGTACCCAAGATGCAGTGATCAAAGGTTCCGTACAACTGAAGCATATCTTCCTCCTATTTCTATTCCAGGCACTTGAAGTAATGACCATTAGCCTTTTTTGTACCTGTCCAGCAGTTTTTATGCTTTATGTTTATGGACGTCAAAATCACTGATCCTCAATAAAGAAAATTAACACGGGCAAGAAAAATGTAATGTATATAAGCAACAACTGTTTATAAATATGAGAAAAGCCAATAAAAAGGTTTTTTTTTAAATCTCTGATCCTCCACAGCACTTAATTCATCACCACTTGGTGACCAATACTTTTTAGTGTTCACAACCTTAATAAAATGTATTCGCAATTTGAATATTGCTGGAAAGAGAGACATGCTGCTGAAGCTTTTCACCTTGCACGCATAAGGACAAATGCGCAAATGCCAAATTTCAAATGATCACAACAATTAATACGGTGATTGGCTGAGGCATTGCCAAGGAGGAAGGAACAGAGAACAGGCTTCCTATGATTCCTGATAATTTAAAAAAGGCACAAATGTTTTCTTTGCAGAGAATGAGTCCCTGCGTATTGCATCACAGGCACTCCCCACTCTTCAATAGTTAATCTCCTGGGAGTGGTGCAACATCGGTTAAGAATCCAGGCCAATGAGGGAAATGAAATCAGAAACTTTTCAGTGATTGAAACTATTACAGATCATATTGGCTCTGGGTTATATCCCACAATATTATGGGCAGGGTTCTCGGTACCCCAGCCATGTGTTTCTCAGCATTGCGCTGTTCGCCTGTGGTGGGATTCTATCCTCCTGTCGCTTGACAATGGGATTTCCCATTGAACCCACCCCAAGCTGTCGCAAAACCCGCTGGTGGGGGTGCGCTGCCAGCAGGATAAGTAAATCCCGATGACCAGAGAATTCCGGCCTACCTCTTGGAAAGGCAACATCCACCATAGCAAGGAACAGTCCAACTTATTCTTGAGGAAATACAACAAATCAATGTTCACCACACAGTCTGTTCATGAGGCCCAATGTTCCCTATGAAATTGCCAGGTGTGATCTTTAGATAGCTTAAAATTGAAATGTGCTGTTTGCACCAGAACCATTTGAGTAGCTTTAGATGCTGTGGATCAATAAAGAAAAGCATGCTAGTGGTGGAGGTGGGAGTCCACGTGCACTGTCGAGGCCTTCCACGCCAGGCTGGCTCTGCTGGGACTGCGGGGCCTTATCGATCCCCTTAATCATATTTTGATTTAATGTTTTAGGTTTCATTTAGGATTTGTTTTTGCTTAAGGCAGTATCCCCTTCAGGGGCTGTCCCGTTATTTTGTCCCTCAGTTTGTTTAGTTTAGCTCCCTTGGTTATTTAATTTGTACCAAAATTAGTCCTCTGTGCCACTCTACAGAACAGTATTGTAACATGCCTGCAAGAAGGTGCAATTAGGTTTACAGTCACAGGCAACCACTCCTTTCACTGTGCACTGTGACAGCCCGTTTACAAAACCTCTCAATTAAAATACCCCTTAATCTTCTGTATTCAATACAATGTATTTAATATCATTTGGCAATAGTGTTGCGCGATTGGTGTGCAGGGAACTGATGGAAGGAAGCCTTAACTTTCCTGAATGAATTACAGAATGTTCCAGTTAATTATAGCCCAGAGTACTGACAGTCTAGATGATCAACTAAGGACTTATTGAAGAACTTTATGTTGTAAGGTTGTTTGGTGTCTCACTAAGAAGCCTGGAGGCTTGTGTGTTAGAATGCAAGTGTTTATTATTAACGCAAAACTATATACATCTCCAGGGTACTGTGCTAACTAGATAGCGTCCATGCTGTCTTCTGCGAGACTACTACTGCAGTGGGTCCCAACCTTTGTTACATCAATGCCCACTTTAATTCTATACAAATTTTGAGGCACACCTACTTTTTCCAACTGAACTGCCCTCTCGTAAAAGCCTTTTTATCTCTAAAACCTCCTAAAAACATGTCGAGTCACCATTTAGTACAATTTTTATTAGTTTACAAGTTTATTGTTTTATTTCCAACCTCCCCCGTCTCCCCCGATTCTTTCAGGCTTTTGTGCCCTTATTGCTTTTTTGTTTTTTTGCGCAGGCGCCCTTGTCTTCAACTCCATGGTCAGCATCTCCAATTCCCAAAGAACCTGGGATTACCTGTACCTGCGTCAGCCAGGAAGGGTAGCACATGTGTGGCTCTGATTTTTTACATTGGTTAGGTGAAGCACCTGACTAACGTTAAAAATTCCTACCCGCACGTGCGTAACCAACTCCCAGCTGGTGCATGAATGGTTTGGGTGAGTTACATAAAACTATCCGAGCCACGCATGTGTTGATCAGACCCAGCCGACTCATGCGTGAGAGGCCCGAGGCTCATCAGGACTTGGAGATGTGGACCACGAAGCTGAAAATGAAGATCAGATTTGGTTTATTTCCATTAATTTGTAATCATTTTGAACATTATTTTGCGACACACTTGTGGGGCTTTCACGGCTGACCGTTGGGAACCTCTGTACTCAGTCTACTATCATGTGACTCTTTACATCACACTGTGGATGATTCTGATTTCCAGTTCCTCAGCAAGGGGCGATGCCAAACACCCTGAGACACAAGGGGCTGAATTCTCTGTTTGAGAGACTATGTGCTGATGTCAGCGTGGGAACAGTGGCATTTTATGTCCGAAAAAATGGCACAAAAGCTGCACCGATCCTCCGTCTGGTGGGGGGCTAGCAGCTACGCAGCATAAAGTCACCTGCGGATACTGCCGGAGAATTGCCGGGTCCGTGGCCGCGCATGCGCATGGCAGTGGCCTGCTTCGGCCGCGCCGTGCACCATGGCGCCGGCCATGTGTGGACCCGGCCTGCCAAACATTGACCCCCTGTAATCAGCCTCTCCACCCCCGGAACACCCCCCCACCAGTGCCCCCAGCACCCGCCAAAGCTCCCCTGAGCTCGGAACGGCTCCCTCCTCCCCGACTGTGGCGGCGCTGGACACAGTCCGCAGTCGCCACGTGAGGTCCCCGAAAGTTGTGAGGACACGTGCCCCACGCCGTCGGAGACTTGGCCCATCGGGGCGGAGCAGCGGGAGAGGGCCGTAGGTGACATCCTGAGGCCATCCCAACGGCGTGTGGCATACTCCTCGAGTACGCCTTTTCGAGGGGGTGGAGCATCGGAAAAATGACGCTACCCCCAATTCCAGCGTAAAAACACATTCTCCGGCCGATCGGCGAACGTGATTTCAGTGTCGGCGATCAGAGAATCCAGGCCTTTATTGTCATCAGAGCTGAATTGCACCAGTTTTATGATCCCCTTACAGTCATAAAGCGAGATGCAATTTAGTGTTCCACGCCATGAAATTTTATACATGACATGGAATACGAGAGATTCCCTGGGAATCCCGCTATCGGGCTTCATCTTGAGTGGACGGCCCAAAAGCAAGATCCCGTGGCCGGCCAACTCCAGCCAATCACAGGCTTGAGTGATTGGAATGCACTTAGTGCTTGGAATTCACTTACATCTCTTTGATGAGGTCAATTGGAGTTTCACCACTTAGGACACTGAAGCGTACAAGCATATGAATGGAGCGAAGCTGTAGATATTTTTTATGAGCTGTCAATCACAGACCACTGCTCAAAAGCTATGAATAGTTCACGGATAATAGATCTGTGGGAACCAGACGAAGGCACACAGCTGTTCTCGTTCGAGGAATGGACCTGTGGAGCTGTAATGTATGTATTACAGCTATAAAGCTTCCCACTGCCCTGTCTAGACTGCTCTCTAGCTTCCAGGCAGGTGTCCCTTTTCTGGGGGGGGTGGTCTGTGGGGGGTCTGTGTGGGGGGTGTCTGTGTGTGGGGGGTGGTGTTGGGGGAGTATGTGTGTGTGGTACTCTGTGGATGGAATTCCTTTAGCCAGGGGTCCCTGTGGGGGGGGGTTCCCCTACTTCATGGGTCCCTGTGGGGGTTCCCCTCTCACAGGGACCCCTGTGGGGGGTCCCCCCATTACAGGTGTTACTATGGGGAGGGTGTGTGTGGGGGGTCTGCTGGAGGAGGTGTGGGAAGGCAATGCACTGTTGGAGACCCCTCGGATGGTCTCTACCAGCATGGCCCTGGTGTGTTGGACCTCGCAGTGTGCCCAGGGAGAAACTGTTGCCCCATTGACCCACTGTGAGGCCCACCACACCAGGTTCATGACTGCCGAGACCACAAGTCATCAGCGCCCACATCATTCCATGAGTCAGTAAGACCCATTTGCATTTATTGACATCCCCGCCAGTGTGCATCATGGACCTTGTTCACACTGCCAATGGGGGATTGGAGCATGGTTATCGAATCGGCACCTGACACTGATCTCGATTTTCCCTCGACACCCGATTCTCTGTCCCATCGGGGAACGCATTCCGAGTGTCCTGGCGATGGTGAATCACGCTCAAGAGTTTTCTGAGTAATTATCTTTTGGATGTTTTTTGTTTACCTTACTGAATACTGGTAGCATTACTGTAACCAGTTCTCTGACAGACCTACACAATCACAATAAGGTCTGAAGGCTGCAAATACACTGCATCAGCCAGGCCTTCATGCAGTCAATTCATAAGGGTATTTTTAAGCTCTTTGGAGCTCAAAGCTGATTCCAGCTTTATAAACTTCCAAGATAAAAGTCATAAAATGATTAACTCATTTTTTAATTAATAGACACTTCAGTGTTGGTGAAAAGACAGAAATGTTGCCAAAGCTTGTGTTCTTGGACTCATCTGGACAAATGCAAACATGCCAAATTTCAGATGATCATAGCAATTTGCACGGCAGGAAAAAAGAAGTGCTGATTTGTTTACAGTTTGACTCAGATTGGCTAACGCTTCCCAAATTCCTGGGTCATGAAAAAAAAGATGCAAGGATTAAACATATTCCTTTGTTTGCAGAGATTGGGTACCTGTGTATGAATGTATGTTGCGTGAAGCGACTCATGAGTTGTGCAGAGCCGTGAAGAGGATTGTCAGAAGATACAGCAGGATATGAACCGGTTGGAGTCTGGACAAGTGTGAGGTAATGCACTTTGGAAGGTCCAATGCATGTAGGAATTACACAGTAAATGGTACAACTCTTGCGAGTACTGACAGGGAGAGAGATTTAGACGTACAAATCCACCGATCACTGAAAGTGGCAACGCATGTGGATAAGGTCAAGAAGGCATACAGCATGCTGGCCTTCTTCAGTTGGGGCACTGAATATAAAAATTGGCAAGTCATGTTGCAGCTGTACAGGACCTTAGTTAGGCCTCATTTGGAATATTGTGTACAATTCTGGTCGCAACACTACCAGAAGAATATGGATGCTTTGGAGAGGGTACAGAAGCGGATTACTAGGATATTGCCTGGTATGAAGGGCATTAGCTATGAGGAGAGGGTGGATAAACTCGGTCTGTTCTCACTGGAACGACGGAGGTTGAGAGGCGGCCTGATAGAGGTCTACAAGATTATGAGTGGCATGGACAGAGTGGATAGTCAGATGCTCTTTCCTAGGGTAGGAGAGTCGAGTACTAGGGGGCATAGGTTTGAAGTGCATGGGGAAAAGTTTAGAACAGATGTGCGAAGCAAGTTTTTTACACAGAAGGTGGTAAATATGTGGAACGCGCTGCCTGGGGAGGTGGTGGGCGCAAGTACGATAGCGGCGTTTAAGGGACATCTCGACAAATATATGAAGGCAGGTTCCATGGTCGGTGCAGGCTTAGAGGGCCGAAGGACCTGTTCCTGTGCTGTATTGTTCTTTGTTCATGTTAAGAACTTAACTGTCTTAAATTGGTTATTGGTAAGTTATTAGCACGTTCAGGATTGTTCAGGAACTTTTCTATGATTCTATTCGGATTGGATTGGATTGGATTTGTTTATTGTCACGTGTACCGAGGTACAGTGAAAAGTATTTTTCTGCAAGCAGCTCAACAGATCATTCAGTACATGGGAAGAAAAGGGAATTAAACAAAACTCAAGAAAATACAAGAAAATAAATAATAGGGCAACACAAGATATACAATGTAACTACATAAGCATTGGCATCGGATGAAGCATACAGGGTGTAGTGTTAATGAGGTCAGTCAATAAGAGGGTCATTTAGGAGTCTGGTGACAGTGGGGAAGAAGCTATTTTTGAGTCTGTTTGTGCGTGTTCTCAGACTTCTGTATCTCCTGCCCGATGGAAGAAGTTGGAAAAGTGAGTAAGCCGGGTGGGAGGGATCCTTGATTATGCTGCCCGCTTTCCCCAGGCAGCGGGAGGTGTAGATGGAGTCCATGGATGGGAAGCAGGTTTGTGTGATGGACTGGGCGGTATTCACGACTCTCTGAAGTTCCTTGCGGTCCTGGGCCGAGCAGTTGCCATACCAGGCTGTAATGCAGCCCGATAGGATGCTTTCTATGGTGCATCTGTAAAAGTTGGTAAGGGTTAATGTGGACATGCCGAATTTCCTTAGTTTCCTGAGGAAGTATAGGCGCTGTTGTGCTTTCTTGGTGATAGCATCGACATGAGTGGACCATGTTGCTCGTTCTGGGTGAGTGTGCTTAACACTCAATTTGGCTCTGTTTCATTCCTTAGCTCTAGAGTCGCCAGGTATCGTTAAGATACCGCCACAAGTTTCAAGTTCAAGTTCAAAGCAATAAATCCATACACCAGTTAGTAAGTTCAAACAAGACACATTTATTATATTACAGTAATCTACTAATCATGCATATAAAACTATAAGACTAGGCTAATCCTACCACTAATAGGCCAAATACTTATCTGGATAAGGGGACTGCCAGAACAGGGAACAACGGCCTCTAGCTTTGTCCTGGGTCCACAGGCTTCCAGTAGTTATGGACTAAAGGGGGTCAGGAGTGTCTACTCTCGTAGCGTGCGTTGTGACACTTACGTGTTGGCGGCTGCTGTCCAGACCTCTCCTCCTCAAGGTTCTTCTGCTGCAACGGTGTTCTGCTGGGAGAGCTGGTTGGTCAAGGAGAGGCTGGCAGAGAGAGAGAGCTGGGGTCGGGGGTCTCTGTTTTATACCTCTCTCAGGGTCTGGGCGGACCCTCTATTCACTCGCAATCGATTGGGTCTCTTCCCAATCGATTGATTTGAATTCCCCAATAACGGGGCAGTTCCTCGATCCCTGGGCGGTTCTTGGGACTTATTGTTTTAGACTTCTTTTGGCGCTGAAAAATCTGGCCTTCCATTTAATGTATTGATTTGTGTTAACTTGTTTCCATTGTACCTGGGGATCGCCCGGTATCGCCTCATTAGTATGCTAGCTTGTTTTCTTTCACAGTGCTGTCTGGTTTCTGCAGCATTCAGAACTGGTTTCTGCAGTAGCTAGAATACACAAGCGCTTTGCAAGCTGCTTACTTTTGCAACATGTCCATTTTCCCTGCATTCCTTGCAATCTTCCATTTTGTGTTGGGCAGTGGTCACCCCAGGTGGCTACAACCAGGACAGATTTTTAGTGATGTGCACCCCTAGGAATTTGAAATTGCTCACTATCTCCACCTCAGCCCCGTTGATGCTGACAGGGGTGTGCACAGTACTTTGCTTCCTGAAGTCGATGACCAGCTCTTTAGTTTTGCTGGCATTGAGGGAGAGATTGTTGTCGTTACATCACTCCACTAGGTTCTCTATCTCCCTCCTGTATTCTGACTCGTCGTTATTCGAGGTCCGGCCCACTATGGTCGTATCATCAGCAAACTTGTAGATGGAGTTGGAACCAAGTTTTGCCATGCAGTCATGCGTGTACAGGGAGTAGAGTAGGGGGCTAAATACGCAGCCTTGTGGGACACCGGTATTGAGGACTATTGTGGAGGAGGTGTTGTTGTTCATTCTTACTGATTGTGGTCTGTTGGTCAGAAAATCGAGGATCCAGTTGCAGAGTGGAGAGCCAAGTCCTAGGTTTTGGAGCTTTGATATGAGCTTGGCTGGGATTATGGTATTGAAGGCGGAGGTGTAGTCAATAAATAGGAGTCTGATGTAGGAGTCCTTGTTTTTGAGATGCTCTAGGGATGAGTGTAGGCCAGGGAAATGGCGCCTGATGTGGACCGGTTGCGACGGTATGCGAATTGAAGTGGGTCAAGGCGTTCCGGGAGTATGGAGGTGATGTGCTTAATGATCAGCTTCTCGAAGCACTTCATTACAACTGACGTCAGGGCCACCGGGCGGTAGTCATTGAGGCACATTGCCTGTTTCTTCTATTCTAATTTTATCATTTATTGCAAGGGGAATTGAATACAAGAGTGTTTCAGGGCATATTGGTGTCACCACGTCTGGAGTACTATGTGAGGTACTGGTCTCCTTATATACGGAAGATGTAAATTCTTTGGAAACAGGTCAGAGATAGTTTACCAGACTAATACCTGGAATGGGCAGATTGATTTCTCAGGATAGGTTGAAGAGGTAAGGTTTGTATCCACGCGAATTTAGAAGAGTAAGAGGTGACCTGATTGAAACAGACAGGATCCTGAGGAGTTTGACAGGTGGATGTAGAAAGGATATTTACTCTTTAGGGGTCACAGTTTGAAAATAAGGAGTTGAAATGTTATCAGGGTAGACGGAAATGTGGCATTGAGGTTACAATCAGATCACCCATGATCTCAGGCTCGAGGGGCAAAGTCCTGCTCCTATCTCAAGGGCGGTATTCTCCCCCCCCCCCCCCCCCCCCAACGCCGGGTGGGAGAATCACCAGGGTGCTGCGCGAATTGTGCCACGCCGCCCCGACCCCTGCACACGATTTGCCCACCCCCCCGAAACCAGCGCCTCGCGAATCACGCCGGGCCGCTCCCCATTTGCGGCGATTCTCCGACCTGGATGGGCCAAGCAGCCGCTCCGACACGACAGGTTCTCGCTGATGCCGTCCACCCCTGGTCGCTACCGGCAGGAACTGTGCGGGAACGCTGGGGACAGCCTGTGAGGGCGGAAGGGGGGCTCCTTCACCCGGGGGGCCACCAATGGGGTCTGGTCCGCAATCGGGGCCCACCGATCGGCGGGCCGCCCCCCCCCCCCCCCCCCCCCCCCCGGGCCTACCTCCTTCCACGGCCAGCCCCAGAACACCGGTGCCATGTTGGTGAGGGGCCAGCGTGGGTGTTCTGGGGCTTTATGGTGAAAATTTGTCAAATACCTTCTGGAAGGCAGGAGAGAAAATATAGGAACATAGACACAAGAGTAGGCCATTCAGCCCCTCAAGCTTGCTCCGCCATTCAGTCAGATCATGGCTGATCTGAGGCCTAACGGTAGCATGGTGGTTAGCATCAATGCTTCACAGCTCCAGGGTCCCAGGTTCGATTCCCGGCTGGGTCACTGTCTGTGTGGAGTCTGCACGTCCTCCCCGTGTGTGCGTGGGTTTCCTCCGGGTGCTCCGGTTTCCTCCCACAGTCCAAAGATGTGCGGGTTAGGTGGATTGGCCATGCTAAATTGCCCGTAGTGTAAGGTTAATGGGGGGGATTGTTGGGATATGGGTATACGGGTTACGTGGGTTTAAGTAGGGTGATCATTGTTCGGCACAACATCGAGGGCCGAAGGGCCTGTTCTGTGCTGTACTGTTCTATGTTCTATGTTCTAACTCCATATACTGGCCTTTGGCCCACATCCCTTAATATCTATGTTTAACCAAAATGCATCTATCCCCGATTTAAAATTAACAACTGTTTTACCATCAATTGCTGTTTGTGGACAAAAGCTCCAAACTTCTGCCACCTTTGAGTAAAGCAGTGCTTCCTAACCTCTCTCCTAAACGATCTGGCCCTAATCTTTCGACTATGCCCCCTAGTTCTAGAATCTCTAACCGGTGGAAATTGTTTATCTTTATCTAACCTGTCTTTTCCTGTTCATATATTGAAGGCTTGGGTCAGATCACCCCTTAACCTTTTAAATTCTAGAGAAAACAGGCCTAATTTGTATAGTCTCTCCTCATAACTTGCCCCTGAAATCCAGGTATCATTCTTGTACACCTATGTTTCACTTCCTTCAAGGCCAAAAAATCCTACCTAAGGTGTGGTTCCCAGAACTGCTCTCAGTACTCCAAGTGGGCTAACTAGAGTTTTGTAAAACTGCAGCATAACTTCTGCACCCTTATACTCTGGTGCTCTAGATATAAAGACCAGCGTTCCATCAACCTTATTGATTACTTTCTGCACGTGTTCGTGGCATTTTAAAGATCTATGCATCTGAACCCCCAGGTCTATTTGGATTTCCACTGAATTTAGCTACCCTAATTTATCCTTTTTTGGTCCAAAATAGATAACCTCCCACTTGTTTACATTTAAATCCATCTACCATAGCTTTGCCCATTCACCTAGTTTATCAGTTTTCCTTTGTAATCTTATGCAGTCATCTACATTGTCTACAAGGCCATCCAACTTTGTATCATCAGCAAATTTGGATATATGACTTTCTATGCCATTGTCCAAGTTGCTAATGAATAACATGAACAATTAAGGCCCTAACACAGGTCCCTGTGGGGCACCATTAGTCACATCCTGCCAATTTGAGTACCTACCCATTATCCCTCTACTCCGTGGGCTTCTACCCCTTAGTTAACAGTCTCTTACGTGCAACTTTATCAAATGCCTTGTGGAAGCCCATATGAATAACATCCATTGACATACCCCTGTCCACTACCTTAGTCACCCCTTCAAAATATTCAATGAGATTTGTCAGGCATTACCTATCTGTCATGACTCCAAGCTGGCTCTCCCTGATTAACTGAAGTTCAGTTACCATACCCTGGATTATAGACTCAAACAATTTTCCCACCACTGATGTTAGGCTGTAATTCCCTGGTTTCCTTCTTTTTCCCTTCTTAAAAAGTGGAGTGACATGAGCAATTTTCCAATCCAGAGGGAAGGCTCCTGAATCTCGGGAAATCTGGAAGATTATAGTTAGGACATCCATAGTGTTCTCCCCTACTTCCTTTAACACCCTCGGATGGAAATCATCGAGTCCTGGAGATTTGTCACTCTTTAGTTCCATTAATTTCCTCATTATCGATGTTTTACTTTTGTTAATTTTATTTAGTCCCTGTCCCCGATCTACTTTTAATGTTCTTGGGACATACAGCAAGCTACACTGCTTTTCTGCTGCAAATACCAAGGCAAAGTAATTATTCAACATGTCTGCCATTTCCCCGTAGTCATTGACAATATCCCCACTTTCAGTCTTTCGCTGGCCAACGTTGCTCCTAACCACCTTCTTTCCCTTTATATAACTACAAAACTTCTTATTGATTTTGATGTCCTTTGCAAGATTCCTTTCATAATCCCTTTTAGTAGCTCTAATCAGCTGCTTTGTGCCCATTTGCTGGTCTTTGTATCTTTCCCATTTGGTAGACCTTTGCTGTTTCTTTTTTAAATTTTTGTAAGCGCTTCCTTTTAGTTGCTTTGGCTCCCTGCACATCACTCCAGCGTACTCCCCTATCTCAATGCCTAGCTCTTCCTCACATTTCTCACTTGCCTTGTCCAGTGGTGACTGTACCTCCTCTAGTAGCCGTCTGCAAATATCAACACAGTGAACGCCCCCTAGTGCGCCTGCAGTTAGTAGTCTGTCCAGCAGGGATTGCTCTCGTAGTTGGGGGAACGTTGTTGTCTCCTTGCGGAGGAAGCTCCTTAATTGCATATATCGCAGTTTGTTCCCTTTCAGGAGCTGGAGCTTGTCTGTCAGTTCCCCTGGGGTCTGCAATCTCTGCAGAAGTCCCCTACCATCAGCTTCCCGTCACCCTGTCTCCACCTTTTAAAGGAGGTGTCGATTGTTACCGGGGTGAATTTAGGTTTCTCGCAGATGGTGCACATTGCTACCAGTCCAAAGTGGTGCCTGAGTTGGTTCCACATTCTCAGCATGGCCACCACCACTGGGTTTCTTAAGTACTTGGCTGGAGAAAAGGAATGGGGCTGTGGCCAGTGCCCAGAAGGAAGTCGCCAGACAAGAGCTCTCCTCCATTCTTATGGCTCCTTGACCCATCCCCGTACTCCCTCTGCAGTGGCTGCCCACTGGTGGAATAGAAGGTTCGGAAGGGCCAGGCTGCTCATGTTCCTCCTTCTCCTGTAGGACAGACTTACAGATTCAACGGTTCTTCCCTCTGTTCTGCCCCCCACACAAACACCAGGATTGACTTGTCTACTTTGGTGAAGAAGGCCTTGGGGATTAATGTCTACTTTGGTGAAGAAGGCCTTGGGGATGAAGATCGGGAAGAATAGGAAGAGTAACCTGGGCAGCACATTCATCTTAATTGTTTGCACTCTCCCCGCCAGGGAGAAAGGGAGTGAGTCCCACCTCTGCAGGTGCCTATTTATCTCATCCACCAGGCTCAAAGGGTTCCATTTCTGGATTCTCATCCAGTCGTGGGCTATTTGGATCCCTAAGTATCAGAATTTGGTTTGGGCCAGCTGGAACGGCACATTTTCCCAGCTCTGATTCCTCCTAGTGAGCCAGCAAGGCGGCTGGTTTTGTCTCCATGTTCATAAAATGTCTCCCGTATCTGGGGGAGCTGGTGCACTGCTTTCCCAGTGGAGAACAGGTCAAACTTCATTTGTACCTTTTCCCTCTCTGCCAGTATTTCCATGGTTGGGGGCCGTGGAGTACCGCCGATCTACCTCCAATATAGACTCGATCAACTGTTGCCTATCTGCCCTCCCCTTCCTGTCCCTGTATGATATTATTTCCCCTCTTATTACTACCTTCTGTGCCTCCCAGAATGTGGAGAGTGAGATCTCCCCATTCTGGTTGCAGGATGCATATCCGTCGATGGTTTGTGATATTCTCTTGCAGAACGCCTTGTCGGCAAGGAGGGCTGTGCCAACCTCCATGCCCCAGCCCATCTCCAACCTCTGAGATTATTATTGCAGTATACTCCACCCTTACCACCTCTGTAAGAATGGATTTCCCTACTATGAAAAAATCTATTCATGAGTATACTTTGTAGACTTGAGAGAAGAAGGAAAACTCCTTCTCCTTGGGTGGTTGAACCTTGCCCCTTCCCCTATCCACCACCCCCAACCCCCCACACTCCAGGAAGTGCAGATATTCAGCTCAGAAAAAGAAGAAGCATTATCAATAGTCCGTCTCTGTCCCTCTTTGCTGTCTTCCCAGACCATTTTTCTGAATGAACTCGTCAGCTTCTCCCGGCGTGTGAAAATAATGTTCCATAGGGCAGCACAGTGGTACAGTGGTTGGCACCGCTGCCTCACGGCGCCGAGGTCCCAGGTTCGAGCCCAGCTCTGGGTCACTGTGCGTGTGAAGTTTGCACATTCTCCCTGGGTTTGCGTGGGTTTCGCCCCACAACCCAAAAGATGTGCAGGGTAGGTGGATCAGCCACGCTATATTGCCCCTTAATTGGAAAAAATGAATTGGGTACTCTAAATTTATATTAAAAAAATAAATAAATAATGTTCCATATTGCCGTATGTCACCTAGAGTACTGCTGGACACAGCATCCTGAATAGAGCATCCTTGTTCTTGAATAAAGGTGCTTTAGCCCCATTGAACGCTTCTCGGTGCTTGACCTGGTTGACCCCAATGTCCTGGTCCATGAGGATCATGTGCACTTCCCATTTGCAAGACTGCATGCTTCTTTCCCAGTTCAGGATTTGCTGCTGGTCTTGGAATTTGTGGAGCTTTGCAATAATCGCCCGTGGTGATTCTCCTGTTTTGGGCCTCTGCTGGAGTGACCTGTGGACCCTGTCCCCCTCTGCGGGCTTGGGGAATCTTTATACCCCGACCAGCTTTCTTCGCTTCTGTGCTACATATTCTTTTGGGTTTCTGCCTTCTGTGCCCCACAATCCTAAGGTTCTGGCGGCGAGACCTGTTCTCCTGGTCTTCTACCTTTCCCTTGAGTGCCCCCTGGGCCACCACCAGCCTTGCCACTTCTGCCTCGAGCGAGGTGAACCGCTGGTCGGTGGCCGCTTTTTCCAATTCCCACATTTTCACCTCCCAGGTCTCCAATCGCTGCTCCATCCTCTACTTGAAGGGGGCCAAAGCGGTTACTATCGCCGACTTCACGGTCATCATGAGATCCTCCTCAACTGAGTCCCTGTGCTTTAGGAGCTCTTGTGCAAGGAGCTCCATCCACTGCCCGGTCGGTGGTGGGCCTGCGCTTGCATTGGTGATCCCACTCGGTCGGGCATATCCTACTCCACTTTGCTCTTCGTGCCTGCGGTCTAGATCTTCCTCTCCTGACTCTTGCTGTTCTTGCTGTCTGTCTAATTCTTTGGCTGATTTGCGGGTACTTCCACAGGTGGTTTTTAGTTCAGGGTGGGGGGTGGGGGGGTCTGGGTCGAGGGCCGGGGGGGGGGGGGGGGGGGGGGTGTAGAGGATTTCTTGGTTTAGTGACCGATTTTCATGTTAAAAGGACCTAAGTTGAAGTTTCCAGGGGAGAGCCACCTTTCATGAGACTGTTCAGCACATCGCCGCCACTGGCGGCCATCTTGACTTGAGGGCAGCAGGAAGCCATCTCAGCAGATGCTGAATTGGTCTGACACTCTCATCCACTTCCAGATGATATTCTTCTGGTACATATCCCAGCCCTGTGAACACATCTTTGTACTCCTCTAGGATCTACACCATTGTCACTGGTTTTGTGGACTGTGACATGTTGTGAATCATTGTTAGCATGTTCAGAGTTATGAGTATCATGCCATCGTATAGCCTCAATCTTACTTGCGATGGGTTCACGTTTGGATCATCATGTGGAGCCAAACGTTTGTGTTCAAAATCTGTCTGCTTCTTGCAATTAAGACACTGCTTTACCTGTGCTGGGCAATCCATCTTTTCCTTTGTATGCTATCCTCTGCAAGATTTGCTTCCTGCCTTTTATCTGCAATTGCTCCTCTCTTTTGGCTCACACTGTCTCACAGCATATTGTATCTCCTGGTTTGCTTTACCGCAGCCATATGCTCCAGCTGACATTTCCCAGCTTCCGCATTTTGACATACATCTATCACTCTCTTTGATGTTAGTTGTTCACAATCTCAGCCATCTGTTTTCCCTGCTCATCAGTTATATTTTGGGTGGCATGCACTTTCCAGCAGTCCCTCCTCAGCAGTTGTTAAAAGTGTAACCACTCTTATCTTTACAGGTGTGTCAATTAGGTCTGTTGCAAACCAATAATTTTGCCATTGTCAGTGGAAAAACTGATAGTTTTGCAGTTCATTTCGGCGGGAAGTGGGAACGGAAAATTTAGTGCAGCCATTTTTACTGACCCGTTTACTTGGCAGCTTTTATCTGTTTTCCTTTGACCTTCTCAGCAGCTTCCCCCCCCCCCCCCCCTCCCCCCCCCAGATTTTAAACTTCCTCGCTTCCTTTCTTGGCTGCATTTTCTCTATAGTCAGTGTGTACTTGCAGCATTTCATTTTGCCTTCTTTTCAGCAGTTTATATGCAGATTTAATAAGAAGTTTTATAGTTATATAAAAGAGAAAGCGGGTGGCGAAAAGAAATGTAGGTCCACTAAAAGCTGAAAATAGAGATATTGGGTGGGATTCTCCCCTTTGGGGACTATGTCCTCGAAAGTCCGGGGTGATTCTCCATTTCCCAGGGGGCTAGCAGGGCCCTGGCGTGCATCCCGCCATTCTGGCTGCCAGTGGGGCCCTGATGTCCAGACCATACGGCCGCGCATGCGCACGACAGCCGCAAGCGGGTCCTTGCATGGCTGCCCACTTTGGCGCGGGCACCACCGATGTGGCGGAACCACACAGAGGGCCCACGTGGAAGAAGGTAGGTACACCCCCAGATCACGATGGCCCGCTGATCGGTGGCCCCCGATTGCGGTCCTGGCCAACGCTGAGTGCCCCCACAGAGTCAGATCCCACCCCCCCAACCAGGACCGCCACCGCGGCTGCGGGTCCAAGCTCCCGCCGGGTGCTACCAGATATAAACCACGCCGCCAGGAGTTCGGCAGGTCGACCCCGGAGAATCGCCGCAGGGGCCTCTTCTAGCGCCCCCGGCCACGCGCACGCAACTGGCGGGTCTGCGGAAGCGCCACTGCGCCGAATTTCCAGCTATTCTCCACCCCCGCGCCAGGCGCAATTCCGGCGCAGAGGGTCGGAGAATCCCTCCGATTGTCAGTGATAATGGGGAAATGGCTGACATGTTGAATCATTATTTTGCCTCACTGTTTACAGTTGAAAAGGAGGATAACTTGCCGGAAGCCCTGAAAAAAATGAATGGTTGGCAGAGGACAGGACTTAATACAATTAACGCAAGTGCTGCATCAGTAACTAGAAATTAATGCAACTAAAGAGTGAAAATTTTCCAGGACCTGATGATTTTCATCCGAGGTTGTTAAAGGAAGTAGGGGGGCACATTGTAGTTGCCCCAACTATAATTCAGAGCTTCCTAGATTCAGGAGTTGTCTCTCTGGATTGGAAATTGCACATATCACTTCCCTTTTTAAGAAGGGTGAAAGGGAGAAACCAGGTTTTTACAGACTGGTTAGCCTATCCATGGTGGGGAAATTGCTGGAGTTATAAAGACGGATAGCGTAACTGAAAACCTTGAAACATGACGGTCGATCAGGGAGAGCAAGGATGGATTTGTGAAGAGAAAATCATGCCTGCCAAATCTCATTACATTTTTTGAAGAGGTGACTAAGATAGAGGATAGGAGAATGTCTATAGATTTTATTTATATGGACTTTCAGAAGGCATTTGGTAAAGCCCCACATAAGAGACCTTTAAGTAAGGTGGAAGCCAATGGGGATGTGTGCAAATTATTGACATGGTTAGGAAATTGGTTGAGTGGCAGGCAACAGAGTGGGAATAATGGGCAAGTACTCTAATTGGCAGGAGGTGATTAGTGGCATGCCACAGGGATCTGTGTTGAGGCCACAATTATTCACATTATTCATTAACAACGGATGATGGCATAGAAAGTCATAAATCCAAATTTGCTGATGATACAAAGTTAGGTGGCATTGTAGACAGTTTAGATCAGTGTTTTTCAAACTTTTTTTCCAGGGACCCTCGTTTACCAAAAGGCTGAACTTCAGGACCTATGCCTGCCGAACAATGTGGTCCAAGTTGGCCGACATTCACGACCCACACCGCCCGACCTTCTCAACACACTATTTTCGCTTAACTGTAATGCAACCTTTTATGGGCAGCACAACGGCACAATGATTAGCACTGTTGCCTCACAGCGCCATGGACCTTGGTTCAATTCCAGCCTCGGGTGACTGTCTGTATGGAGTTTGCACTTTCTCCCGTGTCTGCGTGGGTTTCCTCCGAGTACTCCGGTTTCCTCCTACAATCCAAAGATGTGCACGCTAGGTGGATTGTCCCTTAGAATCCAAGGTAGGATTCCCTTAGGTGGGGTTACTGGGCTACGGGGATAGGGTGGGGGCCTGGACCTAGGTAGGGTGCTCTTTCCAAGACTCGATGGCTGAATGGCCTCCTTCTACACTGTGACCAGCACAAGTGAGCTTGCTTGTCTTCACAATCTCACTCCAATCAAGTTCATAGCAGAGGGCAATGGGGATATATGGCACAGAGTGACTTTGTGCTCTCTTCATCTTTATGAGGACGGAACTTCCAACCTTGCACATGTAGGTCATTATGAAGGACAATAGCAACAAAATGCCTGTTTTACTCAGCACTGGATACTCCTCGGAGATGCTACGGCAGAATTCTGATAGCCTCATTGACTTGTGGTGTGTTTTTAATGCGCTGTCACAGGTCAGATGTAGAAGTTCAGTCTCTCCATTTGGAGTCAGTTGTAAGTTAATAATTGACTCTGGGACCTCGAACTCAAGAGGATTTTTCATCCACCTCTTCTCTTTCAAAATCTGAAACTTCCCCTCTGGAAAGTAGAGATAAAAACTGTTGATCAGCACAGCCAGATGTGATTGAATAAGACTGACCGGTCTATTGACAGGTCTCTTACCAATATTGTTTTCTTCGATATATGTCATAGCAATGTGAGAAAGTAGTAGTTTTAGCTTTGCACTCACACTTGCTCAGTTTTCAATGACTTTTGGTAAGTATCTATTTCTTCACACTGCTGACAGCAATCATCATCCTTCCCTCGCAATTGGAGGCTCAGTTCATTTAGAATTGAAAAGATGTGGGCAAGGTAGCATCTAGTTAGTATCCAACTCTCACTTGCCAGTACTTTCCTGTATATATCACACATGAGCTTTGCATCTGATTTGCATTGATACAATTAACAAAGCCATACCTCAAGAAATAATTTTTATACTGCTTTGTCCCCAATTTCAGTTACTTCTTAATGGGTTGTTCACCAGAAGCCCTGGAGATCGGGATACAGCTCACACCAACACTGCTTTATCCTTACATGGACTCTCCTGTGCAGCTCTCTCCAGCAGATTCAGGTGTGAGATCCTGACCTGTTTGTGTCTGTGACCCTCTCTTCCTTATTGTAAAATAACCCACCTTCAGCTCTTCACAGTCCTGCTGCTTGCTTGTTAACAGTTACAAAATGGAGGAATATCTCCTCCATGGTTGCGTGCCCAAAGAATGGATGTGCAGGGGGCATGAGCTGCTCTCTGCCACCACTTCTGGCGGGAAGACTCCATCGTTCCTATTTAGAACATAGAACATAGAAAAATACAGCACAGAACAGGCCCTTCGGCCCACAATGTTGTGCCGAACTTTGTCCTAGATTAAGAACAAATTAATCTACACCCCGCCATTCTACCGTAATCCATGTACCTATCCAATAGTCGCTTGAAGGTCCCTAATGTTTCCGATTCAACTACTTCCACAGGCAGTGTATTCCATGCCCCCACTACTCTCTGGGTAAAGAACCTATCTCTGACATCCCCCCTATATCTTCCACCATTCACCTTAAAATTATGTCCCCTTGTAATGGTTTGTTCAACCCGGGAAAAAAGTCTCTAACTGTCTACTCTATCTATTCCCCTGATCATCTTATAAACCACTATCAAGTCTCCCCTCATACTTCTCCAATCTAATACGAAAAGGCAGAGCACCCTCAACCTTTCCTCGTAAGACCTACTATCCATTCCAGGCAATATCCTGGTAAATCTCTTTTGCACCTTTTCCAAAGCTTCCACATCCTTCCTAAAATGAGGTGACCAGAACTGCACACAGTACTCCAAATGTGGCCTGACCAAGGTTTTGTACAGCTGCATCATCACCTCACGGCTCTTAATTTCAATCCCTCTGCTAATGAACGCGAGCACACCATAGGCCTTCTTCACAGCTCTATCCACTTGAGTGGCAACTTTCAAAGATCTATGAACATAGACCCCAAGATCTCTCTGCTCCTCCACATTGCCAATACCGTTAACCCTGCAGTCCGCATTCATATTTGGCCTTCCAAAATGGACAAGCCCACACTTTTCAGGGTTAAACTCCATCTGCCACTTGTCAGCCCAGCTCTGCATCATATCTATGTCTCTTTGCAGCCAACAACAGCCCTCCTCACTATCCACAACTCCACCAATCTTCGTATCGTCTGCAAATTTACTGCTCCACCCTCAACTCCCTCATCCAAGTCATTAATGAAAATCACAAACAGCAGAGGACCCAGAACTGATCCCTGCAGTATGCCACTGGTAACTGGGCTCCAGGCTGAATATTTGCCATCCACCACCACTCTCTGACTTCTATCGGTTAGCCAGTTCTTTATCCAACTGGCCAAGTTTCCCAATCTCCCATGCTTCCTTACTTTCTGCATAAGCCTACCATGGGGAACCTTATCAAATGCCTTACTAAAATCCATGTACACTACATCCACTGCTTCACCTCCTCAAAGAATTCAGTAAGACTTGTGAGGCAAGACCTACCCCTCACAAATCCGAGCTGACTATCCCATATCAAGCACTGTCTTTCCAGATACTCAGAAATCCTATCCCTCAGTACCCTTTCCATTACTTTGCCTACGACTGAAGTAAGACTAACTGGCCTGTAATTCCCACGGTTATCCCTATTCCCTTTTTTGAACAGGGGCACGACATTCGCCACTCTCCAATCCCCTGGTACCACCCCTGTTGACAGTGAGGACGAAAAGATCATTGCCAACGGCTCATCAATTTCATCTCTTTTTTCTCATAGAATCCTTGGATATATCCCGTAAGGCCTGGGGGACTTGTCTATCCTCACATTTTTCAAAATGCCCAATACATCTTCCTTCCTAACAAGTATCTCCTCGAGCTTCCCAGTCTGTTTCACACTGTCCTCTCCAACAATATGGCCCTTCTCATTCGTAAATACTGAAGAAAGGTATGCGTTCAAGACCTCTCCTATCTCTTCAGACTCAATACACAATCTCCCGCTACTGTCTTTGATCGGACCCACCCTTGCTCTAGTCATTCTCATATTTCTCACATATGTGTAAAAGGCCTTGGGGTTTTCCTTGATTCTACCCACCAAAACTTTTTCATGCCCTCTCTTAGCTCTCCTTTCTTCAGTTCCCTCCTGGCTATCTTGTATCCCTCCAGCACCCTGTCTGAACCTTGTTTCCTCAGCCATACATAAGTATCCTTCTTCCTCTTTTTTTTGTAAATTTAGAGTACCCAATCATTTTTCCAATTAAGGGGCAATTTAGAGTGGCCAATCCACCTAGCTTGCACGTTTTTGGGTTGTGGGGGTGAAACCCACGCAAACACGGGGAGAATGTGCAAACTCCACACGGACAGTGACCCAGAGCCGGGATCGAACCTGGGACCTCAGCGCTGTGAGGCCGCAGTGCTAACCCACTGCGCCACCATGCTGCCCATCCTTCTTCCTCTTAACAAGACATTCAACCTCTCTTGTCAACAATGGTTCTCTCACTCGACCATCTCTTCCCTGCCTGACAGGGACATGCATATCTAGGACACGTAGTATCTGTTCCTTGAACAAGTTCCACATTTCAATTGTGTCCTTCCCTGGCAGCCTATGTTCCCAACTTATGCACTTCAGCTCTTGTCTGACAGCATCGTATTTACCCTTCCCCCAATTGTAAACCTTGCCCTGTTCCATGCGCCTATCCCTCTAAAGTGAAAGTCACAGAATTGTGGTCACTATCTCCAAAATGCTCCCCCACTAACAAATCTATCACTTGCCCTGGTTCATTACCAATACCAAATCCAATATGGCCTCCCCTCTGGTCGGACAATTTACATACTGTGTTAGAAAAGCTTCCTGGACACACTGCACAAACACCACCCCATCCAAACTATTTGATCTAAAGAGTATCCACTCAATATTTGGGAAGTTGAAATCACCCTTGACTACTACCATGTAACTTCTGCACCTTTCCAAAATCTGTTTCCCAATCTGTTCCTCCACATCTCTGCTGCTATTGGGGGGCCTATAGAAAACTCCCAACAAGATGACTGCTCCTTTCCTATTTCTGACTTCAACCCATACTACCTCAATAGGCAGATCCCCTTCAAACTGCCTTTCTGCAGCTGTTATACTATCTCTAACTAACAATGTAATCCCTCCACCTCTTTTACCACCCTCCCTAATCTTATTGAAACATCTATAACCAGGAACCTCCAACAACCATTTCTGAACCTCTTCGATCCAAGTTTCCGTGATGACCACCACATCGTAGTCCCAAGGACCGATCCATGCCTTATGTTCATCCACCTTATTCCTGATGCTTCTTGCGTTGAAGTATACACACTTCAACCAATCTCCGTGCCTGCAAGTATTCTCCTTTGTCAGTGTTATCTTCCCTACTGCATCACTACACGCTTTGATGTCCTGGACATCGGCTACCTTAGTTGCTGGACTACAAGTCCGGTTCCCATTCCCCTGCCAAATTAGTTTCCCGAAGAGTACTAGAAAACCTCCCTCCCAGGATACTGGCCCCTTTGGTTTGGATGCAACCCACCCTGCTTGTACAGGTCCCACCTTCCCCAGAATGAGCTCCAATTATCCAAATACCTGAAGCCCTCCCTCCTACACCATTCCTGCAGCCACGTGTTCAACTGCACTCTCTCCCTATTCCTAGCCTCGCTATCACGTGGCACCGGCAACAAACCAGAGATGACAACTCTGTCTGTCCTGGCTTTTAACTTCCAGCCTAAGTCCCTAAACTCATTTATTACATCCATACCCCTTTTCCTACCTGCATCGTTGGAACCAATGTGCACCACAACTTCTGGCTGCTCACCCTCCCCCTTAAGGATCCTGAAGACACCATCCGAGACATCCCTGGCCCTGGCACCCGGGAGGAAACATGCCTTCCGGGAGTCTCGCTCATGACCACAGAATCTCCTGTCCCCTAACTATTGAGTCTCCTATCACTGTTGCTTTTCTATTCTCCTCCTTCCCTTCTGAGCCCCAGAGCCAGACTCAGTGCCATAGACCTGGCCGCTAGGGCCTTCCCTGGTAGGTCATCCCCCCAACAGCATCCAAAACGGTATACTTGTTTTGAAGGGGAACGGCCACGAGGGATCCCTGCACTGTCTGCCTGTTCGTTTTCTTTCCCCTGACTGTAACCCCGCTACTCTTGTCCTGTACCTTGGGTGTGGCTACTTCCCTGTAACTCTTCTCTATGACCCCCTCTGCCTCCCGGATGATCGGAAGTTCATCCAGCTTCAGCTCCAGTTCCCTAACACGGTCTCTAGGAACTGGAGTTGGGTGCACTTCCCACAGGTATAGTCAGCGGGGACACCAGTGGTATCCCTCACCACCCACATCCTACAGGAGGAGCATGCAACTGCCCTAGCCTCCATCCTCTCTTACCTTACAGAATATAGCTGTACTGTGGAGCAACTGGAACTCCGCCCTCCAAGTCAGCTGCAGTCTCTGTAAACACCTGGCTCCCTTCACGCTCTGAGGAAATGTAGGAAATGAAATAAAAGGAGCACCTTACTCCCTCCTCACCTACCTCCCTCAGTCACCAAACTCTCACTATAGCACACAAATGCACCCAAATGCAGCACTTCCTCAGTCACCAAACTCGCTATTGCACTCAAATGCACCCAAATTCAGCACTCAGTGCAAACAAATTGTCCCTTCCATACTGGCCCTGGGGTTTAAGGTGTAGAGGAGAAGGGCATCCATATAGAATGATCCTCTATAGTGTCTGTCTCCCCTTCGGATACCTCTCCGACCCTTGGCCGCACTGGGAGCGATCACCAGTGGCTCGATTGCCAGAGCAAACAATAGCGGGGATAACAAGCATCCCAGCCTCGTGCCTCGGTGCAGCCGGACATATCTAGAACTGGTGGTATTCATCCTTATGGTTGGAATACTGTAGTATCACCCAGGTGGTGAACCCTGGCCCAAATTCAAACCATTCCAGTACTTCCATTCGGCTCAAATGACAGCCTTTTCTGTGTCCAGGGAAATTATCACTTCTGGTGTTCTCTCCCAGGATGGGAATACTGCATTGCATTCAGCAGGTGCCTGATGTTCACTGTTAGCTGCCTACCTATGACAAAGCCCATCTGGTCCTCTGCAACTAACTCTGGCACACAGCTCTCCAGTCAGGGCCTTCGCCAGGATCTCTGCGTTTGCATTAAGAAGTGAGATGGGCCTGTAAGACCTGCACTGTGTCGGGTCTATGTCTTTTTGGGTTTCAACGATATTGAGGCTTAGCCCAGCGTTGGTGACAGGGTGTCCCTTACTAGTGAGTCTGTGAACATCTCCCGCCATTGCGGGGCCAGTGCTAGTGCAAGGGTTTTGTAGAAGTCCGTTGGGAATCCATCCGGCCCCGGCGCTTTCCCCGACTACATGGGAGTTGATACTTTCCATGATTTCCCTCCTCCCTAATGGAGCTTCCAGACCCTGTCTCCTATCTTCTCTGATGACCAGCATGTCCAGTCCATTGAGGAACCGCTTCATCTTCGAGTCCCCTTCCGGGGGCTCGGAGGTGTACAGCCCTCGGTAGAAGGTTGCAAAGGCCTCATTGATCTGTTCTGGCATTGTGACTAGCTTCTCGCACATGTCTTTGACCTGAGATATTTCCCTCATGGCTGCCTGCTTCCTCAGCTGGTGAGCCAGCAGGCAGCTGGCTTTGTCTCCATGCTCATAATAGGTCCCCCATGCCTGGTGAGCTGGTGCATTACTTTCCCGGTGGAGAGCAGATCAAAGTCTCTCCGCCATTAGTTCCACGGTTGGGGCCATGGAGTATCACCGGTCCACCTCCAGTATGGAGTCGACCAGTTGTTGCCTGATCGCCCTCTCCTTCCTGTCTTTGCTCGCCTTGAATGTAGTAATTTTCCCACTGATCACCAGCTTCAGCACCTCTCAGAATGTGAAGGATGAGACCTCCCTGTTCCGGTTGTTGGTAACGTATTGGTCTATGATGTCCAATCACAAATTGCCTTCTTAGCAAGGAGGGCCTTTCCAGCCTCCATGGGGACCATTGAGCCCGGCCCATTGAGCCCGGCCCATCCCCAACTTCACATTCACATAGTGTGGAGCATGGTCAGAGATTACAATTGTGGAGTATTCTGCTCCTACTACCCCTGGAAGCACTGATTTCCCCACTACAAAGACGTTGATCCTAGATTACACCCTGTGGACCTGGGAGAAGAAGGAGAATTCCTTCTCCATTAGGTGGGTGGACCTCCAGGGGTCTGCTGCCAGATAAAGGGATTGATTGCCAATTACTTCACCTCCCTTGCTATCTGCTCCTGTTACCTTGAAGAAGACTGGAGACCTTCAAAAGAATGTGGGTAAACCAGCCGCTAACTTGGTATCACTTCACAGTCCCTATGGCCCTTGGTATCACTTCAGAGTCCCTATGGCCCTTGCCCTGAATAACTGACAGCGTACTGTCAGTTATACTTTCTTTCAAAACAAGCCTGCTCTGGAAAATTCTTTCATCTGAAGGGAATGGCTTATCACAAGAGGCGGTAACAAATTCCTTTTACCAAGGCCCGATTCACATTCGACTTACGGGTTGCTCTCTTTTTAACTAGCTTTGGAAGAATTATTTGCCAATGGTTCCACATCAATTAGTGACGGGTCTATTTGGTAACACTGCTTATCATTACTTAGATCAAAGTCAAAACTTTCATTTGACTCTTCCTTCGTGCCTACACTCTTGTAACAACTGTTCACAATTACTTCATAATCAGACCCGAAATCAAAGTCAATACGGTCGTCTAACTCTTCATCCTTATGGTCACCTTCGGTCTGAGAATGCTCAGAATTTGGTTCACTACCACTGTCATGTGATATGTGATCAACAGCTGTCATTGAATCATCTACTGTCCAATGACATGTCCCAGCTCCCACATGCTCTACTATCGGCAGCTTCGGTGCTAACTGCAGTGCTTCCTTCCAACTCTCTGTAATCATGGGCGATGCCACAACCTTCACTCCCACTAAATCATTCCCCAAAAGTAAGTCTACTCCTTCCACTGGGAATTCCTTAATCACTCCAACAACTACTGGACCTGACACTAAATCACACTCCAATTGCACTTTATAACAATGGAACTGGGATACAACTTCCACCTATCCCATTCACTAATACCTCAGCTTCACTGAGCTTTCTGGATGGACACCAAATCCCCCTGCAACTGGAGAGTTTGAGTAACCCCTGTGTCCCTTAAAATTGTTATGGGTTTGGCTACAACAGTTGAGGAAAATGGGGTGACCTTGCCCCAGACACAAAACCAGCATATCTCTCATCTATCTCATTCCTCACACCAGTTCCCACATCAGTGTTTACCTCAGGTCTCCAGTTAACACTACAGTTTGCACCATATATATTCTCCACTTTCGCTCCTTTTTCAGAATCCTCCCTATGAACGTCCATAAGACCCACGGGTTTTCCTTGCAACTTCCAACATGCTGAACAAACGTGTCCCACCTTGTTACAATGATGACACCTAGGCTTCCAAGTCTCACCTCCACCTGCAGTACCTTCTTTCCTGGACTGAGGGGGAGATCCCGGAACATTCCCAGCTATCCATTCTCTACCTTGGCTAACTGCCTTTCTCTGACTCTCCCACTTTCTATCCTTTTCAAATTTATAGGGGTGATGGAACAAAGGTTTACATTTATGGATTGGCTCATAATCGCCAACCATGATTGCTGCTTGTCTCGCAGTTTGTACCATTTGGATTTCAACATAGAACATACATACAGTGCAGAAGGCCTATTGAGTCTGCACCAACCCATCTATGCCCTCACTTCCACCCTATCCCCGTAACCCAATAACCCCTCCTAACCTTTTGATGGTCACTAAGGGCAATTTATCATGGCCAATCCACCTAACCTGCACGTCTTTGGACTGTGGGAGGAAACTGGAGCACCCGGAGGAAACCCACGTACACACGGGGAGAACGTGCAGACTCCACACAGACAGTGACCCAGCCAGGAATCGAACCTGGGACCCTGGCGCTGTGAAGCCACAGTGCTATCCACTTGTGCTACCGTGCTGGGTTCTTATTATAGAAGGTAGGGAATTCTTAAATTCCTCTAAGAGAATGACCTCTCTCAGAGCCTCGTAGGGAGTCTCAACTCACAATGCTCGTACCCATCTATTAAAATTATTCTGCTTAACCCTCTCGAATTCAGCATAAGACTGTCCCGACTGTCTCCTGAAATTCTGAAATTTTTGTCTATGTGCTTTGGGAACCAATTCATATGCATCCGGAATAGCTTATGTTACCATTTTATAATCCTTAGACTCCTACTCTGACAAGGCAGCATAAACTTCCTGCGCTCGCCCCTATCAATTTACTCTGTAGGGATAATGTCCACTTTGGTTTTGGCCACTACATTTGAGTTGCTATTTTCTCAAAAGCCCAAAAGAACATTTTTACTTCCTTCTCTTCAAATTTTGCGAGAGTCTGTAAAGATTTAAACATATCACCCTGTGTTCCATTCTAGGACAAGGCTTCCCTCTGTGTTCTGTGAGCTTCCCACCTATCCCCAGTGCCCTTAGCTGGAAGTCTGTCTTCCTTTCTTGTTCCTCTTTCCCTCCTTCTTTTTCTTCTCTTTCTCTCTTTCCCTTCCTTTTTTCTTATTTTACAACCTCATCGCTTCCATTTCCATTTTTTTCTCTTTTTGTTTTATCTCTATTTTATTTGTTTTAATTCCCTTTCATGCTCTCACTGCAACCAAACTCTTGCCAACTCAATTTCCCCACCAGAAGACGTCCCTAATGCTACACTAGTTCATCGGCTCCCCGTGTTCCTAGTACTTCCAACAAATTTAAATGTTTAGCAATCACTTCAAGTACCCCTGCTTTCTTAGCTCTAGATGGTAGAACCAGTTTTAATATCCCTGACAATTCAACAAGCAGGTCTTTGCAAAGCCCCTCCAAGTAAGCCAGAGTTAAGTCTTCCACCAGAAGAAAATGCTTAGCAGCTTCCGGTTATAGGCTTCTCCATTGGTGGGATTCTCCGCTCTGCAGGTAGCGCACCCCCACCCATGGATGGTGAGGATGCGCCACCAAGGAACACATGGATGATGGACCATAGAATCCTGAAGCTGGTGTCTCATTTTAACTTACACACTGGAACCCAAATTCGCCTTCTAATGTTTCAAATCCCGAACGAGCCCCCAATTTATGTTACAACACCCTGGGCCAGTGTGTGGTCAATTCCAGCTTCACAGGCCCTTGAGTCCCAACACAAGTGAATTAACCAATAATTTGTATAAAGTTTCTGAAATCTTTGGCCCTCGACTGCTTCAATGACTTACAGGCATCAGATTTGTAAGCGAAACACAACAACTGTTTATTTATAACAAAATTGGAGATAATACATGCAATAATTAAAATATAATAATGGTCAGCTAATCTACTTCGTTTTCCCATCCCACCCTCTACCCAAACACACACAAGACAATTTCACACAGTGGAAGGGGGGGTGCAAATAAAGAAGATTAATATGATATGGATGATGAGTGTCCTTGCTTTATATGTTGAGGTCAATTCACCAGACTGTTCTCCCAGGGTGCTTAAGGATTCAAGCCACCAATGTATGATTAGAGACAATCTTCAGGCAGTGGTGTTCAGTCAGTACTATCCGGTTGTAGGATTCCCTCTAGGGAGTCACTTTCAGTTTTATTAACCTGGGCCTTCTTCCAGAAGATGCTCCTCAGGTCTGTGTAATTCTTATTTATTTCTAACTCCACCAGAATGTCCCCTAACTTTACTGAGGAAAACCAGAGTTCCCTTCAAAAAATTTTAAAGAGGGATCTTTACTAAACTGGCTCTGCCTTCAGTTGCTGCTGGACTGAACTTCCTTGCAGTTTAATCAAACTTTAGAGAGAGAAAGATCTTTATTTTCAACCTTTAGAATCCATCAGGTAAGAGAGAGAGAGAGAGATCAGGGCTGTGACCCTCCAGCTTCTTGATCAAACTAGAACTAAAACCACTGAAGCCTTTCTGTCCTTAACAGAACATTCCAGAATAGTCAGCACTAATCAGCACAAATGATCAACTAAGAGGCGGCACAGTGGCACAGTGGTTAGCACTGCTGCCTCACAGCACGAGGGACCTGGGTTTGATTCCGACCTCGGACGACTGTGTGGAGTTTTCTCCTTCTTCCCGTGTCTGCGTGGGTTTCCTCCGGGTTCTCCGGTTTCCTCCCACAGTCCAATCATGTGCAGCTTAGGTGGATTGGCCATGCTAAATTGCCCCTCAGTGTCCAAAAAGATTAGGTGGGGTTACTGGGTTATGGCGATAGGGTAAGGTACACTTTCCAAGGGACAGTGCAGATTCGATGGGCTGAATGGCCTCCTTCTGCACTATAGGGATACTATGATTCTATTAGGCACACGGCCAACAGGTCCTGGCATTGGACTTGAACCCAGAGTTTCTGGTGCAGAGGTAGAGATGCTACCCTGGTGTGTCACAAGACCTCAGGAACAATGAAATCTGATAATGGCGATATTGTCAATGAAAGTAAGGAAATGGTGGACATGCTGACTGGTTTGAGTTTTGCATAAAATTTCCAAAGAAGAAAATGTCAGCATGCCAGGTATCCTAGGAATCAAGGACACGGACTCATCAAAATTAACAGTAATGAAGATATGCATCGACCCAGTGTGCTTGAACAAAGCAGTGGTCAGACCTCATCACCCTCTAAAGGACAAAGAACAGTACAGCGCAGGAACAGGCACTTCAGCCCTCCAAGCCTGTCCCGATCATGATGCCTAAAAGTAAAGCCTTCTATACTTCCGGGCTCCGCATCTCTCTGTTCCTATCCTATTCATGTATTCATCAAGATGCCTCTTAAACATCAGTATCATATCTGCTTCTACCACCTCTCCCGGCAACGCATTCCAGGCACTCACTAGATTCCAGGTCTTCAATAGACTCAAACATGCTCTCTCAATCCTGCCAGTGCTACAATACAGTGATGTTCGAGCACACATACTTCTATTAGCAGATGCCTCCCAGCATGGACTTGGCACAGTCTGTATCTAGAATGGCAGACCAATAGCCTTTGCATCACGGGCCCTCTCTGACACTGAGACTCGCAATGCACAGATTGAAAAGGAACTCTTCGCTCTCGTCTTCACCTGTCAGAAGTTTCATGACTTCATATATGATCGTATTGCAACTGTTGAAACTGCTGCTGCTCAAAACTTGCTCACAACTTTAAATAGCCTCATCTCTCTAAGGCTTCACGGCTGCAGCACATGATGCTAAAGCTACAACACTACAACTTCAATGTTATCTACTAATGTTGGAAGGAGCTGGACTTGGCTGATGCCATCTCCAGAGGCTTCCTAGCCACTACAGACCAGGCGGATTGTGAGGAAGACATAGACATCATGACAATAGAGGTGCTGTCCTCTCATAGAATCCAGGAACTCAAAGATGCCTTATAAGTGGACATCACATGCAGACAACTGCATAACATCATCATGAGAGGCTGGTCAAAGTCTTCAACGGAGCTTCCCCATGAACTCCATACATTCTTCAACATCAGAGATGAATGAGCAGTACCAGATTAACTGATACTGTGTGGCCAGTAATTCATCATCCCTCCTATACCCACCATTTCACCAAGGGCACGCTGGGTTTTAAGCAACCAAAAACAAGGCCAAGGAATCAGTATACTGCTCCTCCATGTACGCTGACATGGAAAGGGAAATCTCCAGGTGTGCGTGGTGCAATGCACTCAAGCCGCATCAAGCAAAAGAACCGCTGCACGTTTTTGAGGTCCTGGATCTCCTATGGTGATTCACAGCAGCTGACATCTTTGAATGGAATAGTAAACAACATCTAGTCTTAGCCGATTTGGATTCTGGGAGGTTTGAATTCGGCTCGCTGTCAAACATGATGAGTATCAGAGTTATCATCAAGCTCAAGAGACACTTTGCCACACACGACATCCCTCAGAGACTCACGACAGACAACACTCGCCAATTCATCTCCACTGAATTTTGAAAACTGCACACACATCGACTTTGAGCATTTCACAAGCAGCCCCCGATACCAAAAGTCCAACAGACCAGAGAAATGGGCTCAGCTAAGTACCTGTTAGAGAAATGTACACAAAATCCCACAGATTAAAATGCTGCAATCCTCAACCTGCCAAATTTGCCACTTCAGGGCCTGCCCTTGTCAGCACAACTAGTCTTTCGGACGCACCGGAACCACACTTCATTCTGACATTCTCTGCTGTGGCTCACACTTGATACCAATGTGAATGATACCTCATCTAACACCAACTGAGAAGTAAAACACACGATGATCAAAAAATGTCCACAGACCTGGTACTCTAAAACCTGGTTAAATGGTCAGGATCCAGGCCGCATGTAGCCATGCAGGTTGACGGTGCTACTCCGCCATGCCCGCAACCGAACAATTATGTGGCAGCCTCAGACAATGCTCACTACCTAGGCAAACATTATCACCTCCTACACGTTCTGGACCCAGCAATGGCAGATGCTACAGCACCCCAGTCATCCGATCTACAACACAGCACCACTACACGAGTGGGCTCCTCGTGAGGCCTATGCAATGATCCCTGAATCCAGCAGGGAGACTGACGAAATGCCCAGTTCACCTACACTGACATCAGCCTGAGAAAAACCACAGCACAACCAACCAGGATAACCACACACTCAGAGCGTGTGGCCAAATTGAGGTTCCAGGACTATGTCACAACCTCGTCTGCAAATGGACTTCGTATCTCATCTTTACACAACAAAAATGTGGGGCGTGGTGGGGGGAGGAGACGTGATGGACTATGCACCAGCTGCAACAGCTTAATCCGTGTCTCACCAAATGTTAAATAGTTATGTACTGTAAGTCAGTTCATTAACAGTTACTGTTCATGCACACTGTTTCATCCCAACACCATCCAGCAGGCCCACCAGGTTCCATTTATACATCATGGCCCAATCATGAGCCACCTGGATACACTTCTGGCCTACTTGAACAGAAGGGAACTCAAATCTGCCCCTCTCTCCAGGTATTAACCATAAATACTTCACTTTTGGCCATGTTCAATTTGTATCCCGAGAAGGTGCCAAATTTCTCCAACGTACTCACAATTTATCCATACACCCCAGCAGATTAGATATATACAATAACAAGTCATCTGCATACAGCAAAACTCCGTGTTCCCTCCCTCCTCTCGCGATACCTGCCCATTCCACAGAAGCCCGAGTGCAGCCAGAGGCTCTATTCAAACAGAAGTGGGGATTACCAGCAGCCCTGCCTCGTGCCCCTGTATAACAGGAAATACTCCAAGTTAACCAAATTTCCTGTAACACTAGCTGTGGGGGCTGCATAGAACAAACTCACCCAGGAGATAAACGTGGGCCCAAATCCAAACCGATCGCCTGGTATTACCAGACAACTGGGGCAGCACGGTAGCATAGTGGTTAGCATAAATGTTTCACAGCTCCAGGGTCCCAGGTTCGATTCCCGTGGATTGGCCATGCTAAATTGCCCGTAGTGTCCTAAAAAAAGTAAGGTTAAGGGGGGGGGGGGGGGGGGGGGGGGGTTGTTGGGTTACGGGTATAGGGTGGATACGTGGATTTGAGTAGGGTGATCATTGCTCGGCACAACATCGAGGGCCGAAGGGCCTGTTCTGTGCTGTACTGTTCTATGTTCTAACTGCTTCCCCTTCACGAAACCGGTCTGATTCTCCGACACCAAGACTGGAACACACCCCTTAAGCTGCCCTGCCAAACCACAGCCATAACTTTCACATCCGTACTTAAGGAGGAGATGGGCCTGCATGACCCACACTCCATTGAATCTTTTTCTTTCTTGGGGATTAACAGAGCCAGCGTGACTGATAACTACCCCCACGTCAAAGAGTCTGAAAGTATCTCCAAGGGGTTGTCTAACTCCGTTGTAAACTGATGTATTGGGTACTCTGGATCTGTGGAGACTGCGTTTACCTTAGCAGTAACATAGACAGGCTACCAACACTTGTAATAGTACAACTCTATTTTATTTACTTAAGAGCTGTCGAACATACTTGCACTGTGGGTCGACACTGTGTTAGATTGATTGAAGACCTATGCCTAACCTGACCAGCCTATACTGCTAGCACATGATGGATGTTTGTGCTACTGGCTGCAGGCTCTGTCTGTCTCAGAGGCTGCATCCCGAATGAGCGGGAAAACTAGTGCCCTCTGGTTTTATAGTGACCGTGCCCTAATTGGTGATTGGCTGCTGTGTTGTGTGTGTTGATTGGTCTTGCTGTGTGTCAATCAGTGTGTGTGTCTGCACCATTAAATACTGATGTGTATATTATGACATAAACCATTTATAAAAATCAACCGGGAAACCATGTTGGCCTGGCGCCTTCCCTGACTGCATTGCGCCAATAGCCTCCATCACCTCCTGTAACCCCAATGGAGCCTCCAGTCTCTGTCGCTTCTCCCCCTCAACCTCTGGGACTACCATTCCATCAAAAAATGCCCCAGTTCATTCCCTCCCCCGGGGTTCAGACCTATATAACCTGTTATAGAATGACTCAAACACTTTACTAATGCAGTCTGGCTTCATCACCAGTTCTCTTCCCTCTTCTCTCACTTGTACGAACTCCCTTGTGGCAGCTTGTCACCGCAGTTGGTGTGCTAGCAGGCAGCGAGCCTTCTCCCCATACTCATACAAAACACCCCTTACTCTATGAAGCTGGCCCACCACCTTCCCTGTCACCATCGAATCGAATTCTCCTTGCAGCTGCTTCCACTCCGCCAAGAGTTCCCTGGTAGGGGCCACAGAGTACCGCCAATTTACTTCCAAAATTGCACCAATCAATTGCTGCCTCTCTGACCTCTTAGAGCTTTAAATGTGATCACTTCCCCCGTATTACCCCCTTCACTGCCTCCCAGAACATGGAGGGTGAGACTTCCCTATTGTGATTGAACTTTAAGTACTCCTTGATGACTAAAGCCATTATTGCACAAAACCTTTCATCAGCCAGCAGCACCGAATCCATCCTCCAAGGGAGTCCCTGAGACTGGCTTACAGTCAACTGAGACCTCAATTGCCCCATATTCCACCCCTATTTTCCCCGGGAGAATCAAGTTTTCCACTATAAATATGCAGTACACCCGACGTACATGGGAGAAGATGAAAATTTCCTCCCTCCCAGATTCTGAAACCTCCAAGAATCCCCCCCCCCCCCTCCCCCCACATCTGGTCCATGAACACTCCCAGCTCCTTCGTCATTCTCTACTTGACCAAAGTCTTTAGGCAGACCGACCCAGTCAAGGATCCATCACACAGTTAAAGTCGCCACCCATGATCAATTTGTGCGAGTCCAGATCTGGGATGCCAGCCATCACCCGTTTAACAAATTTCCCATCATCCCAATTTGGCGCATAAACACTTACCAGCTCCACCGGAGCCCTCTCCAAGATCCCACTAACCATTATAAACCGACCCCTCCCCCCCCTCACCCCAGATCTCGCAATTCCCTGAAACATGACATCACATCAAATTTAACATCTTAACAAAGGGAACTTCAAACCCATTGAAAAACTACAAGACTGAAAATCCTCTATCTGGTATTCTAACAGAGACACTAACCCATTAATTTGGATTTGGGTTTATTGTCACGTGTACCGAGGTACAGTGAAAAGTATTGTTCTGTATACAGTCCAGGCAGATTGTCCCATACATGAAAAACATAGGACATACGATAAATACACAATGTAAATACATACACAGAGACATCGGTTGAAGCATACGGAGTGCAGTGCTATTCAATAGAGAAGATATGTGGAGAGATCAGTTCAGTCCATAAGAGGGTTATTCAGGAGTCTGGTAACAGCGGGGAAGAAACTGTTTTTGAATCTGTTAGTTCGTGTTCTCAGTATCTCCTGTCCGATGGAAGAGGTTGGAAGAGAAAATAACCTAGTTGGGAGGGATCTTTGATTATGCTGCCTGCTTTCCCAAGGCAGCGGGTGTTGTAGACAGAGTCAATGACAGGAGGCAGATTTGCGTGATGGATTGTGTTCACAACTCTCAGTAATTTCTTACAGTCTTGGGATGAGCAGTTGCCACACCAGGCTGTGATGCAGCCAGATAGGATGCTTTCTATAGTACATCTGTAAAATTCGTAGTCAATCTGGACATGCAAAATTTCCTTAGTTTCCTGAGGAAGTATAGGCGCTGTTGTGCTCTCTTGGACATAGCATCAATGTGGGTGGACCAGAAGAGCTTGTTGGTGATGTGCACACCTAGGAATTTGAAGCTGCCAACCATCTCCACCTCGGCACCATTGATGCAGACTACGATACTTGACTTCCTGAAGTCAATGACCAGCTCCTTAGCTTTGTTGACGTTGAGGGAGAGATTGTTGAGGGAGAGTTGTTGAGGGAGAGGTTGAGGGAGAGATTGAGAGAGAGATTGCTGTCGTTAATTCTCAACGGGTTAACTAAAGCAGCAGAAACGAAAGAGCACCATTCAAATGTGTTAATTATTTATCAGCTACTACCACCAAAAGGAATTTTTAGCCATGCATAAAAATCATGGTTTATTAAAAGGGAGCAACCTACAGACATACGAAATATCCAGGTTATCTCAAATGGTCTTTTTATGATGAACAGTATATTTGTATAAGTCAATCCTCCTAACAGTAGATACAGCAATAAAATTCTTTTGAAGATGGTGGAAGGTAAAATTGAACCACAGTTAACCTATTGCCCAATTGCTTCTTTATGCTCACATAAATCAACATATAAAACAGCCGAGAGAAGGCAAAAGGTTAGAATAGACTTTCAGGCACAGAATTTCAGTCTCTTCATATCAATTCTTGTTTATCATCCATAGGCTGTTTAGTACCCATTGTCCCGCAGGGAGTTCACTGGTGAAGTACACACCAGATGTCCCCGTACAATGAGCGTTTTTGTTGTGCTTTTTTTTTCATTTATAGTCTCCTGCTTTTCTGTTTCTAATATTCAAAAATTAGTTTTTAATATGAATTTGTGGCTATGCCTTTAGCACAAAGGACAGTTCAGATACAAAGCCGGCCTCCCTCGTCAGGGAAACAGATACTCTTGGTCACAAAAGTAAGGCCAGCACAGGAATCCAACGCTTTTGATTCCTGATATCACAGGAGTAATTACAAATTGAAAAATATAATTAAAAATAAAATCAATCTGACACACCCTGCCTGCTGTCCATGCAATCTTCTCGAGGCACGCTCTTTCGGCATTTACAACCTATAAAGCATTGGACCATTTCAAAACAGAACAGAAAACAGCATAATAGTTATCCTGAAAAGGGAACAGTGTGTTGGTGTTGAAAGGGTTAAGGAAATTGCACTTTAACCTTAAGTAATTTTCACAGAAATATGAGGGTGAGGGCGCTCGCGGAGGACAACTGCTCCTTCCATTTTACCTGAGAGAGAAATCGCTTCATACAGATGAGGCATTGTGGAATTGGCCGCAATCAGATTGTGAAATATGTCTATCTCCCATGGAATTTCGATCAAATGCTCCCCCACCTAACAACTGAAAATAGGTCTATTGCATTTTTAACTCCCAAAGAACGTTTCATGTCATTTTAGTCATGCTAAATCGCTGGCTTTGAAAGCAGACCAAGGCAGGCCAGCAGCACGGTTCGATTCCCGTAACAGACTCCCCGAACAGGCGCCGGAATGTGGCGACTAGGGGCTTTTCACAGTAACTTCATTGAAGCCTACTCGTGACAATAAGCGATTTTCACTTCATAATATGGTATTTACAGTAACAGCAGTTTAAAAAGTGATGTTGAATACACTGTTCATAGATTCTCCATGTGTTGCTCATGCATAACAATGAATCTGGAATGAGGTCTTACTGCCACTTACCAGTGACAGGGTGATGCGCTATCAATTACTACAAATACGAGAGTAGTGGAATAATTTAGGCTTTATGAGCAAAGATGTTGTAGCTGCTACCAGAATGGATGCAGCACGGCGAGCGCACACATTTATACGCCGCCTACTGGGTGGAGCCAGCAGGCAGGGATTTACCCATGTACCTCTAGTATATGTTTCTTACCGTAATACATATAATACTGCTAGCGGTGACTACCACATTCACCCCCTGTTAAAAAAAGAGTCCGGGGGGGATGGTGGGAAAAAGTTTACAAGTTCAGTCTGTCGGGGGCCTTGATCCTCCTCTGTGATCGCCTCAGTCCTGGTGGTGATGCGGGCACCGACTTGGTCACCTGTGACTCCGGGAGCATGTTGTCCTTGTCTTCATCACCCCAGAGTGGAACCAGTGGGAGGACGGATCCTGCTGGGGCGGGGGCTGTGGTGAGGTTCGCTGGAGGGAGGGTGAGTGGCGCAGGGGTGAATGAGGCAACAGGGGGTGGTGGGGTGTGTCAGGTCAGGGGTCGTGGGTGGGGATCCAGCGGATGCCAGGTCCCGGAGGGAGACTGTGTCCTGGCGCCCGGAGGGGTGCGCCACGTAGGCGTACTGCGGGTTTGCGTTTAGGAGGTGGACCCTTTCGACCAAAGGATCCGACTTATGGGTCTGCACATGCTTGCGAAGGAGGACGGGTCCAGGAACTGTCAGCCATGTTGGGAGCGAGACCCCGGAGATGGATTTCCTGGGGAAGGCAAAGAGATGTTCATGGGGGGTTTCGTTAGTAACGGTGCAGAGGAGCGATCGGATGGAGTGGAACACGTCGGGGAGGACCTCCTGCCAGCGGGAGACCGGGAGATCTTTAGACCGCAGGGCCAGCAGGACGGCCCTCCAAACCGTCCCATTCTCCCTCTCCACCTGCCCGTTTCCCCGGGGGTTGTAGCTGGTCGACCCGCTCAAGGCAATGCCCTTGCTGAGCAGGAACTGACGCAGCTCATCACTCATAAAGGAGGATCCCCGATCGCTGTGGACGTAGGTGGGGACGTAGGCACGAAAAGGGTGAAGATACTGTGGAGAGATTTAATGACCTTGGCAGAAGTCATATTGGGGCATGGGATAGCGAAAGGGAACCGGGAGTACTCATCGACCACGTTCAGAAAGTACGTGTTGCGGTCGGTGGAGGGGAGGGGCCCTTTGAAGTCCATACTAAGGCGCTCAAAGGGGCAGAAGGCCTTCACCACGTGTGCTCGATCTGGCCGGTAGTAGTGCGGCTTGCACTCTGCGCAGACTTGGCAATCTCTGTTGACGGTATTGACCTCCTCAGTGGATTAGGGCAGGTTGCGGGCCTTATGAAATGGAAGAACCGGGTGACCCCCCGGGTGGCAGAGGCCATCGTGGAGAGCCCGAAGTTGGTCCACTTGTGCGCTGGCACATGTACCGCGGGATAGGGCGTCGGGGGCTCGTTGAGCTTCCCAGGGCGATACAAAATCTCGTAATTATAGGTGGAGAACTCGATCCTCCACCTCAAAATCTTATCATTTTTGATCTTGCCCCGTTGAGTATTATTGAACATGAAGGCAACCGACCCTTGGTCAGTGAGGAGAGTGAATCTCCTGCCGGCCAGGTAATGCTTCCAATGTTGCACAGCTTCCACAATGGCTTGGGCCTCCTTTTCGATAGAGGAGTGCCGAATTTCAGAGGCATGGAGGATGCGGGAAAAGAAGGCCACGGGCCTGCCCAGCTGGTTGAGGGTGGCGGCCAGAGCTACGTCCGGTGCATCGCTCTCGACCTGAAAGGGGGGGGGGGGGGGGACTCGTTGACCGCGTGCATTGTGGTCTTGGCGATGTCTGCCCTGATGCGGTTGAAGGCCTGGTGGGCCTCAGCCATCAGGGGGAAAACTGTGGACTGAATGAGTGGGGGGGCCACATAATTAGGGACACACTGGGCATAGTAGGAGAAAAACCCCAGGCATCGTTTCAGGGCCTTGGGGCAGTGGGGGAGAGGGAGTTCCATGAGGGGGTGCATGCAGTCGGGGTCGGGCCCTAGAACTCCATTTTCCACGACATAGCCAAGGATGGCTAAGCAGTTGGTGCAGAACACGCATTTCTCCTTATTGTACTTGAGATTAAGGAGTTTGGTGGTCTGGAGAAATTTTAGGAGGTTAGCGTCGTGGTCCTGCTGATCGTGGCTGCAGATGGTGACATTGTCTAGGTACGGGAATGTGGTCCGCAGACCGTACCGGTCAACCATTCGGTCCATCTCACGTTGGAAGACCGAGACCCCATTAGTGACGCCGAAGAGAACCCGAAGGAAGTGATAGAGGCGGCCATCTGCTTCGAACGCAGTGTATTGGCGGTCCTCCGGGCGGATGGGGAGCTGGTGGTAGGCGGACTTCAGGTCCACTGTGGAAAAGACCCGACACTGTGCAATCTGATTGACCATGTCAGATATGCGTGGGAGAGGGTACGCGTCGAGCTACGTGTACCGATTGATGGTTTGACTGTCGTCAATGACCATCCTGTGCTTCTCCCCAGTCTTTACTACTACCACTTGGGCTCTCCAGGGGCTGTTGCTGGCCTCAATGATGCCTTACCTCAGAAGCCGTTGGACCTCCGACCTAAACATAGAACATACAGCGCAGACGGGTTTGCAAGGGTCATCACTGTAATGCAATAAATCTGATCACATGTGCAAACAGCACTGACACAAAATGAAAGTTGAAGAGATATAAGGCTGGATTCACCATTTGGGAGACTTTGGGCGGCATTTTCCATCCAGCGACACCGGAATGGCGAAACACGATTGAGCGGAGAATCGCTCGTGAGCCAAGCCCAGTGAAATGCCATGTTCCGGTATATGCTCCGGAGCCTCGACAGCAGCGTCAATGCATTCTACTCCACATGAAACAAAAAGGCATTGACATATCATTAGCGGGCCAGAGCAGGACAGCACGGTGGCACAGTGGTTAGCATTGCTGCCTACGGCGCTGAGGACACACGTTCGAATTCCCGGCCCTGGGTCACTGTCTGTGCGGAGTTTGCACATTCTCCCCTTGCCTGGGTGGGTTTCATTCCCATAACCCAAAGAAGTGCAGGGTAGGTGGATTGGCCACGCTAAATTGCCCCTTAATTGGAAAGAATAATTGGGTACCTCTAAATTTATTTTTTTTAAATTAACGGGCCAGACCCAGTGTTCTCTGGGACCATCCCGAAGCTCCGCCTCTGACGGGAGGAATTACTGATGGGAAACAGGCGTCGTGACTGCTGAAGGAGAGAGAGAGGAGGGAGGACATGTTCCCAGAGGTGCGACTGTGGATTGACAGTCTTGCCACTGGCATGGCTGGCTGGGAGGAAGGGGGAGGTGGATGGTAACCAGAGGATGGCCCCCAGGCCCGGGGATTGTCCAGGCACAGAACGCCATTTCAACAGCCTGCAAGGCAGCCATCTTTCTGTACACTTCACTGACCGTCCACCATGACCCATGGTTGCGCAGAGTGACACCGGCCATGTGCCGCCACCCCACCACCCCCACACTCCACACCTGTCCACCCCACCAAACCACTCCCCCGCGAAAACCAGGCACCATCTGCCGACAGAGCTTCATGCAGTCCACCAGAGGGGACGTCTACAGCCCTACAGGAGGGTGCCGGACGGGAGCATACTGTTGGCATAGGTAGCGCTAGCCACCGGTACTCCTGCCGGAAGGGACGAGTGATGGGACCGCTGTGCCGGGCACCAATTGGCCAATTGGGCCAAGAGTGGTGTGCAGAGGGCAGAGTGCCAGGGGAACGGCCGGGAGTGGGTGCGGGGATGGGAGAGGATGGGGGGGGGGGGGGGGGCTGGGGCCAACATGTAGCCCGTTGAACCTGTTTGGACAGCGGGGTAAGCACCGTGCTAACGTGCCTGCCTTTCACCTTCTGCAGACAATGGATTTTGGAAACCAAATAGGAATTGTGGTCATCATCCTCGGCGCCGCAGGCCTGGGAGGTACACTGCAGCTGTACAAGCAGGAGCCGCTCAAGGAGGGTCCTGCAGCAGTGGAGCCTGGTCCAGAGGAACAGCAGCCAGCTGGTTAGGATGGTGAGCCAGTTGCCCAACAGGCCGAAGAACAGGTGGCAAGGAGGTGCCGCACTCACCACTTCGGCCATTGAAGCGTGAAGGGATATGAAAGCATCAGTCTGGGTCGGGTCACCCCGTACTTGGGTTGCGAGGGGAGGGGGCACCCAGGCAATCTGTGGGTTAGGGGCTGCTGTGCGGTGGCGGGCAGGGGGCGGCTGGCATGGGGCGGTGAGGTTGAGGGCTGATTTGCGGTGCAGGGGAGTGGGTTTTGACGGTCTCTACCATCATGGCCCTGGCATAGTGGACCTTGCGGTTGCTTCCTTGTCCACCGCGAGGTCCATCACATCAGGTTCACGATTGCTGGGACTGCAAGTGAACTGCGTCCACATGATTCCTAGCTGCTAAGGATCTGAGAATCAAGGCAGCACGGAGCATAGGGCTCCGGGCCTGCTATATAGGTGCAAATGGGTCATTAAAACCACTTGCATTTATTTCCACGCTCCCGCTGACGTGCAGCGTGGACCTTGTTCATACCGCCAGCGGGGGGGGGGGGGGGGGGCGGGGTCAGAGCATGGCGTTTGGGTCTGCGCCCGGCACGAACCACATTTTTCCCCAACGCCCGATTCTCCATCTCATCGGGGAACACATCCCTGGCGACCTGGGGGCAGAGAATTTGCCCATAATATTGATAATACAGCCTTATTGAAGAGGTAAGGAGAGGCGTGGTGCAGCAGTATTGTCACTACACTGGTGATCCAGAGACCCAGGATAATACTCCGTGGACCCGAGTTTGAATCCTGCCATGGCAGATGGGGGGAAATTGAACTGAATAATAGAATCGAATATCTGGAATTAAAAGTCTAATGACGACCATGAAATCATTGTCATAAAAAAAACCCCAGCTGGCTCACCAATATCCTTTAGGGAAGGAAATCTGCCATCCTTACCTGGTCTGGCCTACATGTGACTCCAGATCCATAGCGTATGGGTTGATTCTTAAGTACTCTCTGAAATAACCAAGCAAGCAACTCAGTTGTATCAAACCGCTGCAAAGTCAACTGCATAGACCACCCAGGCCCCGCCCCAGGCAAACTTAGGCAAACCCAGCCCTAACATCGAGTTGCTTGTGGCAAAATTGGGTGAGCTGTCTAACAGACTAGTCAAGCAGCAGCCTTACAGACAATGTGCCAGACACCACTATCAAATGGGCAGCATGGTAGCATAGTGGTTAGCACAGTTTCTTCATAGCTCCAGGATCCCAGTGTCGATTCCCAGCTGGGTCACTGTCTGTGCGGAGTCTGCACGTTCTCCCAGTGTCTGCATGGGTTTCCTTCGGGTGCTCCGGTTTCCTTCCACAGTCCAAAGATGTGCGGGTTAGGTGGATTGGCCATGCTAAATTGCCCTTTGTGTCCTAAAAGGTTAAGTAGTGGTTACGGGGAGAGGGTAGATACGTGGGCTTGAGTTGGGTGCCCTTTGTAAGGACCAGTGTAGACTCGATGGGCCGAATGGCCTCCTTCTGCACTGTAAATTCTATGATCTATGATCAAATCCCTGAGTATGCCCTGTCCCACCGCAGGACAGACCCAGCAGATGTGGCAGCACAGTGGTATACAGTCAGAAGGGAGTTGCCCTTGGAGTCCTCAACATCAACTCTGAACCCCATGAAGTCTCATGGCTTCAGGTTAAACATGGGCAAGGTAACCTCCTGCTGATTACCACGTACCATCCACCCTCATAGAATCCCTACAGTGCAGAAGGAGGCCACTCGGCCCACCGAGTGTGCACCTATCTTCTGAAAGCACATCCTACCTAGGCCCGCTTCCCCTCACCTCATTCACGTAACCCCGCTCTGTTCCCACAACTAAAGGCAATTTAGCATGGCCAATTCACCTAACCTACACATCTTTGGACTGTGGGAGGAAACCAGAGCTCCCGGAGGAAACCCACGCACACGCGGGGAGAACGTGCAAACTCCACACAGTCACCCAAGGCTGGAATCCAACCCGGGTCCCTGGTGCTGTGAGGCAGCAGTGACTTGAGGGCACAAATTAAAACATGGGGGCATGATTTAATTGCTGTCACTGAGACATGGTTGAGAGAGGGGCAGGAATGGCAACTCAATATTCCAGGATATAGGATCTTCAGGCGAGACAGGGAAGGAAATAAAAGATGAAGAGGAGACGCAATTTTGATCAATTAAAAGAGGAAGGAGGCATAACATCTTAGAAGGCTTTTCAAACGTAGCCATATGGGTAGAATGTAAAAATCAAAATGGCGCAATCACATTGCTGGGAATGTTCTATAGGCCCCCAAAATGTCCGAGAGAAATAGAAGAGCAGATATGTAGGCAAATTTCAGGGAAATGTAAAAGTAATAGGGTAGTGAAAGTGGGAGGACTGTATGTTCAAGGAGACTTCATTACAAGAGTGAATGCCGACCACACAGCTTGACCAATGTGCAGAGCATTGGCAAGATGAATAAAAATGCATAGAGTTTGCTGTGGCTATGTTGTTACCATGGATGCAAAACCAAACCATAAGGTGTCCTGGAGACATCTGAGATCACACCACTGACACCAGAAAGATCATCATCACCTGATCTAGGGCACTGATCAATGTCCAAATCACTCATAACCATTGCAGTGCTGACTGTGACACTGACTACTTCCTGGTGTGTCGCAAGGTCAGGCTTCAGCCAAGGAAATTATACCATTCCATGAAGAAAGATCAACACTTGCTGTACCACTGACCCACAAAGGATCCAGGAGTTCCTCAGCATCCTCAAGCAGACTCTTTCAGACATGGACGCCCAAGGCCAGAGTGCGGTATCCAACTGGGATCATCTGGGCAACCCCGACTACAGCTCTGTACTAACTGCGGGGGGGGGGGGAGGGGGGGAAGTAACCAGAGGAATGCTGACTGCGTTTGAGGCTCATTGGACTGAAATGGAGCCAGTTACTGCAACCAAGAGGCGAGCCCTCATGAACTACAACCAGCCCTGATAAAAGAAAATCAGGATGCTCTCAAGAGCTGACAGGATCAAGTTTCAGTGACTACTCAGTACTGCAACAATAATTATTGGTTGAAACTCTGCAACAGTGTATAATATGCTACTGAATTGGGGGTGCTAGAGGAATGTATGAAGGAATCAAGAAAGCAACAGGTCCAGCAGCAACCAAGTCAGCCCCTTTGAAGACAAAGACAGAGATGACCATCATTGAACCAAGCAAGCAGATGGAAAGGTGTTTAAAGCACTACCTCGAACACTAAGCAACAAAAAATGGTGTCACTAAAGAAGCTCTCAGCGACATTCCACACTTTTCTGTCATGGAAATGCTGATCAGCGAACCCATCAGAGAAAAGCTCAAAGAATCTATTGATGGTCTTGCCAGTGGTAAAGCCCCAGGAAACAATGGCATTCCACCTGGAATCATCAAATGTGGAAAACTGCCACTGCTGCAGCATCCATTACTTGTGTCTCCGCTGGAAGGAAAGATATGTGCCTCAATGATGTATAATGCACAAGTAGTCCCCTTGAACAAAAGCAAAGGGGACCATGGTGAGTGCAACAATTATCGAAACGTCTCCTTGTTAATTATCGCGGGAAGGTTGCTCTGACCAGATTGCAGACCCTGGCATTGCACAACTACCCTGAATCTCAGTGCTGCTTAATGAGCTGGCAGATTGACAGTTGACATGATTTTCTCACTTCAGCATTTACAAGTGAGATGCTGTGAACAGCGCAGACCACTCCATATCGCCTTCATAATCTTTGATGCTGTCAGCAGAGACGGACTCTTTAAACTGCTGCGATGCAATGGATCAACATCAGATGGTTTCAAGATCAGTAACAGGGTAAACCAAGGATGTATCCTGGTGCCAACTCTTTTTGGTACATTTTTCTCCATGCTGCTATTGTATGCTTTGGGTGACTCAAATGAGTGTCTATCTGCATGCCAGAGCTGACAGCAAGCTGTTCAACTTGGCAAGATCATGCAACAAGACCAACGTACATAATGCCGTAGCTCATGAGTTGCTGTTTGTTGATGATGTCGTGCTGGCATCTCATTCTGAAGCTCATTTGCAACAACTTGGAGTTTTGTTCTCCCAGACTGACAAGGGGTTTGGACTGAGAATAAGTGTTAGGAAGACCAAAGTCATGGGTCAAAACGCAGAGACGTCACCTTCCTCCAGGATTGACATCCTCACTCTGGAGGTCACAAACAGCTTCACATGCCTTGGATCAACAATCACCAGCGACCTGTATCTTGATGCTGAAATCAACACCAGGACTGACGAGGCGTCAGCTTTCATGTCAAAGTTCAGCAGCCGAGTATGGGCAACACCAGACTAATTGAGAATACAAAGGTCCGTGTGCCCCAGGATTGCTGTCACAGCACCCTCCTTTTCAGCAGCGAAGCATACACAACTTATGCAAGCCAAGAAAAGCAGATGGACAACTTCCACCTCTGCTGCCTCACCCAAATATTAGCTATCTTCCGTTAAGACAGAGTGCCAAATATGGAAGCACACCAGTGAGCAGGGATCCCCAGCATTTTTGTCCTCTTAAGTCAGCAGCCATTCCACTGGCTGAGCAGGTGAAGAGAATGGATGACGGCCACATTTCCAAAGGCATTGCTCTTCAGCACGAGGCCAATAGGCTGCCCACATTGGCGATACAAGGATATTCAGAAGTGAGGCCTCAAGTTGACCAGGATAGGAGTTGACTCATGGTAAGTTTCGCTGCTGATCAGAATGCCTGAAGGCAAGTGCTGAGGTAGGGTTTGGAAAAAGCAGAGGGAAAAATAAATGGTCAGATGGAAAAAAAGGAAAAATATCAACTGACCTCAGTTCAGTCAGCTATGGAAGAACTGCCTCTCATGACTCGGCCTCTGCAGACACAACAGATGATGGTCAAGCCAGATGTTTCCAAAGATGGACAGATGCCATAACAATAATATAGTTGATTGATAACTTCCATTGTTGTTTAAGGTAACAATGCTTATGCGAATCCTATGGTTGTGTGAAGCTTTGAGATTCGATGTCTCTAAGGCTCCATTTGCAGGTGTGTTGTCTTTGGCTGATTTAATTCTGCAACCATATACGCCTGGCACAACATGTTTAATCACATGTATGTATATAATTGAAATGTATGCAGCCAGTGTTGCCCCCAGGGCTAAATCGCTGGCTTTGAAAGCAGACCAAGGCAGGCCAGCAGCACGATTCAATTCCCCATACAGCCTTCCCGAACAGGCGTCGGAATGTGGCGACTAGGGGCTTTTCACAGTAACTTCATTTGAAGCCCACTTGTGACAATAAGCGATTTTCATTTCATTTCAATTAGTTTGCTGTTGGCCCATTCTCGATTTCTCAACTTTGACATGAAATCTACAGCCCTGTTAGTCCAGATTTTGGCAACAAGAGACAGGTTGCTGGGATTGTTGATCCAAGGTATGTGAAGCTATTTGTGGCCTCCACAGTGACGTTGTTAATACTGACGGAAGGTGGAGTCACACTCGACTGACTATTTCACATAATGACTCTGTTACGTTTGGGTTGGAGGGTAACATTATCCATCAGAAACCAACAGACAGCCAGTCGAAAAGCACTTTTTTTCTTCACAAGCTATTAATCCGTCAACTGCCAAAACTAATTTTAAAACTTCAAATATCTTTATCTCATTGCTTTTGGCTGCCATTTTCTACCCCACCGAAACTGTACGTACAACTAAAATAATATATATATAGAAATGTTTATATTACAACAGAAAAATCAAATATTTTTAAAGTATGCATTCACAAAATGAATCATTAAACCCTGGACAGGCCGAGTAGAATTTTTCTCACACAAGTCAACTTCTCGTTTTATGGCTGTGTTGAGCCCTAATGTAAGAATTCCATCTTTGTCATGGTTGCTGGAGATTTCCAGATCTTATTAACAAATCATGCAAATTTAGAGAGAAAGCGGGAGTGGGATACTGAATTTGAATGATCAGCCATGATCATATTGAATGGTGGTGCAGGCTCGAAGAGTCGAATGGCTTTCTCCTGCACCTAGTTTTTATGTTTCTATGAGTGGGAGAGTAATTGATGAACGATGGTAACTCACAGTGGATTTTCACTACCCAAGAACTGTATTACTAGTCTGATAGTGTAATGAAACAAAAAACAATGTTGGAGGTCCGTGAAACAAAATTTTAAGATTCTCTTTTTAACCTTTGATGAGATGGTCATGCGCAAGCTGTTCCATTACAATTTAAACTGGGAATAACTATTCTTTAACCAGCACATTTGTGATCCTTTGTAACGCTTGGTTCTCAATCCCTTAACAGCCATCATAAAGAGTTACTCATTCATGATATAATGGAGGTTCAAGCCAGTAAATTCGAGTCCCAAATTGCTATTATCACTTGACCGTGACTTCGGATTCCAATAGTTTTCAGTTTAGTTGCCCAACTTTTTCTGAAATCACCTTTATTGATCCTAAATGGAATTCTCAGAACAATCATCAGATGTTCCTCTCCCTACTGACTCAAGTAGGATAATCCCAGATGTGAAGTTGAGTCACACCATTGAAGCTGGAGTTCTCCCAAATCCTGATTTTCTTTCCTCCTATGATTGGGGATATTCTTATCACCAATATGTCTTCAGATCAAAACAAATCATTTCAGTCAATTTATATCTTAAATTAGAATCAGAAAATCGACTTTGTGAATACCATACAAAAATGCCTGTTTCGAGTGGGATAACTGAATCTCGTTGATACAACTGTAACAAGAACAGATTCTCATGAAAGCAGAGTGGTTGCTGGAAGCACAGCGAGATGGGAAAACTGTTTAGTGAATCAATTTGCAAGAAAACTTCCAATGGCTGGATTAATCCTATGGTTCAGTAACCATGGTTCAGTAAGCAATGGTTAAGCCTGTACTAACACTTCTATGTAAAAAAAGGTCAGAGGGTCTTAGTCACTGCCCTCTATATTAATTAGTTTACCCACCCCACCATGCCCTGATGGACAGAAAAGGGTTGGAGGCAGGTTAGAAAGTTAAAACGGGAGTATGTGCCCCCAATCCGATGCCAACACTTCCATGCATCATGCTTTTGCTGCGGCAGGTAGCATGCTGTGTACCTGCTTCACCCTTGAGAGGCGAAACAAGGAGGAGTTTGATTTAAATTTAACGGTTGCCAGCCAGGTTTCTCAGTGCTGAGCAAATCCGGCAGATTGGAGGCAGGAGCTAGCAGTTCCAGATGTAGGTCTGGTCCAGGAGAAGCAGGAGAATTCCCTACCATGCTTCTCAAGGAAGTCTTTATCAGCCTCCATTTTGCTGATCAGGGCCTATCTCTCCCTTGCCACAGTCACTGACCACCCCCTCTCCCCCACCTCACTCCAAGTCTAATGTCTCGGTTCTCCCCTCCCGATTGCCAGTGTCTTCTTTCTCTAGCACAACAAGCCTCAATCTCTTACTCCCCCGCCCAACTGCCCTCTCCTCCACTCCACTACACTAAGGCCTGATCTCTTGCCTTCCCTTTCTCCAGAAGCAATCATCTCCGAGGTTCCTTGGCTTTGGTCTCATGTCAATTTGGCCAACGGCAGGCTGGAAGGTATGTGTCTCTGGCAGCTCAAGACATACATTGGAAAGCATCAAGAAAGGGGTTTATTGATGGAAGACAAAGGCAGTTATGTAACAGGAACAGAACACTCCAACAACTCCCTGGTCCTCATTGTCCACCAGTCACTCACACGACATATCACTAAGCACCGTCTAGGATTTAGAGTGTTCAGCAAGCTGGTGAAGCCCAGATATGAAGGCTGAGACAAACTCTTTATGGTCCCTCACTGCAGAGTTAAACTTAATGTGGGAGGATGATCGAGGACCTTGGGTTACAATATTCTTTGACCAACTTCACTATTTGGTCAAAGGTCTTCGAATCGGTTGTTTCTGGGGACCCGAGGTTTACTAATTAAATGATATGTTTGGGGCCCATAAACTGTCAGAAGTGTCACATTCTGCTTGTCATGTGATCTTATTCACGGTAAAAGAAATAACAGAGACGTTCGAAGTACTGACTCCAATCCTCAGACCCTGGATCCAGTTGCCCAACTATGGGCATTTCCACTCAAGGTTTGAATGATTCTCACTCTTGTTGAAGCTTCTCTAATTTCTCAACTGTTCTGTCCGTCACCCCTCAATTCATGTCGGCTGCAGTCAAAAACCTTTATCTTGTCATCAGTGAGGTTGCCTGAGATGTACACTGGAAGTTTCCAGTAGTATACAAAGGGGCTTATTGATGCAAGGGAAAGGCAGCTAAGTAACAGGTACAGGACACAATACAACAGGTCTTCACACTTCAGCTCCCTAGTCCACACTGCCCAGTGTCCTGCTCCCAGGGCCCTGCACAAACTTCCTATTGGCCGGGGATCATGTGCTCCTGTGCAATTGACCCCAAGCTGGTTACGTGCAATGTCGAACCTGCCCCCTTAAAGGGGGCGTTACCTAAGTACCCATGGCCTCTCTCCCCATCTGCCTCGCTTCCTGAATGCCTCCCTGTAAATATCAGGGCTGCTATCTTGAAAAAGCCAACGGAAGCCTTGCTGATGGCACAAGTTACAGAATTTTTTTAAAAATAAAGGAATTTCTTTAAAGCAGGATTTACAATGATACACTTTACAAATTTAGTCAAAACGCACTAGAAAGCCATTTGTGTGGAAGCTGTAAATAAAGGTGACGGTTATTTTTTATAGTACATCTACCACTTTCTGAAATGCATTCACTGTTGTTATGGGTCAGGGTTCGGAGAATTCCAAAGTGTATCATGGAGTTCACCTGACCCACAACTTTTACTAGATTGTGGTATGGGGAGCACACGGCCCACTCTACAGGTGTGGTACAGCAGAAATGGACCAGTATTTTTTAAACCAAAACAATGTTTATTCTATGAACTCAAGTTAACCTTTTTAAAACAATCAGTGAACATCTTAGCAACCATTTATTCAAATACACCCCCAAAGAATACAACACTAAGTAATCTGTATGCTGCCCTTTTAACATCCAGAAGACTTAACAAACCTCTAAACAGAAGCACATCAGAGTTTACATTCACTACTGAAAACATTCTTAATTCTTCTGAATTCACCAAATGATCAAGAAATAGTCCTTCATGGCAGAGATCAACAGTACAGCTGCTTTGGCTGACTTAAGCTGCAACACACTGAAAAATGAAACCAAAAAGACAGACACACTCAAGCTTTTCTCAAAGTGAAACTAAAAAACAGAGCCAAAGCTCAGCTCCACCCACACTCTGACATCACTGCAGTAACATGAAGAGCCAAACATTTCTTGAAGTGGCATTCTCATGACACTGTACTCAATAGTGATCAAGGGCAGAATTCTCCGACCCCCCCCCCCCCCCCCCCAGGGTCGGAGAATCGCCCGGGGCCAGCGTAAATCCCGCCCCGCCGTGGCCAGAATTCTCCGCCACCCGGGAATCGGCGGGGGCGGGAATCATGCTGCGCCGGTTGGCGGGCCCCCGCGGCGATTTTCCAGCCCGCAATGGGCCGAAGTCCCACCGCTGACAGGCCGTTCCCGCCGGCGGGAATCAGAGCACCTCTGGTGCCGGCGGGAGCAGGCGGCACGAGCGGGCTACGGGGTCCTGGGAGGGGTGCGGGCGATGTGACCCCGGGGGGTGCCCCCACGGTGGCCTGACCCGCAATCGGAGCTCACCGATCGGCCGGCGGGCCTGTGCCGTAGGGGCACTCTTTTTCTTCCGCTGCCGCCACGGCCTCCACCATGGCGGAGGCGGAAGAGACCCCCTCCACCACGCATTCGCCAGGGTGACTCAGCGGCCACTGACGCTCCAGCGCATGCGCGGACTCACGCCGGCCGGCGAAAGCCTTTCGGCCAGCTGTGGCGCCGGGCGGCGGGGTGCCAAAGGCCGTTCGCGCCGGTCAGCGGGGCGCCAACCACTTCCGCGGGGGCCTAGCCCCTAAAGGTGTGGAGAATTCCGTACCTTTGGGGAGGCCCGGCACCGGAGTGGTTCTCGCCACTCCAGTACGCCGGGACCCCCCGTCCCGTCGGGTAGGGGGGAATCCCGGCCCAAATGTAGAGCCATAAGCAGGGCCGGTGCTAGGAATTGCGGGCCCAATTAGAAAAGTGATGGCGGGGCCCCTACTCTACAAAATTAAAAATTTATTATGTTTATATTTCGTGTAGTATGCTCGTCTTTAACCAAAAAAAAACATTAAATGCTTGATATACTAAAATTTTGAAACTTACTTACCCGGGTGGAAGGATTTGGCGGCGCAGGGCTGAAGGATTTGTCGACGGTAATGCGGTGCGTTCCCCAAAAGTAAAAACTACCCTATAGTTCCTCTTAGAATACAGAAAAGGCTTCAAACGGTAACTCTGTCGCCACTGGCGCGGGGCCCCCTTAAGGTGCGGGGCCCAATTTGATGAAATTGGTCAAATAGGCTTAAAACCGGCCCTGGCCATAAGAGATATTTAACTGACCACACAAAACTGGTACTTAAAGAACCTAACCAAAATAACCTAACCTAACATAAAATCATTTGTTAAACAGCAGAGACCTCTTTTAATATAAAACCAGTGGTTAAACACCAAATCATAGAACTTAACATATTATGTTTTGTTCATTGTCAATAACAATATGTGTGTAATATTTCAGATACCGAAATTTAATCACAACCATTTTCACATGAATTGCACCAAGCTATTACAGACCGTTCAAATAGACAATACATTCTGGCAAACAATGGCTTCTATAGCATTTCTGGAGATGGTAATTGATCTCAAAACAAGACGAACAAAGGCAACAGAAGCAAGTGTTTTGCAATAATTTCCTGTTTTCACTGTGCCCTTTTACAATTTGTTGACTGCCTCCCATCCATGTCAATGTCAACCTCTTCAGTGAAGTAGAGCCAATTAAGTACAGGCCACATACAATCCAACAGATATCGTGAATGTGACCTCGATATACTTGATTTACTGACCCCAGCTAGTTTTTCAATCAATTGACCTGAGTAGTATGGCAACTTTCCCCTTTTTCCAGTGAAACCCAATTGTCACAATGTGAAATTGGGGATTTCTGTAGAGAATCTAATTGGCATACATCTTGAAACTGTAGGGATCAGCTTTGTATCAGTAAACTGTCAAAACAAATTGGCAAAAGGTTAACTCAGTGAAGAAAGTGTGTAACGTAAAATAAAAGGCGCGATTGAGCGGACATTTGTTAAAGTTAGCTTTTGGGCGCGTTTAGAAGGGTGTCTCTCGACGGTTGCAGCTCTGAGAATCACCCCCCCCCCTATTCAACGGCACTTTACCGGGTTTTTTTGGCCTGGGGGAGTTTCTCCCTGCTGAGGCCGCACCGAGAGCAATTTCCTGCTGGTGAGCTGATCTCACCATCAGAAACGGCTGCTCGCAAATCGGGCCTCCATTTTGATCGGCATGGCCCCTTTTCAGCACCCCTTTCCACTTTACTGATCCCCCCCCCCCTCATCTTGTCAGGGCCCCTGAGACCCACCCCTCACCTCCCTCCCTCCAATTGGTAAGGCACCCCCGGGCCTGACCCCTGGCAGCTCCAATCTGGCTGCGCCAGCCTGGCACCCTGGCAGTGCCATGGTGCCAGGGAGAGTGCCAGGGTACCACCTACCCTGTCCCCGACCTCAAGAGGGTCACCAATGGCCTGCGAGACCCCCGAGGTATCATTATAACTGGTCCACATTTGTCTGGACCAGTAATATTTGCCCAGGGCCCCCAGGTGCAGCCATTGAGTACCGGGCGCAGGGTGAATCTGGTGTCCGGGTGTTTAAATGAGCCATCAGAGTGACTCACGATCGTCCCCGCATGGAGCCCGATTTGGGGCTCTCGCACGATTCACCCATTGTGCCTGGATCCACGCTGCGCACAATGGTGTCGCTGAATCGCGCCCTTAGAAAAGAGATCCCTCGGCTAATGAACTATACTGAAACGTGCATGGGCCGGATTTTACACGGCATCAGAATTCCACACCTGTGACTGAAAATTTGGGAAAAGTTGGGAGCCCACCCAAAAGCTAGCTGCCCTGCATCCATTTTACATTTCCAGGAGTACTAACTGTTTAAGGTCCAGGCTCCTACCCCCAGTTAGGAAGGAAATCCTGCCTTAGAGAGTTTCCAGCTTATCCAATTGGCTGGCAGTTCTCCAGTCCCTGGAGCCCATATTTGAGTGGTAGGCACTGCTGGGAAAACAGGTAGTCCCGACGACGATGAGATTATGGAGTCCAGAGTGGCAGGTAAATCCGGGGTGTCACTGGGGTCTGGCTGACAGACCCTGCGAGGTGGGTGGGAGCTGGGTTTGAGACGCAGGTGAGGGGGGGTATGATCTTGGGGGAGGACATGGGGGCCATGGTGCCTTTGAGGGGAACAAGGGACCTTGTGAAAGGACATCCTCTGCTTCTTCCCCTACATCAACCTGTAGCGCAACAGACACCTACAGATGCTGAAAGATGCCCTCGTACGAACGGGATATGGCGCTCGACTCATTGATCGACAGTTCCACCGCGCCACAGCAAAAAACCGCACCGACCTCCTCAGAAGACAAACACGGGACACCACTGACAGAGTACCCTTCGTCGTCCAGTACTTTCCTGGGGCGGAGAAACTACGACATCTTCTTCGCAGCCTCCAACACATCATCAGCGAGGATGGACATCTTGCCAAGGTCATCCCCACACCCCCACTACTGGCCTTCAAACAACCGCGCAACCTCAAACAAACCATTGTTTGCAGCAAATTACCCAGCCTTCAGAACAGCAACCACAACACCACAAAACCCTGCCAGGGTAATCTCTGCAAGACATGCCAGATCATCGACATGGACACCACCATTACACGTGGAAACACCACCCACCAGGTACGCGGCGCATACTCGTGCGACTCGACCAATGTAGTCTACCTCATACGCTGCAGGAAAGGATGTCCCGAAGCGTGGTACATTGGCGAGACCATGCAGACACTGCGACAACGAATAAACGGGCATCGTGCGACTATCAACAGGCAGGACTGTTCCCTTCCAGTTGGGGAACACTTCAGCAGTCAAGGACATTCAGCCTCTGATCTCCGGGTCAGCATTCTACAAGGAGGCCTTCAGGAGACGCGACAACGCAAAATTGCTGAGCAAAAACTTATAGCTAAGTTCCGCACGCATGAATGCGGACTCAACCGGGATCTGGGATTCATGTCGCATTACATTCGGCCCCCACCAACAAGCCTGGACTTGCAGAGGCCTACCGACTGAACTGGCTTGGGACAATTCACACCTCTTTAACCTGGAGTTACCTCTCTCTCTGCATCTTTGATGATTTGATTGCCTGCAGGTGCTCGCATTCCGGGGCATCTCTGACTGTGTCTATATAAACATTTCTGGAACAAGCCTTTCCATTCACTTGAAGAAGGAGCCGTGCTCCGAAAGCTCGTGTTTGAAACAAACCTGTTGGACTTTAACCTGGTGTTGTAAGACTTCTTACTGTACATCAACCTGCACAGTGAAAGTTGCCAGGCTTCCCCCTTGGCCAAGCTTTCACGGCATTGTGTAAAATAGCAGCGGAGGTGGAATGAGTCCCTTCAGTGGCCATATAAGGACCCAATAGACCCAAGGGTGGTCAAAGTGCCTGATGCCTCCTCCACCCAACACAAAACCGGAGACGGGTTGAGGATGGTGGGAAGGCACATCACTGGAGTAGTATCCATGAGTATCAGAGTAAAATTTCAAGACTTCATTTAAAGGCTAAAGCCATTCATTCAGGAAGATGTAACTGGGCAATTGTGTCACCTTGAACGAATACGATCCTTCCATCTGTCTTTCAGATGAAATGAAGAGCTGAGTCAATGTCTTCCTGTTACAGTCCTATCTGAAAAACAGCAGAGAATCTTCCTAATGTCCTCAGCAACATTCTTCCCCTGAACAAGAATGTTGTTTGTGGCATGTTGACAGTGCAGAGAGTGGGTTACATTGACCTGCACAACAAAAATCAAAACGTTTTCACAATGTGATAATGTTTACAGCTATACAGATAGAATTTACAGTGCAGAAAGAGGCCATTCAGCCCATCGAGTCTGCACCAGCCCTTGGAAGGAGCATCCCACCTAAGCCCACACCTCCACCCCATCCCCTTAACCCAGTAACCCCACCTAACCTTTTTAGACGCTAAGGGAAATTTTACATAGCCAATCCACCTAAGCTGCACATTTTTGGAATGTGGGAGGAAACCCACACAGACACGAGGGGAATGTGTAGACTCCGCACAGACAGTGACCCAAGCCGTGAATCGAACCCGGGACCCTGGAGCTGTGAAGCAACTGTGCTAACCACTGTGCTACCGTGCCGCCCTTGTGACGTGTAAGTACAGCTACGGTGTCTCCAAACTGGCAAACTCAGGAACGAGCCAATGCCAGGTTCTGGATTTTTCCGTTTCTTTGGGTCGGGCCTGTAGTGTTTTGAGGGTATGTTTTTCAAATAAGGATTGAAAAGGGCACTTTTGAAAGAAAGAGTGACATGCTGTAAGATGAGCCAGTAGGTTATTTGGTGCTGCTCCAGATCTGTCGGTGTTACAATGCTGGAAACGTGGTAGAAGCTCTGTCCATTTATGTAAATGGAGTTCCACTGAACTTCACTGAAATATTGGTGATAGAGTGGGAGCAGCTCTCCAGCCATACAGCGAGACCAAAAGATGATGTGGAAGAAAGTCAGACAATGGCTGTTTAAAAAGTGTCTGGCTTCGGACTTGAGACATTGGGTGGGATTTAGTGGGCTCGTTTGCCACTGGCACAAATCCCGTTGTGGCTGCCAAATCTCATGAGAGCGGCATTATGGGATTTGCACCGGCGTAATCTCAGTTTAAGATCTTTCAACGTTATTTGGGCCATGGGTTTCTCGCAGCAAATGAAGGCTCGCTAGCCGATTCGCCGGCACCGCCCTCGCCAGCCCCCAGCTAACAATGTCGAGCAGCATTTAAACAACACTTGCTCAGCCAGCCCCAGCCAGCTCGCAACAATGGCGACGAGGAGACCGGCCCCAAGATTCGGCGATGCAGATCTGGGGAGGCTCCTGGACGCGGGGGAGGCCAGGAGGGATTCCTGCTCCCCCGAGGGCCCTCGGTCAGCCATAGGGCAGCCAGTGCTGCCTGGGACGAGATGGCGGAAGTTGTGAGGAGGATTGGCCTCCAGTGCAGGAAAAAGGTTAACGAGCAGGCTGCACGAGTGAGTAGATACCAACGCCGACCACCCCCCAACCCGAGACCTTTCCGTCCCACGCGAGTATCTACCCCCAACTCTCCATGCGACCACCAACCCTCCCTCCACACCCTTCCCCTTTCAAACCCCCCACCACTGTGAACCACGTGTGTGGCTAACGATGCCCTCTCTGTGTCTCCTCAGGAAAAGCGCTCCCACAATCGCCGGGAGAGGGCCCTGACTAGCGGAGGGTTGCCGGGCATAAGAATTCTCAGCTCCTTCGAGGACCAGGCCCAGGAGGTGACTGGGGTGGCTGAGGACAGAGCGGTCGCCAACGCAGAGGCTGGCAGACACCTCAGAGGTGAGGAACCAGCGGGCTCCACCCATGGGGGAGCTGTCGAACGTGAGTGTTATTGCCTTGCTGACTGACCCATCCTTCCCACTGACCTCATGATCATTCTCCCGCAGGTCCTCCAGCCGGCATCATTGGGAGAGTGGGGAATTATAAAATCCAATTAACTCCCTTGTGCACAGCCAGTATGACACCTCTCTCACTTTCTTCTGCAATGCAGGCCATCCTCTGAACCCTTAGCCCATCTCTCCAGGCACCCCGCCCCTCCCCTTCCCAGGGCGAGTATGGGATCCTTCCTGGCCCTGCAGGCTTGCCGGAACCCTCGCCACTGCCGCCTGGCCTGCAGCCTTCAGCTGGTCCTCTGGTTCCTCCCTGGCCTGATCCTCCAACCCTTACTGGTCCGGCGCCACCTTACCATCCTCATCCTACTACTCCTCCTCGGAGGTAGCCACATGTTCCTCATTCAGCTCATTGCCCAGCTACTGTGCAAGGTTATGGATGGCACAGCAGACCACTACATAGCGGGGGGGGGGGGGGGGGGGGGGGGGTGTACTGCAGGGCACCATTGGAGCGGTCGAGTTATTGGAACCGCATCTTGAGGAATACAATGCACCGCCCAATCACAGCCCGGGTGGCCACATGAGTCTCTTTGTAGCGGGTCTCTGCTTCAATCTCCGGCCTCTGTACTGGTGACATGATGGCACAGTGGTTAGCACTGCTGCCTCACAGCGCCAAGGACCTGGGTTCAATTCCAGCCTTGAGTGACTGCCTGTATGGTGTTTGCACGTTCTCCCCGTGTGTGCGTGGGTTTCCTCCGGGTTCTCCGGTTTCCTCCTACAGTCCAAATATGTGCAGGCTAGATGGATTGGCCATGATAAATTGTCCCTTAGGGTCCAAAAGGTTAGTTGGGTCACTGGGTTACGGGGATAGGGTGGGGGCATGGGTCAAGTTGGGTGCTCTTTCAGGGGTCGGTGCAGACTCGATGGGCCAAATGGCCTCCTTCAGCACTGTCGGGATTCTATGATTTAGATTTATCCCCCATGAGTCAGCCACCCATCCTGAGGTGGTCCTCGATGAGGCCGGGGATGACTTGGCTGCCCCAGGATGTTGCTGTCGTGCCCACTGCCTGGGCTTGGTCCATGTCAAAGATGATGTAGCTTTCCGCCTGGCAAACAGGGCATCTGTGATGTGTCAGATGCACTTTTTTTTTTAGAACAGTACAGCACAGAACAGGCCCTTCGGCCCTCGATGTTGTGCCGAGCAATGATCACCCTACTCAAACCCACGTATCCACCCTATACCCTTAACCCAACAACCCCCCCTCCCCCCTTAACCTTACTTTTAGGACACTACGGGCAATTTAGCATGGCCAATCCACCTAACCCGCACATCTTTGGACTGTGGGAGGAAACCGGAGCACCCGGAGGAAACCCACGCACACACGGGGAGGACGTGCAGACTCCACACAGACAGTGACCCAGCCGGGAATCGAACCTGGGACCCTGGAGCTGTGAAGCATTTATGCTAACCACCATGCTGCCCAAATTATGGGCTGTGGCCTGTGAGATACCACAAGTCCCCACTCTGAGACATGGAATGATCCCGAGGTGTAAAAGTTCAGAGCTGCGGTGACCTTGACGGCCACCATGTGATGCCAAGTCCGCGAGGACATGACACACGTGCCGCACCATCTTGTTGTTGAGGCGGAGTCTCCTACAGCACGCGCTGTCTGTTACCTCTTCAAATGACCAGCGATGCATGTACACCCTGGGCCATTGCAGGTCTCCACTTCTGGGTCCCTCCCTCACCTGATGGACGGCCGGGTCCTCAGGGTGTGGGGCAGGGTCCGGCACATGGGCTGCAGCCTCGAGCATCTGCAGGGGCTGCTGCTACCACCTTTTCCGGCACGCCTGGACGCCTGGGCAACCAACAACACCACTAGGGAAAATTCTGGATCCAAAATTCCTGCCATAGCGTTCAATATCTGCAAGGCATTTGGAGAGGATGTTAGACTGGCAAACAGTGGTGGCTCCACCACGGGACCCTCCATTCCCCCATTGATCCTTCCCCCACGCCCAGAACACCCTGCCCACACTAACGCAGCTGCAGTGAGCCCCCCCTCACCAGACCCCAGACCCTGTACCCCGGACACCCGCTGCTCCCCTCCCTAAGGCACTCACCCACCCTCCGGCCGTGGACATGTCCCTGGAGCGGTGTCTCATCCCCTGGGTGTTCGGATGTTGACTGATGCGTGTGCGGTATTGCCCCCCGCAGTGTTCAGGCACAGTATCCATGCATCAAGGTGTGATTGGAATGCTAGGGAATGACTCCCACATGTTACATGGCCTACCCACCCACAGGAATCCACCAGGGATGCGTAAAGTGCTCACTTAACTATGTTTGTCATATCCCTATTATCCATAGCCTTCTGCCGCATGGTCAGAGGCCTCGGCAGTCGGTGGGGGTTATGGGTGGTCGGTGGGGCAGACGGGCAGGGACAAGGGTTGTCCCCAGAGCAGGTGCACATGATCCAAGTGTTGGCATGGTGACGCCGCAAGCGGACTCCCCCCCCCCCAGCACCTCCTCCCACCCTCCCATGGCGATCTACCCCTGGCAGAGGGTCCTCCACCCCCAGCCGAGGGTCCCCTACTTCCCCCGTGCATTGGGGCAGCAAACCCAGCGCACGCGGGCTCTTTGCCTGTGAGCAAAGATGGCTGCTCACCTCCTCAGCTCCCCATAGATGGCCTTCCGCCAGATTCACCTTTTTAAAAAGGAGTACTAATCGACACCAGCATGACTACTTGCTGGGGAAGCCGATGAATGATGGGAGGTTGTTGAATAAGGGGTGGCTCCTGTTAATTGTATGGAAATAGGGCTCAAGTGGGGGTAATTGGTTTCTCGCCACACTACGCCAGCATCCCAAGTTTGCCTACCGGGGTGGGCCGATTGCATCGCCAACTGGTTTGCAAACTGGAGGGCTGGTTTAGCTCAGTGGGCTAGACAGCAGGCTTGTAATGCAGAGCAAGGCCAGCAGTGTGGGTACAATTCCCGTACCGGCTGGGAATTCTGAATTCTCCCTCAGTGTACCCGAACAGGCGCCGGAATATGGCGACTAGGTGCTTTTCACAGTAACTTCACTAAAGTGTTAATGTAAGCCTACTTGTGACAATAAAAGGATTATTATTATATAACTGTTTGGGGCCTGGCGCGGTTCTCGTTTTCTGCCTCTCCCGCTATTCACCGGCCTCGTTTCGCTCGAGCGAGAGCACAATGAGGCTGGAGAATCGCACCCAAAGTGAGCAGCGACACTACAGGAAAATGATGAGTTTATTGGTTGAGAGTGGTCTTACTCTGCTGCAGGAGGAGGGACTACATGGGGGAGAGCTGATTGGTAAGTAAAGGTAAACTGTTTTTCTACAATTTAAAGCTGCATTAAGGAAAGGTAGCTTTTTAAAAAAAAAGTAACAAACAATTTTCTACTTGGCATAAATAATTCTAACAAATAATACAAGGATAAGTAGGTTTAAGTAGAATGAGACAAGGAAACTAGGTTAAGGTAAGGGGAGTATATTTTAAGTTAGCAAGTAAGACAAAGTACGATTATGTTTAAGACATGGCAGGTGAGGTCAACCGAGTGAAATGTGTGACCTGTCGTATGTGGGAAGTCATGGGCCATACCGACATCCTAGATGACCACAGGTGCAGGAAGTGCTCACAACTGCAGAAGCTTGAGCTCTGGCAGCTGCTAGAGACATTGTGGCATGTCCGCAAGGCTGAGTTACATGGATAGCATGTTTAGAGGTATGGTCACACCACAGCTTAATGGACTGGAGGAAAGAAGGGTGACCGCCAGGCAGTCCAAGAGAAACAGGTCGGCAGTGCATGAATCCCCTGCGGTCCCGCTCTCATATCGGTTTTCCCATTTGGAAACTGGTTCCTCAAGGTAAAAGCACATGGGATCCAGGATAACTTGGCATGTTGGATCCAATGGTAGGAGATAGAGAGTAGTGGTAGAAGTCCGTTTGCATGACTGGAAGCCAGTGTCCAGTGGTGTACCATAGGGATCAGTGCTCGGTCCCTTATTGTTTGTGATATGTATAAATGATATAAGTAAATGTCGGGGGGGATGATAGTTAGTTTGTAGATGACATGAAGATTGGCCGGGTGGTTAATAGTGAGGAAGAAGGTCTTAGGTCACAGGAAGACATAGATGGGTTGGTCAAATGGGCAGATCAGTTGCAGATGGAATTTAACACAGAAAGGTGTGAGGTGATGTACCTTGGAAGGAGTAACGTGACAAGGGAGCACCCAATGAATGGCAGGACACTAGGAAGCTCAGAGGAACAGAGGGATCGTGGGGTTCTTGTCGACAGATCTCTGAAGGCAACAGGGCAGGTTAATAGGGTGGTTAAGAAGACATACGGACACACGCTTTTGTTAGCCATGGAGCTGTACAGGTCAATGTTAAGGCTACAGCTGGAGTACTGTGTTCAGTTCTGGTCACCGCACTATAGCAAGGATATGATTGTACTGGACGGGGTGCAGAGGAGGTTCACCAGGATGTTGCCTGGGATGGAGCATTTGAGCTATGAAGAGGGTTGGATAACTGGATAAGTTAGAGTTGTTTGATGTGGAGCAGATAAGGCTGAGAGGGGACCTGATTGAGGTGTATAAGATTATGAGGGACATGGAATTAGAAACGGCACCTGGGTGTCCTTGGGCTGGCGTCAACAAGACGGGCCGAATGGCCTCCTTTTGTGCTGGAACTTTCTATAATTCCACGGGCAAGTTGGATAGAAAGCAGCTGTTTCCCTTCGTTGCAGGGTCAATAACAAGGGAGCATAATTTAAAGGTGAAAGGCAGGAGGTTTAGAGGGGATTTGAAGAAAAGTACTTTCACCCAGAGGGTGGTGGGAGCCTGGGATACACAGCCTGGGAGGGTAGTTAAGGCAGGAAACCCCACAACCTTTAAAAAAGTACATGGATGAGCACTTGAAATATCATAAAATTCAAGGCTATGGGCCAAGTGCTGGAAAGTGGAATTAGTGTAGATTAGAGTAGTTTTGTCAGTGCAGATTCGATAGGCCGAAGGGCCTCTTCTGTACTGTATGACTCTATTTATATTTGATGATATTGCACAGAGCGCACAAGCATGCATCTCTAATTTTCTCACAATTAGTTATCGGTTTGTTTATTCAATCACAAAAGGGGCATCAACAAGGTCCAGCAGTCAGGTTGAATGTCAAATCAACAGACCGATTAGAAAATATGCATTTTCTCAAGAAACAAAAGGTCATAGCTATTAACAATTGTCATTTGACTGAACTGTATCACATCAAAACAAACTAGGTTCTAACTTCTTGTTTTAACCAAGTGTTTTAAACTTGAATATTTTATCTTCCAGTTCTTCTATATGTCCTTCATAAAATACCATATTTTGAGCAAAATTTGTTGCAAATTGTTATTCATTTGGAAAACCGCACCTTAACTACATCATTAAATGGATACATGATTTTTCAGTCCAAGAGCGACTGGAGAGATTAAACTAACATTCACCTTTCCATTTTTCACCAATTGTCTCTGGCATAATGCCCAGACTTAAAAAGGAATCTGTTTATATGAATAAGCTTAAATTCAGGATCTTGATTCAGATTTGGAGGGATGACGGGGCGGAGCATAGTGGGAAAGGCTCAGTTGTAGCCTTGTTCCTTGACCTTTTTACAGTCAGCATAACTGCATTGCAGCTGGTAGCTTCTTCCTGCTGCAGTGCAACCCACTGTGAAGCGGTCCGGGGTCATGTAGGTTTTTCAAAGTGCAGGTCGTGGGAGAGTGGGTTGCCAGCGGGTGTCGGGAGAGCAATTGCCGTTCCCGTGGTGGTCCCAATCGCAGGGAAAGCGCCCTACAGCCACTTCCAGCATATTTAATGAGAATAGCGGCCGCTGCCGCCTTTTAATTAAGAAGGAAATGAGGGTGTGTGCAGTCTTCCAGCCAGAGGTGGCAGCAGAGAGCAGGTCATACTCTCTGCATGTACACTTGATGTCAAGTTTTCTGTTTGCACATGTTTTTGGCACTAAATCACCGTGGACAGCTTCTTCCATTTTCTAGCTGCTGGCAAGCAAGGCAAGAGGACTGTGCAGATGAATCAAATAACAAAGAAACAAGAACAGGAACAGGAAGAATGGCCCTTCAAGCCTGTGCCAACATGCTGCCCGTCTAACCTAAAACCTTCTACACTTTAGGCGTTCGTATCCATCTATTCCCATCTGTTCATGTATTTGTCAAGACGCCCCTTAAACGTCACTGTTGTTCGGGGAGGCTGGTACGGGAATTGAACCGTGCTGCTGGCCTGCCTTGGTCTGCTTTAAAAGCCAGTGATTTAGCCCAGTGTGCTAAACCAGCCCCTTTAACCTGTTGTTGTAAGACTTCTTACTGTCTCCACATCATGGTTGCAACAGAACAGTGCTAGTGTTAGCTCTGTACAGCGCTCCAGGGAACAAAGCAGTATAAAGAAGATTTCTTGAGGTTTGGGTTTGTCAATTGTGCCAACGCTAATAAGGATGCAAAGCCCATGTGGTATTATCCACAGTAAAGTACTGGCAAATGGGTGAAAATTTCCTTTTAAGGTTGAGACCCCCAGAGTCAGTTATTAACTTACGGCTGACTCCAAATAAAAAGGCTAAGCTGTTGTACCTGACCTGTGATAGCACATTAAAAGCCCACCAAAAGCCCATGAGGCTGTCAGCATTCTGGAGTAGCATCTCCAAGGAGTCTCTAGTGCTGAGTAAAACAAACATGTTGCTGCTATTGCTCTTCGGGACAACCTACATGCGTGAGATTGGATTTTCCGTTCTCACAAAGGTGGAGACAGCACAAAGGAACTGGCTGAAGTATGTGCTTTGTATGTCCTCCCCGTGAACCTGATTGGAGTGAGATCGTGAGGAACAAGTAGGCTCCCCTTTTGCATTAAAGGTAAGCAAAGGTTGGCCGCTGTGGGTATCGAAGGTCGGCCAATTGGCAAAAGTGGGTCCTGGGAAAAATAAGTTTGAAAAACACTGATGTAGGACATGCTGCAGAGGACTAGGAAGGCAGCAGTTCCCACCGCTATTTCCTTCCGCCCTCATGCACAGTGCCAGATGCATAGGCCTGGCAAGAAACTGCAATTGAGAATGAACCTTCAGTGATGGAGCCAGCAGCTGCCTCTCCACAGGAGGCAGCTTCCTGTAGTCGCAGCCTCATTTCACTGATCAGAATTAGGAACCCAGCTCCTAGATTCCAACTAATGGGTCAGGACCTCGACACAAGGGTTTGTGCACATGGAGGGATGAGGTGGAAGGAACATAGTTTGCCCTCACTCAGAGTCCACTGCCTTCCATCCAATCTCACTGGCCCTCAAGCATGCCTTTAAGGGCACAACTGTACAAATCTTGCAATTAGTCTCAGCTGTTTCTATAATTGTTCTTCTTGTTAAGTTTGTTGCCAATTTTGGGGGCTATGTTATTTAAAGACAAAGGACTATAATTTATACAGTGCCAACGAACATCCCAGTGTTTTGCAGCTAATGAACACTTTTCAATTGTAACCACTGTTGTCATGTAGGAAACTTGACAGCCTATTTACTCATAGCAAGTTCCTACAAACAGCAATGTGCCAATGATCAGGTAATCGATTTTACAGTTATTGACCAAGGGATATATATTGCCCGGGATACTCACCTGCTCTTCTTCAAAACAGAATCATGGGTTCTTTAATGTCCAGCTGAGGGGTGAGATGGGATCTCTGTTTAACACCTCGTCTGACAGTGCAGCAACTCACTCAATACTGCGTTGGAGTGGTGGCATTGATTTTAGTGCTCAAGTCCTAGAGCCATGCCTGACACACTCTGTATTACTTTTTATTCTCTTGCTATTATTACTCTTGATTTCATTGTTGTTGCGGCTGTGAAAGACTTGTGGGAAGTCATTTATAGTAATTTAATACCTTAAACAAGTGAACTCCTTTTGAACTAATCTATATTTGCAACTAGAATAAAAACAGAGAATGCTGGAAACTCTCAGCACGTTTGGCAACATCTGCCAAGAGAAAAACAGAGTTATTGTTTCAGTTTCATGAACCCGCATCAGAACACAGACTACTTAAAGATGCAACAGTTTTTAAACAAGGGAAAGAAACAAATTTATAAAAAAGTAAAGACAGAGGTTATGATCTGAAATTGCTGAATTCAATGTTGAGTCGAGAAGGCAGGAAAGTGCATGGTTAAAAGGCAAGATACTTTAAGAAACAAATTCATGGGGTTTGGGCATTGCTAGCTTTCCCATCCCTAATTGCCCTCGGGAAGGTGGTAGTGAGCTGCCTTCTCGAACCGCTGCAGTCCAGGAGGTGTAGGTATACCCACTGTGTTATTAGGGAGGGAATTCCAGGATTGTGAATCAGTGACAGTGATTCACTGTGTGACCTGAAGGACAGCATGCAGGTGGTGGTATGCCCATGTACCTGCTGCCTTTGTCCTTCGAGATGGTCGAGGATTTGGAAGACACTGCCAAAGTCTTAGCGTGTAGCTGCAGTGCATCTTGTAAATGGTAGACACTGCTAATATTGTGTGTCGATGGTGGAGGGAGTTGATGCTAAAGGTGGTGGAATGGGTGTCAATCAAGCAAGCCGCTTTGTCCTGGATGGTGTCAAGCATTCTTGAGCATTGTTGGAGCTACACTCATCCAGGCAAGTGGAGAGTATTCCATCACACTCCTGACTTGTGCCTTGTAGGTGGTGGACATGTTTGGGGAGTCAGGAGGTGAGTTACTCTCTGGAAAATTCCCAGCCTCCGATCTCCTCTTGCGGCCACAGTATTTATATTGCTGGTCTAGTTCAGTTTCTGCTCAATGATAACCCTCCGGATGATAATAGTGGGGGATTTAGTGAAGGCAATGCTGTTGAATGTCAAGGGAAGATAGTTGCATTCTCTCTTGTTGGAGATGGTCATTGTCTGGCACAAATGTTACTTGTCACTCATCAGTTGAACCTTGAATATCACCTAGGTCTTGCTGCATATGGGTATCTGAATGGCACTGAGCATTGTGCGATCATCAACGAATATCCCGACTTCTGACCTTATGATGGAGGAAAGGTCATTGGTGAAGCAGCTGAAGATAATTGAGCCTGGGACACTCCTCTGAGGAATCCCTGCAATGGTGTCCGGGAACTGAGAAGATTGTCCTGTAACAACCACAACCATCTATATATGTGCTAGGAATGATTCTAACCAGTAGGGAGTTTTCCCTCTTATGCCCGTTGACTCCAGTTTTGCTAGGGATCAATTCCACATTTAGTCAAATGCTGCCTTGATGCCACGGGAAGTTACTCTCACCCAACCGCTTGTGTTCAGCTCTTCTGTCCATAGAATCCCTACAATGAAGAAGCAGGCCATTCTATGCCAACCCTCCAAAAGAGCACTCTGCCTCGGCCCACTCCCCCACCCTATCCCCTTATCCCGTGCATTATCATGGCCTATCCACCTAATCTGCACATCCTTGAACTGTGGGAGGAAACCAGAGCACCCGGAAGAAACCCATGCAGACAAGGGGAGAACGTGCAAATTCCACACAGTCACCCAAGACCGGAATTGAACTTGGGTCCCTGCCCCTGTGAGGCAGCAGTGCTAACCACGGTGCCACCATGCCGCCTTCTCACATTGATCCACCCAGTTTCATTTCCTGTTGTGACACGTTAAATTGTGTAAAGGATTGAGAATAGTTGCTGGATTGGGGACAATCCTTCCATAATAGTTTAATAAGCCCCAAAACAAACAAAGTTTTGAGGTGCAGGTTCCTCAGCTATGCTTTTACTTTTGAAGGAGATTTGTGCAGTCTCTTTTGCATCTATAAGGTCCCCCTGGTATTTAATAGAAGATTTGAGGAATTCACATTTACCCTTCTATACTCGTAGTCTGTAATCTTCTAGCCCCAAGAGCGTAGCATCTAAATTTTGAAGATACTCTTCATCATTGTTTCCAGGAACTAAGATCCTGTCTAAGTAGCAATGAACTCCTCCAAGACAGCTTAAAATTTGATCCATGGCACATTGGAACATCACAGTTGCGGATGTGATGCCATACCATGGCCACAAGGGAAATTAGAGATAGTTTAGATTCAAAGAAGAGGCATACAAATTAGCAAGAAAAAGCAATAGACCTGAGGTTTGTGAACAGTTTAAAATTCAGCAAAGGCAGACCAAGGGATTGATTAAGAAGTGGAAAATACATTTGAAAGTAAACCAGTGGGAAACATTAAAGCTGACTGTAAAAGTTTTGATAGGTGTGTAAAGAGAAAAAGATTAATAAAAACTAATGTAGGCCCCTTACAGAGAGAAACGGGGGAATTCATAACAGGGAACAAAGAATTGGCTGAGGAACTAAATTCATACTTTGCTTCTGTCTTCACAAAGGAAGACATTAATAATGTACCAGTGATTCTGAGAAACACAAGCTTTAGTGAGGAGCTGAAGGAAATTAGTATTAGTAAGGAAATGGTTTGGGGGAAATTAATGGGATTAAAGGTGGACAAATCCCCAGGTAATCTTCATTCCAGAATACTTAAGGAAGTGGCCCTAGAAATAGCAGATCCATTGGTAGTCGTTTTCCAAAATTCTTTGGACTCTGGAATGGTTCCTACAGATTGGAGCCCAGCAAATGTAATCCTGCTATTCAAAAGGGAGGTAGAGAGAAAACAGGGAGCTATAGACCAGCGACCTTAATTTGGCAGTTGGAAAATTGCTAGAGTCCATTATCAAGGATTTCATAGCACAGCATTTGGAAAGCAGTGGTGTAATGAGACAAAGTCAGCATGAGTTACGGAAGGAGGGTGTTAGATATGCGGAGAGGCTGAATAGACTCAGACTGTTTTCAGTAGAACAACAGAGGTTGAGGGGCCACCTGATTGAAGTCTACTAGACCTTGCGGGCAGCACAGTAGCACAAGTGGATAGCACTATGGCTTCACAGCGCCAGGGTCCCAGGTCTGATTCCCCGCTGGGTCACTGTCTGTGTGGAGTCTACACATTCTCCCCTTCTCTGCGTGGGTTTCCGCCGGGTGCTCTGGTTTCCTCCCACAGTCCAAAGACGTGCAGGTTAGTGGATTAGCCATGATAAATTGCCCTTAGTGACCAAAAAGGTTAGGAGGGATTATTGGGTTGCGAGGATAGGGTGGAAGTGAGGGCTTAAGTGGGTCGGTGCGGACTCGATGGGCCGAATGGCCTCCTTCTACACTGTATATTCTATGTAATTCTAGGTAGGACTATGAGGGGCATGGTTGGAGTAGATAGGCAGGCACTCTTTCCAAGGGTGAAGGGGTCAGTCACTAGGGGGCATATGTTTAAGGTCCAAGGGGCAAAGTTTAGAGGAGATGTGTGAGGCAAATTTTTTTAAACAGAGGAAGGTGTGTGCCTGTAACGCACTGCCAGGGGAGGTTGTGGAAGCAGATACATTAACGGCGTTCAAAAGGCATCACGACAAGTACATGGACAGGATGGGGATACGGCACAAGGAAGTGCTGAGGGTTTTGGCCAAGGGTGGTATCATGACTGGTACAGGCTTGGAGGGCCGAAGGGCCTGTTCCTGTGCTGAATTGTTCTTTGAATTAGATGTAGCTCTTGGAGCTAAAGGGATCAAGGGGTATGGGAGGGGAGGGATGCTGGATCAGGATATTGAACTTGATGATCAGCCATGATCATAATGAATGGCGGAGCAGACTCGAAGGGCCGAACGGCCTCCTCCTGCTCCTATTTTCTATGTTTCTATGTTAAATGGAAGTCTTTCATATCTGAATAGCACTCTGTGTGTCACGATTGTCAAATATTGTTGTGTATCTGGATTTACATTAATCTGTAAATAAACTTGACTAACGTCAACTTCATTCAAATGTGGACATCCATCTAATCCAGCAAATAAATCATCAATTAAAAGCAGAGTGTACTGCTCTGCAAACAGGACCAGATTGATAATGGCTTTAAATCAGTACATATTCGAATCGAATCATCTTCCTTCGTCATAGATACTATGGGTATGACCCAATCAGTTACATTAACTGGCTTGAGGACCCCTACCTTGACCAGCCTCTCTAATTCTGCCTTGACCTTTACATCACTGACCTAGCCTTTAAGCACCTTGTTCGCTTTCGTCTTTAACCTTTAGCTTGACTGATCGCTTTCCTTATTCCCAGCTCTTTATTCCAGGCTATGTCATGTATCTTTAAATTCTGCGGTAAACCTGCTTTGGGCTCCAACATGAGATTCACTTCGGCCCAGTTTAGCTTGATTCTCTCCAGCCCGGTTCTCCCCATTAGGGTTGGACAGTTACCTTTAACGATGTGCCGGGACAAGTCTGTGGTCTGTCTGTTTAGCTGCAAATTTACATCAATACGGCCCCTCAATGGCATGACCTCTCGATATAGGTTTTAATTGTTACCTTTTGAGGGTTTTAAAGCGATATGTTGCAGTTTCTCTCAGTAAACGGTTTCAGGTACCAGTGAAATGGCTGCTCCAGTGACCACCTCCATTTTCACTGGCTGTCTGTCCAATAAGGGAGTGGCCCAGTGATGATTCGATGTCCCCTCGGTGCCCAGTACATGCAACAACAGTTCATCATTTGACTGGGACTCTGGTCCTTTATCGTTCCCTTTTCGTATCGCGCGGATACTCTTCCCTCTATTCGAATTTTCATTTGATGTTTTTGGTTCTTGTTTTTCATAATTCTTGTTTGAAACTTGTTTGGCCTTGGAAAGGGTCCAGAGGAGGTTCACAGGAATGATCCCTGGAGTGAAGAGCTTGTCTTATGAGGAACGGTTGAGGACTCTGGGTCTATACTCGTTGGAGCTTAGAAGGATGAGGGGGGATCTTATTCAAACTTACAGGATACTGCGTGGCCTGGATAGAGTGGACGTGGAGAGCATGTTTCCACTTCTCGGAAAAACTAGAAGCAGAGGGCACAGCCTCAGACGAAAGGGACGATCCTTTAAAACAGAGATGAGGAGGAATTTCTTCAGCCAGAAGGTGGTGAATCCGTGGAACTCTTTGCCGCAGAAGGCTGTGGCGGCCAAATCTGAGTGATTCCCTTGCAGCCACGTCTCTGTGATCATATTGGCCAATTTCAACGTGCGCAACAAGCTCATTTACCTTGTATGCTGTATGCATTTAGGTACAACACCCTCAATCCCGCATTGACCACCTTCTTTTGCACACTCTCCTCAGTCACTGTACCCTGTACTGTGGCCCTTTTTGATTTTTGACTCTGGCTTCTCTGCCTTGGGTTCTAGAACATCGAGCTCAGGGGGACGCAAGAATCCAGGAGACAATCCGGTTTGAAGCAAGAAGATGCTGTGGGGCCTGGTGTGCGACATTGGTCCAAATGGGCCACCTGTTGACACCTTTGAAGAAATGCTTTCGCAGAGTGATGACGTTTTTGTTGCTGGTGTGGTAGGTGCTGCACGTAACTGGCACGTCACTGCGGGTTAAACACGCTGGAAGTCAAGGATGTTCAACTGCACCTTGAGCGTCAGTGGAGTATGTGGATGCCAGGATTTGGTTCTGGTGAGATTGGGCTGTGTGGGAGGGCTTGCACAGCTGCGGTTCCTGAATGGTGAATGGCACTGACACCTGGAACAAGTCACATTGATGGATAGATCATTTCTACGACAAAGTTCTGGACCTGATTCTTATGTGTTGAGGAGCCGGTGAGGGGTGATACCATCTGTTTGTTTTTTTGTAAAAATAAGCTGATATAGCTTTGTATTGTTACCAAAATGGAACAGTGACATTTCCTTGTTGTTTAATGGTTCATGTGGAACGTTACACAGTTGATTTTCAAATCTTTGGTACTGTTGACCACTTAAGAAACAAAATAATCTCAACTCTCAAGTGCTTCCTCGAGGGCACACGTGCCATGTCTCAGAGGATGGTGGGTGCACGGCCTGTCAAGCAAACTTTGAAACCTGACCAGTGTGCTCTGGGGACGCCAGCACCATAGAGGCAATTGCCAATAATAAAACACTAAAGGGCAGTCCGTCAGCACTGGGGATCCTCTTGTGGCCAAAGGGTAAGTGTTGGATCTCCTTAATGTTCCTGGCAGAGGTCAGTGGTCTGGGGTCCAGGGGTTCCTGATGTGGCCGGGGTTGAGTGTGCAGACTGACTCACAGGATGGCACTGAGAGAAGGCGGGACACGTAAGGGTGGGGCAGACTTGGGGGATTTGAGGGTCCCGAGATGGAAACCCCAATTGATTGTCAGTGCAACTCCTTCTCCAATTCCTTACAGATACCAAAATGGTTGCTGGAGTTGATCCCGCAGAGTCTGCCCTCATTGTGCTTGCAGCAGCCGAGGTGACCAATCGCCAGAGAAGGCAGCTGCAACGATAGCATTGTGGATAGCACAATCGCTTCACAGCTCCAGGGTCCCAGGTTCGATTCCGGCTTGGGTCACTGTCTGTGCGGAGTCTGCACATCCTCCCCGTGTGTGCGTGGGTTTCCTCCGGGTGCTCCGGTTTCCTCCCACAGTCCAAAGATGTGCAAGTTAGGTGGATTGGACATGATAAATTGCCCTTAGTGTCCAAAATTGCCCTTAGTGTTGGGTGGGGTTACTGGATTATGGGGATAGGGTGGAGGTGTTAACCTTGGGCAGGGTGCTCTTTCCAGGAGCCGGTGCAGACTCGATGGGCTGAATGGCCTCCTTCTGCACTGTAAATTCTATGATCTATGAAACGACACAGGCTGGAGGCGGCACCCTATGTTGAGTGGGCCACCATACACACAGAAGATTGAGAGTAGAGAGGTCAGGAGCACAGATTTGACTTCGCAGGAGGGCGGCAGTGTTCAGGTCGGTGGTTTGAAGTGTGTCTATTTCAATGCCAGGAGTATACGAAATAAGGTAGGGGAACTGGCAGCATGGGTTGGTACCTGGGACTTCGATTATGTGGCCATTTCAGAGACATGGATAGAGCAGGGACAGGAATGGTTGTTGCAGGTTCCGGGGTTTAGGTGCTTTAGTAAAGTCAGAGAAGGGGGCAAAAGAGGGGGAGGTGTGGCGCTGCTAGTCAAGGACAGTATTACGGTGGCAGAAAGGATGCAAGATGGGGACTCTTCTTCCGAGGTAGTATGGGCTGAAGTTAGAAACAGGAAAGGAGAGGTCACCCTGTTAGGAGTTTTTTATAGGCCACCTAATAGTTCTAGAGATGTCGAGGAAAGGATGGCGAAGATGATTCTGGAAAAGAGCGAAAGTAACAGGGTTGTTGTTATGGGAGACTTTAACTTTCCTAATATTGACTGGAAAAGATATAGTTCGAGTACATTGGATGGGTCGTTCTTTGTACAATGTGTGCAGGAGGGTTTTCTGACACAATATGTTGACAGGCCAACAAGAGGCAAGGCCACATTGGATTTGGTTTTGGGTAATGAACCAGGCCAGGTGTTAGATCTGGAGGTAGGTGAACACTTTGGAGACAGTGACCACAATTCGGTGACCTTTACATTAGTGATGGAAAGGGATAAGTATACCCCGCAGGGCAAGAGTTATAGCTGGGGGAAGGGCAATTATGATGCCATTAGACATGACTTAGGATGTATAAGTTGGAGAAGTAGGCTGCAAGGGTTGGGCACACTGGATATGTGGAGCTTGTTCAAGGAAAAGCTATTGCGTGTTCTTGATCAGTACGTACCAGTCAGACAGGGAGGAAAGGGTAGAGCGAGGGAACCATGGTTTACCAAAGAAGTGGAATCTCTTGTTAAGAGGAAAAAGGAGGCCTATGTGAAGATGAGGCGTGAAGTTTCAGTTGGGGCGCTTGATAGTTACAGGGAAGCGAGGAAGGATCTAAAGAGAGAGCTAAGACGAGCAAGGAGGGGACATGAGAAGTCTTTGGCAGGTAGGATCAAGGAAAACCCAAAAGCTTTCTATAGGTATGTCAGGAATAAAAGAATGACTAGGGTAAGAGTAGGGCCAGTCAAGGACAGTGGTGGGAAGTTGTGTGTGGAGGCTGAGGAGATAAGCGAGATACTAAATGAATACTTTTTGTCAGTATTCACTCAGGAAAAAGATAATATTGTGGAGGAGAATGCTGAGACCCAGGCTATTAGAATAGATGGCATTGAGGTGCGTAGGGAAGAAGTATTGGCAATTCTGGACAAGGTGAAAATAGATAAGTCCCCGGGGCCTGATGGGATTTATCCTAGGATTCTCTGGGAAGCCAGGGAAGAGATTGCTGAGCCTTTGGCTTTGATTTTTAGGTCATCATTGGCTACAGGAATAGTGCCAGAGGACTGGAGGATAGCAAATGTGGTCCCTTTGTTCAAGAAGGGGAGTAGAGATAACCCCGGTAACTATAGGCCAGTGAGCCTCACGTCTGTGGTGGGTAAAGTCTTGGAGAGGATTATAAAAGATACGATTTATAATCATCTAGATAGGAATAATATGATTAGGGATAGTCAGCATGGTTTTGTGAAGGGTAGGTCATGCCTCACAAATCTTATCGAGTTCTTTGAGAAGGTGACGGAACAGGTGGACGAGGGTAGAGCAGTTGATGTGGTGTATATGGATTTCAGTAAAGCGTTTGATAAGGTTCCCCACGGTCGGCTATTGCAGAAAATACAGAGGCTGGGGATTGAGGGTGATTTAGAGATGTGGATCAGAAATTGGCTAGTTGAAAGAAGACAGAGAGTGGTGGTTGATGGGAAATGTTCAGAATGGAGTTCAGTTACGAGTGGCGTACCACAAGGATCTGTTCTGGGGCCGTTGCTGTTTGTCATTTTTATAAATGACCTAGAGGAGGGAGCAGAAGGATGGGTAAGTAAATTTGCAGACGACACTAAAGTCGGTGGAGTTGTAGACAGTGCGGAAGGATGTTGCAGGTTACAGAGGGACATAGATAAGCTGCAGAGCTGGGCTGAGAGGTGGCAAATGGAGTTTAATGTGGAGAAGTGTGAGGTGATTCACTTTGGAAAGAATAACAGGAATGCGGAATATTTGGCTAATGGTAAAATTCTTGGTAGTGTGGATGAGCAGAGGGATCTCGGTGTCCAGGTACATAGATCCCTGAAAGTTGCCTCCCAGGTTGATAGGGTTGTGAAGAAGGCCTATGGTGTGCTGGCCTTTATTGGTAGAGGGATTGAGTTCCGGAGCCATGAGGTCATGTTGCAGTTGTACAAAACTCTAGTACGGCCACATTTGGAGTATTGTGTACAGTTCTGGTCGCCTCATTATAGGAAGGACGTGGAAGCTTTGGAACGGGTGCAGAGGAGATTTACCAGGATGTTGCCTGGTATGGAGGGAAAATCGTATGAGGAAAGGCTGATGGACTTGAGGTTGTTTTCGTTAGAGAGAAGAAGGTTAAGAGGTGACCTAATAGAGACATACAAAATGATCAGAGGGTTAGATAGGGTGGACAGCGAGAGCCTTCTCCCGCGGATGGAGGTGGCTATCACGAGGGGACATAGCCTTAAATTGAGGGGCAATAGATATAGGACAGAGGTCAGAGGTGGGTTTTTTACGCAAAGAGTGGTGAGGCCGTGGAATGCCCTACCTGCAACAGTAGTGAACTCGCCAACATTGAGGGCATTTAAAAGTTTATTGGATAAGCATATGGATGATAAGGGCATAGTGTAGGTTAGATGGCCTTTAGTTTTTTTTTTCCATGTCGGTGCAACATTGAGGGCCGAAGGGCCTGTACTGCGCTGTATCGTTCTATGTTCTATGTTCTATGTTCTAAGACCTGGCTGCTTATCAGGCTGAGGAGGGACCCAGAAGGGGAGGCCAATGACAGCCCAAGGTGTACAGGCGTTGTTCGTCATTCAATGAGCTGATGGACACCATGTGCTGCAGAAGACTCCGTCTCAGGAGAGAGACAGTGCGGCACCCGTGCCATGTCCTCACGGACCTCGCACCCGTGGACGAGGAGGACACCCCCTCCCAGTGGCTGTGAATGTCACCGCTGTCCTCAACCTTTCTGACACCAGTTCATTCCAGGCCTCGAGTGGGGACCTGTGCGGCATTTCACAATATAAAGCCCACAGGTGCATCCGGGTGGTCACAGATGTCCTGTGTGCTCGGGCATCAGACTGTATCGCCTTTTTGAGCTGGACCTGGCCCACCAAGATGCCCGGGCTGCAGGAATTTGCTGCCTTCGCTGGGATACCCCGGGTCCAGGGACAATCGATTGCACGCATGTCACCCTACACGTACCAGAGCATCAGGGGGTGCCCTTTATTAACAGGAAGGGGTTCCAATCCCTGAATGTTCAGAATGTGTGCAACCACTGCCTCCATATCATACACGTGTCTACCCGTTACCCAGAGAGTATGTAAGACAGCTAAATCCGGGGCACTCAATCTCAGGTGTCTGCGAGGACCACTCCAGGATGGCACGTTGGCTCTTGGGGGACAAGGTACACCTGCTTAGGTCATGGCTGACGACACCGGTGCGGAGGTTTGAGATGATGCGGAGATGTGTCATAATGAGGTACATGTTGCCACTTGTGCTGTCATTGAGCGGTACATCGGACATCTGAAAATCTGGTTCTGATACCTGGACCACTCTGGTGGTGCCCGACAGTACACCCCCCCCCCCCCCCCCACCCCCTCGCCCCCAGTGGGTCTCTGCTTAGTAGTGGTCTGCTGTGCCCTCCACAACCTGGTAGGCCCACTGTGAAGATTAACCTAACAGAGGCTTCACATGTATCAGGTGTTGCATGTTTTAATCCTGAATAATTTACATCTCCAGTTTCCCGAGCTAAAGATTATGAACCCCCCCGCCAGTGTCCACTATTCTTGATCTCTCGTGGTCTGGCGCTATGTTTAGGTGTGTCTCCAAGTAGCACATCAGAGGTGGAGGCAGCCTGCTGATTACTGCATCCTGTGGCCTTTGATGCCCTTGGTGGACATCCTCTAGAGGTCTGGAGGGCCCCGGCCAATTTACCGGTGCCGCAGGCATCACCGTGCCACCCTGTTCTGCCCGTTGCCCTTGAGATGCGGCGGTGTCGAGGGAGGGGATTCAGAAGAACTGAATTTGTTTATTGTCACGTGTACCAAGGTACAGTGCAAAGTATTTTTATGCGAGCAGCCCAACAGATCATTAAGTAACTGGAGATCTCTGTCGTCTCCTTGGTGGCAGGCCCCATGTTGGCCTCCAATGCTTCACCCTGATGGTACCCATAGGGCCCTGGGGGCCTCCATAGGACGGAGGAGCAGCTGGAGTGAACTTCAGAGGCCTCTGAGTCATCTGGCTTCGCCAGTCCTGACAGCTCCCCATTGTCTGCACCGTGATGTCGACGCCATCAATGATGCTCCTCAGTGACTGGGCCGTGCTCTGGAGTGCCTCGGCAGTGTCCACCTGTGTCTGGAACAAGTCTCTCAGTGACTGGGACATGATGTTGACGCCCTCATCCACAGACTGAGCTATGCCTTGGGAACTCAAGACATGGACGTCGTGCTCCAGGCTTTCCACTGGGGTCGCCACCCTACCAGTGTTGGCCTCGGTGACACACATTGTTGGTACAATCTTCTGCACCCGAAGCCTTTGACACTTCTCCAATCGGCTATACAGTCGCTGGTTTGTCACTGACATCCCCTCTGAATGTTGCAGCTGTATCCTATCACCTGCCTCACCTCTGGGAGAACATTGTCCAGAGTCTCGGTTGGGACCCAGCTGAGTCCTGGGATCCAGCAGACCTGCGACTTCTGTCTCTCTTGGATGTTCCTGCTTGCACCTGATTTGCGTCAGCAACTGTGTGGTGCTCGCCAGATTGTGCCCCAGGAGCCTGCCCACTAATGTCGCCCACCGAGTTGTGTCTCTCTGCGCTGGTGGAAGGTTGGGGGGGGGGGGGGGGGGGGTGATAACTGAGATGCCTCCATGGTGGTTTCATTGGAACTCTCCTCCAAAGTGGTCTCCTGAGTGACTGACTGGCCCTGCCCCATCAGATGGAGATCCTGCGAGAGGATGGACATGTGGTCAGTGAGAGGGAAGGATCATTTTGTCTGACATAAACAACTCAGTCAAGACAGGTCATTTGTATGAAAGGACAGTGGATCCTCACCTCTGTGGTGCAGGCCAACCTCTTTGGCGGTGACTGCTTTCTCCTCGGGCAAGCCCGTGATCTCCAGAGTCTGTTCCTCATCGGGAGTGAGGACTCGGATCTCTGGCATCCGCCTCCCATCTTGGTCCTTTCCTGCTTATTATGGGCTATCTTCTCCTGCGGGGACAAAGAGAGGGCATTGTGAGCTGCATGCTTGATGGGTCAGAGGAGACTATAGCAGGTGGCATGTGTGGGCACCGCACGTGGACATGAAGGGGTTGTGCTGGTGGATGCCAGGGAGTGCTGAGAAACTAGCATGAAGATCATATGATGGAGGCTGTGAGGTGTCAGTGATTTGTGGAGGGGGGGGGGGGGGGGGGCGGGTTGTGGTGGTTTGGAACTTGAGGGGTGGCAGGCGGAACTAATCCCAGGAGAGAGAAGGTTGCAGATCAGTGGAATTCATTGGTTTTCTTCCAACGGCACTGCTGACCCTGCTGCAGGTCCTCTGACCCCCTCGGGGGAACAGGGTGGCCCGCCTCTCATCCATTGTATCGAGAAGCCTTGTGAGGTTGGCATACCAAAGCTAGGAGCTGGTCTGCGCGCTGCCATGTTTGTGTGTTGATTGGGAATGAGTGGTGAGGGAGCGCTTAAAAGCAGCTCCCCCTTGTTGGTGACGAGATGCTGAGGCGCAAGTGCAGCAAATCAAATGGCAAGACAGCCAGTAATGGCGAGAATCGCGAGGGGGTTCTTTCCAGCACGAGGTTGCGGTTTTGTCAATGCGGCCGTCAAGAAACACCCTGCTAAACACATCTAAAATGACACTTCAAAGTTTTTCTGTTGAATTATTGATTCATAGGTCTCTCAGGAAGTCAGTGAACTTAAGAAAACGGGGCTGGTTTAGCACAGTGGGCTAAACAGCTGGCTTGTAATTCAGAACAAGTCCAGCAGCGCGGGTTCAATTCCCTTACCGGCCTCCTCGAACAGGTGCCGGAATGTGGCGACTAGGGGCTTTTCACTGTAACTTCATTGAAGCCTACTTGTGACAATAAGTGATTATTATTTAGGGGCAGCACGGTAGCATGGTGGTTAGCATAAATGCTTCACAGCTCCAGGGTCCCAGGTTCGATTCCCGGCTGGGTCACTGTCTGTGTGGAGTCTGCACGTCCTCCCCCTGTGTGCGTGGGTTTCCTCCGGGTGCTCCGGTTTCCTCCCACAGTCCAAAGATGTGCGGGTTAGGTGGATTGGCCATGCTAAATTGCCCGTAGTGTCCTAATAAAAGTAAGGTTAAGGGGGGGTTGTTGGGTTATGGGTATAGGGTGGTTACGTGGGTTTGAGTAGGGTGATCATGGCTCGGCACAACATTGAGGGCCGAAGGGCCTGTTCTGTGCTGTACTGTTCTATGTTTTACAAGCATTTCAACACAAAACATACTATTGCAATAATCCATAGAACCGTTTCAGTGCAGAAGGAGACCATTCAGCCCATCAGGTCTACACCGGCCCTCTGAAAGGGTACCCCACCCAGGCCACTGCCCCGCCCCATCCCCACAACACCACCCAACCCACACATCTCTTGGGCACGAAGGGGCAATTTATCATGGCCAATCCACCTAACCAGCACATCTTTGGACTGTGGGAGGAAACCGGAGGAAACCCACGCAGACACTTGGAGGATGTGCAAGCTCCATACAGACAGTTACCCAAGGCCGGAAATGATCCCGGGTCCCTAGCGTTGTGAGGCAGCAGTGCTAACCACTGTGCCATCATGCCATCCTTCAATTTGTTTTGTAGAAGTTGTAACTTTAATGCTTTTGTTATGTTACAAACTTTTATATGCAGTTCTAATGTCACAACACCTTGTTGGAAAATCAAGAAAACACCAATTCCATTGATTTTGATCTTTACTGTAAGTTCATTCTCTGATCCTTTGCGAACTTTATTTCAAATATTTCAACTGAAAGATTGTTTTGAATTTTAGGAGTGGTAGTTTTCATTTCTATATGTCTTGGCACATTCTGAAACTGTTCACTTAAGTTTTAGCTAAACAAAATGTCATCTAATCATGTGCAAATGTGATGAACCAATAGACATGCTAAACACATATTCACCGATGTATATTGATGAATGCAAGTTGGTTTACCTATAAATGAACAATATTCTACGTTGACACAATTGGTCCCAAGCTCACATGGGCCATGATCCCAGGGCTTACTTAGATCATGATCACTGGTGCCATCCAGCACTGACTATCTTTGGAGCATGATAGATTAATTGGGCGGGGGGTGGTTGGGGGGAGCACAGAGACACCTAATCATTATGAACGCATCTTTGGTGCCTGGTTTCCGAGGATACTGAGAAATCTTGCCTCTTGCAGTCAGGCCTGGGTGGGCCAGTCAAAACCCCCTTCCAGAAATACTGAAGACCATCTCCTATGTAATAAGAACATAAGAACTAGGAGCAGGTGTAGGCCATCTGGCCCCTCGAGCCTGCTCCGCCATTCAATGAGATCATGGCTGATCTTTTGTGGACTCAGCTCCACTTTCCGGCCCGAACACCATAACCCTTAATCCCTTTATTCTTCAAAAAACTATCTATCTTTACCTTAAAAACATGTAATGAAGGAGCCTCAACTGCTTCACTGGGCAAGGAATTCCATAGATTCACAACCCTTTGGGTGAAGAAGTTCCTCCTAAACTCAGTCCTAAATCTACTTCCCCTTATTTTGAGGCTATGTCCCCTAGTTCTGCTTTCACCCGCCAGTGGAAACAACCTGCCCGCATCTATCCTATCTATTCCCTTCATAATTTTAAATGTTTCTACAAGATCCCCCCTCATCCTTCTAAATTCCAACGAGTACAGTCCCAGTCTACTCAACCTCTCCTCATAATCCAATCCCTTCAGCTCTGGGATTAACCTAGTGAATCTCCTCTGCACACCCTCCAGTGCCAGTACGTCCTTTCTCAAGTAAGGAGACCAAAACTGAACACAATACTCCAGTTGTGGCCTCACTAACACCTTATACAATTGCAACATAACCTCCCTAGTCTTAAACTCCATCCCTCTAGCAATGAAGGACAAAATTCCATTTGCCTTCTTAATCACCTGTTGCACCTGTAAACCAACCTTCTGTGACTCATGCACTAGCACACCCAAGTTTCTCTGCACAGCGGCATGCTTTAATATTTTATTGTTTAAATAATAATCCCGTTTGCTGTTATTCCTACCAAAATGGATAACCTCACATTTGTCAAAATTGTATTCCATCTGCCAGACCCTAGCCCATTCACTTAACCTATCCAAATCCCTCTGCGGACTTACAGTATCCTCTGCACTTTTTGCTTTACCACTCATCTTAGTGTCATCTGCAAACTTGGACACATTGCCCTTGGTCCCCAACTCCAAATCATCTATGTAAATTGTGAACAATTGTGGGCCCAACACGGATCCCTGAGGGACACTACTAGCTACTGATTGCCAACCAGAGAAACACACATTAATCCCCACTCTTTGCTTTCTATTAATTAACCAATCCTCTATCCATGCTACTACTTTACCCTTAATGCCATGCATCTTTATCTTATGCAGCAACCTTTTGTGTGGCACCTTGTCAAAGGCTTTCTGGAAATCCAGAGATACCACATCCATCGGCTCCCCGTTATCTACTGCACTGGTAATGTCCTCAAAAAATTCCACTAAATTAGTTAGGCATGACCTGCCCTTTATGAACCCATGCTGCGTCTGCCCAATGGGACAATTTCTATCCAGATGCCTCGCTATTTCTTCCTTGATGATAGATTCCAGCATCTTCCCTACTACCGAAGTTAAGCTCACTGGCCTATAATTTCCTGCTTTCTGCCTACCTCCTTTTTTAAACAGTGGTGTCACGTTTGCTAATTTCCAATCCACCGGGACCACCCCAGAGTCTAGTGAATTTCGGCAAATTATCACTAGTGCATCTGCAATTTCCCTAGCCATCTCTTTTAGCACTCTGGGATGCATTCCATCAGGGCCAGGAGACTTGTCTACCTTTAGCCCCATTAGCTTGCCCATCACTACCTCCTTAGTGATAACAATCCTCTCAAGGTCCTCACCTGTCATAGCCTCATTTCTATCAGTCGCTGGCATGTTATTTGTGTCTTCCACTGTGAAGACCGACCCAAAAAACCTGTTCAGTTCCTCAGCCATTTCCTCATTTCCCATTATTAAAACTCCCTTCTCATCCTCTAAAGGACCAATATTTACCTTAGCCACTCTTTTTTGGTTTATATATTTGTAAAAACGTTTACTGTCTGTTTTTATATTCTGAGCAAGTTTACTCTCATACTCTATCTTACTCTTCTTTATAGCTTTTTTAGTAGCCATATTAGTCATAACTGGGACCATATTAGTCAAAATCACATCAAGATTGCCTCCGATGACTGGAACTCTTATGGCAGTTCCCACTTTCATCCAAGAAGAGGCCAGTATATAATTTCTTACACGCTGTACAAATCTTCAAAGTTACACTTGACCCTTACAAGTCTCAGGACATGGGAATTGCTTGCATGAGGAATCACCGTACCTTGCACCACCTCCTCTGAAGCAGGTGCCTTGGTAGAGGGGAGGGTCCATCCCTAATTTAAGTCTCCATGGATATTAGCAACAGAGGCTGGGATGTAGCTGTTTTCCACTGTTACTGTTGCACACCTGCTGCAGTTGTTAGAGAATTACATTGACAGGGCCATGGATTTCTGCCTCAGCACCTTCCAAACCTACAACTGCTGCCACCTGGAAGGACAAGGGGAGCAAATGCATGGGAAGACACCACGTGAAATTTTCCCTCCAAACCAAACACCATATCCAGGTGGAACCATTCCTTCATTGTCACTAGATGTGGAACTCCCTTCCTGACAGCACTTTGGATGTACCTACACACATGACCAAGAAAGTGGCTCTCCACCATCTTCTCAAGGGCAATGAGGTTGGGCCCACATCTAATGAACAAACAAAAAAAGGCAGCACTCTTATCAAATAATCTCATTCTTCTCTAAAATCTATGAAAACCAGCTCAACGTGAAGTTTCTGAGAACTCAAGTCAGCAGTGACTGGAAACGTTATTCAGAAACAGTAGGAGAAATTCTATGGAGCCTGCAGGACAGGAAAGATGGTGAACAGGGTGACTTAATTAGGATAATCATTAATTAGCAGAATCATTACCAACAGATGCTATCAGTTAGGCCCTGAAACTGTTGAACTCGGTTTTGAGACCAGAAAGCTGTAAAATGCCTATTCTTAAAGCTCCTCCATGAGCTTATGTTGAGCTTTGTTGAAGCATTTTTGGATGCCATGGAAAACATAGTCGCCAAAGCCCCAGATGACCAGATGCTGCTTTCCCCTTTGTTTTGGGGGGCGGGGGGGGGGGGGGGGGGGGGGGTGGAGATCTGACTGGTGGTGATTTAACCTGAGGATCACACCTCAGGCAAGGGGTAAGATTGAGAAGAAGGGGCCTTGGGGACGATTTAAGAGGACAGGTAACTGGAAACTCAGTCATGCTTGGGGACTGAGGTGAAGTCTTCCAGAAATTAAACCCAATCCGTATTTGGTCTCCCCAATTTAGAGGACATGGCATTGTTTTTAAAAATTAATTTATGGAATGTGAGCATCCCTGGCTAGGCCAGCATTTATTGCCCATCCCTAATTGCCCTTGAGAAGGTGGTGATGAGCTGCTTTTTTGAACCGCTGCAGTCCCTGTGGTATAGGTGCAACCACTGTGCTATTAGGAAGGGAGTTCCAGTATTTTGACCCAGCGACAGTGAAGGAACAGTCAATATATTTCTAAGTCAGGGTGGTGAGTGACTTGGAGGGGAACTTACAAGTGGTGGTGTTCCCATGCATCTGGTGCTCTTGTCTTTCTCGATAGTAGCGGTTGTGGGTTTGGAAGATGCTGCCTAAGGATTCTTGGTGAGTTCCTGCAGTGCATCTCGTAGATGGTGCACACTGCTGCTACTGTGAGTCGGTGGTGCAGGGAGTGAATGTTTGTGAAAGGGGTGTCAATCAAGAGGGCTGCTTTGTCCTGGATGGTGTCGAGCTGCTCGAGTGTTGTTGGAGCTGCACTCATCCAGCCAAGTGGAGAGTATTTCATTACACTCCTGACTTGTGCCTTATAGATGGTGGACAAGCTCTGGGGAGTTAGGTGATGAGTTACTCGATGTAGAATTCCTAGTCTTGGACCTGCTCTCATAAACACAGTATTTATATGGTTAGTCCGGTTCAGTTCCTGGTTAATGGTAACCCCCAGGATGAATGTGAGAAGCGAATACATTATGTGCACTAAATTGAAAGTAGTACACATAAATCGACATTTCACCTGGAAGGAATATATGACATCCTGGACGATAGGAAGGCAGGAGGTACAAGGACAGGTGTTGCATCCCAAATGTTTGCATGAGAAAATGTGATTGGAAGGGGAATTGGATGGATTGAGAAGTGGACCAGAATGTTGGAGGGAACTGTCCCTTCAGAATTCTGGAAGAGGAGGGTGAGATGCTTTTGATGATGGTATCATGCTGAAGTTGACATAAGTGGCAGAGATTGATGTGTTTAATCTAAAGGCTTGTAGAATGGAATTTGAGGGCAAGAGGAACCTTTTGAAGGAGTAATATGACAAGGAAGTCTTCAATGAATGGCCTGACACTGGGAAGTTCTGAGGAACAAAGGAACCTTGGCGTGTTTGTCCACAGATCTCAGAAGGCAGAAAGGCAGATTAATAGGGTGGTAAAAAAGGCATCTGGGACACGTGCATTTATCAATCGAGACATAGATTACAAAAGTAGGGATGTTGGAGAACTTCAATTCTGGTCACCACATAATAGTAAGGATGTGATTGCACTGGAGGGTGTGCAAATGGCCATTCACCAGGAAGTTGCCTGGGATGGAACATTTAAGTTATGTTGGACAGACGTGGGTTGTTTTCACTGGAGCAGAGAAGACTGAGGGCGACCTGATTGAGGTGTACAATATATGAGGGGACAGGGTGGATAGGGAGCAGCTGTTCCCCTAAGTTGCAGCTGTTCCCCTTAGTTGAAGGGGCAGTTACGAGGGGACATAAGTTCAAGATCATCCTAAGGTCTTTTTCAAGCGGGTAAACAAGATTATTTTGGGCTTTGTATGGGCGAATAAAACCCCGCGGGTGAAGAATATGTTGTTGGAGCGCAAATTAAAATGTCAGCATAAGCAGCATTTTGAAGGGGGCCCCCCCTTCAATATGGTAGGTGCAATATGGTTAAGGGATGTACAGAAGGGGTTGAGTGGGAAATGTCTAGTTTACCATGTTGATATTTATGTTATTATTGTTTTGTTTGTTACTGTTATAAAAATTTTGCAAATGCTTCAATAAAAATATTTTTTTAGAAAAGAAGGTGCAGTCGTGCAACTTCAGCACAGTCCAGTCATCAGTGATAAGCGATCAGATAGTTTTCGGTACCTCCAATGATAACGTGCGTGAGCAGCTTCTCTGGGAAACAGACCTGCAACTTGCAAGTGCGATTCAAATGTGTCACGCTAGTGAGCTTGCAGCAAAGCAGCTCAGCACGTTGAATATCTGGTGATGAGACGCGACACGTGGTTAGAAGTGAACAGTGGTTTTAATCGTCTTACAACAGAGCCTGCCTGTGACAAGGTGAACTCCAGATGAACTGGCAGGCAGGCTCTCAGCATCAACCTTTATACTTCCTGTTAGGGGGAGGAGCTGTGGGTTGAGCCAACCCGGGGGCGTGGGGGCCGAGTTGGGTGGGATGTAGTGTGAGGGGTACCTCGGCAGTGGTAGTGGGGGGGTTGAATCCTGCAGGTGCTAGGTCCCGGAGGGATACAGTGTCCTGACGGCCTTCAGGGAACTCTAGGAAGGCGTACTGGGGGGTTGAATGCAGTAGGAGCACTTTCTCTACGGGTGGGTCAGTTTTGTGCGCCCTGACGTGCTTCCGGAGGAGTACTGGGCCCGGTGTCTTCAACCATGCCAGGAGCGAAACCCCCGTGGTAGTGCCCCTGGAAAAAATAAAGAGCCGCTCGTGAGGGATCTAGTTGGTAGCGGTACATAAGAGGGACCTAATAGCGTGGAGCGCGTCGGGGAGGACATCTTGCCAATGGGAGATCGGGATATTCCTGGACTGGAGAGTCAGTAGGACGGTCTTCCAGACCGTCGCATTCTCCCTCTCCACCTGCCCGTTTTTCCTGGGGTTATAGCTGGTAGTCCTGCTCGAGGCGATGCCCTTGCCGAGCAGGTACTGACGCAGCTTGTCGCTCATAAAGGACAAACCCCGGTCGCTGTGTACGTAGCTGGGGAAACCAAACAGGGTGAAGATACTATGCAGGGCCCTAATGACTGTGTGGGAGGTCATATCGGGGCACGGGATAGCAAAGGGAAAACGGGAGAACTCGTCTATGACTTTCAGGAAGTACACATTCCTGTTAGTCGAGGGGAGTGGCCCTTTGAAATCGATAGCAAGGCGTTCAAAGGGCCTAGAAGCCTTGACGAGGTGGGCCCTGTCTGGTCAGTAGAAGTGCAGTTTGCACTCCGCGCAGATCGGGCAGTCCCTGGTGACGGCTTTTACCTCCTTGGTGGAGAAGGGCAGATTTCGGGCTTTAATGTAGTGGGCGAGCCGGGTGACCCCCGGGTGGCAGAGGTCATTGTGGATGGCTTTTAAGCGGTCGCTCTGTACGCTGGCACACGTCCGCGGGACAGGGCATCTGGGGGCTCGTTGAGCTTCCCCGGTCGATACATAATATCATATTTGTAGGTGGAGAGTTCGATCCTCCACCTCAGAATTTTGTCAATTTTAATTTTGCCCCTTTGCGAGTTGTCAAACATGAAGGCAATCGATCTTTGGTCTGTGATGAGGGTGAACCTTCTACCTGCGAGGTAGTGCCTCTAGTGACGAATAGCCTCCACAATGGCTTGTGCTTCCTTTTTGACTGAGGATTGTCGAAGTTCCAAAGCGGAGAGGGTTCGGGAGAAAAATGCGACTGGTCTCCCTGCCTGATTTAGTGTGGCTGCAAGAGCTACCTCTGAGGCATCGCTCTCAACCTGGAAAAGGACGGATTCATCCACCGCCCGCATGGCTGCTTTGGCGATGTCCTCCTTGATGCAGTTGAAGGCCTGGCGAGCCTCAGCTGACAGGGGGAAAAGTGTGGCCTTAAAGAGTGGGTGGGCTTTGTCCGCATATTGAGGGACCCACTGGGCATAATTCGAAAAGAATCCCAAGCACCGTTTGAGGGCCTTGGGACAATGAGGGAGAGGGAATTCTAAGAGGGGGCGCATACGGTCCGGGTCTGGGCCCAGGTCTCCGTTTTCCACGACATAGCCGAGGATGGCTAATCTGGTTGTGCGGAAAACGCATTTCTCCATGTTGTATGTGAGGTTAAGCTTCTGGGCCGTCTGGAGAAATCGGTTGAGGTTGGCATCGTGGTCCTGCTGGTCATAGCCGCAGATGGTGACGTTATCCAAGTACGGAAACGTGGCCCGCAGCCCGTACTTATCCACCATTCGGTCCATTGCTCATTGGAACACCGAAACCCCATTCGTGACGCCAAAGGGGACCCGGAGGAAGTGGAAGAGGCGGCCATCGGCCTCGAAATCCATGTAGTGGCGGTCCTCCGGGCAGACTAGGAGCTGGTGGTATGCAGACTTCAGATCCACCGTGGAAAAAATCCGATACTGGGCGATCTGATTCACCATGTCTGCAATCCTGGGGAGGGGGTACGCGTCGAGGAGCGTAAACCGATTAATAGTCTGACTATAGTCTATGACGATGCGGAATTTTTCCCCGGTCTTGACAACCACCACCTGAGCTCTCCAGGGACTGTTACTGGCCTCTATGATCCCCTCACGTAAAAGCCTCCAGACCTCGGATTGAATGAACACCCTGTCCTGTAGGCTGTACCACCTGCTGCGAGTGGCTACGGATTTACAGTCCGGAGTGAGGTTGGCAAAGAGAGGAGGGGGGGGAGATTCGCAGCATGGCTAGGCTGCAGATAGAGTGGGGGTAGGGGTCCACCGAAGCTGAGGGTGAGACACTTGAGATTGCATTGAAAGTCGAGTCCCAATAAGAGTGGGGCGCAGAGTTTGGGCAGGACGTATAGTTGGAAATTAGAGTAGCTAGCGCCTTGGATTGTTAGAGTTGCGATGGTGCGCCCTTGGATATGGACAGAGTGGGAACCCGAAGCGAGGGAGATAGTTTGCCGTGCAGGGAAAACTGGGAGCGAACAGCATCTTACCAGATCTGGGTGTACGAAGCTCTCAGTGCTCCCGGAGTCGAAAAGGCACGGTGTACTGTACCCGTTGATTTTGACCGTCGTCATCGAGTTGTGGAGATGCTTTGGGCGCGATTGGTCCAGTGTGACTGCGTTGTGTTGCGGGTAGTCAGCGGCTCGGTCAGCTGCGCTGGGATGGCCCCGTGATGAGTGCCCGCTGAGGTCGCAGTCTTCAAACGAGTTTTCTGAGTGTGGAGAGGATGGGGCCCAAGATGGCCACCCCCGTGGATCGCACGTGGCTGGCGGCGAGGAAGATGGTGGCCCCCATGAGTCGCCCGTGGTGGACCGCGTGGTGGGGGTCCGCCAAGATGGCGGCCCCCATGGATCGCACATGGCGGGTGGGGGCGGAGTCGGGGCATAGGCTGCTGCGTTCCGGGGGCTACGGGCCTGCGAGTGCGGAGGGCGATTACTTTGTGCCGCTGGAGGTTTAGGGGCTGGGGCCTTCCTTGCCAGGCACACTCTGGCGTAGTGGCCTTTTCGCCCGCAGCTGCAGGTCGCGTTGCGGGCCGGGCAGTGCTGCCGCGGGTGCTGGGGCTGACCACAAAAGTGGCAGGCTGGGGCAGCATGGTGGCTGGGTGGCCGCGCGGCGCAGGCCTGGGGGAGTCGCTGGTCAGGGGCCCATGACGGGATCGCGCAGTCGGCAGGAAACGAGGTGAGGCTACGAAATGAGACCTCCATAGTTGTAGCGAGTTCAACAGTATCTTCTAAATTTAGGGCCCCCTTCTCCAGCAGTCGCTGGCGCACGTAATTCGATCTAAGGCCTGCAACAAAGACATTGCGGACAGCAAGTTCTCTATGTTCTGCAGCAGTTACAGCCTGATAATTACAGTCCCGGGATAAGGCTTTTAAGTCTCTGAGGAATTTTTCTAGCGATTCTGTAGGGCGCTGGCGGCGAGTAGTAAAAACGTGGCGCACGTAGACCTCATTGATAGGCCTCATGTACATTCTATCGAGTAGGGCCAGGGCCTCTGTATATGAGCCGGTTTAGCCGAGTAGATATACGATGGCTCACCCTTGCGTGCAGTAGACTGAGTTTCTGCTCCTCCGTCGTTTCTGGGGTGCTTGCTTCAGCCAGGTAGGCCTTAAAACATCGGAGCCAATGCAAAAAGATTTCTTTTGCCTCGGCATCCTGCGTGTCGAGTTCCAGTCGATTAGGTTTGAGGGCTGATTCCATGGTCATTCCTTACTGTTTCTTAAGACGATTAAATTGATGAGACCATCAATTCACGCGACACGCGGTTAGAAGTGAACAGTGGTTTTAATCGTCTTACAACAGAGCCTGCCTGTGACAAGGTGAACTCCAGATGAACTGGCAGGCAGGCTCTCAGCATCAACATTTATACTTCCGGTTAGGGGGAGGAGTCGTGGGTGGAGCCAAGGGTGGAGCCCAGTACAAACTCCCGTACACTCCCAGTGCATCTCCACCTAGTGGCAGAGCAGCGCAACTGCTCGTGTGCCAAGCTTAGAGAGACATAGTACAACATGTAATACAGTGTGAATTACGCTACTGTGATTCACCACACCTGGCACGTTGGCGTGAATGCTGAAGAAGTGGCAGACGCCAGTAGTGTGGTGACGCAGCTGAATAAGAAATGTGCTCCCAGTGTGGGCGGCCATTTTGAGCAGCCGACCTGATCCTCCATTTTATGTCTGCAATGTGGCAAACGGCATTTGCCACGGCAACGCCCTGCTTATGGAAAAACATATGTCATCTGTAATGGCAGGAATCATTTTGCAACACAATGTTATTCAAGGAGAAGGCCTGAACAAATAGAGAGTATCAGCGCTATTGATAAAATGTGCCGAGAGGAAAAATTCTTTGTAGACATGGGGCTGGATTCTCCGCTGTCGGAATTCTCCGTTTCGCCGGCAGCCGAATTTCCCGACAGCGTGGGGCTGCCCAGAATGGGAAACCCCATTGGCCGGCTAGCGATATGGAGAATCCCGCGGGCACACCGCACCAGCCGGAGAATCTCGCCCAAGATCTCCAGCGAAGACAAGGAGACTCAAGTCATACCAAATGGCAATATATTTGTACCAAACTGCAGCAATAGTGAATTGATGGCAGATGATCATAAAGATAAATGGACAGTGCCATTAAAGATGAATGGCACAGTGATAACAGTCAAGCTCGACACTGGTGCGAGGGCCAACCTCATCAACCTGCCCAATGTAAAAAAGCTGTGGATTGAACCAAAAATAGTTACCAGAACGGTATTGCTGCGAGATTACAATGGTAACAAAATCTCGTCGTTAGGAGCACGTGAGCTTGATGTCGATGTAAAAAAAGTTCACAAATTGAAATTTTCCGTGGTGGCAACGGACGGCATATCTCTAATTGGAGTTGAGGCGTGTGAGGAGCAACAGCTAGTGCAACAAGTCTATAGTGCAGACAATGCTGCAACAGGCCCTCATCCCTCAGGAGACTCCATACTGAATGATTTCCCTGAAATTTTCCAAGGTTTTGGTAGGGTACCATTCATATACAAGATTCAATTAAAGGAGGATGCAAAGCCTGTGATATATGCACCGAGATGTTTGCCGGCGCCATTAAGGGATAAATTAAAGGTAGAGTTGGAGAGAATGACTGCCTTGCGTGTCATTAAGCATATTGAAGCCCCTACAGACTGGGTTAATTCGATGGTATATGTAAAGAAGCATAATAAAGAACCTCCATACTGGATGACCTGTATCGATGGTCAAACTAAGAGAAGAAACTAAGAAGGATAGAGTGCTGCAGAAAGTGAGAAGATATCTTCGCGAAAGATGGCCCAGAGAATCCTGCTCAGGTTTCTACAACATGAGAGCAGAGTTGAGTGTTGCAGATGGAGCCTTGCTGAAAAAAAGGAGAATAGTAATTCTGAAATCTTTAAGATCAGTGGTTCTGAGGAAACTCCATGAAGGGCAAACAGGAAAAAAAAGTAAAGAGAGCCAAAGACACGGTCTATTGGCCGGTTATCTTCTGAGATATCGACACAATGGTACGGGTGCAGGAGAGTGAATGTCTACACACAAGCAAACAAAAGACACAGGGTACAAACTACTTCAGTTCCAAGTGTTGAGAACTCTGCTAATCCAGAAGCAGAGAGGCAACCACTCTGTCAAGAAAGGATGCAAGGGAGAGATTTCAAGCTAAATCCACAAAGAGGTTTGATGGTGGGTCTACGAAAAGTCTCAAACCATTGTGATGCAACCACCAGGAGAAGCATGCAACAGTCCCAAAACACCTGAAGAACATACAAGAGGAAGATGCATCGATACATGAAGAACCTCAAACACAAACAACAAACACTAAAGAACATGAAGAACCTTTGCAAGTTTAGCAGACACTGAGACGGTCTACAAGGATAAGGCACAAGCCAGAAAAACTGAACTTGTGACAGACGGTACAAAATTCTGAGCATGTAAATAATTATGCATATCATGGCGAAATGTTAAAAAATAATTTAATGTATGTAAATAATTTCATTTTCCAAAGGAAAGGGGAAGTGATGATATGCATCAAGAAAGTTTGTACATGTTGTACACAACCTCCATCCCCAAGGTGGCAGTGTAAAACCTACCACCTGACTCTGTGGCTGGTGAGTTAGGAGTAGGTTCTGCTGGGGGTAAAGGTATTTTGCAGTAGCTCTACAATAGTTAATTAGTATTAGCAGTTTATTATTTTATTTATCCAAGTTAACCCATCACGCAGTTGTTCCATAATAAATTATTTAAACTAGATGTTCTGTAGTTCATCATTCACTTTGGCCAGTCCACAGAACATGACGCTGGGGTCACTGGGGCAGACGTCCATCTCACTACTCTTCTTTTTCAATACTTTTATTACATTTTTTTAACATTTTATACATAAAAAAACATACCCACCCCAAACAGAACTTGTGCAAAAAAGAACACCCATAGCACCCCTCCCATGCCCCAAGCCAACCCCCTCCCCAAAACCCCACTCCCCACCATCCCTACAAGCGGACGGTGACCAACTCTTTGAAATACAGAATGAACGGATGCCATCTTTTGTAGAACCTCCCGATCGCCCCTCTCAAGGAGAGCTCAACTTTTTCAAGGTGTGGGAATTCCATTAAATTCCCCCAGCCACACTGACGCACAGGACGGGGAGGCTGAACACCGCCCAACAGCATTCGCCTGCAAGCGATCAGCGAGGTGAAGTCTAAAACATCGCCACCCCCCCCCCCCCTCCCCCCCACCCCCTACCCATCTGCAGCTTCGGCAGGTCTGACACCCCAAATATGGCCCCGAGGGGATTTGGGCTCCCAATCCATTTGCAAGATTGACGACATGGTGCTGAAGAACGAGGCCAAAAACCTTCCCAGCTCAGGGCAAGACCAGAGCATGTGAGCATGTTTGGCCAGACCCCTCGCACACCACTCACACTTCTCCTCCACTCCCTCAAATATGTTTAGAAAAATGAGAGGAGAGCTAATTGTGGTATATAAAATGAGATAAGGTATTTACAAATTAGAGGTAGAGCCAATGGTTCTTCTTGTGGGGTAATCCAGAAAAAGCGGTCAAAGTTTTGGGATAAGGGTGTGGTGGTATGATTAGCATAGCAGCCTGCCATTGGTGCAGAACACCAGCTTACCATTGGCCCTGGTCGGTCATGTGCCTCTCGACCGATTGGTTGAGACCAGTCATGTGGCAGTTCCCCGATTGGTCGAGAGGCTGACTTAACCCCGCCTTCGCTTACTACGCCCAATGGATTCCTAATTACGCTGACAAAGCCCGTCCCCTCATTCAGTCCACGACCTTCCCGCCGTCGTCAGAGGCCTGCCAGGCCTTTAGCCGCATCAAAGCGGACATCGCAAAGGCCACGATGCGCGCAATCGACGAGTCCCTCCCCTTCCAGGTCGAGAGCGACGCTTCAGAAGTAGCTGTAGCGGCCACCCTGAACCAAGCGGGCAGACCCGTGGCCTTCTTCTCCAGAACCCTCCAGGCTTCCGAACTCTGCCACTCCTCAGTGGAAAAGGAAGCCCAGGCCATAGTCGAAGCTGTGCGACATTGGAGGCACTATTTGGCCGGCAGGAAGATTACCCTCCTCACAGTCAGTGGCCTTCATGTTCGATAATGCACAGAGGGGCAAGATTAAGAACGACAAGATCTTACGGTGGCGGATCGAGTTGTCCACGTACAACTACGATATCTTGTATCGTCCTGGGAAGCTCAATGAGCCTCCTGATGCCCTGTCCCGCGGTACCTGCGCCAGCGCGCAGATAGACCGCCTCCGCTCCCTCCACGCGGACCTCTGCCATCCAGGGGTGACCCGTTTCTACCATATCATAAAGGCCCAAAACCTACCCTTTTCCATCGAGGAAGTCAGGACAGTAACCCGTGACTGCCACATCTGCGCAGAGTGCAAACCGCACTTCTACCGCCCCGAGCGCGCGCATCTGATCAAAGCATCCCGCCCCTTCGAACGTCTCAGCATTGACTTCAAGGGGCCCCCTCCCTCTAGCAACCGCAACATTTACTTCCTGACGGTAATCGATGAATACTCCCGCTTCCCCTTCGCCATTCCCTGCTCCGACATGACCACATCGACCGTCATTAAGGCCCTCCTCTCCACCTTCTCCCTGTTCGGCTACCCCGCATACATACATAGCGATCGGGGGTCCTCATTTATAAGCGACGAGCTGCGTCAATTCCTGCTCAGCAGGGGCATTGCCTCTAGCAGGACGACCAGCTCTAACCCTCGGGGTAACGGACAGGTCGAGCGGGAGAATGGTACCATCTGGAAGACCATACTACTGGCCCTCCGGTCCAGAGATCTCCCTATTACCCGATGGCAAGAGGTTATCCCCGATGCCCTACATTCTATCCGCTCACTCCTCTGTACCACAACAAATCAGACACCTCATGAACGTCTTCTTGTTTTCCCCAGGAAGTCATCCTCCGGATCCCCTCTCCCGACGTGGCTGGCCGCCCCCGGGCCCATCTTGCTCCGGAAGCATGTGCGGGTGCACAAGTCCGACCCGTTGGTGGAACAAGTAAAGTTACTCCACGCTAACCCGCAGTATGCGTACGTGGAGTACCCCGACGGTCGGCAGGACACGGTCTCCCTCCGGGACCTGGCACCCGCCGGCGTGCGGTCCTCCCCCCCTTCACCACAGACCCCCCCCCCTGTTCTTTTTCCCCCAGCGCCCCACCCAGGCCACCCCTCCCCCATCCATGGCGTCTCCACCACCAGCCCGGGTTACGGAGACAGTTCAAGAACCATCGCTCCCGGAGTCCAGGACATCAGCTGAACCACCACCATCGGCTGAACCAGTATCACCAACTCCACTGCGGCGGTCTGCCAGGACGTCACGGCAATGAAAAGGCTGATCGAGTCCATTTAACTTTCAACACCACCATGGACCTTGTATGGACAGTATGTACTGTTGTTAAATGTCTGGGCCAGTGGGAAGCCAAGGATACATTTTTTTTCCTTCTCTCGCTACTACTCATCCCACCAGTTCTCCCCCCCCCCCCCCAGCTCTCGTTGACACCCCCCCCCGGCTTCTTTCTCCGCAAGGGGTGAATGTGGTGGTATGATTAGCATAGCTGCCTGCCATTGGTGCAGAACACCAGCTTACCAATGGCCCTGGTCGGTCATGTGCCTCTCGACCAATTGGTTGAGACCAGTCATGTGACGGCTCCCCGATTGGTCGAGAGGCTGAGTTAACCCCGCCTCCAGGGTGGGGTATAAATACCCAGTCGTCCATTTACTGTAGTCGACCGCAGGGCTAACATCTAGCTAATTAAAGCCATACTTTTGTACAGCAACTCGTCTCGCGTTCAATTGATGGTATATCAAAGGGGTAGCAGATTTAAAACAGGGATGAGGAGAAATTACTTCTCTCAAAGGGTCATAAATCTGTGGAATTCACTGCCACAGAGTGCGGTGGATGCCTGGACATTGAACAAATTTGAGGAAATGGACAAATTTTGAATTAGTAATGGGTTGAAGGTTATGGAGAATGGGCAGGAAAGTGGAGTTGAGGTTGAGATGAGATCAGTTGTGAACATGTTGAATGGCGGAGGGGCTCGAGAGACTGAATTGCCTGCTCCTAGTTCCTATGTTCTTGTGTTCGACCTGAACTGTTGAGTATTTCTATAATTTTCTGCTTTCATTTCAGATTTCCAGCATCTGCACTATTTTGTTTTGTTACACATGTTGATGTATTATGTATAGTTTTATAACCCTCACGACGGCCACGGGGGTCACTAATCAACCTCCCGTTAGACTCGTTCAAGTTCCCATGGTAGTGGGTGGAGGCCCGACCAGCTGGGACTTGTTAGTGAGCCTTTAATTGCTGTTCCGAGAACCAACCCGGGAGTTCTGATAGTCGCGGGCTGGGACATTTGTATTGTACGCCCTGGCAGCAGCTTTACTTTTTGAGTTCAAATAAACCTACTTAGCCACCTTCTTCGTGTCTCCTGGATTACTACATTGGCGACGAGAATCAAGTATGAGATTCTGGACAACCTTCCTTGAGATGCCAGTCAGGTACGAAGTGCGAGGATTACGTGGAAATGCCTCTATTAGAAAAACTGGCTGTAGTCAGCAGAAAGAATACACTATTTTTCTCATGCTAACAGCAAAGAAGGTGATGACTGACACAAGGTAATCTCTCTGACTACTTGTGGAGTCCCGACGATCGGCATCAATAAAGGTTTGACATACCCGGCAGCCTCGGACTCAAAAACCTTTAACAAATCGGTAGTTAGGGCAAACCACTCTGACCCAAGACCATTGATAATTCTCCAGTGTTACAGATTTAACACAGGTGAAAGCACATAGAACAGAAACATAGGAAATAGGAGGAGTCCATTTGGCCCTTCGAGCCATCCCCCAAGTGCTATATGTTTTTTTAAAAAAAACATGTGTTTGGAGGTATTTTTCAAACGAAGAACTCAAAAACCAACCGCAACAATAGCAAACAATCAAAATATCCTCACACAGCCCCTCAACCCCCCGCCCCCCCTGCCCTGCAACTCTACCCACTGCCATCCTGGTGCATGCACCCCACCTTTTAAACTTTTAACTCAACCTGAACTGAAAAAGAAAAGAAACACCCCCCCCCCCCCAACCCGGCAGATGACTTAATACCCCGAAAAGACATTGATGAACTCCCCACCTCGAGGTGAACCCCTTCTCTGCCCCCCGAATGGGGAACTTGATCTTCTCTAAGTGCAGGAACTCTGCCAAATCACTCATCCACATCTCTACGCTCGGTTGCTCCGGGTCACGCCAGCCCAACAACATCCGTCTCTGGGATATCAGGAAGTCAACGGCAAATACATCAGCCTCTCTCCCCACCTGCACTCCCGGATCCTCTGACACTCCAAATATTACCACCTCTGGACTCGGAACTACCTTTGACATATTGGGGCGATTCTCCACAATGGAGCACAAGTGTTCGCGCCGTCGTGAATGCCGTCGCGTTTCATGATGGCGCGAAACGGGCACGGGTTAGACTGATTCTGGCCCGCGCCAACCTGCGCATGCGCAGGAGACTTCTTCAGCGCGCCGGCCCTGACTCAAAATGCCGTCGGTGTTCAGGGGCCGGCCGCGCAGGAAAGTAGGCCCTGGGGGGGGGGGGAAGAGGCCGGCCTGCCGATTGGTGGGCCCGATCCCATCGGAGGACCCCCCACGGGGACGGAGCCCCCCTCACCCCACCCCCCCACAGGCCGCCCCTGACCCAAGCGCAGAGTTCCCGCCGGCAGCGACCAGGGGTGAATGGTGCCGGCAAAACTCTGTTGTATCCGCACGTCCGCTCGGCCCATCCGGGCTGGAGAATCGACGGCCACACCGATTCCAGCGGCCCGTGGTCGGCGCCGCGCTAAATGCGTCGGCGCAAATGGCACCAGTTCTCCGCACCTCAGAGAATCGCGCGCCGGCGTCGGGGCGCGGTTGCAACGATTCTCCGGCCCGGCGCGGGGCTCAGAGAATCGCCCCCTATATCTGCAAATCCCAACCAAAAGCCCTCTACGGACACACTCAAAACATATGGATATGGCTTGCTGGCCTCCCTACACACCGCCCATACTGATCGTCCACCCCTGAAAAGGACCGACTCATCCTGGACACCATCATGTAGGTCCTGTGTACCACATTAAACTGTATGAGATTTAGTTTTGTGCACGATGAAGACGCATTAACCCTCTGTAAAGCATCACTCCATACTCCAGTCCCCCAGCATCCCCACCTCCCAGCTCCCCAGCATCCCCTCCCCCCAGCTCCCCAGCATCCCCTCCCCCCAGCTCCCCAGCATCCCCTCCCCCCAGCCCCCCAGCATCCCCTCCTCTTCAGCAACTCATATGTCCCCTCCAGTTCCTCCAGGTCTGCAAACTTCCCTCCAACAAATAAATCCCTAAAGTACTCTATTTCCACCTGCCGCCACCCTGGAACCTCGCATCTAACCCAGCCGGAGCAAACCCATGATTGTCACAGATCGGTGCCCACAGGGACATGCCTTCTGTTCTAAAATGCTGCCGGCACTGATTCCACACCCTCAACGCTCATACCACCACCAGGCTCGTGGAGTACCTGCTGGCCAGAATGGAAGGGGAGCCAACAATGCCCCCCTCAAACTAGTCCCTTTACACGAGGTTACAAGATCGCCCACTCCTCTACGACCCATCTCCTAACCATTGCAATGTTTGCTGCCCAATAATAGTTTTGCAAGTTTGGCCCACCTGCCCTATCCCCCGTCAAGCCCTTTCCAAGCCTGCGGAGAATTCGACCACACGAACCTCAAAATTAGCCCATTAATCTTCCTAAAAAAGGACTTGGGCACAAAGACCGGAAGGTTCAGAAATGGAAACAAAAAGTCGGCAACATCGTCATCTTTACCGTCTGGATCTGACCAGCCAACGACAATGCCAGCACATCCCACTTCTTAAAGTCCGCCTTCATTCTCTCCACCAACCGCACCAAGTTCAACGTATGCAGCTAACTCAACTAACTCCACGCCACTTGTATCCCAAGATAACAAAAACTCGCTCCTACCAACCAAAGTGGCAGCCCCCCCAAACTCCTCTCACTTTTTGGAAGCATTCTCACTTTTGCCTATGTTGAGCTTATACCCCGAAAAGAGACCAAACTCTCCCAAAATCCCCATGATCCTGACAAAGCACCCAAAGCATCTGAAATATACAGCAGGAGATCATCCACATACAAAGAAACCCGGTGCTCCCCCCCCCCCCCCCACCCCCCCTCCCACCAGCCACCCCGCTCATTGTCCCTCTATCCCCTCGAGACCCTGGGTGCCGTTGCCAAGGGCTCAATCGCCAGAGCAAAGAGCAGCGGGGAGAGTAGACATCCCTGTCTCGTCACCTGGTGCACCCTAAAGTACTCCGAGCTGACCCTGTGAGCCAGAACACCCACCTTATACATTAGCCGAACCGAATCCACAACCCTCTGTCCAAACCCAAACCTCGAATGACACGATCGAATGGATTGCGCATCCATCACTACAACCACTTCTCGGCCCTCCGAGGGCATCATAATCACAATCAGTAACCTTTGGATATTCGTCCAGAGCTGTCGCCCCTTCACAAATCCACACTGCTTCGTATCCTTGTCATTCTTTAAAATGAGCAATAACAAAGCCTGAGACAACATGGGGGGGGGGGGGGGGGCCCTCCACCCTCTCCATTGACTCATTATACATCTCGACTTACAAGGGCCCTATCTCTGACCCAAACCTCTTATAGAACTTGGCTGTGAACCCATCTGGACCTCGGGCCTTCGCCATCCGCATTGGCCCCACACAGTCCATTACCTCCTACAGCCCGATCGGGGCCCCCAGTTCCTGTACCTTTGTCTCTCTGCCGCGCTCCCGAACTCTAGCCCATCCCAAAAAACCCCTGATATCCTCATTCCCCCACCAGAGGCTCCGAGCTATACAATTTCCAGTAAAATGCCGCAAACACCCCATTCACCTCCTCCAGCTCCCATTACCCCAGTCATCCCTCATCCTCCCAATTTCCTTCGCTGCCGCCTGCCTTCTCAATTGATGTGCAAGCACCCTGCTGGCTTTCTCCCCATATTCATATATTGCCCTCCTGGCCCTGCACAGCCGCCCCACTGCCTTTCCCGTGGACACAAGTCCAAACTCCATCTGGAGCTTCGGTCTCCCCTTCAGCGCCTCCTCAGGCACCCGTCGAATACCTCCAGTCAATCCTCAGAATCACCTCCACTAACCGCGGTCTCAGTCCGCTCCACCCTTTCATTGTGTGCATTGAGATAAACTCCCCGTTTACCACTGCCTTCAGCGCCTCCCACAATGTAGAGGTAACCACCCCGTCTTATTCTGCTCCGTATAGTTCTGGATAGAATCATAGATTCCACGTTGCAGGAGGAAGCCATACGACCCATTGAGCCTGCACTGACCCTCTGAAAGAGCGCCCCACCCAGGCCCATTCCCTCGTGACCTTACGTAACCTGCTGGATACGGAGGAAAATTTTAAAATATCCAATCCACCTAACCTGCACATCTTTGCACTGTGGGAGGAAACCGGAGCACCTGGAGGAAACCCACGCAGACAAGGGGAGAACGTGCAGACTCCGCACAGTTACCCAAGGTGGGAATTGAACCCAGATCCCTGGCACTGTGAGGCAGCAGTGCTAACCACTGTGCCACCGTGCCGCCCCCATAGCCACCCCTTTCTTCTCACAAATCTCCTTATCCGTCAATTACCCAATATCCAACGTCCACTACAACCGCTGGGGGCTCCCCTTTGCCACCCGCAAATCCACCCAATACAGCGCATAGCCAGACACCACCATCCCTGAATACTCCAATCCAACCACCCCCGCCAGCAGCGCCTTGTCCAGGACAAAAAAGTCAATTCCGGAGTACACACGGTGGATGTAGGAGAAGTACAAAAATTATTTCGCCGATGGCCTCTCAAACCTCCATGGGTATGCCCCTCCCATGCGCTCCTTTGCCATGGCCGACACCCTCAGGGACCTGGGACACGACCGGTCCAGCCTAGGGTTAAGCGCCATATTCAAATCCACCCCACAATCAGCCGATGAGTGTCCAGGTCTGGAATCTGTGCTAACACCCACCTGAAAAACTACACATTGTCCTAATTTAGGGCATAAACATTCACCAGCAGCGTGGGCAGCCCGTCCAACTGTCCACTCACCATCATAAATCTACCTCCAGGGTCTGACACTATACTTCCCACCTCAAAAGGCACGCTCTTATTGATCAACACTGCCAACCCCAAATGGAATACCTGCCATACACAGCCCTTTCTCAACCTCGTCTGGTCCCCCACCTTCAAATCACCTCCTGGAGAAACAGCACATTTGCATTCAAACTCCTTAAATGAGCAAAATCGCGAGACCTCTTTTTCGGCCCATTGAACTCCCAAACGTTACATGTAATCAACCGGGTTGGGGGGGGCTCCTGTAGCTCGTATGCTTCCCAGGTACATTCTCTCATCTCCTTCACACACCGCAGAATCTTCTACTTATCCAGAAAATGATGCAACCACAGGCTGCTCCCCAGCCTTCGGCCTCCTCAACACCCTGTGCGCTCGATCCAACTCGGGAGTTCAGTCAAAGATCCTCTTCCCTACCAGCTTCTCAAAAATCTTCACCCCAGACTTTGTGGCCGGTGTTGCTTCAATCCCCCTCAGGCAGCCCCAGAATCTGTAGATTCTGCCTCCTGGAGCGATTCTCCAGGTCCTCCACCTTCTCCCTCGACTCTTCCAGCCCTCCGCCACGAGCACCATCTCTGCCTCCAACGGGGCCAACCTGTCCTCATGGTCCACCACTGACTCCTCCACCTTCCTGAGTGCCAAACTATGCACCTCCAGCCAATGGCCACCCTGATTGGCTCCGCCACCTTAGCAAGGTCAAAGGCTTCTTACCTCTGCTGCTGAAACTTGATGTTCGGAATGTCCACCAATTACTCGGTAGACCACTGGGCAGCCAACGACGCCCCAGAGCCTTCCGCCTTCTTTCCCTGGCAAACTGCTACCCTTAGTCATTACACTCCTCACTTGGTAAGCCAAACCTCGGCCCCACCGGAGGAGAATTCCAGTCTCTCGCTGATCATGCACTTTGGATAAGCAAACATCCCCTATATCGGGCGCCAAGGAGCAAACTGTGGTGATATGCATATGCATAGCAATATATATAGTTGTCTACACGACCTCCGACCAGCAAGTGGCAATAAAGATCCACCACGTGACTCCAGAGATACAGCAGTTGGTAGTGAGTAGTACTAGAGGCCAGTCGCATTAGAAATAGTTCCAGGAGAATTCACTTACGCGTTACCGTTTGTATCAAAGCTTGTCAGTTATCTTTCCACGTGTCCATTTTGTTAATAAACCCATCTTACTAGTCAAAGAACTAGATGTTCTGTGTGCATCTACCACAACACAGAACCTAACACAAGCAATTCCACCTGAGTGGGAGCCACCAATTATGCGACCCCTCACTCCATGGCCGCCATCGGAAATCCCTAAGTGCTGTATCTAACTGCTTTTTGAAAGCATACAATGTTTTGGCCTCAGCTACATCCTGTGGTAACAAATTCCACAGGCCGACAACTCTCTGGGTGAAGAAATTTCTCCTCATTTCTGTCCTAAGTTGTCTACCCCGTATCCTCAGTCTGTGACCCCTAGTTCTGGACACCCCTCCATCGGTAACATCTTTCCTGACATCGATGGTGGGGAAAATGCTGGAGTCAATTATTAAGGATGAAATAAATCAGCATTTAGAAAGTGGGGACAGGATTAATCCAAGCCAGCATGGATTCACTAAAGGGAAATCATACTTGACAAATCTTCTGGAATTACTTGAGGATGTGACCAGTAGAGTGGACAAGGGTGAACCAGTGGATGTTGTTTATCTGTAAAGTCTTAAAACACCAGGTTAAAGTCCAACAGGTTTGTTGGGAGTCACTAGCTTTCGGAGTGCAGCTCCTTCAACAGGTGAATGTATCTGGACTTTTTCAAGGTCCCACACAAGAAATTAGTGAGCAAAAGTAATGTATTGATGTGGATAGAGAACTGGGGTGGGATTCTCCCCTACCGGGGCGGGGTGTCCCCAACCACTCCGGTGTCAGGCCTCCCCAAGGGTGCGGAATTCTCCACACCTTTGGGGGCTAGGCCCACGCCGGAGCGCTTGGCACCACGCCGACTGGCGCCAAAACTGGCACCAACGGCCTTTGATGCCCGCCGTCCGGCGCCGGGGCTGGCCGAAAGGCCTTCGCCGATTCGCGCATGCATTGGTGGTGACGTCACCACCGACGCATCGGCGCTGGGGGATTCTCTTCCGCCTCCGCCATGGTGGAGGCCGTGGCGGCGGCAGAAGAGAAAGAGTGCCCCCATGGCACTGGCCCACCCGCCAATCGGTGGGCCCCGATCGTGGGCCAGGACCCCGGGGGCCCGTTCGCGCTGCCGATCCCGCCGCCACCAGAGGTGGTTCAAACCTCGGCGGCGGGAGAGGCCTCCCAGCGGCGGGACTTCGGCCCATTGCGGGCCGGAGAATCGCCGCTCAACGTGGCGCGATTCCCGCCCCTGCCAATTCCCGGGTGGCGGAGAATTTCTGCCACGGCGGGGCGGGATTTTCGGCGCCCCTGGGTGATTCTCCGACCCAGTGTGGGGTCGGAGAATTTCGCCCCTGGTTGGCAGACAGGAAGTAGAGTGGGAATATACGGGTCCTTTTCAGAGTGGCAGGCAGTACTAGTGGGGTATCGCAGGGTACAGTACTGGGACCCCAGCTGTTTACAATATACATTAATGATTTGGTCAGAGGAATTGCATGCAATATCTCCAAATTTGCCAATCCATGTGGTATCCCACTGGTCACCAATTCAAAAAAGATCCATTCATTTCTACTCTTTCCTGTCTGTCAATCAGTTTTCTATACATCTCAATACTCTATCCTAATCCCAAATTACGCATGCTCTGTAATTTTACACACTAATCTCTTATGCGGAACATTGTCTGAAAGTCCAAATATATCACATCCACTAGCTCCTGGTTACTCATGGGAAACAGATGGTCCAACTCCATCTGATAGTAATACGAGGACCAGGGCCGAGTCTTCTGGGCAGAGACTGGTTCCAACACATCAGCTTGGGCTAGCAACAAATGTTCAAAATGGGAACTGGTGGTCTATACGGAGTCATTGGAAAATACCCCAAGGTATTTCAGGAAAGCCTCAGTGAAGTCATGGGAGCAAGGGCAAAAATCAATTATTTTGTGTTCATGCGATACCAGAGGTCCTCATGTCACACAACAGGAACCCCTTCAGCAGTGCAGCATTCCAAGCATTTATGAAGTCCAGCGAGATTAAACATATCCGAATACCGCCATAACGTCCATCCTCCAAGTCTGGCTGATCATTTACAAACAACATGAAGGAACAGACCTCTGGTTATCTAGACACCCAACTGGCTTGGTTCCTCTTCGATTGCAGGACCAATGCACACATTACAATGGGAGTCGCACTGGCGGAGCTGCCCGTGGGCCATTGACTCCGGACCAGACTGAACCTATTGTTTCCCAATCCAGGGGGAAAAGTACAGTCAAGACAAGAAACACAGAAAATAAATTTTGATACCCGAAGGCCCGACAGGACCTGCAAGGCAGGAGTCTACGTACATAACTTTGGGGATGGATCTCCTTGGACCACAGGGGCTGTAGTGGAAAAGACTGGCCCTGTTTCATACAAGGTCAAGACTAGAGAGAAAACCATAAGACCGTCTTAGGAGCAGGGAACCCTTCCCTGTTGAAACAACTCCAGATGGGATGATACCCTCAACATCCTATCAGGGCAGAGGACTTAGTCCATGGGAACACCAAGAGTCATTCCACTGTAAGACAGAAATTGGGGGTGAGAAATAGAGACTCAGATGACTGACCCTCAGCTGGAGGCCTTCGTCAAAGAGGAGCCGCCATCAATGGCCCTTCGATACTCTAATAGGAAGCGACCATCTCCTGTCTGCTTAACGCCCCCCGATCGGGTCTACCGAGGCAGTTCGTCAATATGCAAAGGAGGCCTCATTGTCGTAGGAGTGGGGTTAGGGGATGATATAATCATCACAAAGACCACAGGGGGTCACTGATCAATTTCTCTGTGGGGCTCGTAGAGTACGGGTTCCCATGGTAGCAGGCGGAGGCCCGCCCAGCTGGGACTCATTAGTGGGCCCTTTAAATGCTGCTCCCAGACCCAGTGTTACGACACCCTGGGCAAGTGCGCGGTTAGTTCCAGCCCCACAGACCCCGGAGTCCTAACATAAATGCATTAACCAATAATTTGTGTATTTTCTGGAGATCTTTAACCATTGACTGCTCCAAGGAGTTACACGCACCAGATTTTTAAAAAAAGAGTAAAAGATGAACATATAATGGAAATAATAGAACAATGGTCTACTTGTTGAACTATTCCCAAAACCCCGTCTACCCAGACACACACAAGACAAATATACGGTAGAGGGTAGGGAAAGGATTAAAAATAATAGTGATTTGGCGCAGTAGTTAGCACTGCTGCCTCACGGCACCGAGGTCCCAGGTTCGATCCCGTCTCTGGGTCACTGTCCGTGTGGAGTTTGCACATTCTCTCCGTGTTTGCGTAGGTTTTGCCCCCACAACACAAAAATGTGCAGGGTAGGTGAATTGGCTATGCTAAATTGTCCCTTAATTGGAAAAATGAATTGGGCATTCTAACTTTATAAGAAAATAAAAATAAAGAAATAATAGGGATTAAAAGGGTATGAGAGATTTGAGGATCTTCACTGTTGGGGTTGTGGTCTTTGGAGGCAGTGATTTCTTCAGATTGCGAGGCGCTGGAGGCGGTTTGGATCTTCAAGCTGGGCCACTAAGGCCAGATTCTCGGGCTGTGGGATTCCATCTGGTGACACATTTCAATTTGTGTTGGGCTGAGCTTTACCCACGGAAGATGCACTTCAGGTCTCCTCAGTTTCTGATAGCTGGTCAGCTTCAGCAGACTCACAACACCTTGCCTCAGTTAAACAGAATATCAGAGCAGCCGTTTTCACGAGACCTTCGAGTGGTCTGGTCTCTTTAATGGGAGAGGAATCTGGGAAATTCCCCCTCCTCAGCTCTATCTTCAAGCTTTGAGTACTCACTAATGGCTCGGCTTACCTGAAGGGAGTTCCAGCTAAGATTTGAGAGAGAATTCTCCTCTTTTGAGAGAGAGATTCGTAAGGATTCTGCTTAGCTCTGCAGCTCCGAACATAACTGAAACCAAACACAGAAAATCACTCAGCAAGGCATTCCAGAAAAAAACACCATTCTGCATCAAGGAATTGCTTATTACTGGGATTACAATGGAGCTGATTTGGTTGCTAGCCAAGTCCATCAAAATGACATCATGGACTGTGCCACAGAGCATACTGAAACAAAGGAGTCTGCTGGATCAATTCACATGGTAGCTTGTAGTGGGGGGGTTTCAGCTCAAAACAAAAGCCTGTTACGCAGGACAGGAATTAATTAAAGAAACACAAAACAGACAAGGATTTAACAAGTTCCTTACACCAGACCGGGAGTTGAGATCGTCTCGAGCTGGGACATTAGTGTTGTACGCTATGGTAGCGACTTTATCTTTTGAGTTAAAATAAACCTGTTTAGCCTTTTTCTTCATGTCTCCTGGATTAGTACATGTTGTATATATAAAATACACCTTTATCATAAAAATACAATAATATGTCAATGTGCCTTACTGATGTTTTATTGATCATATTTGCAGATTAAATGAAACGCAATGTAACTTCAAAGACTCAAGATAAACAGAAATAATACGGGGACATTTCAATTGACCACAAAATTGTGGTCAGAGACTCTGAAAAATTATAGGAGACTCCTGAACGTAGCCACAGAAAAGGGAATGATTTTTCAGGGAGTATTCTATGCTTGAACATTATACCATCTGTTTTGTCCACAAACAATGACTGAATTGCATCTGTCCAGCAATACTGTTTCTATTGCAGACAAATTCCCACATTTGTAATAGTTTTTTTTTCAAATAGAGAAACTCATTGTGAGGGAGAAAAACCATCTCAGTGTCAGAAGGATAGAGTTTTCCATGAACTAGTTCAGATAAGTACATTAGCTGAGTAAAGGCTCCCCATTGCTCAGTGAAAATGCACACGCCCAAAAATAGCAGACTTTTCCCTTGAACAGAAATCGGAAATTAATTTAAAATGGAGCCTGAGACAAAATACATCTTGTGCAGTCAGTGCGCTGTGTTTGTGTTGGAAGGAATGTTTGTGAGTCAACATTGGTAATTAATTGAAAGGAGTATTACTGCCATCAAAAAGTAAAGGCATCCACAGATTGGTCTTGTGTGTATGACAAGACGAATCTGTGGATACCCTTACTTTTTGAGACTTACTGAATACCTTCGAGTCAAACAGAAATTAGCAGTCATGTAAAATTCTATCTTTTCTTTATCTATCTTTACTGCGCCATTTCAGCACACTGATTAACATGTTTGCATTAAATAATTATCTCTCGCATTGTAATGTAGTTGGTAATCCAGTGTTAAATTGGAACATGCAGGAAATCAATGTGAATGTGTTAAGCAGTGTGTTAAAGATAGGAGGAATTGACCTCCTTTGTTATCTTCTAAATACCTTCTGGGAATCACACGAGGACATGAGCTGGGTCTTCCTGGAGTGAGGTCATCCCCTGGCAATATTTGTTGCCCCAGGAAGAACACATAACACATTAGCTGCCATGGTTGATGGAAAATCTCTGTGGCATAAATATATATATATATTTATGCCACAGAGGTCTTAACGTAGCCAGATTTGAGCCTGCTGTCACCAAATTGATATTTCAGTGCAACATATGTACTTTGGTAATTCTGATGATGTCGCCTAAAATAATCCCCTGCATTGTCATCCATAAGCTTTTCCCTAGAAATGTGCATTCTGTTGAGATATATTGCTGCAGGCAGCATTAGCATATAAACTTACAGCTACTCTGCATGTAAATTAGTGAATCTAGCACAAGGGGCCACTGCCCACTGCAAGTCCAGCCTACCTTGCTCGTCTAAACTGGGATCAAGTTACTTTCAAATCACGGCAACCTCAAAACAAAATGGGCTTCAGGCTCAATTTTATTTTTTCAGCATCTGATAATTTTTTCTGTGCCATGTTTTATAAAACAGCGGAGAAGAATCAGCTTTCGTAGAGGGCAGATTTTACATTTAACTTGTGTGGAGATAGAGAGTGCCTTGTCTAAATTCCCTTATAATTCAAGGCGCAAGAGCGTGTCAGATTATAAGGAGTTAACATGGGTGCAATGAGCATTGCAGTATGTTTTATGCTGGAGGAGAAGACTGACAGCTGATCAAAGCACCAGCACGGCCAAGTGCTTGAATCAGCTCTCAGTCCTTCACTTGGGCATAAAACATGCCAGAACATTCATTATTACCATCAGTAGATAATGGTCATTTTAAGAATGTGGACGTTTACCCTGCATTAATGCTGACTGTCACAGCCAGAGTGTTGTTTTAATTTATTCTACCTACTAATACATGATGAATGTAATGTGATATTGGCAGGAAATCTGTTATGCATCACAGATTGTCCCATATTAGAACTAGGAGTGCTTGCTGAGAGCTGAGTGAAACCTGACTGGGAAGAGAAATATGTACTTTTTATAAAAAGCGGAAAAAATGCAATATTTTTTCAAGCTGCCAATAGTTTCTAGTTTGTAAGTAAAATACTGTTAGCTGCAACAAAGAGCTTGATATAAAAAGAAACACACTAAAGAACACTGAGGCCCCCTAGTGGATCCAGGAAGAATATTCACAAGAGCAAAAAACGATCCACAAGAATACAATAGGCAGAAGGGCAGGTCAATAGGGTGGTAAAATGGGCAAATGGGACACTTGTTTTCATCAATCAAGGCATAGATTACAAAACTAGGGAGGTCATTTTGGAGTTGTATAGAACTTTGGTGAGGCCACAGCTGGAGTACTGTGCGCAATTCCGGTCGCCACATTATAGGAAGGATGTGCTTGCACTGGACGGGGTGCAGAGGAAATTCCCCAGGATGTTGCCTAGGTGACCTGATCAAGGTGTACACGATTATGAGGGGCCTGGACAGGATGGATAGGGAGCAGCTTAGTTGAAAGGTCAGTCACGAGGGGAAACGTGTTTAAGTTGAGGGGCAGGTTTAGGGGGGATTTCAGGAAAAACTTTTTTTAGCCAGAGGGTGGTGACGGTCTGGAATGCACTGCCTGGGAGAGGGATAGAGGTGGTTTGCTTCACATCCTTTAAAAAGGACCTGGATGAGCACTTGGTATGTCAAGACATTCAAGGCTATGGGCCAAGTGCTGCCAATGGGATAAGGTAGGCAGGTCAGGTGTCTTTCATGCATCGGTGCAGACTCAATGGGCCGAAGGGCCTCTTCTGCACTGTATTATTCCCTGATTCTGTGAACAGGAATGGCCTATCAAGTTTGCTCTTCCATTCAACAAGATGACAGCAGAAATTCTACATCAACTCCGCCTTTCTTAGCGTCTAAAAATCTATTGATCTCCGGCTTGAATAATCTGAAAACCCATTGCCCTCTGGGATAAAAGATCCAAAGGTTCACAATTTCATAAAGAGTTGAAGAAGTTTCTCCTCATCTCGCTCCTAAACACTCCTCTTCTCCTGAGACTATGATGTCGAGTTCCAGTCTCTCCAACCAGGGGAATCAGACACTCAGCAGGTAGCCTGTCAAATTCTTCAAGAATTTTATGTTTCAATCAGATTCCTTCTCACTTACCGAAATTCCAGAAAATATAAGACCATCGATTTCTCGCCGGGCAGCTCTTTCATCCCAGTGACTCTTTGTTGTATCCAGATACATTCTCAGTCGGTAAGAGCACCAAATCTGTACACTGTACTCCAGCAAAACATCCTTACACTTTTCTACTCCAAAACCCCAGCAATAAAGACTAACTTACCATTTACCTTCCCAACTGCTTGTTGTATCTGCATGTTAACTTCCTGTAATTCGTGCACAAAGACAGTAAATTCCCTCTGAGTGCGGACATTTACTCGTCTTTCTCCTGAAAAATATTCTGCCTTTTCCATTTTCCCTACCAGAGTGTACAATTTCACATTTCAAAACATTGTGCTTTATCTACCAATTTCTTACCCATTTAACCAGTCTTTATCCCTTTCCAATCTCTTTACTTCCTCCCCACAGCTTACTTTTGCACCTAGTCTTATACAAGTTGAATTTAGTCTCATTTCAATTAATTAAAAATTTTTTTTTTTTTTTTTTATAAAAGAGTACCCAATTAATTTTTTCCAATTAAGGGGCAATTTAGCATGGTCAATCTACAATCCACCTAGCCTGCACATCTTTTGGGTTGTGGGGACGAAACCCTTGCAAACACGGGGAGAATGTGTAAACCCCACATGGTCAGTGACCCAGAGCCAGGATCGAACCTGGGACCTCGGCTCTGTGAGGCAGCAGGGCTAACCCACTGCGCCATCATGCTGCCCTGTCTCATTTCAATTAATGATATACAAGGGGCAGGATTCTCTGTAGCCTGATGCCCAAATCGGGATTGACAATCGAGTGGAGAATGGCTTTCGTCGCTGGATTCGGGGCAGGCTCTGGTTTGACGCTTTCGTGATGCTCCGCCCCTTCGAAATTGACGTCATCGGGACGCGCGCCTCGTGCACTCGCAAGGCCATTGGTGTGTCTTCAGCCAGGCACCTGCAATGCTCCGCCCCTGATGAGCCGAGTTCCCGACAGCGCGGGCAAGCGTGGTCCCAGCGGTCAGGAACCCGGCTTGCCAGCTGCAGACAGTGTCCAGTGCCGTTCGGGGGGGTGGCTTCTGCTAGGGCGGGGGGGGGGTGTGGTGGCGGGTGGACAGGAGGTGAGCTGTGGGGTCAGGGTGGGCGGTTAGGGCTCCAGCACGACCGGTGCAGGTGTCAGCCCTGCGCAAGCACGGCCTGGGACCCGGCGATGCTCCGGCGTGTTCCGTGCGATCCACAGGTGGTTCACGTGGCGCCGGTGCTAGCCCCTCATCGGTAAGGAATCGGAGAAGGGTTCGCGCCGATTTTACCATCGTGATCCACCCGCAAATATCTCTGTTGGCACCGGCACTTAGCCGCTGGAACGGAGAATTCCGCCCATTGTAATTAACTGAGATCCTTGCACCACTCCACTGGTTGCACATCACCATTCTGAAAATGACCAATTTATTTCTGTAATAAAAACAGAAAATGCTGGAAAGCCCTGCAGCTCAGGCAGCACATGTCAAGAAAGGAACAGGGTTAATGTTTTGAGTCTGCGCGACTCTTCTTCCGAGATAAAGAGGAGAAATGTGATGGATTTTTACTCTTTAAGAGGGGGTGGAGCAAAATAGAAGGTCATGATAGGTGGGAACTGGGAGAGATTTGATAAAGTTTTCAGGGGCACCAGATAAAGGAAAGGTTAATGGTAGTGTTAAAGACTAAAGAAGGTGTTCATGGTGGCATCAAGGTAAGATAGCAGAATGTGTTGATATTTATTTCCATTCTGTTTTCTGTCTGTTCATTAACACCAATGGACCCCTTCCTGTTAATGAAGGGCATTCCCTGGTGCCCCAGTGCATGCAAAGTGACATGCGCGCCATTAATTACCCTCTGGAACTGGGGTATCCCGACAATGATGGTGAATCCTGCAGCCTGGACATCTTGGTGGGCCTGGTCCAGCTCAAAGTTGATATCGTCAGCTGCCTGGGCATACATAGCAACCGTGACTTCACGAGTGCACTTGTGGGCTGCAGCTTATGAAATGCCGCACAAGCCCTGCTGGAGCTCTCAAATAAACAGGTTACATATAAGTTCAGGACTGCAGTGACCTTTAGGATGGTCACCAACAGTGGGTGGTCTCCTCCACGGGGTGCTAAGTCCGCGAGGCCATGGCACAGGTGCCGCACTGTCTTTTTATTTAGCCGGAGGGTGTGTTTTAACATTTTTTTTTAGCGTACCCAATTAATTTTTTCCAATTATGGGGCAATTTAGCATGGCCAATCCAGCTTTGGGTTGCGGGGGCGAAACCCACGCCAACACGGGGAGAATGTGCAAACTCCACACGGACAGTTACCCACAGCCGGGATCGAACCTGGGACCTCGGCTTCGTGAGGCAGCAGTGCTAACCACTGCACCACCGTGCTGCCTTTGGAGGGTGTGATTTAACAGAAAGTTTCCAAGTGTGGTAGGGAGTGGGAACTGCCACGAACCTCCCGACGCTTGGCCCAGCGAGGCCGTCACCACTATCGACCATTAAATGGTCCACATAACAAAGCCCGATGGGATTCACGCCACAAATCATGCTTCGCCGGCTGATTTGTCCGGGATCACGCTCGCCAGCCCTGTGCTAACAAGTGACAGCAGCACTTGAACCGCTGCTGCACAGCCAATCCCACTCCTCTCGCAACTATGGCACCGAGGAGACCAGCACCCCGATTCAGAGAAGGTGACCTGGGCAGATTGCTGGGCGTGGCAGAGGCCAGGAGGGATGTCCTGTTTCCCCGAGGGTCCAGGAGGGTCACCCACCGGACAGCCACCGCCACCTGGGCGAACATGACAGCGGCCATTAGCATGGGAGCATGATCAGGAGGGCCGGCACCTCAGTGCTGCAAGGTCAACCATCTCCATTGGGCTGCTCGAGTGAGTTTGCACCGGGCACCTGCCCCCCCAACATACTCTAGCCCCCCCCTTATCCCCCACCATACTCCCGATCCCTCCACACCCCCACATATGACCCATCTCCCGAAGCCCCCACCGTTCCTGCGGGTAATCATGCGTGTGACTAACGCTGCTCTATCTGTGTCTCCAGGAGAAGTTGGCCCATAACCGCAGGAAGAGGGTCCAGACGTGCCAGATACACGTGTCCTCACCCACTTTGAGGAACAAGCCATGGAGTTCGCGGGGTGGCAGAGGACAGAGCAGTGACTGCTGTAGAGGTCAGCTTGTGGCGCAAAGGTGAGGATCCACCGGCCCTCACCCAGATAATGTCACATCATGAATGTCACTGACCACATATCCATTCTCCCACGGACGTGCAGACGACGGCACCGGACCATCCGGGGTGCCCCAGCCACCACCCAGGAGAACACATCAGAGGAGAACTTCAAGGACACCACCAAATTTGCATCAAAGCTGTCACCCCCACCCTCCACCAGCCCAGGTGGAGGAGGTAGTGGTCAGGCTTCTGGGGCACATTCCGGTGAGCACTACACAGTTGCAGATGCACATCAGGTAGAGGCAAGAACTTCCAGGGGAGACAACGGTCAGTGGTCTGCTGGACCCCAAGCCCCAGCTGTGTCCCAATCAGATGCTGGGCCTCTGGATGTTCCTGCCGCTTCTGATGCTGTCGGTAAGGTGGGCCATGAGATTCAGAGGGGTGTGTCAGCGACACTCGAGCAGGTCCGTAGCCGATTGGAGGAATCCCAGAAGCAGGAGATGGTGCCGGCAATGCGTGGCACCAAGGCCAACACTGCTAAGGTGGTGACCGCAGTGGAAAGCCTTGTGCACGACACTGGCATGAGTGGCGGTGCCAAGGCGTGGCACAGTCAGTGATGACCATGGCTGAATGCCTCGATAGCATGTCTGGGTCGCTGGGGGACGTCACCCAGTACCAATAGGTGCGCGGAGGTGCTGCAGAGCATATCTCAGTCCCTGGCAGCCATAGCGGACACCCTCCAAAGCATGTCCCAGTCACTGGGGGATGTGTTGCAGTCATTGTGGAACATCGCCGAGAGTGTCGAGACGATGGTGCAGACATTGGGGAGACTCCAGGGCTGACAGAGCCACATCACGCAGGGGCAGCCAGGGCTCAATCCAGCTGCCTCTCCATCCAGAGGCGAACACCATCATAGAATTTACAGTGCAGAAAGAGGTCATTTGGCCCATCGAGTCTGCACTGGCTCTTGGAAAGAGCATCCCAGCCCACACCTCCACCCTATCACCGTAACGCAGTAACCCCACGTAACCTTTTTGGAAACTAAGGGCAATTTAGCTTGGCCAATCCACCTAACCTGCACATCTTTGGACTGTGGGAGAAAACCGGAGGGGGGGGGGGGGGGGGAAAGAGAGAGATAGGCAGAGGGATGTGGGAAGGGTTATGACGGATGGGGCCATGTCATATGCAAAATGGGCTTTGATGAGGGCCGCCCTGGCCCTCCGGACTTACCATACCCTCACCACTCCCGTCTGTTGTCCGACCTCCTGCGGGTCTTCCCCGGGCTCGTGCTCCAGCCCCTCCTGGTCCGTTGTCACCTCGTCCTCCTCCTTAGTGGTGGCCACATGTTAAACCCCCTCCGCCACCAGCATGTAGCCCCGTTGCTGTGCCAGGTTGTGGAGGACACAGTAGGCCACCACAAAGTGGGCGACCCTTCGGGGAGTGTACTGCGGGACACCACCAGAGCGGTCGAGGCATTGGAATCTCATTTTGAGGAGTTTGATACACCACTCAATGACAGTCTGGGTGGCCTCATGGGCCTCAGTATATTGGGTCATCGCATCGGTCTCCGGCCTCCTTACTGACATCATTCGCCAGATACTCAGCAGGTACCCCTTACCCCCACGAGCCAAATGGTCATCCTGGGGTGATCCTTGAAGACGCTGGGAATGTCTGACTGCCCCCAAGATGTAGCTGTCGTCCGCACTCCCAGGGAAGCCATCACACACGTGCATTATTTTCATCTGTTGGGCGCATGCAAGCTGCATGTTCAGAGAGTGGAACCCCTTCCTGTTAACAAAGTGCAATCCCCGACGAAATACTATTCGGCGCCTGCGTGACCACCCACTGGAAGGTGATTCAATCACGGGAGACTGTTCGACAGGGGGTCGCTCCCGTTAATTGTATGGAGATTAGGCTTACGTGGTGATAATTGGTTTCTCGCCATGCCATGGTGGGATCCCAATGGAAATTCTGGTTTTACGTGCTGTCTCAGGCACAGGGCGCAAACCTTATTATCGCCACCAGCGAGGGACCGGAGTATGGCACCTGACTCTGTGTCGAATCACAATTTTGGCTGGGCGCCCGATTCTCCGCCTGTTTGCGGTGTAGCGAGGCGGAGAATTTAGCCCTGGATATCAGGTGTGAACCTTATTTTTTTTTTAACCATTGTTTATAACAAGCCTAGCAACAGGGGCATCTCATTTGTTTTGAACAGAGGACCTGAAACAATCAGCAGAAAGTTAAATATCAACTAATCCTATGAAAGTTTACAAGGCGTCTCTAAATAAAATCTGCATTTAAAAGTATTTACTTCAACAGTAATAATAAACACTGTTGCAGAAATTCTAAATAAACAAGGCAAATAAATATGTTAGACTTTTTCCAACTTCTAAATTTAAATCTTCACAATAATAAACTGCACTCTGAATTGAAGGAACAGGGAACTAAAGAGACAGAACGTCCCTTGATAGTCAATTTAATTTGTTAATTTCTCCAATGAGGAATGCACAATATATTTACGATGTAAAAGAAACACGTCCATTTGTCTAGCTACCTGAAGAGAGTAAAAGAAAACAGGAATCAAAGAAGAATAAATGTAAAAATACTTAATTCTCTCTTATCCAGAATTGCATTACCGTGGTTATTTATTATTTCTTTTATGTCAAAAGTTCATTCATGCTACCATGAGAGTTCCAAAATTCCCAAGTTGCTTTTCCACTGTACTTAATGACAGAGCAAATAATTGTACGGGTGGGACCCGGGTTCAATTCTGGCCTGGAGTCATTGTCTGTGCGGAGTTTGCACTTTCTCCCTGAGTATGCGTGAGTTTCCTCTAGGTGCTCTGGTTTCCTCCCACAATCCAGATATGTAGGTTAGGTGGGGATAAGGGGTTACAGGGGAGCGGTCTTAGGTAGAGTGCCCTTTCAAAGGCCCGGTGCAGATTTGATGGGCTGAATGGCCTCCTTCTGCACTGTTAGGATTCAAAGTACTGCTTTTGACAGCAGAAAGCAGTATTTTCAACCTCCATGACTGTTCACTAGCCTCACAGACCTGCTGATGCTGTGGAAATCTGCCATAGCAAAATGACTGCTTCACCCATCCCACAAAAACCCCATCCCCCTAACCTGCACATCGGATATTAAGGGGAAATTTAACATGGCCAATCCATCTAACCTGCACTTCTACGCAGACACAGGCAGGAAGTGCAAACTCCACACAGTCACACAAGGGCAAAATTGAACCTGGGTCCTTGGCGCTGTGAAGCAGCAGTGCTAACCTCTGTGCCACCATGCAATCCATCAGGAGTTTTGTGAACCACATCAATAACAGGAGTAATACATTACTGTTGAAATGCAATAATCTATTTAGACACCAGGTTTTTCTCATTTTACAATTCTGAATAGGGTAGAAATAAAGGGCTGGATTCTCCACTGTCGGGATGCTCTATTTTGCCGGCAGCCCGGGGGTTTTGATGCTGCCTCACAATGAGAAACCCCATTGACCAGCTGGCAAAACGGAGCATCCCGCCAGCGTGCTGAACCAGAAATCTGGTGCAGTGGGACGGAGAAACCCGCCCAAGATGTAGATTACTCCTGTGAGTGATTGTGTCACATTAGATCAGTGATAACTTTGTTGTCTTTAAGTGAGGTCATGGATCGAGCCCTATACCAGGACATGAACCTATAATTTAGGATCGGCCAACAGTGCAGCACTGAGAGAGTGAGAACCCATTTGCCTGTTCAGCTGTAAATAGAACTTGAGCAGGAGGATCTCCCTGTGTGCTAGCCGACCTCTTAAGTTCTGATAAAAAGTAATGCCCCAAAAAAGTCCTTTCTTCAAAAAAATTTTTCCCAACTTGATAAATATTTCCAACATCTGCACAACTGTGTTTTTGGTTTAAGATAAAAAGCCTAAATTCTTTCGGAAATGGAAACAGATTTACAAAAATCTTCTCTGAAAATTAATTATAAAGTTTATTTAATTCACAGGTATACTTGAAATAGCAGGATGTCATCATTTCAAAAATATTACTGTCAGCATGCGTCATTCCCAGGATGCCATACATGTGCAGCGGTTTATTGTTCCACCTAACAAAGATCTAAAACAATAATGGCGTTACTTCAGTCAGACATTTTTCAAGTTCCATTTGTCTTCGGTTTTCTCCATGGACCCAATTTGGAAATTATACCCAAATTGAGCCTGAAGATGTGTCTATTTAGTTTAGGTGAAATTGCATCCAAAATCCTGCACAAACTATCGTTATTATAGGTGAATGTAAAATCACCTATGGATCAGTGTAATGAGCATGCCTGGAACAAAGTCACTGGCTTAAAGATGTTAGCCCTTCAAGATTTGGTCCTTCAGAATGAGGTTGGAGACTGCAAGGTAAGCAGCACGTATCTCTCTATTTTTCAGACTTTTAGATTAACAAGTTTAAATTACTCTGTAGGGCCCGTGGATTATTTTTAACTTCCCTTTTTCGCAGATGACTGACAGCATAGGCATCTGTGACAAGGTTTCCTGCAACAGGGCTTTCAATTCTGCCGAGGATTAAAGTTCTCCTCAATGATGTTGAGGCTTGGCACATCAGAATAATTGGTTCCTCAGGAATATGTGCAGTGAAAAGATGGGTTGCGGAATGTGGTACACAGTACCTCTGTGTGCCCAACAACTGAGGTTAAGTTCTGTAAATAAAATTGATGATATGACTAGAAATTCAGGAGGGGATTTCCTGTCTCTGTTTTTGGGGGGGCGAGAATGGTAGAGGGGCCAGAGAATCAAGCCGGAATCCCAAAATGGCTTTTAAGCGAGCGGCACTTCCCACTCGATTGCCTCTGCAATGACTCAATGGGAATATTGACTTTAAAAATCGGGAACTCCATTTGCATTAATTTAAATATGATTCTCAGGTGACTGTCCATTCAAGTCGGCAATCACGACATGTCCCCCACGATGTGCATCTGACGAACAGAACCTGCCAGGCACACAGGTAAGTACAGCCCCTAGAGGGGAGGGTCAAGCTTGGGTTGCTGGCAGGGTGGGTGCCAGCATGACCGTCACAGGACCCGTCCCTTTCATTCCTTTCACAAAATGTTTGAAAATATAGCTGGCTGCCCTCTGCTTTTCTCCTCCAAGGCAACACTTTGGAAAAAAAGAATCGAAAAAGTCCAGTCTCAATCTCTCATACTTTCTGTCAAACCAATCTGCTGGACAGTCAGATGAAACAAGCCAAGATTCACCCTGCCCTAAGGCAGCACAGTGGTTAGCACTGCTGCATCACAGCACCAGGGGCCCAGGTTCAATTCCGGCCTTGGGTGACTATGTGGAGTTTGCACTTTCTCCGTGTGTCTGCGTGGGTTTCCTCTGGGTGCTCCGGTTTCTTCCCACAGTCCAAAGATGCACACGTTTGTTGGATTGGGCATGATAAATTGTCCCTCCAGTGTCCAAAGACGTGTAGGTTAGGTGGGGTTACGGGGATAGGATGGGGAAGTGGGCTTGGTAGTGTGGTCTTTCAGAGGGCGAGTGCAGACTCGATGGGCCGAATGGCCTCCTTCTGCGCTGTCGGGATTCTCTGTAAACTGTCTTTAAATGCAGAGACGTAGCTCTTTCAATTGCTTAAAATATTTATTTAATCTTTTGTTTTCCTGTCTTTATAGAGCAACAATATGCAGAATGTCCATGAAACATTGAAGATGAGGTCCCAAACTGAGGAGGGTTGTTGCTTATCAGTGAGGCAGTACAAAATAGACACAGAATTCTCACCTCATCTGATGTTCTGCAACTCCTGACCCAACTGAGGAAGTGGGGCACCTCACTACCAGTTAGGGAAACCTTCTAACTCTCCAAGAAGCCCTAAAGAAGCACACTTGGAGAAAGTTTGCACTTTCTGGAGTTCAAGGTGACCAGTTTTGGGGACGGAAACTCATTTGGAAACAGGATTTAAAGTACGCACCTACAAAATCACAAATCGTTGAATGTTCTGTATTTCTACATTATTACTTACCTCCACCCTTTTTGTTTTACAATCTTTCAGGCAGCATTAGCTTGTTTGTGCCTAGATTGCACATATAACAAATCAGGAGGAAACTCCAGGCTGTTATTAATAGGTGCACATTAAAATATAAATTATCATCATGCCTCTGCAACAAGAGTAAACTTGTATTTAGCTGCACAAGAGAACCTCACTTTCAAGTTAAATTGCAGAAATTCTGTATTTCATTGGTGTTCTCTCATTTGCTGACTCTCATTTTCCAATGGACAATGTATAAGCGGACAACCCGGAGACATCCTTTGCTAATTCATCCAACATTATCAAGCTTCTGTGTAATATCACCTTAGACTTCAGTTATTGTCGATTTGTGATGTTATAGCAAAATACATAGAAGTCACTGAACATAGGTGAGAGTCGACAAAATTGCGTTGGCGAGTTACTGCCTCTCTTGTTCGACTTTTCTTTTGCTGATTAGTTTCTTTAACTGTTTTGCAACATCTTTAGGATTTCTGTAGATCATCCGTCTGTCTGTTCCTTTCATTTTGATCCATTTGGCGGAGGGATAACCTTGTGCAATGAACTGTTGCTGAAACTGGGTCACAACCTGCAGTAAATGTTAAAAGGAAACAAAAGTTAAACAGGGGTTAACTATGACCAAGACAGAATAATCAACATGAAGAATTGGATTATAACAGCAATAAATCTAAAATCTAAGCTGACACAAAACGACAGATAATGGGGGTGTTTGGCAGGGGCACAAATTCATTCACACTGTTTTCTCGAGTTGCTGATGTGCTTCCACTGATATTATGATACAAATTGCATGGTATTAATTGTTCATATTTCTTATTCACATGAGCTGGAAACCTACAATGTATAATTTTCATTGACTATTAACATTCTTTTGACATGTTTCTAATCAGTAATATTCAATTTTAAAAGTTTGCATTTTCAAAAAATGCCTTTTCCCACAATGACTAAAATTTAACCTACAAGACGTTTCACAGATTTGCTTCTGATCACTTTCATCGCGCTGATACATCGTCAAAAGTCACATAAAAGTTTAACAAAAATTAAGGTGTTAATTTTAGTTTGCTCCAAATATGGCACATTAAACATTGCCTATTAGGCATTGTCAGTTTTTAAAAATTGTTATTTAATCTGTCCAGTGAAATCAAGTTAAAAAATAGTTTTTCAGTTTATCCAATAAACTGTTTTTAAAAGCAGAGTGTTAAAATTGCTAAACTTAAATAGACAAAGTAGAGTTTTTTCTCAAATCACATTTGCTTCTTTTGCAAATCACTCTAAAGCTGGGATGCCCTCTCATTCTTGATCCTTTTACGAGCATGAACAGTTTCTCCCCATCTGCTGTCCAGCCTCCTCATGACTTTGAACATCTCTATCAAATCTCCTTGTTATAACCCATGCAAGACCTACGGGGTTGGATCAATTAGCCTCCCCGTGAGCTTTGTTGAGTGTGAGCTTCCCCGCTGAGGTGTGGAAGGCCATCCGTGGAGTAAAAGCCGGCCTAGAACGAGAGCCGAGTTAATGTAGTCCTGGCTGGGTCCTGGAGAGTACTGCGTATACAGTTTACTGTGCAATAAAACAGTTTTCTTTACGCCTCTCATTTGAACTCCTCTGTGGCCACTAAACTCCTTTTAGACTTCTTCTCTCAAAGGAGAACAGTCCCAATCTTTCTGCATAGCTGAACTATCTCATCCCTGGAACCTTTCTCGTAAACCTCTTCTGCACTCTCCAATGAGTTCACATCCTCCTTATAATCTGGCGCCCAGAAGTGTACGCAATATTTTAGGTGAAGTCTAACGAATGTCTTGTACAAGTTCAGCATCACCTCCTTGCTCTTCTATTCTATGCCTCAATTAACAAGGCCCAAAATACTTTATGTTTTATTAACTACTCTCTCCACCTTCAATGATCTATGCACCTGTACATCCAAGTCCCTCTGCCCCTGCATCCTTTAAACTTTTTGCCCTTATTTTGTACTGTCTCTTCATGTCCTTCCTACCAAAATGCATCATCTTACACTTTTCCACATGGAAGTTCATCTGCCACTTTCTGCCCACTCTGCCAACCTGTCTACGTCCTTTTGAAGTTCTTTTTTTTTAAGAAAATATTTTACTGAAGCATTTGTAATTTTCACAATTGAACATATTTGACATTTCTAAAACTACCGTGCGGGTCGACGCACAAAATACCCTCTAAAATAACAACAATAAACCACGTTCCCCACTTCTCTCGCCCCATCCCCAATTACCCGTATACTAAATTCCCTGTCATTATTTAACATTACCATGCCTCCTATTTTCCTGCCCTGCTTTTTCCCTTCCCCCTTACTGCTGACATTCAGTTTTTGTTAAAGAAATCGATGAACGGCTGCCAACTCCGGGCGAATCCCTGTACTGATCCTCTGAGAGCAAACTTGATTTTCTCCAGACTGAGAAACTCTACCATATCGCTGACCCACACTCCTGATTTCGGGGGCTCCGAGTCCCTCCATCTCAGCAAGATCCGTCTCCGGGACACCAGGGAGGAGTGGTCCAAGATATCGGCCTCCCTCCCCCCCTTCTTTGCCCCCGGATCTTTCGACACCCCAAATATTGCTAATTCTGGACTCGGAGTTACCCTCCCTTCCAGGACGTCCGACATAACATCTGAAAATCCCTGCCAGAATTCCCTCAGTTTCGGACATGCCCAAAACATATGAACATGGTTGGCCGGGCTACCCCCACACCGCCCACATGTGTCCTTCACCTCCTCGAAGAACCTACTCATCTGAGCTACAGTCATGTGGGCCCTGTGGACTACCTTGAACCGAATCAAGCTAAGTCTAGCACAGGACGAGGATGCATTTACCCTTTTCAAGGCTTTTTCCCACAGTTCAGTTTCCAGCTCCCCTCCTAGCTTCTCTTTCCACTTCACCTCTCTGATAGGGGCCCCTTCCCACTCTAACAATTCCCTGTATATGTCCGAAACCTTCCCACCTCCAACCCCTGTTTTTGACAGCACTTTATCCTGTAGACCCCTCAGGGGGAGGCGAGTAAAGCCTGGGACATGTTTCCATACAAACTCCTCCTCTAATGTCTCCAAGGTCGGAAAGCCCGCCTGGATGAACAGATCCCCAAACCTCTTAATCCCTGCCTGCTGCCATACCTTAAAGCCACCATCCAGCCACCAACCCCACCCCCCCTTCCCCCCGCGACAAACCGGTGATTGTCACAGATCGGTGACCACACTGACTCCAGTCTCATATACTGCCTCCATTGTCCCCACACCCTCAGGGCTGCGACCACCACAGGACTTGTGGAGTACCGAGCCGGTGAGAAAGGTAGGGGTTTGAACTCCTGTCAGTAAAGCCTCCAGACTTGTACCTTTGCAGGATGCTGCCGCCATCCGCTCCCAGACCGACCCCTCCCCCACTTCCTGACCATCGCTATGTTGGCAGCCCAGTAATAGTTAATAAAGCTCGAGAGAGCCAATCCCCCTTCCCCGCGGGCCCTTTTCAAGAGTGTCCTCTTTACTCTTGGGGTTTTTACCCGACCATATAAACCTCGATATCGCCACGTTCATACTTCTGAAAAACGCCTTTGGGACAAAAATCGGGAGACATCGAAAAAAGAAAAGCAGTCTCAGAAGGACCGTCATCTTGAAATGAAATGAAATGAAAATCGCTTATTGTCAGAAGTAGGCTTCAAATGAAGTTACTGTGAAAAGCCCCTAGTCGCCCACATTCCGGCGCCACCGTCTGAACTCTCTCTGCCAGCGTCAGTGGGAGCATGTCCCATCTCGAAAAATCCCTTCTCATTTGATCCGCTGCTTTGCCCAAATTTAACTTGTTAAGCTGCCCCCAATCCTTGACCACTTGAATCCCCAGATACCTAAAACTCTTCCCAACCACTTTAAAAGGTAGCTCCTTCAGCATCCTTTCCTGCTCCCGTGCCTGAATCATGAACAACTCACTTTTTCCTTTTGAAGTTCTACACTGTCCTCTACACAGTTTACAACACGGCCAAGCGTTGTGTCATCTTCAAACCTTGAAATTGTTCCCAAAAACTCGTTCTGAGCTGGTCCATGATAATTGTTAGCTCTTGATTTTCCTGTTCCACTGGAAATGGAATTCTTGGAGATGTCCATAATTTATTGCTGTGCTGGGCCTGTCTGACATCTTTGACAGACAAATGTACTCAAGGCTTCTACAGTAATTTACATTGGGAGCCACAATCACCAGCAATCTTTCACTTGATGCTGGAATCAACACCTGTATTGAAAAAGCTGTAGCTGTTATGCCCATGACGAGTAAGAGAGTTTGAAACAACAACGTGACTGAGAACAGCAAACTCTGAGTCAACAAGCCTGTGTTCTCAGTACATTCCTCTACATTAGTGAGAGGACTACGTACACTAGGCTGGAAAAAAGGCTGAAGAGTTTGTGCTACTTCGGATGTATTCTTGGCAGGACTTGGTCACCAACTCAGAGGTGCTGGACCATCAGCAGCTATCGCTAAGCCATTGACACCTGCACTGGCTCAGCCACGTTCATTGGATGAATGACAGTTGATTTTGATTTGATTTCTTATTCTCACATGTATTAGTACACAGTGAAAAGTATTGTTTCTTGCATGCTGTACAAATAATGCATACCGTACATAGGGAAGGAAGCAGAGACTGCAGAATAGAATGTTACAGTTATCGCAAGGTGTAGAGAAAAGATCCACTTAATACGAGGTAGGTCCATTCAAAAGTCTGATGGCAGTAGGGAAGAAGCTGTTCTCGAGTCAGTTGGGACATGACCTCAAACTTTGCTATCTCTTTCCTGTCGGAAGAAGGGGCTTTCTTAACTATAGTGTCGGCATGGGGGGACCAGGACAGGCTGTTGGTGATATGTACACCTAAAAACTTGAAACTTTCGATCCTTTCTACTTCGTTCCCATTGATGTAGACAAGGGCATGTTCTCCACTACGCTTCCTGAAGTCGATAACAATCTCCTTCGTTTAGTTGACACTGAGGGAGAGATTATTGTCGTCGCACCAGTTCACAGGATTCTCTATTGTTTGAGATCCGACCCACTACGGTGGTGTCATCAGCAAATTTGAAAATCAAGTTGGAGGGTAATTTGGCCACACAGTCATAGGTGTAGAAGAAGTATAGTAGGGGGCTGAGGACACAGCCTTGTGGGGCACCGGTGTTGAGGATGATCGTGGAGGAGGTGTTGTTGCCTATCTTTACTGATTGTGGCCTGTGGGTTAGAAAGTTCAGGATCCAGTCGCAGAGGGAGGAGCCGAGGCCAAGGCCACGGAGTTTGGAGATGAGTTTTGTAGGAATGATGGTGTTGACGGTTGAGCTGTAGTCGATGAATAGGAGTCTGACATAGGTGTCTTTGTTATCTAGGTGTTCCAGGGTAGAGTGCAGGGCCATGGAGATGGCATCTGCTGTGGACCTGTTGAAGCGAACTGTAGTGGATCAAGGCAATCCGGGAGGCTGGAGTTGATTCATGCCATGACTAACCTTTCGAAGCACTTCATGATGATGGATGTCAGAGCCACTGGACAATAGTCATTAAGGCATGCTGTTTGACTTTGTTTTAGTACAGGGATGATGGTTGTCTTCTTGAAGAAGATAGGGACCTCAGATTGTTGTAAAGAGAGGTTGAAGATGTCTGCAAATACCCCTGCCAGCTGATCCGCGCAAGACCTGAGTGCTTGTCCGGGTACCCTATCCGGGCCAGTGGCCTTCTATGGGTTGACCTTCGAGAAGGTTGCTCTGACGTCTGCAGTGGTGATCACAGATACAAGTTCATCCGCGGCTTCTGGGGTGGAGGGCTCGCTCTTGCTGACCTCTTGCTCAAAGCGGGCATAGCATGCGTTGAGCTCATCAGGGAGGGGCACGTTGGAGCCGACGATTTTACATGCCTTCATCTTATAGCCCGTTATGTCTTACAGACCTTTGCCATAGATGGCGGGAATCCGTGTGGCTAGCCTGGGACTCGAGCTTGGTCTGGTACTGTCTGTTGACACCTTTGATGGATTTCTTTGGGTCATATCTGGCTTTGTTGTAGAGGTCAGGGTCGCCCGACTTGAACGCCTCAGACCTAGACTTCAGCAAGCAGTGGATATCCCTGTTCATCCAGGGTTTCCAGTTGGGAAACACGCGGATTTGCTTCTTTGGCACACAGTCTTCTACACACTTACTAATGAAGTCAGTTGCTGTAGTGGCGTACTCGTTCAGACTGGTCAGAGTTTTTAAATACTGACCAGTCAACTGACTCTAAGCAGTCCCGTAGGAGGTCATCTGATTCCTCAGACCAACAATGCACGACTTTCTTTGACGGATTCACCCACTTCAGTTTTTGCTTATGAGCCGGGAGCAGGAGCACAGTCTTGTGGGCAGATTTGCCAAAGTGTGGGCGGGCGATAGAGCAGCAGTCATGTTTGATATTTGTGTAGCAGTGGTCCAGGATGTTTGGACCTCCGGTGGAACAGGTGACGTATGTCCGGGGAGCAGAAACTCACCAGTGTTGTACACCTTCTCTATGGCGAACTGGTCACTGGGTAACAATCTCCTGAGTGTCCATATCTCTGCTACAAAGAGGCCAGCAAGCAGGATACAAAGATTGTGGACACTGACATGGACAACTGGAAATCAGTCGGTGTTGACCGTAACCTCTGTAGGCTGACTGCTTGGAAGAGCATTGGAAGAGCAGAAACCAAAAGCACAGCTGGCCAAGAAGAGGACCCAGAGAAAACAGAGACCAGAGGAACAGACACTGGCATGTCAGAGTGGGGATCCTAAACCACACCAGATGATATTTTAGGGTTGACCCGGGCTTAAACCATCATCTTACTTGACAGAAAGGCTGCCACCATAGATCATTTACTGCTCAGAAGAAAGCTATTTGGCACACGAGTCTACGCCAACTCTCTTTACAGCAATTTAGTCAGTCCCATTCCGCTGCTCCCACCATGTCGCACGCAAGTTTATTTCCACTAAATGTCCCATCCAATTTCCTTTTCATATGATTGACCTTCTATGCTTCCACGTGGCAGTCAGTTCTAGGTCATTACTACTCAGTGTAAAAAAACATTCTTGCTAACAAACCGCATCTCTCTGCGCCCCCCCCACCCACCCCCCGGATTTACCGAAACATTATATTAGTGCTCCCTAGTCCAGGGGTTCCCAAGCTCTTGGTTGCCATCGCCGATGGGGTTGTAGTGCAAATCTCTGGTACAAGTTCCAAGCCAGCAATAGCCATGAAACCCGCACCGAGTTTGACAACTGCAAAGGCCCCTTTAAACGTTTGAGCTTTTCTTTTTGCTCGGCATGACTTAATCATCTACTGCAGAGGCCCGATTGCTGCTACAACTATAGCTTATAAAAGGTGGGCCTTTGCTTTTTTCAGGTCAAACTCAGCAGTTCAAACTTCCGTCATCTTTCCCACCACTGTTCAGATACACTCTCCCCATCAATTATTACTCTGCGGGGTCACACAAAGTCAGAAGCATTAAAACGGGTGACATCAGGAAAAAGATTTGGGAAGCGCTGTCCTAGTCCTTGTTCTACCAGCTAGTAAAAAGTTTTTCTTTGTTTGCCTTCCAACACAGGAATTTTCCACCTTAATTTTGTGAATCTTCAGCATTCTGCAACATTTAACAAATTTTCCTCTCAACTCTATTTACTTTCTCCTAAAATCTTTAAGCTTTTAAAACCCAAGATTAGGATCACTTAATGGTTAAACCAGATTACCTAGCCTTCTATCCTTCTGAACCTTGATGTGCTCTACTCTGGCCCTTGACATTTCCCCTAGTTTTGACAACAAAATAAGTATCCAGTAATGAGATTATGGTCTACCTAATACATCCCAAAGTTATTTAATTACAAGACCAAGCAGAGTTTCATAATCTAATTTATTCCTATGCCTTTATGTTTGATAGATCATGACTGTGTATGAATTTAACTTTCTTTCGAATTTACAGTGCTCACAGTCATCATTCTGAAATATACTAGAGGTCATCTTACTAGTTCAACACTGTACTAAAACATTAATGAATTAGGTGAAATGACAAGGCCGGTATGTTTTCAATGTATGTAATGGATTGCAGATATCTGACTATGAACTAACTTTTCAGCCCATTTTGGAAAAAGGAAAGTTTTCCCATCCTCAATATTACAGTGACATCCATTGTAAAGCAAGAGCAACTACAAACAAAATTTGAGATCAATTAAATTAAAAATGGTCATTTCACATGGAGCTCACAGAATCCCTACAGTGCAGAAGGAGGCCATTCACCCATCGAGTCTGCACCAACCCTTCGAATGAGCACTCTATCCATGTCCACTCCCTCATCCACCCCGCCGTATCCCCATAACCCCATAACCTAACCTGGGCACCAAGGGTCAATTTAGCGTGGCCAATCCACCTAACCCGCACATCTTTGGACTGTGGGAGGAAATCGAGCACCTAGAGGAAACCCATGTAGACAGGGGGAGAAAGCGCAAACTCCGCACAGAGTCATCCAAAGCCGGAATTGAACCTGGTTCCTGGAGCTGTGAGGCAGTAATGCTAACCACTATGCCACCATGCCACCCCTTACTACAATAAGAAACTGCCTGTTTCCACTGGTGACATCTACAGTGTGAGTCAGGGTGTACAATAATTATGTAAATATTTTACACTTTATTTGCTCGTAGCTTTTGAAGCTGCTTTCCCAGTTAGAGATTCATTTTGGGGTTGCACTGGCATTTTTGTGTTTTGGCTCTTTCAGCATCTGCTGGAAATGTAGTGTCACAAATACTTAGTTGTTGATCACAGAATGTTGGAATCCCTACAATCCATAAGGAGGCCATTCGGCCCATCAAGTCTGCACTGTATCTCCGAATGAGCACTCTATCCAGGTCCACACTCTCGCCCTATCCCCGTCACCCGCTCAACCTTCTGGACACTAAGGGCCAATTTATCATAGCCCGTACATCTTTGGACTGTGGGAGGAAACCGGAGCACCCGGAGGAAACCCACTCAGACACGGGGAGAACGTGCAAACTCCACAGAGTCACCCAAAGTCAAAATCAAACTTGGGTCCCTGGTGCTGTGAGGAAGCAGTGCTAACCACTGTGCCACCTAGATGCACCAGTTATGATATTATACATTTTGTAAAAAAGCTAATCTTTCTTCTTAATGGACACAAGAATCCTTAAAGATGGCTGCCAATAATCTCCTGCCTTTTACAACTGCAATGTTGTCAAACTTCTCGAAGGCTCCAAGTGGACTGAAAGTAGACATATTCAGACAAGTGAAAATATTTGAAATCCAATATGAATTTCCAAATGAGCAAACGGAAACTCATTGGCAATGACTTCCCCGGAGGTATGAACAGCTCCTTCCTGTCTCACAAAACATGGAAGAATGGGAGCCGTTAATGTTAATGGCTGAGTCATTCAAAAGGTTAATTACATAGGGTGGCATGGTGGCGCAGTGCTTAGCACTGCTGCCTCACGGCACTGAGGACCCGGAATTGATCCTGGCCTCGGGTCACTGTCCGTGTGGAGTTTGCACATTCTCCCAGTGTCTGTGTGGGTCTCGCCCCAACAACCCAAAAACGTGCAGGGTAGGTATCACTTTTATTTAAGTAAGTTTCAACAGTAGTTTTGTACTAAACTAATAACTTTGTAATAACACCACTCACCATTAAAAAATCCATATTATCACTATATGTTGATAACTCTGCACCTTAGAGAATAATCCTTCCAACGTAATTGTTTTAATTCTTTGCATATAGATAGCTTTAACCCTCTGTGTATGCACACACACATACTACTACCACCCCATTTTCCGGTGAAGGAAGAATGGGGAAAAAAGCAACTGGATGATTAAAAGGAATGTGTGGATATTCACTATTGAGGGAAGGCAGAGTGCTGTCAGATTGTACAAGTTATTAATTGAATTTTAGCCCCATGGAAGCTATACTTCAACATCCCAAATCACTTGAAATATTTGAAATTTCAAATTTTGGAATATTAGATAATTAAAGAGAAGTGAATAGCAATTGGGATGTCAAGTGGGACAAACCCTTTAAAACATGAACAGATTTCAAATGCTGAACAGGTGAATTAAGACAAAGTACAACTTCTGACTCAACAATACCTGTCTGCTGTATTAAACAATATATATTCAACAGAATATATTGTATTAAATAATATATATTCAAAAGCAAGTTTTGAAATGTTTCCATTACATGTAATATTAATATTGAACTGCTAGTGAAATGAAATGAAATGAAAAGAAAATGAAATGAAAATTGCTTATTGTCACAAGTAGGCTTCAGTGAAGTTACTGCGAAAAGCCCCTAGTCACCACATTCTGGCGCCTGTTTGGGGAGGCTGGTACGGGAATTAAACCATGCTGCTGGCCTGCTTGGTCTGCTTTAAAAGCCAGCAATTTAGCCCAGTGTGCTAAACCAGCCCCTAGTGTTGTCTCAGTGATGAGAATTCAGATCCAAGAGTGCAATCCTTTTTTCTGGGCAAGTCACCTTGCTGAAAAGTCATTGTTTTGGCAAAATCATCAAAAATGCAAGTATCAGTTCAGTAAATGTTTGATCCAGGATAGAAAATAAAAAGCGACCCTCAACTTCACTTAGCGTCATGATATGGGTATCATGGCAAAAATACGCACACATTTATTTAGCTACTTAGTAATACTGGCCATTGTTCAGGAGTTGTCAACTGGGTGCAGTACAATTTTTCAGAAGTTTGCAGTGAGGCTCATCAGGACCACTGCTCGGTTAAATACTCTTTTCAAATATTTTGAATGACCTAGGCCAAGGTGTGTGGAGCAGCATTAGAAAATTTGATACAAAACTGGCAATAAATGAGGACAGTTGTAAACTTCAGAATGACATAGACAGGATGGTAAAATGGGAAGAAGCATGATAGATGCAGTTAAACGTCGGAGAACTGTGAAACCTGATAACCTTTGTGTTTTGGGAAAAGCCTGCATTTTATTTTTGCGCAGCGTGCCCCTTTAAGATCAATGTGAAACGAGAATAATTCCGGAAGGGGGAATAATTTGTTTTCCTGGATATGCTGAGAAGTGCTCACACGTGATCGGAGTTAATATGGGGATGCAAGTTAAAAAGCAGAGTAAATGGACAGCTAATTGGATATGAAATTATAACTGGTCTCAAGATCTGTAGTTCACAACACAGAATTTGTGCAAAGGAAAGCAAATCGTATGGTTTTCTGTTTTTGCAGCAAGAAGAAAATACAACTCCGGATGCTCTTGGGTGAAGCAACGTGCTAGCCAGCCAAGTGTTAGTATCTGAGGACCTGTATCTGGAGGCCAAGTTGGAAAGACTGAGAGATTGCAAATGGTGCCACATTTGTGCTGCAAGTACTTGTAACAACATGTGGCATACCTTTTGTTGCATCAACTACTAAAAGTGAAATTTACTTTTGATTTGGTGATGAATGTAGGAATTTCAGGTGTATTATTGGTATTTGGTGCAGTGAGAGTTAAAATCCTGGGTTAGTGTGTGTGTGACTGCTGCATTCATATTTTAATAGAAATCCTAGTTTAAAGACAACAAAGCTTTTGGGAGCCAGGGGTGCAATTAAGCCAGGGGTGCAATTAAACCAATGTAAAAGGCTTGGGCTAATGAAATTTTGTTTGGATTAAGGGGTGGAGTTAATTAGATTTTAGGCTTGTAAAATGATGCTTCTGCTGGGTGAGGCTAAGGCATCAGGCATTTTGCAGAAATCAGTTCTTTTGTGAGCTGAATTAAACTATGACCATAAGTGACTCAGTTTGCTCTCACTACAGTTCAGTTAAAATAGATTAACACTCTTCAAAGCTGATGTCCTATGTTATTTGTACCAAGGTGTACCATGGCCACTGGCTGTTCACACAGCCAGTGTTTCTGCATGGTTCCGACAGGACTCAGGTCTTGCCTTTAAAGCAGTATCAAAAGATCTCTCTTTCTAAAAGAACATCTCTGCACAGCAGGTATTCCCAAGTTCTAGTTATTTAATAATGGATTGAGAGCTGGGATGTTTTATTTGTTGTTATTTGAGTAGGAATAAAGATAGCAGTTAAGAGTATTGTGTTCGCTGGTATTGAGTCGAATTGTTTAAGGGTAATTTAAAATTATTTTCTGGTGTGATGTTTGGTGTGATGTTAAAACATATTTTAATACTGTGTCGGTAATAAGGTTTATTTTAATATACCGTGTCTCCATTTTCTTGTGTAATCACTCCTAGAGCGAGATATCCTTTCCACCCATTATTACAATAATGGAATTTCTGTCCAGTATCCTAGCCACTGTTGGCGTCTGGGTTTGTAATAATTTGAAGTATCATTGGCTGTTAATGTTTGAACTATGTTGCTTTTATTTGTCAGAGTGTTAAGAAGTAAAACCTTGAGCGCGATTCTCCGCAAATGCGGCGAATCATAAAGGCTGCCGTGAAACTGGCCGTGTTTCGCGGCAGCCTCCGCACCTCCTCCCGGGACCCGATTCTGCCCCCCGGGTGGGGCTAGCAGCGGGGCCCCGTGAAGCACGGCATCGCGGACTTAGCGACCGTCGCTAAGTCCACGCGCCAAGCGTCATGCCGGCTGACGCGCACGATGACGTCAGCCGCGCATGTGCGGGTTGGACGGCTCCAACCCGCGCATGCGCTGGGCCGTCATCTCCCTCGGCCGCCCCGCGGACTGATCCTGCGGGGCGGCGGAGGGAGAAGGACGCACTGCCCGCGATTGGTGGGCACCGATCACGGGCCCATGCCCCCCTTGGCACGGCCGTGGTACTGCCGTGCCAATGGGGGCCCTGGATGCCCAGAACGGGCATGTTGCGGCCGTTTTAACGACAGCAGCAAGCAGGTGTGTTTGCTGCCGTAAAAACGGTCGTAAAGGCCTAGGCACTCGGCCCATCGGCCTGGGGAGAATCGCTGCTCGCCGTAAAAAACAGCGAGTAGCGATTCGTGTCGTGGGGCGGCCGTGGGGGGGAATAGCGGGAGGGCGTGAAAAATGTCGGGGACGCCCTCCCGCTATTCTCCGACCCGTCGTGGGCAGCGGAGAATCGCGCCCCTTGTTCTGTTTCCATTGGCATTGCAGAGAACTCTTCCTTTTAAAAAAGTTATTGGTCTCGGCAGGGTCTTAACAGAATGCTACATTGCGCTCGGACCAATGTGGAAAGTCATTGGGTGGGGGGGGGGGGGGGGTAATTTTGAGCTGACATTTTCCTTGCATGAGAAATGCAGCATGGGCTCAAAATCCAGAGGGAATTGAAAAATATGATTCTCTTGCCGTAACTGAGAGTCTCCCCACCCTCCCCAACAACATCCCATCCACCAATGGAGTAATACATTAGCATGTCATTAGCGAGCACTCACTGAATATTCACAGCACACGGGCATCAATTACAACAGGCCTACATAAACCTGAACCTAGCGGCCTCACCTCCCAGAGGGATATTGGAGGTGAGCTCTCAGGCAGCGATGATTCTCCAGGGTTTGCACTGCTGCACTGCTCCGGATACACCGGAGAGGACGCGGGGAACATGGGTAATTTCAACTCTGGGCTGGAGTTTTGTCACTCAATCCCGGGGAGAGGAGTCGGTAGCAGGCCTTAACTTCTGTGCATTTTGGGGCACCTCTTGCTTTAAGAGGGGCAGGAGGCTTGCCTGCAGGCATCACTTCCTATGTCCTCATTTCTGGGCTTGCACCCAAATCTATCAGCAGTTCAGGAATATTCCCCTGAGAAACATATATACTGCTTTGTATACTGTAGTGGAAAATGACCTCTCAGGGGCAAGCAGCAACAGCCAAATTTGTTGCTCCAGAAATGGTTCTGCTGCAGAGGGGAGGAGTAAAAGGTGAGGGAATGCAATAGATTATAGTGGACTTCATTGTAAGGGGAATAGAAAGGCGTTTCGGTGGCCGCAAAAGAGTGTCCAAGATGGTGCGTTGTCTCCCTGGTGCTAGGGTCAAGGATGTCCCGGAGCGGTTACTCTGAAAATTCAGAATATTCTGAAGGGGGAGGGTGGCTGTGGTACACCTTTGTACAAATAACATAGATTAAATAAAAGGGATGAGGTCCTTGAAGCAGAACATAGGGAGTTAGGAAGCAAGATATAAAATCGGACCTCAAAAGGTAATGATCTCAGGATTACTACCAGTGCGAAGTGCGAGTCAGCGTAGAAATAGCAGGATAGGGAGGATGAATACATGGGAGGGTTTCAGATTCCTGGGGCATTGGGACCTATTCTGGGGGAGGCAGGAGCTGTACAAACTGGACTGGTTACACCTGGGCAGGGCTGGGCTGATGTCCTTGGGGGGATGGGGGATATTTGCTAGGGCAGGCGGGGAGGGTTTAAACTAAGCTGGCGGGGGTGGGAATCTATGTAAGGATTCAGAGCAGGGGAATCAAGAACAAGAGAAAAACACAAGAATAAGAAAAGTGACACACACACACACACACACACACACACACACACACAATGCAGGGAATCTGCTAATGATTTCTCCGCCCCCCTCATGTGGGAAGTTCATACTCCCAAAGGATTGTGGGATTGCAATTATTCCCCAGCCAGTGGTAAGCAGGCAGGTTATAACATCCCTCCCCCCCAAAGTCCAAGGAATCCACTGAAGACCCTGGCGAAGGAGGGCTTCTCTATCTTCACGCAGTTCTGCAACGACCTGCGCAGGCTTTGAGTGCGGCAACAGAGGAAGATTGTGAGGAATACTTTCCACTGTGTCTGGTCTCTGTGGCTGTAGAAATGAGCTCCGGGGGAGGGGAATCTTTGGAAGGGATGGTCTTCTGGACCGAACGTTGTCTACATGCTTGTGCTGGAGACGACCCTGAGCTTGCACCTGGTAAGATATAGGGCCCGTTTGGCGAAAGATTACACCAGGGACTCACTGGGCACAGCCAGCAAAATTCCGAACGAACACTGGGTCACCGGGCGCAAACTGTCGAATCGGCCGATGCTGAGAAAAACCACGTCCCTGCCGTTCTTGTGTGCAGCGTACTTTAGCACCAATGTCCGGGGAAACCATGCTGAGGTGGGTGCGAAGTCTCCGGCCCATTAGGAGTTCCGCAGGAGCTACCCCAGTCACCGCATGAAATGAAAATCGCTTATTGTCACGAGTAGGCTTCAATGAAGTTACTGTGAAAAGCCCCTAGTCGCCACATTCCGGCGCCTGTCCGGGGAGGCTGGTACGGGAATCGAACCGTGCTGCTGGCCTGCTTGGTCTGCTTTAAAAGCCAGCGATTTCGCTCAGTGAGCTAAACCAGAGGAGTGGTCCTATATGAAAACAAAAACGAGCCATTCTCGTGTCCATCGACCCGGAAGACTGCTTCTTTAGGCCTCGTTTGAATGTCTGTACTGCACACTCTGCCAACCCACTAGAAGCCGCGTAGAATGGAGCGGTGCGGATATGGCGTATCCCGTTCGTCTTCATGAACCTCGCAAACTCCTCACTTGTGAACGGAGTGCCGTTGTCCATGACCAGCATCGCAGGGAGGCCATGCGTACTGAAAGACAAACGCATCTTCTCGATTGTTGCGCAGGACGTTGTGCCGACCATCTTATGCACCTCTAACCATTTAGACTGGGCATCAATTAATAGAAGGAACATGGATCCTTGGAAAGGGCCGGCAAAATCCGCATGCAAGCGCTCCCAAGGCCACCCTGGCCATTCCCAGTGATGTAGGGGCGTGGCCGGCGGAAGCTTCTGATGCTCCCGGCAAATGGAGCAGTTTTGTGCCACCTTCTCAATGTCGGTGTCGGGGCCTGGCCACCAGACATAACTCCGGGCCAACATTTTGATTTTGGTCACACCCGGATGCCCATTGTGCAGGTCTCTTAGTATCAGCTCCTATCCTTTTTCTGGGACAATCATACACGTCCCCCACAAGAGAATGCCGTCTTCCATGCTAAATTCTGACAGCTTGGAGGAAAATGTCCACAACTCGCCTGGGAGCTGTCTATGCTGCCCACCATACAGGACTATGTGCCGAACCTTTGACAGGACTGGCTCCGCCTGGGTCCACTCACTGATCTGTGATGCCGTGACAGGCAAGATGTCCATAAAAGTTAGGGTCGCAACCACCTCACCAGTCGTGGGGGTCGACATGGGGCCGGTCGATAAAGGCAATCGGCTTAGTGCGTCGGCATTCACTATCTGGATTCCTGGTTTGTGCTCCAGAGAATACTCGTAGGCAGCGAGCAACAAAGCCCAGCGCTGGATCCGTGCGGAAGCAATGGGCAGTATTGGCTTATCCTCTCGGAAAAGTCGCAGCAGAGGCTTATGCTCAGTCATGATAGTGAAATGGCGGTCATACACGTACTGGCGGAAGCGTTTCACCGCAAAGATCACCGCCAGGCCCTCCTTCTCGATCTGCGCGTATTTCCTTTCCGCTGCAGTCAATGTGCGGGAGGGAAAAGCTATCGGTCGCTCGGCCCCGTTCTCCATCTTGTGGGACAGGACGGCCCCAATACCATACGGGGATGCATCACATTTGATGAGCAAAGGCTTTCCAGGATCATAGTGGGTTAGTAATCCAAACAACGACAATTGTTGTTTTACCCGCCGGAAAGCGGTTTCTTGAGGCTGACCCCGAACCCAGGTGTGATTCTTCTTTAGCCGAAGGTGCAACGGGGCCAGTGTAGTTGCCAGATTGGGGAGGAACTTCCCGTAATAGTTTACGAGGCCGAGAAAAGAACAAAGATGCAAAGTGTCAGACGGGGCGAGGGCCTGTTGAATCGCGCGCACCTTCTCTGCGACGGGGTGCAAACCTTCACGGTCCACAAACCCAGGTAGACTACTTCCTTCGCCTGAAAGAAGCACTTTGTGCGACGTAAACAGACTCCGGCCTCCGAAAAGCGTTGAAGGACAGCCTCCAAATTTTCCAAATGATCCAATCAAAACGTCGTCTAAGTAGACAGCGACATGCGGTAAACCTCTCAAAATGCCCTCCATGACGCGTTGAAAAATAGCGCAGGCAGAGGATATTCATACAGGCCCCAGTGTGTATTAATTATTACATATGGCTGGGAGGCAGGTTCCAGCTCCAACTGTAGGTAGGCGTGACTCGTATCTAATTTTGTAAACGAGAGTCCGCCTGCAAGCCTTGTGTAGAGATCCAATATGCGAGGCATTGGGTATCGGTCGAGCCGGGAAGCCGTATTCACTCAAGTTTATAGTCGCCGCACAAGCGAACTATGGTGTCTGGCTTCATTACAGGTATAATTGGTGCTGCCCAGTCAGCGAAACTGACGGGCCTGATAATACCCAAAGTCTCCAAACGAGTGAGCTCCCCTTCTACCTTCTCGAGCAAGGCGTAAGGCACCAGGCGCACCCGGAAATAGCGCGCCGTGGCTCCTGGTTCGATTTGGATACGGGCTATGGTCCCTTTTATTTTCCCCAAACTGGGCTGGAATACATCTGGGTACCGTCCTAGCACCTCAGTCAACCCTCCAGAAATTGTTTGGAGGATGTGCTACCACTGCAGCCGCAAATGGCGCAACCAGTCCCGACCCAACAGGCTGGGCCGTGGCCGCGCACCACGATAAGTGGGAAAGGCCCCTCCTGGCGTACATAAACAACAGGGGTCATCGTAGTTCCTGCAATGTCCAATGGTTCCCCCCGTTTAGGTGGCTAACCTGGCCTGTGTGTCTGTAAGGGTCTGTATACCCTGCTTGATGCGGTCGAATGTCCTCTTGGCGATGACAGAGACTGCTGCACCAGTGTCCAACACCATCTCAAGCGGGTGACCATTGACCCGTACTGTCACCTTAATGAAATGAAATGAAATGAAAATCGCTTATTGTCACAAGTAGGCTTCAAATGAAGTTCCTGTGAAAAGCCCATAGTCGCCACATTCCGGCGCTTGTTCGGGGAGGCTGGTACAGGAATTGAAACGTGCTGCTAGCCTGCCTTGGTCTGCTAGCCAGTGATTTAGCACTGTGCTAAAACAGCACATGGGGGCCACACAGGGAGCTGCCACACAATGCAGCTGCAGGCAGTTGTCCTCAGTCTCCACGTCCTTAGGAGTAGTCGCCGCAGGTTAATCCAAATGGAAGGTACGGCCCCTGGGCTGGCCCCAGTTTCTGCCGGAACGACAGTGCCTCTGGCGCCCCCAGGACCGGCATCCACGACGGGGTCGGTGCCCACAAGTCTGACACTGACATGGCTCCTCATCCACTGGTTCTGGAGAAGGCTCCCTTCGGGAAGGAATGTCAGGCGGCCACTGGCGTCGATCCGGACGTCGCCTCACCCAAGGTACCGCAGGGGTGCGGGGGGGGGGGGGGGGGGGGGAGAGAGACACTTTTGGACGGAGGTGGTTGCGCCCCAAGGCGTGCACCTCCATTCCCTGTAGCTCCTGCACCCCCCGTTCTGCGCTTTCTTGGGACAATACTATTTGAATGGCCTGCTGAAAAGTCAATGTTGGTTCAGCTAACAACTTTCTCTGGGTGGCCGCATTGTTAATACCGCAAACCAAACGGTCGCGTAACATTTCTGACAGGGTCTCACCATAGTCAGAGTACTTCGCAATCCTGCGTAGCCTGGATAGAAAATCCGCAAGGTATTTTCCTGGGGTCCTCTCAGCGGTATTAAACCGGTAACGCTGGACTATCTATCGTAGACAGGGTTGGGTTAAAATGTTGCCCCACTAGTTCACAGGTTCATCAAACATTTTGGTGTCCGTTGCAGCTGGGTACGCAAGGCTCCTAATCACCCCAAACGTATGCGGGCTGCAGGCGGTGAGCAATATGGCCACCTGGCATATCGTTTTTGGTGATGTTGTTTGCCCGGAAATAGTAACGCATCCGTTGTGCGTACTGGTTCCAGCTTTCCAGCGCAGTGTCAAAAACATCCAAACGTCCATACAGAGGCATAGTATAATGGAATACAACTTCCAACCTGTATCCAACAAAAATCCAGGGAGGTGGCTTCAGCAGTGTAGGCAGCTATTAGCTTTAACCCTCGTCGCCAGTTTTGTGAGGGCCACGAAGAATCCAGCACGAGTTGAAGGATAGAAAGAAATAACATTTATTTACAATAACATATATAACAATAACTTCCTTGCTGCTCACTCTCCTCTAGCCAGTTCCAAACTGGCCAGCTTTATTTATGCAGGGAGTCTGCTAATGATTTCACCGCCCCCCTCATTGGGGAAGCTCATACTCCCAAAGGATTGTGGGATTGCCATTAGTCCCCAGCCAGTGGTAAGCAGGCAGGTTATAACAGAGAAATTAGGGGTCTGTATCAGGTAATGACACTAAGAAATAGTAGCGACGGACAGTCCAAAGATGTGCGGGTTAGGTGGATTGGCCATGCTAAATTGCCCGTAGTGTAAGGTTAATGGGGGGATTGTTGGGTTACGGGTTATGTGGGTTTAAGTAGGGTGATCATTGCTCGGCACAACATCGAGGGCCGAAGGGCCTGTTCTGTGCTGTACTGTTCTATGGATTCTATGGGTCAAAGAATGTTTGAGGCCCAGGCCTCCCAGGGGACACCCGTCAAAAGTAATCTCAGGTAACAGAGCGTGGAGGGCTTCGGACAGATGTGGATCCTCGGTAAATATCTAGACGTAGTGGGAGGGTTGGGAAGAGTGAAGAAGCTGGAGGTACCTAGTGGGCACAGTTGAGCAGAGGCACTCATTACGATAGGCCACCACTATAAAAAAACACATCCAAATAAACATCACTTGTTCACCAGCAGATCCTCCACCCTGTCATTTCATGGTGCCATGCTCCGTGAACCACCGCAGACACTCAGTGTTTCATCCATGTGTAGTGTGAGAGTGACAGTCATATTTCTCTCCCAACTCTCACATTGATGACTCAGTAAAGAAGTGCTGCTGCTGGCAGCCCCCTCCTCCGCTCAGCATCAACACTCAGGCCTCTCATTGGAGCCACTCTTCCCCAGCGATGAGGATGCTGTGGGCGGGCAAAGTAGAGAGAGGCTGACTCGCCCCGAAGGTTAGTTGGAGGACCCCTGACCTCGAAGGGGGCTGTAGCAGATGAGAGCTCATCCCGTGTCTCTAAACTCCATGATAAGCCTGTTCATGGGCAGGACATGCTCAGCTCGCTGTCAGGCATGTGTCAGATATACTGTTGAGGAAGGAGCATCACTATCAACAAGTCATCATCATTCTCCTGCTGAGTCTGACCAATAGCTTTAGTTTCCTGCTCATGCAATCGGGCACCATCGTGGAAAACTACCACTGGCACCACACAAATGATGAGACAGCAGTTTCCAGGGTAGGAGATCTTCTCAACCCCTGGTCCTGCTCGTCTCCAAACAATGAGGCTACGAGGGCGTCCCTCGCCTGACAACCCATGCAAACCCTGGCCATGGCCCGAGGTCCTTCCTATTCCTCCTATTCTGCAGGTTGCCCCTTGCCGCTTTCCTCAACCTCATCCGAAGAGATGTCATGTTCCTCCATCTATCCTGGTCCAGGTGGTCTTCCCTCTGAAGCGCCAGTTGTGGAGAGCACAGCACCCTCTGGGGGCTATATTGCAGGACCCCTAGACTGGTTCAGGCATTAGAACCACATCTTAGCTGTCCAGTCGGCTACTCAACTAGCATGCACGTTGAAGCAGGAGACTCGCCATAGTAAGTCTCTGCCTCAGTTAGTGGCCTCCACACTGATGTCATCAGCCACCTCCTTCTTGGGTGACCCTTGTCCCCAAAGAGTTATCCTGCTCCTCAAAAATGTCTGGGATCTGTGAGAGCCCGAAGATGTAAATATCGTGGGACTCCCCAGGAAACTGGCACACACATACGTGATTCATATTGTGTAGTCACAATCTGGAGGTTGGGGAATTGGAATCTCGTGGTTCATAAATGATGCCGCATGATGCCATGGAGACCGCAGGACCACGTAGGTGCAGTTTATCACACCCTGCACCGGGGGCATGTCAGCGAAGCGGGCAAAGCCCATGGCCCTGGCGTCTTGGCTCTCCTGGTCACAGTCCAAATTGATATACATGTGGGCCCTCGTATAAAGGGCATCTGTAACCTGTCTTATGTGTGGCTGACTGGGGGATGCCACACAGATCACCAGTGCTGTCCTGAAACGAGCCGCTCGGATACACGGGCATTTGGTGTCCTCCCAGTCCATGCCAACTCTTACAGGACATGGCAAAGGTTGTCTGCCGTCCCCAGGACAAACGCTGTCTTCTTTGGCACTGTGACTCCGACACCAGTAAATAGGATGTCCGACATTGGGAGATCCTTTGCCGGTACAGGGCTGTTCCCACTGCAGTGTTTCTCCCTGTACAGCTATGGGCCTCCTTCTCCTCCGGGTGCTGGTCCTGACCGCGGGCAGCAGTAGCTTTGTGCCTCTGCTGCTGCTCTATCGCAAGTAGTAGAAACGCCAACTCAACAGGCTCCATGATTCTCCCAAAATTACGCACTGAAAAGAACAAAGTGAGAGGTGAGGATTCGTGAGAAAGCCCTTACCCTTAGCCCTCCACTCCCTCGGTGACCTCCACCCTGTGCTTTCCTCTTAGTGAGGACCTCTTCAGTGCTGCTATCGAGTCAAACTACTCCATCTTGCAAATGCAGTTGGTAAGGGTCAATGTAAGGTCGATACAGGGCCTCACATCATCTCTTCTTAAACTAGCATTTCCCCACAACTGTCCCTCTCAACTCCACCAAAGATTATACGCTTGGTCCCACGACAGTCTCATTGGCACATTTCTCCTGACATTTCTCAAGCCCCACAAACTTTGCGGTAGGTTACACAGCAATTGACTGGATGCGTGAGCCTGTGTCTGCATCCTCACAGGGCACTGCAAAGATGCCCCCTCTCATGGCATAAAACGCAGTGAGTGAATATAGACTTCGCCATATGAAGCCTTGCACGGAGTTTATATCAGTGTATCCTTTGTGATGTTCATTCATGTGGGAGTCCTGCCAGTTCAGATTATTGAGTATTGGCATGCATGGCACTGGTGTGGGAGCAGGGACATGAGGGGCAGATTTGAGTCTCGGGGCACCAAGGTGATTGTGGGAGGGGGCGTGTGAGAAAGAGGGCCTCATGACAAATGGGCAACCTGTGGTGAGAGATTGCGTTGAAGTTGCGAGGGGTGGGGGTGCATTGAGGGACTGGAGGTGGAAGACTTACCCTAGCCGCATGAAGAAGATTATTCATTTTCTTCTGGCACTGCTGCCCAGTCTTCTTCTGCAGTGAGCTGGCACTAAGTAATGCTGCTATAGCCTCCCAGGCGGGGGTGGTCACTTTGTTGATGGGCCGCATCCTGGAGTGAGGGTACAGGAGACTCCAACTCTGAGAATCGTGGTACAGTTCTGGATGCCATCCCCTTGGTTGGATCTAGAACAAGTGCTGGGGAGGTGTTTATATGGAGCTCCTCCGTGATTGCAGTCATCAAGTATCCCTGGGGCGAGCGAATCAGCGAGAGACCACCAAGAGCAGGGCAGCACGGTGGGCAGTGGTTAGCACTGCTGTTCCAGGTTCGATCCCGGCTCTGGGTCACTGTCTGCGTGGAGTTTGCATATTCTCCCTGCGTTTGTGTGGGTTTCGCCCCCACAACATAAAGATGTGCAGGATAGGTGCATTGACCACGCTAAATTGCCCTTAACTGGAAAAAATGAATTGGGTACTCCAAATTTTTTTTTATTTTTTTTTTTAAAAAAAGAGCATGGTGTGATTCACTAGGACAAAAAAATTAACAGATTCAAAATTCCACTTTTCGCACCATTTTTCTCACCAGAACTGACACTTTGCAAAGATTCCGCCCAGAATTTAACTCGGGTCGTGTGTATCGTACAAAGGTGAACACAGAGAATGAAATGGTCCTGGTACAATAATAGGCTGGCAAAACAGTGGCTATCAAGCTAAGAAAATTTTAAAAATGTTGTTGAGAGTACTTTTGACTGCTGAAACACTTAACATTTAAACTGAACATTTAAAAGCTCAACAAGCCTGACTTCCAAATTTTAAATTCTAATCTAATATTAACATATTTCTCAAATTCCACAGTACTTCCAGGTTTCTATGGAGACTAAAATGTATCTATGATGCTTCCAGGGTGCTGTAATTCAGTGAGACTTTTATTCTGAAAATCGGGTGTGTAAAGCTAAAAGTAGATCCCACAATGTTTTATTGGTGTCATAAAAAGAAACTTTCAGACATCTTCATGCTGCATGTTGCTGATTTCTTATGGGGTGGTACTACAGAATCTGAGCAATGTCTTGTTAATATTTTTTGCGATATTAAGCAGAATAGATCCAGAATAACTTTAAATCAATAACCCTAGTTAGATTATGTTACTCCCATCCTGGGTAAAATGTACTAAGTCCTCACAGAAAGATGATGCTATCTTTAAAGAGACAGAACTATCGTGAAGCTCAATTGGTCACTTGAGCTGGTTAGGTACTCAGACTAGGCTAGATGCTGGTCTTGATGTGCTGTAGTTAAGTGCTACAAATAAATACCCCTAAAGTCAGAAATGTTTTAAGGGAAAAGTAAATATCAAAAATAAATCTGGAGAAATGCAGGGTTACGGCCCCAATCTTAGAACATGAAATAGTATTTTTTGACAATGTTTTAAATGCAAATCTTCTTGATGAGATTTCTACTGTTCTAGTTTAATACTTTTTCTTATGGGTGTAAATAGGAAATATTGTCCTTCAGTTTGGGAAGCTAAGAAATTAAAAAGTACAGTTGAAAGTACTTTGACTGCTGAAACACTGACTCTTGTTAAAGGAGCGGATATGGGATTCTATGGGATATTTTAAGTGTGTCACAACACCCTGGGTGTGTGTGCAGTCAATCCGAGCCTCACTTATCCCTTGGTTACAACACAAGTGATTTAAGCAATAATTCTTGGAAAAATACGCAAAGTCTTTGGCCTTTGGCTACCCAATAATTACAGTCAGTAGGTTTGTAAATGTGAACACAATTACAATTTGTTTATAACAAGAGAGAAGGCATTGCCTTTGTCTGCAGCCTGTAATGGTTTTCCCGTAGATTCACTCATTCAGATTCTATGCAGCCCCAGGAATACAGCATTTCAGGAAAAACACGGAAAAGAGAGTAGGATCTTTCCTCGAAGTTGCCAGGAGTCAAACTGAAACCCTCAGGTCTCTGACAACCATCTCATGGGGATAGGATCCAATCACTACATAATACCAGGCAGAATACAGCCTTTTGGACCAATTCATTGGCACCCAGCCAATCAATCAAACCGAGTCCCAGCCAATCTATTTCTCTGGTGCCGACATGTCTGAAAGCTCATATTCAAACGAGCAGGAACCAGTATTCTCTCCTGTAACTTCTGAATTCTGCTGCTCGACTTAAAGATACATGTCCATTAATCATCCATGGGTCAAAAATGATAACAGCAAAATAAAAGAAAGGGGAAAGAAGAGAATAAAAAGGAAGGACCCTTCCTTGTTCACCGTGGAATAATGTATACTCAACAAAAAATACGAGAAAGCATTGGGGTTTCAAACACATGCTGGAGAGCAATTAAATAAATTCTCTGAAATCGAATTGGTAGATGCAAGACATGAACTGTTTTCAAAAAGAAATGGATATACGAGCAAATCGTTAAGGACCCCTATCGGAGGTTATCGCTTAATGTAACATTTTGTACGAAACATGAAGGTTTTTGATTTAATTTATTTAGAAACTGTAGTGGTACAGAATATGTTTTATTTAAAGGAGAAGAGAATCTGTTATTGAATACTAATTGTATTTAATTACAGGCAGATAGTAAGCATTAACTGGGAGTTCTCTTGAGTCATTATAAATAGTCACAGTCTGCAACTGTGATTATTGGGTGAGGAGGTACTTGCTTATAATCTGTAAGCACGTAAATAAATACTTTAAAAGTGTGTAAGGACAGGCTCCAGTTATATTCTTCACCAACTGGCTTCCTGAAACATAACATGAGTGATCAAATAACTTCCTTCATTGCTGCAAGTTTCTTTGACTCTGTGATTAAGTTTCTTCCTTCTTTTATCATTGTCAAACTTACCCTAGTACTCAATACACACATCATTTTGATTGTTCAAGCATGTTAAATTGCAGCAGAATTAGAGGACGTGGTGTGTTACCTATTTCAAGGAAGTTCTTGATAAACAATTGGCTTTAAATCGGCACATTAGAAATAATTTGTATTACATTGTGTCTTTCATACCCTCAAATCATGACAAACACTTGCCAGTTAATGAACAGCCTTTGTGGCAGCAGACGATCTGAACACCACAAGATTCCACAAGTCCAACTTTTAGCATGGGCACAAGCCAATGTGCAGAGTCACAAGGCAGCAGACAATTTAAACACAGCAAGATTCCACAAATATTAATTAGGTTAATGCCCAGGTAATTTGTTTTTGGTCGTGGTGGCAAAGGCTAAATGTTGGCCAGGTTACCAATTAGAATTACTGACCTTCATTTTTAGAGTAAATATAGATTAATAGAAACGAGGGGCTGATTACAAGATTACAATTCAAAGTGCTCACCCAACCATGTGAGCAAAACTCAAGGTTTGTGCATGGAGCCAGTACTCTAACCTTCAATATTTGTTTTATGTAACAAATTATATGACAATCTATACGCTTTTTAGACACAATAATGCCCCAGATGTTGCGGTAAGAACAAGGGTGAGGTTATGAGATTGTTAAAGAGTATTAAAGATTCAAAGGGATAGTGACTTGTTGGCATATGCACATGCACAGTAATACACGGAAAATCAGGAAGTTGATATCTGACTTGCTCTGTTGCTCCAGGATTTTCACTAATATCTCAGCGAGAGTCTTGGCATTGAAATATGTTCAAAGATGTGAAGTTGCAATACTTATCCACTTCATATCCGCTAAACATGCCAGAAGATATTAGAGCTTCTCCATTAAGGAGTAACTGAGTTCTTCTTTTTTTTTTTAAATTTAGATTAGCCAATTATTTTTTCTAATTAAGGGGCAATTTAGCGTGGCCAATCCACCTACTCTGCACATTTTTGGGTTGTGGGGGCGAAACCCATGCAGACACGGGGAGAATGTGCAAACTCCACATGGACAGTGACCCAGAGGATCGAACCTGGGACCTCAGCGCCGTGAGGCGGTTGTGCTAACCACTAGGCCACCGTGCTGCCCCAGAGTAACTGAGTTCTTAATGGTGTACTAAGTTTTAATCATTGCCAAACAGCTCTCTCTCTCTCTCTTAATCCCATCTCTCTTTCCTTCTCTTTATTCCACTTCCTGTAAATTATTTCAAATTGAATTAAACAATTTAACCTGTACTTTCTGGATTAATCTCCGTGTCTCAGTGAACATTCTTCAATCTGATAGGTTGAAGAGCCACACTGTTGTTTGCCCTGTTCTCACAGATCTCAGGTACCCTGTTTCTAATTCTTGATTAAAAGTAAATGGTCACTTAAAAAGCACAGAGTGTTTTGTGGCCAATTCTACAGGCAATGAACTGTGGGCATTTGTTTGTACGCTGCAAAGTCGAGATCAATGGTTTGCTGTCAGTACTAAACTGTGCAGTTAAGGTAGTGCGACATCACACTTCAGGTATCATTCCTGTTTGTACCATTGCAACACTACATCACATGGTATCACGCTGGACTTCACAATGTGAGCTTTTGTTGCTAGAAACCTTTTTAACGATTTGTAATTATAAAGATATTATTTCCAAATGATCAACTGTAGAATATTTCTCCATTAATTCATATTTTTGTTGAAGCCAGAAGCTTATTTGACAATCATAATTTCTTCTGTGGAGGTCATAACATATATTTATAGATTTAAAACACACAATTCCCTGATTTTTCAGTTAAGAGCTGTCAAACAAATAAAAAACGGAACCTAAAACCAACTAAGACCTAAAACCAGCGCAAAAAAAGCAGTGTTTTATTTCATAAAATACCCCTATTAAATTCTGTAATAACTCCAAGAGATGCGGAGCGAAAGGCCAAACTGGTTTATTTTAAACTGAAAATAAAGCCGTTACCACTGCACATAAACAAATAACCCAGCCCAGGACTATCGGGCACTGCCGGTCCAGGTCTGGAAGCTACATTTAAAGGCCCCAGTTGAGCGGGCCTCCGCCTGCTCACCACGGGAATTTGTATTCTACGAACTCCATGGGGAGATCAAATGCAATCACCCATGGGCCTCATGCGGGTTATCGTTAAGTCAAAAATGCCACCTAATTTTAGGAGTTTTATGTCCCCCATGTCCCTTGGGGAAACTATTGCCATGCAATCCCTTCCAGGTATTCGCTGTTTCATAGATAAGCTATTGTACAAGTCAAACCAAAGCCTGCTACAAATGGATTTCTACTGTGCATTCAAATGTATTTTCCAATTCTCAGCAGGTTAAAAGGATAACATTGTGGTCATCATTAATTATAATACAGTACTTGCCTTATTCAAAGAGTCAGGAAGCTGTTCATCATAATGATCTCCTGTGATCACTGTTACAGTAGTTGTGCTGGACAGTGGTTTAAATTTCAAAATGTCTCTAATAAGAAAGAATTGGAAAATGTAAAGATGCAGCATCATCTACAAGAATCTATGCTTGAAAATCTTCAGGTTACAATATAATATTTCAAAGGGGGATTCATTTCATAACCATTTTCCTCCTCTCTTTACTTCTAAGTTGCCTTGAATAATGCAACTCTTACTGGTAATTAATAGTTTCATCAGGCAAATTGAAAGATAGATCACCATATTTTCCATGAATATCACAACTTTTAGATTGTATCCTAAAACTCTGCTAACAAGAATGATTCAAACAAAATGGTCAAGAATGATCCAAACAAAATGGTCAATACAATCTTCTACCTGGTAATCTGGTACCTGGAACAATCTTCTACCGAGGGCGGCATGGTAGCACAGAGGTTAGCACTGTTGCTTCACAGTGCCAGGCTCCGGGGTCGATTCCCGACTTGGGTCATTGTATGTACAGAGTCTGCACTGTCTCCAATGTCTGTGTGCGTTACCTCCCACAGACATAGAACATAGAACGATACAGCGCAGTACAGGCCCTTCGGCCCTCGATGTTGCACCGACATGGAAAAAATCTAAAGGCCATCTAACCTACACTATGCCCTTATCATCCATATGCTTATCCAATAAATTTTTTAATGCCCTCAATGTTGGCGAGTTCACTACTGTTGCAGGTAGGGCATTCCACGGCCTCACCACTCTTTGCGTAAAAAACCCACCTCTGACCTCTGTCCTATATCTATTACCCCTCAATTTAAGGCTATGTCCCCTCGTGCTAGCCACCTCCATCCGCGGGAGAAAGCTCTCACTGTCCACCCTATCTACTCCTCTGATCATTTTGTATGCCTCTATTAAGTCACCTCTTAACCTTCTTCTCTCTAACGAAAACAACCTCAAGTCCATCAGCCTTTCCTCATAAGATTTTCCCTCCAGACCAGGCAACATCCTGGTAAATCTCCTCTGCACCCGTTCCAAAGCTTCCACGTCCTTCCTATAATGCGGCGACCAGAACTGTACGCACTCCTCCAAATGCGGCCGTACTAGAGTTTTGTACAACTGCAACATGACCTCATGGCTCCGGAACTCAATCCCTCTACCAATAAAGGCCAACACACCATAGGCCTTCTTCACAACCCTATCAACCTGGGTGGCAACTTTCAGGGATCTATGTACATGGACACCGAGATCCCTCTGCTCATCCACACTACCAAGAATTTTACCATGAGCCAAATATTCCGCATTCCTGTTATTCTTTCCAAAGTGAATCACCTCACACTTCTCCACATTAAACTCCATTTGCCACCTCTCAGCCCAGCTCTGCAGCTTATCTATGTCCCTCTGTAACCTACAACATCCTTCCGCACTGTCTACAACTCCACCGACTTTAGTGTCGTCTGCAAATTTACTCACCCATCCTTCTGCGCCCTCCTCTAGGTCATTTATAAAAATGACAAACAGCAATGGCCCCAGAACAGATCCTTGTGGTATGCCACTCGTAACTGAACTCCATTCTGAACATTTCCCATCAACTACCACTCTCTGTCTTCTTTCAACTAGCCAATTTCTGATCCACATCTCTAAATCACCCTCAATCCCCAGCCTCCGTATTTTCTGCAATAGCCGACCGTGGGGAACCTTATCAAACGCTTTACTGAAATCCATATACACCACATCAACTGCTCTACCCTCGTCTACCTGTTCAGTCACCTTCTCAAAGAACTCGATAAGGTTTGTGAGGCATGACCTACCCTTCAAAAACCATGCTGACTATCCCTAATCATATTATTCCTATCTAGATGATTATAAATCGTATATTTTATAATCCTCTCCAAGACTTTACCCACCACAGACGTTAGGCTCACCGGCCTATAGTTACCGGGGTTATCTCTACTCCCCTTCTTGAACAAAGGGACCACATTTGCTATCCTCCAGTCCTCTGGCACTATTCCTGTAGCCAATGATGACATAAAAATCAAAGCCAAAGGCTCAGCAATCTCTTCCCTGGCTTCCCAGAGAATCCTAGGATAAATCCCATCCGGCCCCGGGGACTTATCTATTTCCACCTTGTCCAGAATTGCCAACACTTCTTCCCTACGCACCTCAATGCCATCTATTCTAATAGCCTGGGTCTCAGCATTCTCCTCCACAATATTATCTTTTTCTTGAGTGAATACTGACGAAAAGTATTAATTTAGTATCTCGCTTATCTCCTCAGCCTCCACACACAACTTCCCACCACTGTCCTTTACTGGCCCTACTCTTACCCTAGTCATTCTTTTATTCCTGACATACCTATACAAAGCTTTTGGGTTTTCCTTGATCCTACCTGCCAAAGACTTCTCATGTCCCCTCCTTGCTTGTCTCAGCTCTCTCTTTAGATTCTTCCTTGCTTCCTTGTAACTATCAAGCGCCCCAGCTGAAACTTCACGCCTCATCTTCACATAGGCCTCCTTCTTCCTCTTAACAAGAGATTCCACTTCTTTGGTAAACCACGGTTCCCTCGCTCGACCCCTTCCTCCCTGCCTGACTGGTACGTACTTATCAAGAACATGCAATAGCTGTTCCTTGAACAAGCTCCACATATCCAGTGTGCCCAACCCTTGCAGCCTACTTCTCCAACCAACACATCCTAAGTCATGTCTAATGGCATCATAATTGCCCTTCCCCCAGCTATAACTCTTGCCCTGCGGGGTATACTTATCCCTTTCCATCACTAACGTAAAGGTCACCGAATTGTGGTCACTGTTTCCAAAGTGCTCACCTACCTCCAGATCTAACACCTGGCCTGGTTCATTACCCAAAACCAAATCCAATGTGGCCTCGCCTCTTGTTGGCCTGTCAACATATTGTGTCAGGAAACCCTCCTGCACACATTGTACAAAGAATGACCCATCTAATGTACTCGAACTATATCTTTTCCAGTCAATATTTGGAAAGTTAAAGTCTCCCATAACAACTACCCTGTTACTTTCGCTCTTTTCCAGAATCATCTTCGCCATCCTTTCCTCTACATCCCTAGAACTATTAGGTGGCCTATAGAAAACTCCCAACAGGGTGACCTCTCCTTTCCTGTTTCTAACCTCAGCCCATACTACCTCAGAAGAAGAGTCCCCATCTAGCATCCTTTCCGCCACCGTAATACTGTCCTTGACTAGCAGCGCCACACCTCCCCCGCTTTTGCCCCCTTCTCTGAGCTTACTAAAACACCTAAACCCCGGAACCTGCAACAACCATTCCTGTCCCTGCTCTATCCATGTCTCTGAAATGGCCACAACATCGAAGTCCCAGGTACCAACCCATGCTGCCAGTTCCCCTACCTTATTTCGTATACTCCTGGCATTGAAGTAGACACACTTCAAACCACCTGCCTGAACACTGGCACCCTCCTGCGAAGTCAAATCTGTGCTCCTGACCTCTATACTCTCAATCTCCCGTACCCCAAAACTACAATCCAGGTTCCCACGCAGACGTGCTTGTTAGGTGAATTTGATATTCTAAATTCTCCCTCAGCGTAGCCGAACAAGCGCCGTAGTGAGGCAACTGGGGGATTTTCACAGTAAATTCATTGCAGTGTTAATGTAAGCCTACTTGTGACACTAATAAAGATCATCAATTCTTTCACCTGCCACCATCATACACCCCCCACTTCCAATCATTGCTTATAGTTATAATTCTCCGTTCCAAGGACTGATCCCACCTCCTGGAAACAAAGTGTCCAGTCGAATATGCGGCTTCAGGATCAGACTCATCAGCCATGCAAGAACCCACAGAACTAATGACCAGTAACACAGAGTTTCTTAGGTGAACATTCATACTCGTTAGCAACGATCGCCAAAGAAGAATTCTCCCATCTGACAACATCCTCTCCAGTGTGATCATATCCTTTCTGTAATGCGGTGACAAGGACGCAGGACTCCAGCTGTGGCCTAACTAGCGTTTTATTCAAATCTAGCCTCCTTTCTCCTGTATTTTATACTTTGGCTAATAATATTATTGCCAATAATAGAGGGTAGTATTCCATATGCCATATTAACCACCTTATCTATCTGTTCTTCTATCTTCAGCAATCTATGGACATACACTCCAAAGTTCATCAACCATTTATTGTGTATTTCCTTGACATGTTGGCACTACCAATCCGGTCCTCCTCATCTTTCTGCCGGTCACCCATTCCGTTGCATAATCTTGAACTTTGGTTGACCCTTCTCCTCCCCCTCCCCCACCCACTCCCAAAGCAGGTCACCACATAGAAAATAGGAGCAGGAAGAGGCCATTCGGCCCTTCGAGCCTGCTCCCCATTTATTATGATCAAGGCTGATCCTGCCTTCCCCCTCCCCCCATGTCCTTTGATCCTCCTCTTTCCAAATGCTATGGGCGGAATTCTCTGCAGGGGGCCGAATTCGTGAAGGCTGTCGTGAACTCGGCCGAGGTTCACGACGGCCTCGGAGCCCGCTGCCCACACCTAATTCACCCCCACCCGGAGGGCTAGGAGCGGGCCTCCGTCTTTCTCGGCAGCGACCTCGTCACACCGAGAATGTGAAGTCATCCGCGCATGCGCGGGTTGCCGGTTCCAACCCGCGCATGCGTGGATGACTTCATCGCGCAGACGGCACGAACCCGTGCATGCGCGGTGGCCGTCTTTCTCCTCAGCCGCCCGGCAAGACGTGGCGGCTTGATCTTGCCGGGCGGTGGAGGGGCAAGAGTGCATCCGTTTTGGACGCTGGTCCGACGATCGGTGGGCACCGATCGCGAGCCTGTCCCCTCCCGAGCACAGTCGTGGTGCTCCCGTCCCAATCGGGCCCCTAGATGCCCCATCTGGCGCCCGTTTCACGAATGCAGCAACCAGGTGTGTTTGCCGCCGTCGTGAAACGGGCGTGAAGGGCCGGCCGCTCGGCCCATCGGGCTCGGAGAATCGCCGTTCGCAGTGAAAAACAGCGAGCGGCGATTTTTCCGAGCCGGGGGGGGGGGGGGGGGGGGGGGGGGGAATCGCGGGGGGCGCCGGGGGGGCGTAAAATATGTCGGGGGGCCCTCCCGCGATTCTCCCAGGCCACGTGGGGAGCGGAGAATCGCGCCCAGTATCTAATTACTTCTTGAAAACAGTGTTTTTGCCTCAACTTCTTCCTGTGGTAGTGAATTCCACAGGCTGACCAGTCTCTGGGTGAACAGATTTCTCCTCATCCCTGTCCTAAATGGTCTACCCCATATCCTCAGATTGTGACCCCTGGTTCTGGACACCCCCACCATCAGGAACATCCTTCCTGCATCTACTCTGTCTAGTCCTGTTAGAATTTTAGAGGTTGCAATGAGATCCCTCCTCATTCTTCTGAATTCCAGCAATTACAATCTTAATTGACTCAATCTCTCCACTTACGTCAGTCCTGCCATCCCAGGAATAGGTCTGGTAAACCTTCTCTGCACTCCCTCTATAGCAAGAACATCCTCCCTCAGATGAGGCCAAAACTGCACACAATATTCCAGTGTGGCCTCACCACGGCCCTGCATAATTGTAGCAAGACATCCCTGACATGTACTCAAATCCTATCGCTATGAAAACCAACTGACCTTCTTTGCCGCCTGCTGCACCTGCATGCTTACATTCAGCGACTGGTGTACGAGGACACCCAGGTCTCGTTGAACATTCCCCTCTCTTAATTTATGGCCATTCAGATAACAATCTGCGTTCCTGTTTTTGCTATCAAAGTAAATAGCCTCACTGCATTTGTCATTCATTTGCCATTTCACTCAACATGCCCCAATCACGCTGATGGATCTCTGCATCCTCCTCACCACTCACCCTCACACCTGGCTTTGTGTCATCTGCAAATTTGGAGATATTACATTTAGTTCCCTCATCTAAATCATTAAATATATATTGTGGCGGCGCTGGACCCTCTCCACAACCAGAAAGCCAGGCTCACGACTGCTGGGACCACACGTGGCATGTGTCGTCGGGAACTTGGCCAATGAGAGGCAGAGCATCGCGGGTGGACTGGCTGATGCCACGCCAATGCCGTTGCGGCTGCAGGCGCCCCGATGACGGCGCTTTGGTGGAGGAGGAGCATAGCGAACTGGCTTCAAACCAGCGCCTTCCCGGATTCCGGTGTCAGAGAACATTCGCCGCCCAATCGCCGATTTCGGTGTTGGGCTACGGAGAATCCCGCCCAGGAAGATTTTTTGTTAATGAAACTAGAGACAATGAAAGCACTTTAAAAGGGAAAAAGATCATAATTGAGACTATCAATGGTGAAATTGCAGAGTAGAAGTGAAACACTGAATTATTTTGCTTTTTTAAAAAAGTTTGGATGAGAACACTAAGAGCTTCTGCAATAAGAGGTTAATGGAATTCTACCAGGAGGTCATATAAAGTGAAACAAGTCATCCATTTCATTGATAATAATGAGCTCTGTACTTTAAGATAACCAGCTAATTTCTATAGACTTGTATGTGATGGTTTGCCTGCCACCTTTCCAAATGTGGAAACCATTTGGAAGATCTTTTTAACAATACTGCCACAAATGCTTCCGGAGAATGTTCTTTCTCTGTATTGAAAATTCTGAAAAATTATCTGTGAAGTATGATGAGTTTGGAACATTTGACAAGTTCAGAAGTACTGGCAAATGAAAATGCACCCTTACAAGATTTTACACACGATTATGTGACTGATAAACTTTGTGAAGAAAACAGCGCAGAAGAAAAGCCATCCAAGTTGCCATGGATTGCAAATCGCAAGAAAATCTAAAAAATCTGTACCTCTACCACAATCTCCAGTCCAGTTCTGTTCTTCAAGAGAGAACATAGACTGGTCTGATATAATGGCTGATTATAGTTATAACTGATGAGTAACCGCCATACAAGTAACCACCATCCCCCATCTGTGTGCTACGGTGGTTAGCACAGTTGTTTCACAGCTCCAAGGTATCAGGTTCGATTCCCAGCTTGGGTCACGGTCTGTGAGGAGTCTGCACGTTCTCCCCATGTCTGCGTGGGTTTCCTCCGGGTGCTTTGGTTTCCTCTCACAGTCCAAAGACGTTCAGGTTAGGTGGATTGGCCATGATAAATTGCCCTTAGTGTCCAAAAAGGTTTGGTGGGGTTACGGGGATAGGGGTGGAGGTGTGGGCTTAAGTGGGGTGCTCTTTCCAGGGCCGGTGCAGACTCGATGGGCCAAATGGCCTCCTTCTGCACTGTAAATTCTATGATCACTCTTTACTGGCCTTCAGAAAGTCTCTTCTTACACTTTTGGACAAATAAAGAATGGAATCCTTCCAAACCGTTGGCAGCAAAGCCACTGATATTAGACTTGGACTGGACATTCCACTTCAGTGGAGTATTTGCTCCTGCACTGGGCTTTTTCTGGCTCATTCTGTCCTTCACTGGCCTGTGTTGCAGTCATACCATGGGTAGCAGAGGTTAGCACTGTTGCTTCACAGCTCCAGGTTCCAGGTTCGATTTTCCACTGGGTCACTGTCTGTGTGGAGTTTGCACGTTCTCCTGTACCTGCTTGGGTTTCCGCCGGGTGCTCTGGTTTCCTCCCACTGTCCAAAGATGTGCAGGTTAGGTGGATTGGCCACGCTAAATTGTCCTTAGTGTCCAAAAAAAGGTTAGGTGGGGTGGCTGGGTTATAGGGATAGGGTGGAGGTGTGGCATTAAGTAGGGTGCTCTTTCCTTGGCAGCACGGCAGCGCAGTGGTTAGCACTGCGGCCTCATGGCGCTGAGGTCCCAGGTTCAATCCCGGCTCTGGGTCACTGGCCGTGTGGAGTTTGCACATTCTCCCCATGTTTGTGTGGGTTTCACCCCTACAACCCAAAAGATGTGCAGAATAGGTGGATTAGCCATGCTAAATTGCCCCTTAATGGGAAAAGAATGAATTGGGTATTCTAAATTTATATAAAAAAAAGTAGGGTGCTCTTTCCAAGGAAAGGTTCAAATTCGATGGGCCAAATGGCATTCTTCTGCACTGTAAATTCTATGATATCATCAGTTCATTTCTCCATCCCGGTTTTTATCAGCCAGTTCTTGTTTGCCCGCCTCCAAGACACAGAGATCTCAATATTGACCATTTCTATCATCATGCTAACACCATGTTGGCTTGGATTTCAATTTATTAATTTGTACAGGCTTATTGTTTTCATAAGTTAAAGAGCACTATAGCAGTTTGTCAAGCAATGATTTGGGGTTTCTGTGCCTTGCATGGTGACAGCTGAGGGTTGGCGGGTTCATTCGGTGTGAGGCTTGACATTGGGGTGGGCCACCACATCACCAAGGGGCGGGTTACGAAGTGGGGCCCCCGTAAAGAGGGAGAGCACGTGACCCCCAGAAGTGTAAATCCGCCTCTGCTTTAAGATATGTGCATGCACAGCAATGCGTCAATCTGGGATGCACCATGCAGAGCAACAAACAGGCCAGGTACAAAGCAAAAATAGAGGCTACATTGCAGATTACATCAGACTGTAATAAATCATTTCATATACTCTTTGTTGAGGTTTTGTTTTTGATTACATCCCTGCCATCAAAATAACGCTTAGCAATTATCCCCATCTTCAGTGTTATTCCAGCCATGAAGGGTATTTCTCCATCTCCGATGTCACAAAGAATAATTGATCCTTGCAGTCTTGATTCCGTGTTTAGAAACCTTCTTTGACAGAGAAATTGCAAGTGAAAGTTGATTTTTGTGAATATATAACTAAACATATTCTTTCACAGGATTCACATGCAACATAGTCACCATTATACATTTAGAGCTGACTGATAACCAGGAACTAGAAAGGGTCTCCAGCTGAATGCCTTGGGATTGGTTGATTCACTCCGATGAGAGACGCAATTTTAAAAATTCAGATGCAATAAATGTATTAAATTAACCTCTCCGTAGCTTTTTCTTTTTTTTTTAAGCAAAGCCTGGAACTTCTCTATCAATTGTCAATGTTATAATTTCTTTTTTAATACATTCATTCTTTCTCATTACTATGGTTGACCTAAAATACAGCCCAGAAGCAAATCATATGATAGAGGTTACAAATTTTGTTTGGGGTTGCCACAGATTTTCATAATGCTCACATTTTAAGTAACTTGGTATCTTATCTTCTCACAACAGAATCACATTTAATCAATGTGGGTTCCGTCGTTTTCACAACTTCATTCCTGAATATCTGCCTTTCCAGATTGTAAGGACCAATACTATGGAGAATAGCTATTACGTTTTGGCATTCTTATAACCTGGTTCTGGCATGAGTGAGGCACGTTGAACAGTGCCACTTCACTTGCACCCTCTGGGATATACTTCCCAGACACACGAATGCTGGAGTTTTTCTGCCGTGTGAAATTGAATTGTGCACGTGCAGAACAATGTTCCTTTTGTTTTGATCGTAGCCAGTCATGCTTAAACTAACTGAGTGACACCCCTTGGGCTGGAGGTGTAGAATGGGACTCTTGGTAGTAAGTAGATATAAAGATTCCTGGAATGCTGCTTCTGCACCAGTCACTACACTGGATCCGCCAAAATGTGTTGCGTTGAGCCAAAATTGGGATAGAACCACAGAAAAGCTATGGCACAGATAAAGAAGTCATTCAGCCCAATGTGTCTGAGCCAGCTGAAAAAAAACTAATAATATAATAAGCTTTATTGTCACAAAAAGGATTACATTAACACTGCAAATGAAATTACTGTGAAAAGCCCCTAGTTGTCTCATTCCGGCACCTGTTGGGGTACACAGAGGGAGAATTCAGAACGTCCAAATTACCTAACACGTCCTTCGGGAGTTGGGAGGAAACTGGAAAACCAGGAGGAAACCCACGCAGACACAGGGAGAACGTGCAGACTCCACACAGAAAGTGACCCAAGCCAGGAATTGAACCTGGGACCCTGGCACTGTGAAGCAACAGTGCTAACCACTGTGCGACCATGCCGTCCTCTAGCAGCCCATTGTAATGCCCACCTTCCAGCATTTGGTTCGTAGCCTTACGGGCTATAGCACTTCAAGTGTAGATCCAGGTACTTTTAAATTAGTTGAGGGTTTCTGCCTCAACCACCAATCCAGCTAGTGAAAGACAGACACCATTCACCCTCTGGATTGAAAAGGGTTTCCTAACATCCCTCAATCCTTTTGCCGATCACCTTAAATCTGTTCCCCCTGGGAATATACTTCTCCACAAGGGGAAACAAGATTTTCCTGTCGACTGTGTCTCGGCCCCCTCATAATTTTCTACATCTCAATAAGATCACCAATGTAGTGTCCTCTGTTCGAAGGAAAACAACCTACCCAATCTTTCCTCATGGCCGCAATTCTCAAGAAGTGTCAATCTCCTTTATGCTCTCTCCAGAGCAATTATGTCCTTTCTGAAAAGTGGTGACCTGAATTGTTAACGGCTGTGGCTAGCTCCACATTCAGACTGCACTCACTTACTCTACCTTCTCAATATCCTCTCCATTTATTGTGCATGCTCTTGCTTTGTTTGCCTTCCCACAATGTATATCCTCACACTTCTCCAGATTGAATTCTATTTGCCAATTTTCCGCACACTCAACCAAACTGTGGATATCATTCTGGAGTCCACATCTCTCTGCTTCGTTATCAATAGGTCCCATTGGAGCATCAGTAGTGGAACTGGTGTGTGAACTTGCTGTTTCACATTATAGTCTTTGTGCGAAATAAAAGAGACAATAGCATAAATACCATGTAACATCATGTGAAAATTTGTGGTGAACAACTGTTCTACAAACTGGAGGAAGTTATATACTGCGGCTCCCCAGGGGTTGGTATTTGAACCACTGCATTTCCTTGATCGATATTAACGACCCAGACTTGGGCATGCAAGTCAAAATTTCAAAATTTGCAGTTAACACAAAACTTGAAGGCATTGTGAACTGTGAAGATAGTGACAGATGTCAAGAGGACCGGGGCAAGCGGGTGGATTGGGTGTACAGGAGCAGATGAAATTATGTGCAGGATTCTCGGTGAACCGGTGGGGTGGACAACTCCGGCGCGAAGGAGTGGCGTGAACCACTTCGGCGTCGGGCCGCCCCAAAGGTGCGGAATCCTCTGGAGTGGTTTGCGCCACACCGGCCGGCGCGGATCGGGCGTGCCACCACGCCAACCGGCAGCAAAGGGTCTCCGCCGGCTGGCGCGAGTTGGCGCATGTGCGGGAGCACCAGCGTGTGCTGGCGTCATCCCAGCGCATGCGCAGGGGGTTCATCTCCGCGTCGGCCATCACGGACTGTTACAGCAGCCGACGCGGAGGAATAGAGAGCCCCCACGGCACAGGCCCGAATAGAGACCCCATTAATGTCCACCCCCCCTTCGCACCACATTGCCTCCCCTATCCATCACTCCACCAATCTCCCTGGCCGCGTCTCGCTTACTGTAGCCACCTGGGGTGACCACTGCCCAAACACAAAAAGGAAGATTGCAAGGAATGCAGGGAAAATGGACATGTTGTAAAAAGCAAGCAGCTTGCAGAGCGCTTGTATATTTGGACTGCTGCAGAAACCAGTTTTGGCTGTTGCCGAAACCAGACAACACTATGAAAAGAAACAAGTTAACATATTAATGAGGCGATACCGGGCGATCCCCAGGCACAAAAGAAACAAGTTAACACTAATCGATACATTCAATAGAAGGCCAGACTTTTCGGCGCCAAAGAAGCCCAAAACAATAAGTCCCAAGAACCGCCCCAGTGATCGAGATACTGCCCCGTTATTGGGGAATTCAAATCAATCGATTGGGAAGAGACTCCATCGATTGAGAGAGTATAGAGGGTCCGCCCAGGTGGGCACAAGACCCTGAGAGGAGTATAAGACAGAGACCGCGACCCCAGCTCGCTCTCTCTGCCAGCCTCTCCTTGACCAGCCAGCCCTTCCAGCAGAACACCGTTGTAACAGAAGAACCTTGAGGAGGAGGGGTCTGGACAGCAGCCGCCAACAAGTAAGTGTCACAACGCACGCTGCGGGAATAGACACTCCTGACCCCTTTAGACCATAACTACTGGAAGCCTGCGGACCCAGGACAAAGCTAGAAGTCGTTGTTCCCTGATCCGGCAGTCCCCTTATCTAGATAAGTATTTGGCTTATTAGTGGTAGGATTAGCCTAGTCTTGTAGTTTTATATGCATAGAACATAGAACATAGAACGATACAGCGCAGTACAGGCCCTTCGGCCCTCGATGTTGCACCGACATGGAAAAAAAAAACTAAAGGCCATCTAACCTACACTATGCCCTTATCATCCATATGCTTATCCAATAAATTTTTAAATGCCCTCAATGTTGGCGAGTTCACTACTGTTGCAGGTAGGGCATTCCACGGCCTCACCACTCTTTGCGTAAAAAACCCACCTCTGACCTCTGTCCTATATCTATTACCCCTCAATTTAAGGCTATGTCCCCTCGTGCTAACCACCCCCATCCGCGGGAGAAGGCTCTCGCTGTCCACCCTATCTAACCCTCTGATCATTTTGTATGCCTCTATTAAGTCACCTCTTAACCTTCTTCTCTCTAACGAAAACAACCTCAAGTCCATCAGCCTTTCCTCATAAGATTTTCCCTCCATACCAGGCAACATCCTGGTAAATCTCCTCTGCACCCGTTCCAAAGCTTCCACGTCCTTCCTATAATGAGGCGACCAGAACTGTACGCAATACTCCAAATGCGGCCGTACCAGAGTTTGGTACAGCTGCATCATGACCTCATGGCTCCGGAACTCAATCCCTCTACCAATAAAGGCCAACACACCATAGGCCTTCTTCACAACCCTATCAACCTGGGTGCCAACTTTCAGGGATCTATGTACATGGACACCGAGATCCCTCTGCTCATCCACACTACCAAGAATTTTACCATTAGCCAAATATTCCGCATTCCTGTTATTATTTCCAAAGTGAATCACCTCACACTTCTCCACATTAAACTCCATTTGCCACCTCTCAGCCCAGCTCTGCAGCTTATCTATGTCCCTCTGTAACCTGCAACATCCTTCCGCACTGTCTACAACTCCACCGACTTTAGTGTCGTCTGCAAATTTACTCACCCATCCTTCTGCGCCCTCCTCTAGGTCATTTATAAAAATGACAAACAGCAACGGCCCCAGAACAGATCCTTGTGGTACGCCACTCGTAACTGAACTCCATTCTGAACATTTCCCATCAACTACCACTCTCTGTCTTCTTTCAACTAGCCAATTTCTGATCCACATCTCTAAATCACCCTCAATCCCCAGCCTCCGTATTTTCTGCAATAGCCGACCGTGGGGAACCTTATCAAACGCTTTACTGAAATCCATATACACCACATCAACTGCTCTACCCTCGTCTACCTGTTCAGTCACCTTCTCAAAGAACTCGATAAGGTTTGTGAGGCATGACCTACCCTTCACAAAACCATGCTGACTATCCCTAATCATATTATTCCTATCTAGATGATTATAAATCGTATCTTTTATAATCCTCTCCAAGACTTTACCCACCACAGACGTTAGGCTCACCGGCCTATAGTTACCGGGGTTATCTCTACTCCCCTTCTTGAACAAAGGGACCACATTTGCTATCCTCCAGTCCTCTGGCACTATTCCTGTAGCCAATGATGACCTAAAAATCAAAGCCAAAGGCTCAGCAATCTCTTCCCTGGCTTCCCAGAGAATCCTAGGATAAATCCCATCCGGCCCCGGGGACTTATCTATTTTCACCTTGTCCAGAATTGCCAACACTTCTTCCCTACGCACCTCAATGCCATCTATTCTAATAGCCTGGGTCTCAGCATTCTCCTCCACAATATTATCTTTTTCTTGAGTGAATACTGACGAAAAGTATTCATTTAGTATCTCGCTTATCTCCTCAGCCTCCACACACAACTTCCCACCACTGTCCTTGACTGGCCCTACTCTTACCCTAGTCATTCTTTTATTCCTGACATACCTATAGAAAGCTTTTGGGTTTTCCTTGATCCTACCTGCCAAAGACTTCTCATGTCCCCTCCTTGCTCGTCTCAGCTCTCTCTTTAGATCCTTCCTCGCTTCCTTGTAACTATCAAGCGCCCCAACTGAAACTTCACGCCTCATCTTCACATAGGCCTCCTTCTTCCTCTTAACAAGAGATTCCACTTCTTTGGTAAACCACGGTTCCCTCGCTCGACCCCTTCCTCCCTGCCTGACTGGTACGTACTTATCAAGAACATGCAATAGCTGTTCCTTGAACAAGCTCCACATATCCAGTGTGCCCAACCCTTGCAGCCTACTTCTCCAACCAACACATCCTAAGTCATGTCTAATGGCATCATAATTGCCCTTCCCCCAGCTATAACTCTTGCCCTGCGGGGTATACTTATCCCTTTCCATCACTAACGTAAAGGTCACCGAATTGTGGTCACTGTCTCCAAAGTGTTCACCTACCTCCAGATCTAACACCTGGCCTGGTTCATTACCCAAAACCAAATCCAAAGTGGCCTCACCTCTTGTTGGCCTGTCAACATATTGTGTCAGAAAACCCTCCTGCACACATTGTACAAAGAACGACCCATCCAATGTACTCGAACTATATCTTTTCCAGTCAATATTAGGAAAGTTAAAGTCTCCCATAACAACTACCCTGTTACTTTCGCTCTTTTCCAGAATCATCTTCGCCATCCTTTCCTCTACATCTCTAGAACTATTAGGTGGCCTATAGAAAACTCCCAACAGGGTGACCTCTCCTTTCCTGTTTCTAACCTCAGCCCATACTACCTCGGAAGAAGAGTCCCCATCTTGCATCCTTTCTGCCACCGTAATACTGTCCTTGACTAGCAGCGCCACACCTCCCCCTCTTTTGCCCCCTTCTCTGACCTTACTAAAGCACCTAAACCCAGGGACCTGCAATAACCATTCCTGTCCCTGCTCTATCCATGTCTCTGAAATGGCCACAACATCGAAGTCCCAGGTACCAACCCATGCTGCCAGTTCCCCTACCTTATTTCGTATACTCCTGGCATTGAAATAGACACACTTCAAACCACAGACCTGAACACTGCCGCCCTCCTGCGAAGTCAAATCTGTGCTCCTGACCTCTCTACTCTCAATCTCTCGCACCCCAAAACTACAATCCAGGTTCCCATGCCCCTGCTGAATTAGTTTAAACCCCCCCAAAGAGTACTAACAAATCTCCCCCCCAGGATATTGGTGCCCCTCAGGTTCAGATGTAGACCATCCTGTCTATAGAGGTCCCACCTTCCCCAGAAAGAGCCCCAGTTATCCAGAAATCTGAATCCCTCCCGCCTGCACCATCCCTGTAGCCACGTGTTTAATTGCTCTCTCTCCCTATTCCTCATCTCACTATCACGTGGCACGGGCAACAACCCAGAGATAACAACTCTGTTTGTTCTCGCTCTGAGCTTCCATCCTAGCTCCCTAAAGGCCTGCCTGACATCCTTGTCCCCTTTCCTACCTATGTCGTTAGTGCCAATGTGGACTACGACTTGGGGCTGCTCCCCCTCCCCCTTAAGGACCCGGAAAACACGATCCGAGACATCACGTACCCTTGCACCTGGGAGGCAACATACCAAACGTGAGTCTCTCTCGCTCCCACAAAATCTCCTATCTGTGCCCCTGACTATTGAGTCCCCAATTACTAATGCTCTGCTCCTCTCCCCCCTTCCCTTCTGAGCAACAGGGACAGGCTCCGTGCCAAAGGCCCGTACCCCATGGCTTACCCCTGGTAAGTCGTCCCCCCCACAAGTATCCAAAACGGTATACTTGTTACTCAGGGGAACGACCGCAGGGGGTCCCTGCACTGACTGCTTCTTCCCAGTCCCTCTTACAGTTACCCATCTATCTCCAGTCTTTGGTGTAACTACTTCCCTGAAGCTCCTATCTATGACCCCCTCTGCCTCCCGAATGATCCGAAGTTCATCCAGCTCAAGCTCCAGGTCCCTAACACGGTTTTTGAGGAGCTGGAGTTGGGTGCACTTCCCACAGATGAAATCAGCAGGGACACTGACGGCGTCCCTCACCTCAAACATTCTGCAGGAGGAGCATTGTACTGCCTTCCCTGACATCCCCTCTAGATTAAAAAAAAACAAGAAAAAGAAAAAGAAAGGAAGAGCTTACCTGATATTACCTCAAACCCTGATCCTGCTGAAAGGTAAGCAAATTTAAAGGCACTCACTCACCTTCACGACAGGCCCCTGCTCCCGCTTCCCAACCACCGTGGGGTGGGGGGGTTGGTTAGAGGAGGAGGTAGGGTGGGAAACACTCACACAGTGTTTCGGGTTTAACTGTCAGTTGCCAACAGCCCTTCCACAAACCACCTTCAACTTAGGCTGACCGCATTGCTCGTATGCAAATTTCCCCAGAACAGCTGATCAGTAGCTCTGCTCTGCTGCCCTCTGCTGGTTCAGTAGATTACTGTAATATAATAAACGTGTCTTGTTTGAACTTACTAATTGGTGTATGGTTTTTTTGCTTTGAACTTGACCTTGAAACTTGTGGCGGTATCTTAACGATACCTGGCGACTTCAAAGCTAAGTAACGAAACAAGCCAAATTGAGTGTTAAGCACACTCACCCAGAACGAGCAACATTACGGAGCTGATGCGCCAGCATCCTAGTAGCCTTCTTCCCATATTCATACACCGCTCCCTTGCCTTCCTCCACTGAGCTCCCGCCTTTCCGGTGGTCAGCAAGTCGAACTTGGCCTGAAGGTTACATCGCTCCCTCAACAGTCCCGCCTCCGGAGCCTCCGCGCATCTCCTATCCACCCTCACCATCTTCCCCACCAACCTCTCCCTCTCTCTTTGCTCTCCCCTCTCCCTATGGGCTCGGATGGCAATCAACACCCCTCTAATCACCGCCTTCAATGCCTCCCAAACCGTCCCCACCCGGACCTCCCCATTATCATTGGCCTCTAAGTACCTCTTGATACACCCCCAAACCCGCCTGCCCACCTTCGCATCCGCCAGCAGTCCCACCTCCAGGCGCCAGAGCGGGCGCTGGTCCCTCTCCTCCCCCAGCTCAAGGTCTACCCAGTGCGGGGCATGGTCCGAAATGACTATGGCCGAATACTCGGCATCCTCCACCCTCGAAATCAGCCCCCTGCTCAGGACAAAAAAAGCGATCCGGGAATAGGCTTTATGCACGTGGGAAAAAAATGAATACTCCCTGGCCCTCGGCCTCGCGAACCTCCAAGGATCCACCCCTCCCATCTGGTCCATAAACCCCCTCAATACCTTAGCTGCCGCGGGCCTCCTGCCCGTCCTGGACATGGATCGATCCAATGCGGGATCCAGCACTGTGTTAAAGTCCCCCCCCAGTATCAGGCCCCCCGTCTCTAGATCCGGAATGCGGCCCAACATGCGCCGCATAAAACCCGCATCGTCCCAATTTGGGGCATAGACATTCACCAGCACCAACCGCTCCCCCTGCAGCTTGCCGCTCACCATCACATAGCTCCCTCCACTGTCAGCCACCACCTTTGACGCCTCAAACAACACCCTTTTTCCCACCAGAATCGCCACCCCCCGATTTTTTGCATCCAGCCCCGAATGAAACACCAGGCCTACCCAGCCCTTCCTCAGTTTAACCTGGTCCGCCACCTTCAGGTGCATCTCCTGGAGCATAGCAACGTCCGCCTTCAGCCCCTTCAGGTGCGTAAACACCCGGGCCCGTTTAACCGGCCCATTCAGCCCCCTCACATTCCAAGTAATCAGCCGGATCAGAGGGTTCCTGCCCCCCTCCCCTGCCGACTAGCTATAACCCGTCCCCTGCCCGCCCCAGGCCAGCGCCCCCGCTCGGCCCGTTCCCCATCCCCCCCCCAGGCTAGGACCCCTCCTAGCCGCGTTACTCCCTCCGTAGCACTCCCGTGAGCCAGCTAACTTCTGCTGACCCTGGCAGCTCCCGCCACACCTCCGACCCCTCCCAACGTGGGGCTACTTCTCCTCCCCCAGACCCATCAGCAGACCCTCCTCCTCCCTCCCAGAAAAAAGCCCGCGCTTCTCAGCTCCGACCCGGCCCCATCCACCCTCAGCACGGGAAACAGAAGAAAATCCCGCGCTTTCCCTCTGCCCGACCCCGCCCATGCAAAAATACAGCATCCCACCCACCCCAGAAACAGCACACAAACAGCTTAAAACAGCATGAAACAGCATAAAACAGAGACCCTTCCCACCAAAACTTAACACAGTTATTTACAAACCACCAACCTCAGTCAGAGTCCAACGTCCCGGCCTGCACAAAGGTCCACACCTCCTCCGGGGACTCAAAATAAATGTGCCGGTCCTTGTAAGTGACCCACAGACGCGCCGGCTGTAACATGCCAAACTTCACACTCTTTCTGTGGAGCACCGCCTTCGTCCGGTTGTACCCGGCCCTCTGCTTAGCCACCTCCGCACTCCAGTCCTGGTAGATCCGCACTACCGTGTTCTCCCACTTGCTGCTCCGCTCCTTCTTGGCCCACCTAAGCACGCACTCTCGGTCAACGAACCGGTGGAACCGCATCAGCACCGCCCGTGGCGGCTCATTCGGCTTCGGCCTCCTGGCCAGTATTCTGTGGGCTCCCTCCAGCTCCAGGGGCCCCTGGAAGGACCCAGCTCCCATCAGCGAGTTCAACAAAACAACCACATAGGCCCCCAGGTCTCACCCCTCCGTGAGGCCCAGGATCCGCACATTTTTCCGCCTCGACCGGTTCTCCATCTCCTCGAACCGCTCCCGTCACTTCTTATGGAGCGCCTCATGCATCTCCACCTTTACCGCGAGGGCCGCGGCCTCATCCTCTCTTTCGGAGGCTTGTTGTCGGAGCTCCCGGATCTCCACCCCCTGGGCTGTCTGCGTCGCCAGCAGCTTGTCCATATTCGCCTTCAGCGAGTCTAGCAGCTCCACTTTTAGCTCCTGAAAACAGCACTGGAGAGTCTCCTGCTGCCCCTGTGCCCACTGCCTCCATTCCTCGAGGCCTCAGCTGGCCGCCATCTTGATTCTCTTCCCCCGCTTTTTCTTAGGCGCTGCCACCGCTATTCTGCTGGCCCCACTCCTGGTCAAGACCATAGACCACTGGGGATCCACTGCAGACACCTTCCCACGTCGGGAACCGTCAAGCAAGTACCGCTGGGGGCCCTTAAAAGAGCCCAAAAGTCCGTTCCTGGTGGGAGCTGCCGAACGTGCGGCTTAGCTCCGCATAGCCGCAACCGGAAGCCGTTGTTCCCCTTAGTTAAAGGGTCAGTTACGAGGGGACACAAGTTCGAGGTGAGGGGCAGAAGGTTTAGGGTTTGAGGAAAAACCTTTTTAACCACAGGGTGGTGATAGTCTGGAATGCACTGCCTGGGAGGAATGTAGAGGCAGGTTGCCTCACGTCCTTTAAAAAAGTACCCAGATAAGCACTTGGCATATCATAATATTCAAGGCTATGGGCCAAATGCTGCAAATGGGATTAGGTAGGCAGGTCAGCTGCCTTTCATGCGTCAGTGCTGACTTGTTGGCTGAAGGGCCTCTTCCACACTATATTTTTTGTGATTCTTTGAAGGTGAAAGGACAGGTTAATAGGGTAGCTAAAAAGGCATTTGGGACACTTGCCTTTAACCATAGAATCATAGAATTTACAGTGCAGGAGGAGTCCATATGGCCTATTGGGTCAGCACCGGCCCTTGGAAAGCACACCTTACCCAAGCTCACACCTCCCCCCATCCCCGTAACCTCACCCCACCTTTTTGGACCCAAGGGCAATTTAGCATTGCCAATCCACCTAACCTGCAATCTTTGGCCTGTGGGAGGAAACCGGACCACCCGGAGGAAACCCACGCAGACAAGGGGAGAACATGCAGACTCTGCACAGACAGTGACCCAAGCCGGGAATCAAACTTGGGACCCTGGAGTGGTGAAGCAACTGTGCTAACCACTGTGCTACCCATGCTGCCCATCGTGGCATAGATTATAAGAGCAGGGAGGTTATGTGGGTTGGAACTGTACAGGACTTTGGTTAGGCCACATGGTATACTGTATTCAGTTCTGGTCACTGTACTTTAGGGAGGATGTGATTGCTAATAAAGAGGGCGCAGAGGAGATTCACCAGGATGTTGTCTGGAATGGAACATTTTAGCAAATTTAGTAATTTGCTTGAATCCATGCCAGTTCTCTGTAGAGAAATCCCGTTCTAACCCCATAGCCCTGCAACTTTATTTCGCTCAAGGGGTCATCCAGTTTTCTTTTGAAATCACTGATTAACTTTGTTTCTGCCTCCCATATAGGCACTGAGTTCCAGGTCATTCCCACTCACTGCATAAAAACATTCACAGATTTAAGGTTGTGGGCAAGAGATACAACATAGAACATTACAGCACAGTACAGGCCCTTCGGCCTTCGATGTTGCGCCGACCTGTGAAACCCCTCTAAAGCCCATCTACACTATTCCCTTATCGTCCATATGTCTATCCAATGACCATTTGAATGCGTTTAGTGCTGGCGAGTCCATTACTGTTGCAGGCAGGGCATTCCACGCCCTTACTACTCTCTGAGTAAAGAACCTACCTCTGACATCTGTCCTATATCATAGATATCATAGCATTTACAGTGCAGAAGGAGGCCATTCGGCCCAACGAGTCTGCATCAGCTCTTGGAAAGAGCACCCTACCCAAGGTCAACACCTCCACCCTATCCCCATAACCCAGCAACCCCACCCAACACTAAGGGCAATTTTGGACACTAAGGGCAATTTATCATGGCCAATCCACCTAACCTGCACATCTTTGGACTGTGGGAGGAAACCGGAGCACCCGGAGGAAACCCACGCATACACGGGGAGGATGTGCACACTCCACACAGACAGTGACCCAAGCTGGAATCGAACCTGGGACCCTGGAGCTGTGAAGCAATTGTGCTCGCCACAAGGCTACCGTGCTGCAGTTGCAGGGCTATGGGGTTAGAACGGGATTTCTCTACAGAGAACTGGCATGGATTCAAGCAAATTACTAAATTTGCTAAAATGCTATATCTATCTCCCCTCAATTTAAAGCTATGTACCCTCGTGCTAGACATCACCATCCAAGGAAAAAGGCTCTCACTATCCACCCTATCTAATCCTCTGATCATCTTGTATGCCTCAATTAAGTCACCTCTTAACCTTCTTCTCTCTAATGAAAACAGCCTCAAGTCCCTCAGCCTTTCCTCATAAGATCTTCCCTCCACACCAGGCAACATCCTGGTAAATCTCCTCTGCACCCTTTCCAATGCTTCCACATCCTTCCTATAATGCGGCGACCAGAACTGCACGCAATACTCCAAATGCGGCCGCACCAGAGTTTTGTACAATTGCAACATGATCCCATGGCTCCGAAACTCAATTCCTCTACCAAACCAATTAACTCTACCAAGGAGGATATGAGAGAGAATCATAAAATCTATTCCATGACTCTATGATTCTCCCCCAAATCCTCCTTTTATCACTTGCCCATAACCTTAAATCTGTGTCCTCTAGCCTTTGTATCATTCACAGCTAATGTGAACTGCTTTTCCTTGTCCACCTTGTTTAAACCTGTCATACCTTGTTCGTCTCTGAAATCTTACCTTAACCTCCTTTGCTCCTAGAACACCAACTGAACCTTCTCACTAAAATCCACCATCTCATGAACCATTCTGGTAAATATCCTCTGCACCATCGAGGATCGGCATGGTAGCACAGTGGTAGCACAGATGCTTCACAGCTCCAGGGTTCCAGGTTCGATTCCCAGCTTGTGTCACTGTCTGTGCGGAGCCGGCACATTCGCCCTATGTCTGCGTGGGTTTCCTCCGGGTGCTCTAGTTTCCTCCCACAGACCAAAGATGTGCAGGATAGATGGATTGGCCATGCTAAATTACCCTTGGGTGTCCAAAAAGGTTAGGTGGAGTTACTGGGATAGGGTAGAGGTGTCGGCTTAAGTGGGGTGCTCTTTCCAAGAGCGGGCGCAGACTCAATGGACTGAATGCCCTCCTGCTGCACTGTAAATTTTGTGAATCTATGATCCTCACATCTTTCCGAGTAGTCTAATCAGAGGTATATAAAGGTAAGAATAACATCCTTGCTTTTGTATTCCATGCCTCTGTTTATGAAGTCCAAGATTCCGTATGCTTTGCTAATTCCTCTCTGAATATTTACTGTCACCTTCGATGACCTACAGGCCCAAGTGCCTGCGTCCCTGCACATTCTCTAAAACTCTGCTATTAAGTAAATATTGCTTGCTCCTCCCTCTCCTTTCTGTCAAAATGCTTCATCTCTCAGTTCTCGGTATTAAATTCCATCTGTCCCTACTCTACCCATTCGGCTTGCCTATCTATGTCCTGTTGCAATTAATGGGTCACCATCATTTTCTACCTGGCTTTCTCACGTGAGAAAGGAAATTGTCCCAAGGTTCCACTTTTTTGTACATACACAGTCAACTAGATAAGTGATATTGTGTACATTGTTTGTCACATGCTATAATCTTAGTATAAAACCTCATTTGAATTGCATCATCGTTTTGCAGGGGCTGTTAGCTCACTTGGCTAACATGTGGGTTATACTAACCCCAACAGCACAGGTTTGATCCCGGTTTCGGCTGAGCTAGACTCGGGGCCTGTCCCCTCGTCCTACCCGAAATCAAAAGCCACATTACTTTGCCGCGGTTCGGCGCATAGTCGTCAAGGACCTGCCTTTAGGCAGAGAACTCAGGAAGAAGAATAAATTTTGCATTGTGTGCAACATTTCACATTTCTGATAGCGAGGTGCGAAATGTATTAAAACAAACAAGAAAAAACAGTTATTTCTTGTCTGTATCATCTGACCTGGAGCCAGGAATTTGCAGCCAGCTGTTTTTTTGCCAACAGTAATTAACTTCGAATTGATTCGCAGTCAGGCCAAGTTATACACAAATATATCTTTGCAGCGCCATCATACGATACTTATAGCATGGCATAATGTCCCTGTTGTCAGTAAAGTATATTATGCGCATTGCTGTTTGAAAAATACATTAGATCCACCTCCAGATATAAACATCCGGATAGATAACTGTCCCTCTTCAGACAGTACACTCCAGAGTGTCAAAACTTCACAACAAAAGCATTTATTTCCTCTTGCCTTTTCCGATCTTGGGATCATGAAGAAACAATAATATGTAGCTGACAATCCATAGGGAAAGAGAAACCTTTTAACTGACTTCCGCTGTAAGCATGTTTACAGCAATTAGGTTGCCAGCCATACATTGCACATCAGTTCACACATTTCATTGGCAGAATACGGTGTTGCCTGTTATTTGATGCAATGCTCTTGTCCTCCTGAAGCAGCATGTTATTCATGCGCAATTGATGGGGGCTCCTGTTATTATAGTTAAAGTACAGTTCAGACAAGCATTTAAAAATGATCTATTGTAACTTCAAAAGCCCGATTCTGATTTCCCGTCTTGGATATTTTAAATACCAACGGTGCAGTCACCACTTACCGGACTTGGGAGATGCTCTCATTAATGAAGAAGTGTTCATCCACAACAGCACTCAGGTGGGCTGGATTGCTCAGCAGGTATTTCTAAGTAGTAGAAAATAACAGTTTGTTGATTTGTTTAGTTGCTGAAATTGTTTTAGTAAGCTTATGAAAGCCCTTTCCAGGTTATGTGCATTCAGGAAATAGTTTATGGGCACATGAAACAATTGGTGCTCTTAAATGAGGCCACACAAACAACGGAATTATCTCAATCTTCTATATGCAGTAGCAGAGAATCAGTCACATTGCTATGTTATTAAAGAACTGGGAAATTAGCTATTCCAGCACACAAAGGTCATTATATCTGCCACCATACAATTTTCTCCAGGAAGCTACTACACAATACAGCACAGTCATCATCTGCACCATCTACTATTTATTCTTGTTGAAAAAAAATGAAGATTTATTTTTGGACATAACCAAAAAGACAAACCAAGTTAAACAAAACTATTCCTATTTTTAATTTTACCTCCTTAAAGTCACCTGTTTAATGTCTCATCAAGATAATATTGATGTCTAAGAACATAAGAAATAGGAGAAAGAGTAGGTCATTTAGCCCTTTGAGCCAGCTCTGCCATTCAATACGGTCATGGTTGACCTGATCCACTTGCCTGCTTACATTCCATAACCCTAGACTCTACTGTAGATCAAAAATCTGTCCAACATAGCCTTGAATATATTCAATGACACAGCCTCCACTGCTCTTTGAGGTGGAGAATTTCAGAGATGAATAACCCCGAGAAGAACATGGAGAGACAATATCAAAGAAGTGGTAAAATTCGTAAGGCAGTGCAGGAGCAGAGGGACCTGGGTGTACATGTGCATAGATCATTGAAGGTGGCGGGTCAGGTGCAGAGACAGCAGTCTATAAAGCACATAGTATTCTGGACCTTATTAATAGGGGCATAGAGTACTAGAGCAAGGAGGTTATACTGAACTTATACAAGGCACTAGTTAGACCTGAGGAATATAGTGCACAGTTCTGGGTGCCACACTATAGGAAGAATGTGAATACATTGGAGAGTGCAGAAGAGATTTAGACGAATGATTCCAGGGATGAGAAACTTCATTATGAGGAAAGATTGGAGAGGTTTGTACTGATCTCCATGGAGAGAAGGCAGCTAAGGGCTTATTTGACAGAGGTGTTAAAGTCACAAGGGAGTTGGACAGAGTAGATGGGGAGAAACTATTCTCACTCGTAAAAGGAGCAAGAATGAGAGGGCACAGATTTAAAGTGATTTATAAAAGAAGCAAATGTGATGTGAGAAAAAGTTTTTTCACACAGTGAGAGGTTCAAGTTTGGAATGCACTGCCTGAAATGTGGTGTAGACAGGTTTAATTGAGGCATTCAAGATGGCATTAGATGATTACTTCAAAGAAACGGGGAAGAGGCAGGGAAATGGCATTAAGTTATGATGCTTATTTGGAAAGGCGGTGCATACATGATGGGCCAAATGGCCTCTTTCTGTGCCATAACATTACTGTGACACTCTGCTCCTTATTTCCATTTAAACAAGAGACCCTTTATTTTGTAACTGAGCTTCATACTTATAGAGCATTTAAAGGGAATCATCCTTTCAATATCTACACTACCAAGCTCCCTCAGAATCTTATATGTTACCTCTCATTCTTCTAAATTTCAGTGAGTACAGGCCCAACCTGCTCAATCATTCCTCACAAGACACCTCTTCATCCCAGGAATTCTCTGAACTGCCTCCAATGAGAATCCAGTTATCCCACGTTTGGCACTCCTAGTGTGTTTCTCAAAAACTTATGTGCGAAATGAAAAGTCCTTTCCCATAAGCAATCCTGTAACAAGGGTTATATTCCTGGTCTGCTCTTCTTAAATTAAAACCCTATTGGTTGCCCTGAACCTAACTGGCCCAATAATCCTCTTTCTACTTTCTACTCATTATTATTGTAACTACTTACCACCTCCTGTTCACCAGATCCCTCTCTACTCTCACTCCCTGCAGCTCACTGCTTCCCTCTTCTGAACCCCTCACTCTTTCCTTCACAATGAGGACTCAGCAAGAGAGAGGTAGTGAGCGGGAAGCAGAAAGGGAGTCAGGAGAGTGTAGCAGTGAGTGGGAGAGAGTGAGGAAATTGGGAGAGAGTGAGAGTGGCACACAGTGACTAGCACTGCTGCCTCACAATGCCAGGCACCTGGGTTCAATTTTGACCTTGGGTGACTGTCTCTGTGCAGTTTGCACTTTCTCCCCATGTCTGCGCGGGTTTCCTCTGGGTGCTCCGGTTTCCTCCCACAGTCCAAAGATGTGCAGATTAGGTGGGCTGGCCATGCTAAATTGCCTCTTAAGTGTCCAAAAGGATAGGTGGGGTTACTGGATACGCAGATAGGGTGATGGCCTGACCCTAGGTAGGTTGCTCTTTCAGACAGTTGGTGCAGACTCAATGGGCTGAATGGCCTCCTTCTGCACTGTAGGGATTCTATGAGGAAACTGGGAGGCAAGAGGTGAGCCGAGAGAGGTAGCAAGCATTAGGGAGCGAGGGTGTTGGGAGAGGAACAGCGATGGTTGGTGAGAAGTGATGTGTGGGGGAGAGAGGGAGGGGTTCAGGAGTGGTGGGAGCGGGTGGCAGGAGGGAGTTGGTTGGTTGAGGAAATGAATGGTGCAAAGTGTTCAAAAAAAGACTGAGTATGTGCACTTACAATGTACAATGCAGTTCTTAGCACATGTGCAGTAACTGTACTGAAAGAAAAATAGAGGTTAAAGCTGAAAATATATTACAATACATTTCAAATACACTTGTGGGAGGAAACCGGAGCACCCGGAGGAAACACATATGGACACAGGGAGAATGTGCAGACTCCGCACAGACAGTAACCCAAGCAGAGAATCGAACCCGGGTCCCTAGCACTGTGAAGCAACAGATGGAAACTGGTTCTTGCATTTGCGCCCTAATCTTTCCCCAATTAATATCATTGCTTTTAATCAGAACTAGCCCATGCACTCAATTATCACTGCAGCGAGCAACTACCCTCCCTAGTCCCCAAAACCTGCCCAGCATCAACAAAGTTCAAGTCAGGAGTGTGATGACGTATTCTCCACTAGCCTGGATAAGTGCAGCTCCAATAGCCAAGAGGAACAACAGCTGTCCAGAACAAAGCAGCCCGCTTGATTGGCATCCCACCTAGCACCTTAACATTCATTCTTACAAGCACCAACATACGATGGCAGTGATCTGTACTCTGCAGAAGATGAACTGCAGCAACTCATCAAGCCTCTGAACAGCAACATCCAAACTCATGACCTCCACTACATAGAAAGACAAAGGTAGCAGATACATGGGAACACCACCACCTGCAAGTTCCTCTCCAAGCCACACACCATAGTGACTTGGAGATTTATCACTATTCCTTTACTGTCATGGGTCAAATTCCTGGAACCCCCTTCCTTACGGCACTGGTGAGTGTACCGCCACTGGACTACCAGGGTTCAAGACAGTGGCTCAAGGGCAATTAATGATGGGAAACAAATCTTGGCTTAGCCAGCAATTTCCACATCCTGTGAAAAAATAAAAATAAAATAATTGTGCATGCAGTATTCTAGGTGTGGTTTCACGAACACCCTCTCTGTAGTTATAACAAGACTTCCCTACTTTTATACTCCAGCCGCCTCCATTTGTCCGCTCAATAAATCCGGCCCAGCCAGTGACGCTCACGTAAAGAAATTTCTTTTAAAATTACATGCTGTAGCTGCACGCTAACTTTGCGATTCATGTCGGTAGACATCCAGATTCCTCCAAACTGCAGTATTTTGCAGGCTTTGTGCATGTAAATAACATTTTCCTTTTCTACTATTCCCAGCATTGTGGATAAATTGTTTTCCAATGTTATGTTTCACATACAAAACTTCTGCTCACACACTCAACCTACCTATCTATATATATCCCTTTGCAAACCTTTTGGATAAGATCCACACCACCCCAATCATTGCTGACTTCAGAGATCATTACGGGCTTTCCTTTCTGTGCCCTCTCAGCCAGAAGCTCCAATCCCAGCTGGAACAGTGAAGCCACAGTGTAGCCATCCAGGGAAGTGGCAAAAAGGAGTAGCGTGGAGGCACCCACCAATCATCCCCTGCCAATTCCAGCACTTTCAGAGTGACGACACTACCAAGCATATCTTCACCTGCCCTCCCCTTTCATCATTCTGAAGGGGCCATTCTCTCAGAGACACACTAGTCCACTCCTCAGTCACTCCAAACACCTCCGCTCTTTACCGTGGCACCTTTCAAATCATGCGGAAATTCGACATCTGTCCCTTTACCTCCTCCTGTCTCACCATGCTAGGCTTGAAATACACTCCAAATGAAACATCAATGTTTCTTTCAATTCAGTACGTTGTATTTGCTGCTCACAATGTGGTCTCCCCAAACGCACACTGGGTGGTCAATGTCCAGAGCACCTCCGTCAAGTCTGCAAGCTTGATCCCAAGTTTTGCCTTTGTCACTTGCCGTTTTAATTCTCCACCTTGCTCCTAAGTCTGGTCTTTCTGCAACAGCGTTCCAATGAAACTCAATGCAAGCTTTGAGGTAAAGCACCTTGGGCGAGATTCTCTAGCCTCCCTGAAGCATGTTTCTCGGCTGTGGGAGGTGGCCTGCCGTTGGTCAGTGGCAGGATCTTCTGGTCCCGCCCTGTCAATGAAATTTCCCACTGAATCCACCTTACACCTCTGTGGGTAGGTGCGCTGGTTGGCAAGACTGGAAACTCCCCCCAGCGTGAACAGGTGGAGGATCTTGCCCCGTATCTTTCGACTCGGCGCTCTACAGCCTTCTGGACTCAACAATTTCAGATCATGTCCCGTGTTTATTTTGCTGCTTCGGTCTTGTCTTGTTTCTTTCTTTATCCCACATTTTACATTCATTGAGCTGCTAGATTAGCCATTCGCGCCTCAGCTGGACACATTTTCTGTTTCTTTACTAAAACCATCATTTCTCTCTTTGGCTTTTGCACAACAAAATTTTTTGTCATTTAGTTGCTCCTGCCTTCCACCTTATCACAGGTCTTCCCTTTTATTCGTCCTGCCCCTTCCACTAGCTCAACCCTATTATCCATTGAATCTCTATAGTGCAGAAGATGGCATCCGGCCCATTGAGTCTGCATCGACGCTCCGAAAGAGCACTCTACCTAGGCCCACTCCCTGCCCTATCCCTATAACCCCACCTAACCTGGACATCTTTGGACATTAAGGGGCAATTTAGCATGATCAATCCACCCAACCTGCACACCTTTGGACGGTGGAAGGAAACACGCACAGAACTGAACATGACACTGTACTGAACCTGAGAAAATTTGACAAATCTGATTGACACTACTAATATTTCTCTGTAGAAAATAAAACAAATAAACTAACAGCAGAACTGTAGAGGAAAATGGATTACTGAAGCTACATTTTTAAAAATGGAAAACACAAAACTATTGGCTGTGAATTACATATTTCAGAATACCACAAGAGGGCAACATTCCCTCTTCATCTGACAAACAGCAAACGTCTAAAATTCCAAATGAAGTTGCAGAAACAAATTTATTCAGGAGTTCACAGCTTTTGAAGATAACCTAGCAGAGAATTAATGCGGCTAAAATATTTTATTACTGACTTCTGTAACTGGCTCTCTTTGAAATCTCCTGTGGAATCCGCCTCCACCACTCTCCCAGGCAGCACTTTCGAAGTCCCAACAACTCTCTGAGTAAAGATATTTCTCCTCATCTCACTCCTAGCTCTCTTACTGGCCATCTTGAAATTGTGACCCCTAATCACTGACTTACCAACTCCATGCAGGCAGAATATCCTTCTTTACCCTGTCAAGATTTTTCATAATTTTGACCACCTTTTTGTCACCTTAATTATTGTGTTTTATACAGTTCTTGCATAACCTCCCTGTTTTTATATTCTATGTATTGGCTAATAAAGAAAATATTCCACATGCACCTTATCGACTTGTCCTACTATCGTCGGGATCTGTGAACTAGCACTCTCAGGTGTCACTTCTGCTACACCTCTTAGTATTCTCCATTTATTGTGATTACTTTGCATTGTTTGACCTCCCCAAATGTATCACCTCACACTTCTCTGGGTTAAATTCTGTTTGACCTCCCAAAATGTATCACCTCACACTTCTCTGGGTTGAATTCCATTTGTCACGTTTTCTGCCACCCGAACAGTCCTTTGCTATCTTCCTGCAGTCAAAAGCTTTCTTCTTTATCAACCATGCAGCCAATCTCTGTGTCATCTGAAAAATTCTTGATCATGACATTTAAGCCCAAATCATTAAAATATATACCACAAAAATTAGGAGTCTTAGATCTTTTGAGCCCTAACCCTAATTTCACTGGAAATAGCCTACCAATCGCAAAAGCACATCCCAACCCTTTGTTTCCAGCCACTGGGCCAATTTGTATCCAGCTTGCTGGACTCCCTTGGATCCCATGGGTTTTTATATTTTTAACCAGTCTGCCATATAGTACCTTGTCAAACGCGCAGCTAAAATCCATGTAGATCAATTAGTCAGACACAACCATCCCTTAACAAATCCATACGGACTGTCCTTTATTACTCCATGCCTTTTTATGTGACAGCTTACTCTTAATTGATTCCAATTATTTGCCCAGCAAGGTAAGACTGATTTGCCTGTAACTATTCGATCTATCCTGCACTCCGCTTTTAAACAAAAGTGCAACGCTAGCACTCCTCCAATCCTCTGGTACGACACCTGCACCCAGAGAGATTACAAAATGATGGTCAGAGCATTCGCTATTTCCTCCCTGGCTTCATTAAACAGCCAGCTGTGCATTTCATTCGGCCCTGGTTACTTATCCCTGGTGACTTTCAAGGATGCTAGTTCCCTTAATATTTCCTCTCTTCACACCTCGCCTCCTTAACTACAACATCCCTTTTGTGAAGGCAGAAGCAAAGTATTCATCAAGAAACATACTCACATTTTCTGCCTCTATACACAGATTAGCTCTTTGGTTCTTTATGGGCCCTACTCTTTCCTTAGCTATCCTAGTACCCTTAATGTACTGATAAAACATCTTTGGGTTCTCCTTGATTTTGCTTGCCAATATTCTTGCATGCTCTCTCTTCTGGGGCGAAATTCTCCAACCCCCAGCAGGGTCGGAGAATCGCCCGGGGCCGCCGAAACTCCCGCCCCCACCATGTCCAGAATTCTCCCACCCGCAAAAAGTCGGTGTGCGGCCAATCCCGCCGCCCGCCTTGGAGAATGGCGGGGCCGGCGGGAGGCTACGGGTTTCTGTGCTGCCCTTATTCTCCGGCCCGGATGGACCGAAGTCCCGCCGCTGAGAGGCCTCTCCGTCGCCGTGGTTTGAACCACCTCTGTGCCGGCGGGATCGGCGGCGCGAGTGGGCCCCCGGGGTCCTGGGGGGGTGCGCGGGGCGATCGGACCCCGGGGGGTGCTCCCACGGTGGCCAGGCCCGCGATCGGGGCCCATCGATCGGCGGGCGGGCCAGTGCCGTGGGGGCACTCTTTTTCTTTCGCTGCCGCCACGGCCTCCACCATGGCGGAGGTGGAAGAGACTCCCCCAGCGCGCATGCGCTGGTGGTGACATCAGCAGCAGCTGATGCACCGGCGCATGCGAGAACCGGCGAAGGCCTTTCGGCCAGCCGCGGCGCCGGGCGTCAAAGGCCGTTGTTCCCGGTTTTGGTGCCAGTCAGTGTGGTCCCAGCCGCTCCGGCACGGGCCTAGCCCCTCAATGTGAGGGCTTGGCCCCTAAAGGTGCGGAGAATTCCGCACCTTTGGGGAGGCCCGACGCCGGAGTGGTTGGCGCCACTCCTCTACGCCGGGACCACCCGCCCCGCCGGGTAGGGGAGATTTTCGCCCCTTATTTCACCCTTGCACTTTCTATACTCCTCTTGGCTTTCTGGAATATGGAGTTCTTTGTGTCCGACATAGCTTTCAAAGAACAAAGAATAGTACACCAGAGGAACAGGCCCTTCGGCCCTCCACGCCTGTGCCGATTATGATGCCTGTCGAAACTAAAGGCTTCCGCACTTCCAGAGTACGTATCTCTTTATTCACATCCTATTCATGTATCTGTTAAGGTGCCTCTTAAACGTCACTATTGTACCTGCTTCCCCCACCTCCTCCGGCAGCGCGTACCAGGCACTCGCATGTCTCCTCTAAATTGTCCCCCTCGCACCTTAAACCAATGCCTCCTAGTAATTGACTTTTCCACCCTGGGTAAAAGCATCCGTCTATCCACTCTGTCCAGGCCACTCATAATTTTGTAAACTTTTATCAGATTGCCCCTCAACCTCCGTCATTCCAGTGAAAATAATCTGGGTTTATCAAACTTCTCCTCATAGTTCCCTTTTCTGTCTTATATCACCATCTAAGTTCCTTGAAATTGAGGGGGCTCGAGATTTGGTCATTCCATCCTTCTTCTTTATGGGAACACGCTTACTTTGAACCCCCTGAATCTGCACTTTAAATGCCTACCACTGTTCCAACATTGATTAACTTTCAAGTAGCTGTTTCCAGTCCACTTTTGTTTGATCAGTCCTCAGCTGAGTAAAATTGGCCTTATCCCAGTTTAGAAATTGCTGGTTTAGCACAGTGGGCTAAATAGCTGGCTTGTAATGCAGTACAGTGCCAGCAGCGCGGGTTCAATTCCTGTACCAGCCTCCCCGAGGAGGCGCCGGAATGTGGCGACTAGTGGCTTTTCACAGTAACTTCATTGAAGCCTACTTGTGACAGGGGCATATATTGTTCAATTTAACTCCTGTTCCATCTTTGCCTTTTCCATAAATGCCAAAACTAACTAAGTATGAGCACTACCACAAACATTGGGCTGGATTCTCCGCACCCCGGGGCGGAGAATCCATTTCCACGCACTGAATCTGGACAGACACCAGTTCCACAATTGTCCGGGTCCCGAAAAGCAGCGTACCCATGTTATACGCCGCGCCGCCTATTCCTTACGTGCGGCTATTGCTGGATGCCCACCCCGCCATTCTCCACCCCCAACCAGCCTAAGTCCCGACTGCGTGGATCACTTATGGTTTTGCCGTTCGGGATACTCGCATGGCAGCTGCGGACTCAGTCCGCGGCCGCCATGGTCGGAGGTGGGCCGATCAGAAGGCAGGGGGGCCTCCTACGGGACCGGGCAATTTGTTGGGGGGCGGTCAGGGTCGGCCGCGCGGCCGATCAGGGGCACTATTTGTGAGGTCCGCCATGGAGCACGGCACGGCCACTGGAGACCGCCACCGTCGCATGCGCTGCCTCCAACCTGCAAGTGCAGGAGCCCGTTTCTGCAACTAAAGCTGCGAGAAACACCCCGGGTCCCTGCTAGCCCCCTGCAGGGCTATGAATATGGGGCCTTTTCACACGAGTTTGTCTGGCGTTAAAGGCCACAGTTTTTACGGCGGCGTGGGGGCATAGTCCCAAAAAAATCCAGCCCTTGATTACTGCCCAAAAATGTTCTCCTGAATGCACCTCAAAGAATTCTGTTCCCTCCATTCCTTTCATAGATAAACAGAATCCCTACAGTGCAGAAGGAGGCCATTCGGCCCATCGGGTCTCCACCGACTTTCTGAAAGAGCACGATACCCAGGCCCAATCCACCGCAACACCCTCGCAACTCCACCTAGTCTTTGGACATGAAGGAGCAATTTAGCATGGCCAATCCACCTAACCTGCACATCTTTGGACTGTGGGAGGAAACTGGAGCATCTGGTGGAAATTGTCCAAACTCTATACAGACACCCAAGGTTGGAATCGAACCTGGGTCCCTGGCGCTGTGAGGCAATAGTGCTAATTACTGTGTCGTCCCATTTAGGTTGTTTGAAAGAAGAGCACCCTACCCAGGCCAATTCCCCTGCCCCAGCCCCATAACCCTCCCTAACCTCTACCGAGGGTGGCAAGGGCACAGAATGTACTCTGGGCGGTGGGTCTTCAATGTTGATCACCAAGAGTAGTTCAGTACCACCACTACTGATCAAGCTGGCCGAACTCTCAAAGCTGTTAGACTGGGTCTTCAACAGATGGTAAGGAAAAGCCTATTTGACTTTGTCCTCACCAATCTATCTGTCATGGATGTCTCTGTCCATAGTTTCAGTCGGAATGACCACTGCATAGTCCTTGTGGAGACAAAGTCCCATCTTCACATTGAAGATACCTTCTAACATGTTGTGTGACAGTGCCACCATGGGATAGATTTTGAACAGATCTAGCAACTCAAAACTGGGCATGCATGAGGCGCTATGGGCCATTTGCAGCAACAGAATTGCATGCAACTACAATCAGTAACCTCATGGTCTGACATATCCCCCACCCACTCTGCCTTACCAACAAGCTGGGGAACCAACTCTAGTTGAATGAAAAGTGCAGGAGGGCATGCCAGGAGCAACACCAGACATAATAAAAATGTGTTATCAACCTGAAGAAGCTGCCACACAGGACTATTAGCATTCCAAATATTGGAAGCAGTAGCAGAGTTCCAAAGCAACAAATCAGATATTAGATTTGCAGTCCTGTCACATCCAGTGCTGAATGGTGGTGCCAAATTAAACATATAATTGGAGAAGGAGGCTCCACAAACATCCTCATCTTCAACGATGGGGAAGCTCAGCACACCAATGCAACAGACCAATCTGAAGCATTTGGAGCCATCTTTAGCCAGAAGTGCTGAGTGGATGATGCCCATCATGGCCTCCTCCTGAAATCCCCAGCATCTTAGATGCCAATCTTGCCAATTTGATTCACTCCACGTGATATCAAGATATTCACTCCATGTGATATCAAGATATCATTCATCTTCAGGAGCGGAGAGCACTGGAATTGCGAGGGGCACTCTTCTGGGAGCAGAGGATAAAGGGAGCATGAGGCTCGGAACCTTCACTCACCTTGAGACAGTGGAAAACACTGGACCTACGGGATACAGCCACTAATCAGATAGTGCGCTTAATTTGAAAAATTCCACAGACCAATGGTAGCGAATTCCACAGATTCATGACCCTTTGGGAGAAGTAGTTTCTCCTCAACTCCATTTTAAATTTGCTACCCCTTATCCTGAGACTACAACCTCTTGTTCTCGAATGCCCCACAAGAGGAAGCATCTGCTCGTCTACTTTATCCATGGGCGGTATTCTCCGCTCCCGGGACTAAGTGCCCGCGCCAGCGTGAACGGCGTCGCGTTTCACGACGGCGCGAACAGGCCCCAGGCACGACCTATTCTGGCCCCATAGGGGGCCAGCACAGCGCTGGAGTGGTTCCCGCCACTCCAGCGTCCCAAAACGGCGCCAAACGGGCGCCACTCCAACCCACGCATGCACAGTTGGGGCAGCTAATTCCTGCGCAAGCGCAGTTGGGCCACGCCAACCTGCGCGTGCGTGGGAAACTTCTTACGCGCGCCGGCCCCTCACCAACATGGCGCCGGTGTTCTGGGAGGTAGGCCGGGGAGGGGGGGGAAAGAGAGGCCGGCCCGCCGATTGGTGGGCCCAGATCGTGGACCAGACCCCATCAGAGCACCCCCCCCCCCCCCCCCCCCCCAGCGTTCCCGCACAGTTCCCGCCGGCGCCGTCCACCCACTGCCACTTCCTTTGAAACCCGAAGATGTAGGCCATCAGGCCCTGGGGACTTCTTTTCCTTCAATCCCAAGAGCTTGTTGAGTACTGTTTCCCTATTGATGCTGATTGTTCTAAGTTCCACCCTTTCTATTACCTATGAATTACCCGTTCCTATCGGAATGGTACTGATGTCCTCCACCGTGAAAACTGGGGCAAAATATTGATTTAGCATCTTTGCTATTTCTGCGTTCCCCATTATTAACTCTCCATTTCATTCTTCAAGGGACCAACATTCACTTTAGAGACTCTCTTCCCTTTAAGTACTTATAGAAACTTTTGCTATCCTTCTTGATGTTTTGCGCTAACTTTTTTCCGTAATTTACCTTAGCTCTTTTTATTACTTTTTTAGAATCCTTTGTTTGAAAGTCTCCCAATCTTCCAGTCTGCCACTGGTCTTTGCAACATGGTAAATCTTAGTTTTTGTGTTTATATCGTCCTTAACCTCCATGCTTAGCCATGGATGTTTTTGACCCCTCTTGCCATCTTTCTTCCTCTTTGGAATATATTTTAGTTGTGAGGAATTGAGTATCTCCTTAAACAACTGCCACTGCTCATTAGCTATCCTACCTTTTAGTCTTCCTGCCCACTCTACTCGAGCCAAATCTGTCCTCATGCCTATGTAACTATCTTTATTTAATTACAGAACACTAGTGTGGGACTCCGCTTCCTCACCCCCAAGAGTAAGGAGGTTATCCTGAACTTAAACAAGACCTCAGTTGGAATATTGCGCACAGTTCTGGGTGCCACACTATAGTAAAGACGTGAACGCATTGTAGAGAGTGCAGAATAGATTTGCAACACTGTTTTAAGGATGAGAAACTTCAGTTATGAGGATAGATTGGAGAGATTTGAACAGTTCGCTTTGGAGAGAAGGCGGCTAAGAGGAGATATGATAGAGATGTTCAAACAGAACAGATAGCAAGAAACTGTTTCAATGCATAAAAGGATCAATGACGAGAGGGCACAGATTTAAAGCGATTTGCAAAGGAAGCAAATGAGATGTGAGAAAAATATTTTTCAGACAACAAGTGGTTCGATTCTGAAATGCACTGCCTGGAAGTGTGGTGGAGGCAAGTTTAACTGAGGCATTCAGAAGGCATTCGATGATTACTTGAATATAACCAATGCGCAGTGGTATAGGGAAAAGACAGGGCAATAGCACTAAGCCACGATGCCCTTTAGGAGAGCAAGTACAGACATGATAGACCAAATGGCCTCCTTCTGCACCACAGCGATTCTGTGAAAAGAAATCAGGAGTGAGATCAGGCTTTGACTTATAAGTTACTTGAGTTCAACCCTAATTAGTTATTTCTAGACTTAATTGACAAAATGATTAATTGCAGGTAACAAACTGTAATTATACAGAGTAGTCATAGGCCTGTTTAACTGTACAAATTTCAACAAATAGTAACTTTGAAACCAACAGAGAACAATAAGCTTGAGGCAAAATAATAATTGCGCATTTTCCTGATGCATTTATTCGACTAAAGAAAATGTTTTTTCTATCCACGATTGATTTTGCCAATGTAATTTTGTTAAACTCACCCATGTAGATTGTTATCTTACTATCCTTTTATGATTTGACAAATGCACTTTACATCAGTGACATTCTGGAAGATCAACTTGTTCTCTCATTGCCTAGCAAACTACTCAGTTGTCCCAAACCACTATGGAAAAACAGAAGAAGCATGAAACTAGATGCAGGCTCTGCTGCTCCCTCCCTTTACTCCCCGCAACACCCCGCTGCTCAACTCTGTGACCACATCAAGTGGCCAGCAGTAAGAGTGTGCCTTCCTGGTGGGATGAGTGACAGCACCTGGGCCTAGGATGTCTTGAGGCTAAGTGGTGGTTTGGGTTCAGCCATGAGCTCCAATGGGGCTCCTCACTCTGAAGTTCATGGATTCCGCCACAACTTCAAGCATAATTTAAAAGCACAAGATTGAGGACAAACGCATCAACGACTGGAGAGGTGGAGGCCATAACATTTTTTTCCAATGGTGAAATGTCATATTTGAAGTGAGAAATCAGCCAAACAGAGGAAATTGTTAATCCTTGCGTCTGTAACTCTCAGATACTGATGCAATGTTTCCACATGGAGAAAGACCTGGACAACATTCAGGTTTTGGCTAATAAATGGCAAGTGACATTCACTTCACACAAAAACCAGGCAATGACCATCTTCAACAAGAGAGAATCTAACCATCGCCCCTGACATTCCACAGCATTGCCGTCACTGCATCTTCTGCCCCCATTGACATCTGGGGGTTATCAGTGATCAGAAACATTACTGGACCAAATACACATACTGTGGCTACAAGTGCAGGTCAGAAGCCAAGAATTGTATGGCGAGTAACTCATCTGCAGACTTCCCAAATTCCACCCACCACCTAAAAGGCACAAGTCAAGAGTCTGGTGGAACTCTCCAGAAGCACTGAGTATTAAAATAGGAAACAAGTCCTGCTGAACCTTAATAGAGTTTGGCAGAGTCCACAACCAGAATATTGCATCCAGTTCTGGTCACCACTATTTAGGAGAGATGTGAGGATCCTTAAGAGGATGCTGAGCAGACTGATCAGAATGGCTACAGGGATGAGGGATTTTAAATACTATGCTCGGCTGAAGATGTTGGAGATGTTTTTCTTGGCATAAAGAGATTGAGGGGTGATTTGATGGAGGTGTACAAGCTTCAGATAAGGTAGATAAAGAAAAGTCATTCCTCTTGCTGATGGCTAGACGACACAGATTGAAGGTTTAGGCTAAGTAATGCAGTGGTTATGTGAGGAAGAATTTATTTTATGCAGGGAGTGTTAATTACCTGGAGCTCGTTGCCCACCAGTGTTGGAAATGGAGACAACGAATAATTTTAAAGAAGATATTTTATGAGCACCTGAAGGAAATAAACTTGCTGGCCAACAGGGATAGAGCTGGGAATGGGACTGACCTAATTTCTCTCCAGAGTCACCATAGATTCAATGAACCAAATGATCTTCTTCTGAGAGGGGTGGTACAATGGTTAGCACTGCTGCCTCATTGCGCCAGGGACCTGGGTTCAGTTCCAGCCTTGGGTGACTATGTGGAGTTTGTACTTTCTCCCCGTGTCTGCGTCGGTTTCCTCCCACAGTCCAAAGATGTGCATGTTAGGTGGACTGGCCATGCTAAATTGCCCCTTAGTGTCCAGGAATGTACTGAATGGTCCCCTTCTACACTGTAGAGATTCTATGATTCTGTGTGCTACAGTGACGTTATCACTCACTGACTGCAGCTCCAAGGACACTCAGAAAGACAAAACATGCCACTTGATTGGCATCCTAACCACCAACTTAAACATACCGCTATCATCTAGAAGGACATCAGCAACCTGCACATTCCCCTCCCACGTCATACACCATCCTGACTCACGAGCTATATCACCATTCTTTCACGGTTTCTGGATCAAAATTATGTAACTCCATCCCTAACCACACTGAGTGTGCATGACCAAAAACATGGACCACAGGGAGTCCAGAGGGTGGCTTACTTTACCTTTTCAAGGGTAGTTAAGAGCGGACAATAATGTTACGACACCCTGGGCGAGTGCACGATCAGTTCCAGCCCCACAGATCCCGGAGCCCCAAGTAATTGAATTAACTGATAATTTGTGTATTTTCCTGAGATCTTTAACCCTCGACTGCTCCAATGAGTTACAGGCACCAGATTTATAAGTAAAACATTAACAAAATTGTTTATTTATAACAAAAGTAAAAGATGAACATATAATGGAAATAATGGAACAATGGTCCAACTATTCCCAAAAGCCCATTCCACCCTCTACCCAGACACACGCAAGACAAACATTACGGTAGGGGACAGGGAAAGGATTGAAAATAACAGGAATTAAAAGGGTATGAGAGATTTGAGGATCTTCGCTGCCGGGGTTGAGGTCCTTGCAAGTGGTAATCTCGATGCGAGGTGTTGCAAACCATCGGTGAGTTTGGATCTTTTAAGGGCTACCATCCATTAGAGCTCCCAGATTGTAGGTCTTCCTCTGGGGAATCACCTTCACACAGGAGATTCAGGTCTGTGCAATTCTATCATGCGACTACCAGAAGGACTCGCATTCTCCTGGAGATATTACTGGAGTTTTCTACCTGAGAGTTTACAGCAGATTTTACATCCACTTTGCCTTTCGACTGCTTGCCTGGTCTCTGTGCAGATATTCTGGCTGTATTGTGAAGAAAGTTCTCAGACTGGGCTATTCCCAGCTATTCAGACAGAGGATTAAACTGTGTAGAAGGAAAGTAATGCGAGGAATTATTAATTGCTTGAGCACTTAGAAAATATATTAATATTAGTTGCTATTATAAAAAAGCACTTGCTAAAGCATGCTGGGATTGTTTGACTATATTTTAACACTGTGCTTAGCCATATCTTAGAATGATGCATAAAGTAAAAAACACTGGTAAACAACTTTTAGATGAATCCTATTGTGCTGACAAATTGTTCAGCTAAGGATGCCAGGATATGCTGCAATATGTTGATGGTTAAGAGATAATGACTATAGTCGCACTCCCAAGGTTGGCTAGTATAATCATGGTCAGGCCAGATGTTGTTTTGTACGAAAAGCTGTTTATTTTGGTGTATAAAGATAGGCTCTGCACTGCTGTAATCAGATCGCTGGTGAATGGTCATTGACTATTGCAGGTTCTCCACGATATCGTGTTAATAAACTCCTGAAACAAAGCTCGAAGTCTCTGTCTAATATTATTTCAACGACAAACTGTTACAAACCTGGTGGGAGAATCTGCTGGAAGCCTTTCGAACCAGTAGTTCCCTTCACAGGTCTGGTTACAGAGTATAAAAATTGGCAAGTCATGGTGCAGCTGTATAGAACCTTGGTTAGGCCACACTGCGAGTATAGTGATCAATTCTCGTCGCCACACTACCAGAAGGATGTGGAGGCTTTAGAGAGGGTGCAGAAGAGATTTACCAGGATGTTGCCTGAAATGGAGGATATTAGCTATGAGGAGAGGTTGAATAAACATGGGTTTGTTCTCATTGGAACGACGGAGGTTGAGGGGTGACCTGATAGAGATCTACAAAATTATGAGGGGCAAAGTCAGAGTGGATAGTCAGAGGCTTTTTCCCAGGGTAGAGGGGTCAATTACTGGGGGGCATAGGTTTAAGGTGCGAGGGGCAAGGTTTAGAGGAGATGTACGAGGCAAGTTTTCTTTTTTACACAGAGGGTAGTGGGTGCCTGGAACTCGATGCCGGCAGTGGTGGTGGAAACAGGGATGATAGTGACGTTTAAGGGGCATCTTGACAAATAATGAATAGGATGGGAATAGAGGGGTAAGGACCCCGGAAGTGCAGAAGATTTTAGTTTAGACGGGCACAGGCTTGGGAGGGCCGAAGGGCCTGTTTTGTGCTGTACTTTTCTTTGTTCTTTGTTCTACTGCCTACAGTCTTTTAAATAGGAATGCCTTCCAGAGGTCTGGCTGGGAGCCTCTTCGATCGCCTGGCAGAGAGACAGCTGAGAGAGATTGCCTTAAAGCTGCTTCATGTCTGGATATTTCATAGAACTGACAAAACAGGGCTTTGCTTCTCCTGTTCCAGAAGTTTCTGAAAAGCTCCACCAATCCTAAACGAAAATCTGTCCAAGGCCCCGATTTCAACAAACTGAGTGTCTGCTTGGCCAAGTTCATCAATATGGTATCATGGGATTATGCCACAGAGCATAATGAATCTGAAGATATCTGCCGGATCAGTCCACATCGCGGCTTGCAGCGTAGGAGGTGTGGTTCCAGTTCAAAACCAAAAGTCTATGATTTGAAAACTAGCCAGCAAGATAGGCATTGAACGAAAAACATGAAACAGACCAGGATTTAGAAAGTTCCTGACAATAAACATTGGCCTTGTGAGAGATACTCACATCCCAAGAATGAATTAAAAAGACTTACACCATTGGACATGTAAAATGGTCTTCAGTTTTGAACTGGAATGCTATTAAAAGCTGTAAATTCTATACTTCGGTCCCAAGATGTTTTATAGGAGACAAGTACTTTAAGAGTCGAGGACAGTTCATGAAAGAGATCTGTCTGATTTCTATCAGCCACTATAATCTTCTCTCCAGATGATAATTATTCACTGAGATTTAAAAAAACAAAAATCCGATACCGCTCAAGTTCACATGATCATACTTCTTTTGTTACATATCATGCTAGCATACAGAATTACACTGGGTTCATTTTATAATTAATCTCAATTTTTTTTCCTATTTAAAGTCTGTCCAATTTTACACCACAATTTTGAATTGTGCAGTTGAGTGCAGTACTTATTTCGTCATTAGCACAAGCATTGAGCATCATGTTTCTATGGAAATCAGCTCTGACTAATGGGTACACAATTGTATAACAGCAACTTTAGACTTCAGTGGCATCAATCTTGCCATGACACATTTACACAACAGCAGATTTACAATTCACAACGATTTGTGATATTCAGAAATAAATGTGACCTATTGTGGGTTGGCATAAAATTGACTACTTACCTGTCTCCTCATAAAGTCCTCAGAAATATTCTCTCCCATGACTGGCGGCTGCACCAGCCCTGCTATTAACAGCATTCTATTTAAACCAATAGCAGCAGAGAACTGTTGTGTCTGATGATACGAGAGTAGTTCTTTATACCTGAAAGATAGGTAAACAAGATAAAGTAAAGAATCTTACTGACATTCATCATGATCAGAACATGAGCTACTTAGTTCTTCAATTCTGGCAGTTAGTAATGGCATTGAAGGCAAGATTCTCTCCATACTGTTCAACAATGTATTGTTATTTTTCCACTCCAACTGTCTTCTTACCCTTTCTGATGGCACATGTCAAGATTGTTAAGGCACTTCACCCCAGATGGCTCACTTTCATGGTGTATGATTGAACAGATTGCCAAACAGCTATTTTCCCAGCAGAGACAATTATCATTCTACCCTTGATTTGAGGTATACACAAAAATGCTTCACTAATTAGGAATCAATCACTGGTTACAAATCACGTGCAGGAACTTTGGTCCATTTCTCCCTGGCTCAGTCTAAGGACTGGAGGCTGATTACACCACTTCCATTTTTTTTGTTGCCAATTTAAGATCACCAAGTTCAGCATAGACCAGCCATCAAACCTGCTATCGTTATGGTGAGTGCCATGTCATGCAATCCTAACTGAGGGAGACATGGACCCTGGGGTTTCTCCATTATCCAGGCCTCTTATTGCTCCCCTCCCCACTTTACCCCTTCACGTCAATCATGCATAATATTTTTTCCACTTTCAAAATTCACCAAACAATCACAGAAAGATGCAATATATCTTATAATATATCGCCATTTTTGGCATCTGGTTATAAATATCGTCCCATATATATGCAGCATAGACCATTAATATTAAGAGCAGCAACGCTATAATGCAATGTTAGTTTCGGCACTGTGATGATCCCACCATGGCTATTAAATAAACCAAATTTATTTTAACAGCATTGTGCAATATTGTTAATACCCCATTCGTTATTTATAATACTATGCAGATAATAACACTGGTTTCAGAGACTTTCCCAGCCTTCATTAGCATGTTCTGTCCATTGCACCATATGGAAATGATGGCAGTAAATTTATATTTCAAGATCTTTTCATTCTGATAGAAGAAGATGACTTTCTCCTGCCTGAGTGCATGATACCATTCATTATAACTATCTCATACAAGGGATGTAACTGTATTCTATTTTATCAGTAATTTCACAGGGTAGAAAGATCAAATGGCTCCTGAGCAACAAAGTGGAATGATTGAACAACATAGGTTTTAACTGTCAAGTGAGAAGCGCTGGAGCTCTCAGGTATCTGCCTGTGACAACTGTTCAGAGGCCAGAGGACAAAGACAGAATGGTTTACAGTTGTACCTGTGTTTCCTTCTGAAGACTCTGCTGATTGCTGCTTCTCACTATAATATATTTTCAATATCTACTTTGCAGCACAACTTTTATCAAAATATTTCAATACTTCAAAAAGCACCAAGAAAGAGTGGGAGTATAGTTATGTAGATAAAATATCAAAGTCAATGGAAAAGGCTCTTGAGAATCACGTGCCGGGTAAAACAATTTATTAATTCACTATGAGTCAATTATGCCTGACAATTTCACCCCGCAATATATGTCCACAGTAAACTTTCATTGGCAACAAATTAACCAGAACTCCAGCCATGATTCCACTGTCTGTTTGCAGAAAAATTATGATGCATGCCATCTAGCTCAGCTTATCTCATCTGCCCAAAACGACACATGAACGTATGCATTTGGAGCAGGAGCAGCCCCGAGCCTGCTCTGCCATTTGATAACATTGCCTACATTATACCAGTGAGTTACAACTCAAAGTCCTTAACTGGCTGTAAAGCGATTTGGGATATTGTAAAAGGTAATGTATAAATGTAGGTTTTGCCTTTCCTTCATTAAATCTGCACTCAGGGAGCAGAGTGACGGTGGTAAGGGCGGAATTGTAAGCCCAATGCAGAGTCTCCGTGGATAATTAATCACAGAGAAATCAACTGATGTCAGGAAAGTGACTACAAAGAAATCACTACACTTACAGAACTATTAAACTCTAGCTAATACAACCGTACCATTCTGACTTGTCTGGAGCCAACTCGCTGTTGTACAACTGTGCTGTACACAAAATTTACCACCTATCCACGGCTTCCATGTGATGTTGCATTGCATTTGTACCAATTAAATGTTCAAATAGTATTCTTTTTTAATTCTAATCGCTGTTTGAGACGTGAGAGAAACAGCAGATGAGTGGAAAAATTGAATTTCTTACTTGTTAATTACATCAGCAAAAATGCACGGCAGCAAAATCCCAGGAAAGATTATTTCTGGAAGCACTTAAGACATAGGATTGGGTTTCTCAAAAAAAATAGACCCTTTACGGTCCAACTCCTTTATGCTAATTGTCTGGGATTTCAATGGATTTTATTTACCAAAAGGTTATAATGGATCACTGGGAATCTTCAACCCAGAAAAAATGTAGTCCCACAGTATAACCATCTTCTGCTAGATTTTAAATAGCATGGTGCAGGGCAGGCTGAACGGATGATGAGGTAGAAATTTGTAAAACCTTTTTTAAAGCAATCTCTCAATGACAAATAGGGATTTCATTCCCAGACTTTGTCCGAGTAATAAAACAGGCTATAGTGAGTCAACACCCTGTTTTGCATCACTCCCGGTTTTTAGTTTCATGCAGTTTGATGAGGCCAAATTTTTCTGGTTTGGCAACACAACATGTCACTAGAATCGTATCCACTAGGAGGAACAATAAAAATTAGACAGCTTTTATATGCTAGTTTAAACAGAAATGAGAATTTTGAGAAGCATACAGTATTTAATTTTTATGGTACTAAACCATAAAACTGATCCACCCTCAACCGTCCCCACACCCCTGCCAATCTCCCCCCAACCCTCTGCAACCTCACCGTACTCCCAACCTTACCCCCCCCACCCCACCGTCAATGTTACTCCAGCCCAACATCACAAACCCCCTGCCCCTACCCGAACCATCCATCACCCTCTAAACCATCCTCTCCCAAGTCTCTCACTCCCAGCTCACTCAACCTCACCTCTACCTACCCCCACACCATCCAACTGGTTCTGAAATTAAAAGAACATCACTTACTATTTTTCAACCGAGAGCACTCTCGTGTCAGTTGCTGCGCTGCTACTTCATGGTAATCTGGCAGGCTTTTCAAAAAGAAATCAGAACCACAAAGCTGCCCGAAGGTCGGAGGCAATAGTACAGCAACTAGTGAAACTGACCTGGCCGGCTTGAAACAAAATCAGAACTCTCAGGCTAGTGGTTCCAATTTTCTTAGAGGTCTGTCTGAAGCTCTGGCTGCTTAGGCTGATTACTTGAGAACTCCATTTAAAGGCTGATCCCACCTTATTCCCCAGGCCCGGGTGTTTGAAGCAGTCTGCACATCCCTCAAACGGGCCCTGCTCTAGCCAAGCTATTCCAATATGGCTCAACTGGCAATTTTGAAAATTATCCAGATATGTCTTGTGTACAAAAGGTAGGACAATCTAACTGGGCTCATTACCGTCCTATCAACCTATTCTCAATTATCAGCAAAGTGATGGAAGGATTTGTCAAAATTGTTAATAATTAGCATTTACTCACCAATAACCATCTTGGATTTGCCAGAAATAATCATCTCCTGACCTCATGACAGCCTTGATCCAAACATGGACAGAAGAGATGAATATAAATGTGAATGCTTTTGAAATCAAGGCAGCATTTCACCAAGTATGGCATCAAGTGTGGCATTAAAGAGCCAGAGTAAAACTGACGTTAATTGAGAAGCAGGAGGAAAATTCCTCAATGATTCAAGTCATATCTCGTGCAAAAGGAGATGATTGTGGTTGTTGAGGTTCACCATCCCAGCTGCAGAACATAACTGCAGGAATTCCTTGGAGTAATGTACTAAACACTAAACCCAGCTATCTTCACTTAATAAATCAATGCCTGTCCTGCATCTTAAGACTGGAAGTGGGTGATGATAGTACAGTGATCTATTTTCAGTACCTCAGATAATTAAGCAATCCATGACCAAATGCAGCAAGACCTGTACAAAATCAGACTGGGGGTGATAAATAGCAAGTGACATTCAAAGTCTGTTAAGCGTCAAGCAATTATCATCTGCAACAAGACATGGTCTAACCACCTCCCCAGGCATGACATTCAACCCCCACCACCAACATACCGACAGAGCCATTGCCCAAAACCCAATTGGCCTAGCCAGTTAATGCTGCTGCTAATTGAGAGGTCAAATACTGGGTACTCTGTGGCGAGTGCCCTACCACCTGACCCCCAAAGGTTTCTCCACCATCTATAATCACAAGTCAGCTGTGTGATTGAATTATTTCCTTTCGTCTGGATAGGTGCCGCTTCAACAATACTCAAATCCCCAGCATAAAGCAGTCCTTTTGATTAGCAGCCCATTCACCACCTTAAGCGACCACTTCATCCAACAGTCACACCTTGGCTGAAGTGTACACTCTCCATACAACTCACAACAGCGCAGAGAAACGTCTTTGAAAGCACCTCCCAAAACAACTAACTCCAACATCACCTCCAAATTTTCCTTCAGACCAAACAGAATCCCAACATGGACAATATAACCATTGCTTCATTGCCATGGGGGTCAAAATCCTGGAACTTCCACCTCGCAACATTTGTTGTGGTTCAGAAGGCAACTTCTCACTACCACCTTTTCAAGGGTAACTGGAAATGGGCATTAAATGCTGGTGTTCCTAGTGATGGCTATCTACCAAGAGATTTTTAAAATTAGTACTTTTATGTACCTAAAGTGAAGATTAGAATGTATGCTTTAACAGGCAGGCGTAATCAATTTAGAATCACCAATTATCATGAATAAATGTAACGCAGGAGGAATTCCAGTATATTAAGATGATGGTTAACATAAGGTAATAGAACTTGTTAGAAACATTTGACTGAGCTGCGTACAAGTTTTACTACCAGGAGCATTACCCGACTGGAGCTGTATAAAAATGTACCAGAATGGGAATGACCTTTCAGCCCACGTTGTGTTATAATTTGAATTTAGCTGTCCTTCCAAGATCTGCAAACTGCTCTAATTAACTTCACTCCTGGAGCTTGTTGATGGGCTCCGAATGCACATGTCAAGCATAATATCCTTTCATGAATTCCACACATACTGACCTGCAACAAAGGTTATAGTTCTCTACATTTCAGTTACTGCAATATCAATGACACAAAGGGCAACCCAAGTGGGTGCTGCTGCTTTTGCTAATCTAATTATTTAGTCTATCTGGATCAGCAAGCCAGTATTTATACAGAGATTGGAACAGAAATATGGTTATTGAAATTTCAAAGATTAAAAATTTCTAAATAATATGCACAGCAGTAACAGAAAGGTGTTTATTCGAGTGGCAGATCAGCAATGCCGCACTGACATAGATTCATGGTGCCACTGTCTTGCACTGTCCTCAATCAAGTTGTGATTGGTAGATATGACATTTGTTGATGAATCTCAAGCACCACTCTGTAATTACACTGCACTTTATTTTTCTACACTGGGAACGGATAGACACATGCTGCTCATGCTTTGAACACCCGTCGGATTTATTATTATTCACCATCCTTTGGATGCCCATCAATCTCAGATTCACTAATAGGCAGGCAGGACTATAGCGTAAAATTATCATTCATACTGACAGTGGTATGTGCGAGACAAGGGAGTGGAATAAAGTGTTTTTGTTAGTCATTTCCGATTTGTATTCACAAGGATAAAAGATAAAAAGTGAACATTATAAGATACAGGAAGCAAGTTAATGCAGAAATGTAAACATATTTACACTGTATCTATTGTTTGTTAAAATAAATAAAGGAGATTGCAGGGCAGCTTGATAGAAGTCTACAAAATTATGAGGGGCACGGACAGAGTGGATAGTCAGACGCTTTTTCCCAGGGTGGAAGAGTCAATTATTAGGGGACATAGGTTTAAGGTGTGAGATGCAAAGTTTATAATAGGAGATATGCGAGGGAAGTTTTTTTATTTTTTTACACAGATGGTAGTGGGTGCTTGGAACTCGCTGCCGGAGGAGGTGGTGGAAGCAGGTATGACAGTAACGTTTAACGGGTATCTTGGCAAATACATGAATAGGATGTGACTAGAGGGATACCCCCGGAAGTGTAGAAGGTTTTAGGTTAGACGAGCAGCAACGTCGACGCAGGCTTGAAGGGCCTGCATACTTTTCTTTGTTCATTGAATGAAGAATAATGAATTACCATTTACAATATCTAAAGTTAATAGAGATGACGTGAAAAGGATCTTGTCTGTATGCATATACCCTTCCTCAGGGCTCTGTCCTTGCAACCCATTTAGGTTGTGCATTTTACTGCCACTCCTGAATTTCTGGAGTGTATACAGGATGGTTTTCTGGACCAATACGTTGAGGAACCAACTAGAGAGCAGGCCATCCTAGACTGGATACTGTGTAATGAGAACGGAATCATTGGCAATCAGGTTGTGCGACATCCCTTGGGGATGAGCGACCATAATATGATAGAATTTTTCATCATGATGGAGAGTGAAGTACTTGATTCTGAGACTAGGGACCCAAATCTTGATAAAGGAAACTAGGGAAGGTTGGCACTGTGGCACAGTGATTGGCACTGCTGCCTCACAGCTCCAGTGACCTGGATTCAATTCCGACCTCGGGTGATTGTCTGTGTGGAGTTTGCACTTTCTCCCCGTGTCTGCTTCCTCAGGTGCACCGGTTTCCTCCCACAGTCCAAAGGTGTGCAGGTTAGGTGGATTGGCCATGCTAAATTTCCCCTTAGTATCCAAAAGGTTAGGTCAGGTTACGGGGATAGGGTGGAGTCGTGGGCTTAAGTTGGGTGCTCTTTCAAAGGGCCGGTGCAATCTCAGTGGGCCAAATGGCCTCCTCCTGCACTGTAAATGCTACGGTTCTATGAAGTATGAGGTGCAAGTTGGCTATGATAGATTAGGAAATGTTACTTAAAAGGATGACAGTGGATAGGCAATGGCAAACATTCAAGGAGTGCATCGGGGAGCTGCAACAATTGTTTATTTCTGTCTGGCATAAAAGTAAAATGAGAAAGGTAGCCAATCCGTGGCTTACTGGGGAAATTAGATATAGTATAGGTCTGAGGATTGGGAGCAGTTTAGAATTCAGCAAAGAAGGACCAAGGGATTGATTAAGGGGAAAATAAGAGTATGAGTGCAAGATCACAGGGAACATAAAAACTGACTTTAAAAGTTTCTATATGTACATGAAGAGAGAAAGATTGGTGATGGGCTCAGAGTGTCTCTGTAGTTCTTTTGCTTGTCAACTCACCTGCAGCCCCATTACAACACATGGTGAGTAAATCTGGAATTTAAATTCGCTTAGGAATTAGTTGATTATTTCCTCTCTCTCTCTCTCTAAAGTTGTGGGCAGACAAACAGAATGGAAACATGTTTCACTGATTTGTAAATAAACTCAGTCTAGCTCCTCTCTGTCTCCCCTCTGTTGTTGAAGGATCTGTCTGGTTTGGGGCCATTCGATTTCAATGCAAGTCCTCCCAGTGCCATGCAGGAAACAGGGGCGGGATTCTCCCGTACCCGGCAGGGCGGGGGGTCCCGGTGGGATGGAGTTGCGTGAACCACTCCGGTGTCAGGCCACCTCAAAGGCCGGCGCCGGAGTGGTTTGCGCCCTGCCGGCTTGCGTGGAAGGCCTTTGGCACCGTGCCAGCCAGGGCCGAAGGGACTCTGTCAGCTGGCGCGGGTCCGCGCATGCGCGGGAGCACCAGCGGCTGCTGTCGTCATCCCCGCGCACGTGCGGGGGGGGGGTTCACCTTTGTGTCGGCCATCGCAGAGGTTTACACGGCCGGTGCGTAGGAAAAGAGTGCCCCCACGGCACAGGCCCGCCCGCGGATCGGTGGGCCCGATCACAGGTCAGGCCACCGTGTGGGCACCCCCCGGGGCCAGATTGCGCCCCCCCCCCCCCCCCAGGACACCCCGGAGCCCACCCGCGCCGCCAGGTCCCGCCGGTAAGGGACCTAATCCAATTTACCCCGGCGGGACCTGCATAGAACGCGTTGAGAATCGCCGGCGGGGGGGGCACTGCGAGCGGCCAGCAACCGGCGCAGTGCCCCGCCAAATCGGCGGAGCCGGAGAATTCAGCAGCCGGCTGGGGCGGGATTCATGGGGCCCCACCCCGGCGATTCTCCAACCCAGCGGGGGGTCGGAAAATCCCGCCACAGGAATTTGGCTTCTTTAAGGGAAGCATGGTGGCACAGTGGCTAGCACTGCTGCCTCATAGCGGCAGGGGCCCGGGTTCCATTCTGACCTTGGGTAACTGTGTGGAGTTTGCACATTCTCCCCGTATCTCCGTGGGTCTGTACCGTGTACTCCAGTTTCCTCGCAGGCTAGGTAGATTGACCATGCTAAATTGCCCCTTAGTGTCCCAAGAATTTTCATTTCTTCATATCCAAAGATGTGTAGGTTAAGGACTTATTCGGATAGAGCAGGGTGTGGGCCTAAGCAGGGTGCTATTGCAAAGAATGGGTGCAGATCCGATAGGTGCACTGTAAGGATTCTAGTAACAACTCCAAATGTGGCTGAAGACCACCTGCCCAGAAGATGAAGGAATACTCTGGACCATTTTGCTGTTTGCACAGACAGTAATTGAACCCTTTCAGTCTAACCCTAATCAGATCATGCTGATCTCTTCCTGGTCTCAAATCCACCTCCCCACCTGTTCCCCATATCCCTTTAGGTCTTGCCTTATAAGTCTTATTGACTTCTTTGAGGAGGTGACCAAGCATGTGGATGAAGGTAAAGCAGTGGATGTAGTGTCCATGGATTTTAGTAAGGCATTTGATAAGGTTCCCCATGGTAGGCTTATGCAGAAAGTAAGGAGGCATGGGATAGTGGGAAATTTGGCCAGTTGGATAACAAACTGGCTAACCGATAGAAGACAGAGTGGTAGTGGATGGCAAATATTCAGCCTGGAGTCCAGTTACCAGTGGCGTATCGCAGGGATCAGTTCTGGGTCCTCTGCTGTTTGTGATTTTCATTAACGACTTGGATGAGGGAGTTGAAGGGTAGGTCAGTAAATTTGCAGATGATACAAAGATTGGTGGAGTTGTGGATAGTGAGGAGGGCTGTTGTCGGCTTCAAAGAGACATAGATAGGATGCAGAGCTGGGCTGAGAAGTGGCAGATGGAGTTTAACCCTGACAAGTGTGAGGTTGTCCATTTTGGAAGGACAAATATGAATGCGGAATACAGGGTTAACGGTAGGGTTCTTGGCAATGTAGAGGAGCAGAGAGATCTTGGGGTCTATGTTCATAGATCTTTGAAAGTTGCCACTCAAGTGGATAGAGCTGTGAAGAAGGCCTATGGTGTGCTAGCATTCATTAGCAGAGGGACTGAATTTAAGAGCCGTGAGGTGATGATGCAGTTGTACAAAACCTTGGTCAGGCCACATTTGGAGTACTGTGTGCAGTTCTGGTCACCTCATTTTAGGAAGGATGTGGAAGCTTTGGAAAAGGTGCAAAGGAGATTTACCAGGATGTTGCCTGGAATGGAGAGTAGGTCTTACGAGGAAAGGTTGAGGGTGCTAGGTCTTTTCTCATTAGAACGGAAAAGGATGAGGAGCGACTTGATAGAGGTTTATAAGATGATCAGGGGAATAGATAGAGTAGACAGTCAGAGACTTTTTCCCGGGGTGGAACAAACCATTACAAGGGGACATAAATTTAAGGTATATGGTGGAAGATATAGGGGGGATGTAAGAGGTAGGTTCTTTACCCAGAGAGTAGTGGGGGCATGGAATGCACTGCCTGTGGAAGTAGTTGAGTCGGAATCGTTAGGGACCTTCAAACGGCTATTGGATAGGTGCATGGATTAGGGTAGAATAATGGATGGTAGATTAATTTCTTCTTAAGGGCAGCACGGTAGCATTGTGGATAGCACAATTGCTTCACAGCTCCAGGGTCCCAAGTTCGATTTCGACTTGGGTCACTGTCTGTGTGGAGTCTGCACATCCTCCCTGTGTGTGCGTGGGTTTCCTCCGGGTACTCCGGTTTCCTCCCACAGTCCAAAGATGTGCAGGTTGGGTGGACTGGCCATGATAAATTGCCCTTAGTGTCCAAAATTCTATGATTAACCTAGGACAAAAGTTCGGCACAACATCGTGGGCCGAAGGGCCTGTTCTGTGCTGTATTTCTCTATCTATATAACTGTTGTTTTTTTTTTAAAATCAGAAATATATCTATCTCCTTCTTGAAACCATTTAATGACTCAGGTTCCACCACATTATGGAACAGCGAGTTCCACAAATTCACTACCCTCGGTGAGAAGTAGTTCCTCCGCATCTCAGTTCTCAATCTATCGCCTTTCAACCTATATCCATTACCTCTTGTTCTAAATTGTCCCACAAGGGGGAACATTTGGTCTACATTTACTTTATCAATTTCTTTCAGTATCTTGATCAGATCCCTTCTCATCCTTCTAAACTTCAGCGAGTAGAAGCCCAAACTGTTTAATCTCTTCTCGTATGTCAATCCCAGAATTAATCTGGTGAACCTCCTCTGAATTGCCTCCAATGCCACCACATCAAATAAAGAGACCAGAACGGGACACAATACTCCAGATGTGATCTCACCAACACCCTATACAAATTATAATAATAATCCCTTATTGTCACAAGTAGGCTTCAGTGAAGTTACTGTGAAAAGCCCCTGTGAAATGCAACAACACTTCCCTACTTTTATACTCTGGTCCTTTTGCAATAAAGGCTAACATTTTGTTCGCATTTTTAATTACATGCTGTACCTGCATACCGATTTTCTGCAATTTATGAACAAAGACACCCAGATCCCTCTGCCTAGACAAATCTGCTTTCCATTTAGATAATAATTTGCCTTTCTATTTTTTCGGCCAAAATGGATAACCTCACAAATATCTACATTAAACTCCAAATTTTGGCCGAATCTCCTAGCCTATCTATGTCAGTCTTCATTGCCTGCATTCCCAACTATATTAGTATCATCTGCAAATTTTTCTATGTTACACTCTGTCCCTGCTTGCAGATTATTCATATAGATTAACAGTTGAAATCAGAGGACGGATGCCTGCAGCACCCCGTTAGTTACAGTTCGCCAGCCAGAGTAAGACCCATTTATCCTGACCCTCTGCTTCTGTCAGACAGCCAATCCTCAATCCAACCTAGTACTCTACCCCTAATACCCTGCAATCGCACGTTCTGGATTAGTCTTTTACATGACACCTCGTCAAATGCCTTCTGGAAGTCCAGATATACCACATCCACAGGTTCCCCCTTATCCACCTTGCTGGTTCCGTCCGCAAAGAACTCAAGAAAGTTTGTCAAGCATGACTTACCACCCTTCATAAAACAATGTTGACACTGGTGGGTTGAGTTTTGTCTTTCCAAATGTTCAGTTATCTCCTCCTTAATGATTGATTCCAGCAACTTTCCCACCACAAAGGTCAAGCTAACCAGTCTATAGTTTCCTACTTTTTTGCCTCTCTCCCTTTTTAAATCAGGGCATCACATTAGCGTGTTTCCAATCCACCTGGACGCTTCCAGAATCCAGGAAATTCTGAAATATCATAACCAATGCATCCACTATCTCTGCTGCCACCTCCCTTAATACTAGAGGGTGCAGGCCATCAGGTCACAGAGACTTATCTACCTTTAATCCTGTTAGTTTATTCAATACAGTCTCCCTAGTGATGGTTATTGCACCAAATTTCTCTGCATTAACTGCAGCTTTTGGAATTTTTAAATTTTCTACTGTGAAGGCAGAGGCACCCGTCCGAACCTTCTGTATTATTCTTGATTCTCAAATGTATTTTCTACCTGACAACTGTCATAAGCAAACTTTTTCTTCCTGATCTTAATTTCCATCTACTTTTTTCATTTAGGTAGCTCTGAATTAGTTTGTCCTCACTTTGCCTTTAAGCAAATCATTTCTGTTTTGAAGGTGGCCTATCCATCGTTCACTTACTGTTTTTCCCATCAACCTTTCATTCCTGTCCAACACTGCTCTTAAAGTCAGCTCTCCCCCAGATAATTAATTTTACTCTGGCTTGCCTATTGTTCTTTTCTATCATGATCCTAAACCTTATGATACAATGTTCACTGTCTCCTAAATGTTCCCCCACTGACATTTGATCTAATTGGCCCACCTAATTTCGCAGAATCAGGCCCAACAGCGCATCCTTTCCTTTTGGATTGGACACATCCTGTTGGAGAAGAATTTCCTGAACACAATCTAGGAACTTTTGCCCCCTCTACTTCCTTTACACCACCACTGTCCCAGTCTACATTCTGGTAATGTAGTAAAGTCCCCCATTATAACTACTCTATAATGTTTGCATCGCTCTGTAATTTTCCCGAATATTTGTTCTTCTACATCCTTCTCACTAATTGGCAGTCTATAGACCACAGCAAGCAATGTAATTGCACCCATAAGACTATAAGAAATTGGAACAGGATTAGTTCATTCAGCCCTTCAAGCCTACTCTGCCTTTAAGAAGATCATGGCTGATCTAACACTCATTACATCCACTTTCCTGCCCATCTCCAGAACCCTTAATTTCCCCTATTGAATAAAAACCTATCGATCTTAGCCTTAAAAATGTTCCAGGACTCGGCCTCCATAGCTCACTGGGGTAAATAATTATTTTTGGTTCTCGCCAAATTGATTCCATTCTGTAACCCCTTGGACATCCTCTTTCTTCAGTTCTCCTTGACCAATGCCACCACCCCTCAAGCTTTCCTTCCTTTCCGATCTTTTCAGAACAGCTTGTAACTAGGAATATGTAACACCCAGCCCTGCCTTTCCTTAAGCTAGGTCTCTGTTATCACCATAATATCATATTGCCACAACACAATCTGCACCTTTAACTCTCCAATGTTATTTACTATATTACATGCATTCATGTACCTGCACAGTAACCCGGATTTAGAGATCATTACTTTCTCCCTTACTGAAACTTCACCAATTAACTTATTATTTCTATACTAGTGCGTTCCGCTCCTCCCAATGTTTTGTGCATCCTCGTATTCCTCTCTAATGTAATTAGAGCAACGTATCAAAAGGGCAACCAGCACTGGTATAACTGTAGCCAGTTTGGGCAGCACAGTAGCATAGTGGTTAGCACAATTGCTTCACAGCTCCAGGGTCCCAGGTTCGATTCACGCCTTGGGTCACTGTCTGTGCGGAGTCTGCACGTTCTCCCCGTGTCTGTGTGGGTTTCCTCCCGGTGCTCCAGTTTCCTCCCACAGTCCAAAGTTGTGCAGGTTAGGTGGATTGGCCGTGATAAACCGTCCTTAAGAGTCCAAAATTGCCCTTAGTGTTGGGTGGGGTTACTGGGTTATGGGGATAGGGTGGAGGTGTGGGCTTGAGTAGGGTGCTCTTTCCAAGAGCCGGTGCAGACCCGATGGGCTGAATGGCCTCCTTCTGCACTGTAAATTCTATGATTCTATAACCTGACTCCTGGAGAATGGGAAAAAGGTGGTGAAAACTAACAAAAAAAAAGTCTGTCTGATGATGACGACCATATTTAAATATTAGGCTGTTGGTTTTCACAGGATGAACAAAAAAAGAAAGAATTTACATATGTTTTACTGTATCTGTGATCTTAATCAAATAACTCACTCAAGGTTTTAGTGCATAGAGGCACTGCAGAATTAAACATCAGCATTGCTGTTGTTTAATTTCATTCAGGCGAACTAATTAAAACCCTAAATAAAAACAGAAAACGTTAGATAAACTCAGGTCTGGCAGCATCGGTGAAGAGAGAAACAGAGTTAATGTTTTGAGTCTATCCGACCATTCTACAGAATGTTCTGGAGGAGCATTATTTCGACTCAGAGCGAGAACTCTGTTTCTCTTTCCACAGATGCTGTCAGGCCTGCTGTGTTTATCCAGCATTTTCTGTTTTTATTTCAAATTTCCAGTGTCCGCAGTATTTTGCTTTTGAAACAATTAAAATGATAATTGTATTTACTTACCAGTACTGCACCCATACATCCTCCATGAATGCTTCTTCAGGGATTGGATCAATGAGGATGAGATCAGAAACCTCCCTGTGAGACAGAATAGACCATGTTAAAATGCAATTTGCCTCACCTCTCCAGGATGTATTTGACCACAGTACAGCACAACCCCACTGACCTGTCTCCAATGATAATTAACGGGGCAGTTCAACAGATAAATACTGCAAGTACTGCATTGCGACATCCGCATCTTTGCAGAATCACATTAGCTAGTTCTGTATATCGTTGAAAATGAAAAGAAAGCAGGGTACATGAAGTGAATAAAAAGGAATTTGGAAGCCTGAAAAATAGAAAATGGCTGAAACACACAGCAGGCCTTTCAGCATCTGACCTGTTATGGAGGCAGGTGGGCACAGCACCATTCTGGGTGTGTTCCTGGGCCAAGGGAAGACGGCTATTCACAGGCGCAGGATGGAGGCAGCCCATTTGGGTGGTCGCTCTGGCTTTGTGCAGCTCTTTCATTATCTATTATCTATGTCAGGATGGTCCTGGAAAAGGAATATGTGGTATCTTCCATATAAGCAGGGAATAATGTGTTTGATAGACACACATGATAATGAACCTGACCTTCTGTGGAGTGGCAGAGTCGGATTGCCACTCCACTCCTAGTTACTTCCCTTGAAATCCTGGGTAACTATTACTGTTGGACAGTCAAAACCATCTGAAGTTATATTGTACTTTCTGATGGTTCTGATTGCAAGGCAGTTGCCCAACCGACGTCTGGACTTCAGAAAACTGCTGGCAATTAACCTGTGGTGGCGAGGGGGGTGGGCGGGGGGGATAGAGGGATACGGACCGAGTAAGGGCGGAGGGTTTTCTTTTCAATTAGGGCATCATGATCAGCACAGGCTTGGAGGGCCGAAGGGCCTGTTTCTGTGCTGTACCTTTTTTTGTTCTATATACTACACTTTTTAAAAAGGCACATTTTCTTCAAGACAAATCAAAGTGATTTTAAATCTACGGCAAGATAGCCCAATCTGATCTACATCACCATATATTCCACAGGCAGCCAGTCTACGAAACTCATTACAATGGCAAACCCCCCCCCCGGGAATTGTAAACAACCCTCTTCCAGCTCATCATAGACATCTATGGTAGCCATCTACAGGATTCAACAATTGGAAATACATCATGCAGAGTCTGATTACTTGAACACAGGATCTAGATTCCAAGATAACATTCAGACATGATTCAATTAAGTTACAGTTGGAATATATAATTATTGTTTTAAACTGTGGCATGCC